>NC_133328.1:25602962-26345203 GCF_042186555.1 Aquarana catesbeiana | reverse complement strand
CATCATCTAGAACAGGGGTCTTCAAACTTTCTAAACAAAGGGCCAGTTTACTGTCCTTCCAACTTTAGGGGTGCCGGACTGTGACCTTTGCGAGTAGAAATTGTCCTGGTGTCAGTGGGAGTGAACAATGCGTCTTTGTTATTAGGGGGACGAATAGCAGCCCATCGTTGGTGTCAGTGGGAGGAATAATGCCCTATCGTTGGCATTAGTGGGAGGAATAGTGCCCCATCATTGGTATTAGTGAGAGGAATAGTGCTCCATCACTGGTATCAGTGGGAGGAATAGTGGCCCACCATTGGTGTCAGTGGGAGGAATAGTGCCCCATCATTATTATCAGTGGAAGGAATAGTGCTACATTATTGGCATTAGTGGGAGGAATAATGACCAATCATTGATATCAGTGGGAAGAATAGCGTCCCATCATTGGTGTCAGTGGGAGGAATAGTTTCCCATTTGTAGCCAATCAGTGGCTCTTTACCATATGATCAGCTGTGTCCAATCACAATCAAACAGAAGCTGGCTATCAGCACTCCTTTCCTCAAGCTGACAGCGTGAGGATAGGAGAAGAGAGCCGATAACCGGCTTGTGTAAAAGGGACATCAACACTGATAATCAGGGCACTGACATGTGCAGTGGCGTCTCCAGCTTTTTCATATTTAGGGGGGGCACATGGTGGGACAGGGACAAAAGTAGGAGGGCAACTATAAAATTCAAAAATATAATATATATATATATATATATATATATATATATATATATATATCCTGGGGCCCTTTACTATGATCCCACAACGGGCCCTTTCACATGTTCTGCAGTGAGCTCCCTCTTCCTACTGTATTGGGCCCCCCCCCCCCCCCAGGGTGGCAAAAAACAAGAGATATATGTCACCAGCATACCAAGAAAATATAAGGGTCCAAAGCAGTGGGAGAACTATCAGGGTTGCAAAGGTTGTCTTGCCACCGGGCCCTGGTGTTCTGCCACTGTGGGGTTCCCCAGCCTCCTCTTGCTGTCCTGCCCCTGCTATTGACAGCTCTGGTCTGGCATCTCTTGGAATTTACAGGCTGGTTCTCATGTCCTAAGGATGGGAGAAATCAGTCTGTTTTTTCAGTAACTGAGGGTCCTGCAACTCGCTCTTCTCCCTACCAATGAGGATGCAGGGGAAGGAGCAGATCAGACGGCAGTGGTTGTGTGAGCTCTCGCATTATGCAGTGTCAGCGAGCAGAGGGAGGGAGGAGGAATCACCCACAGGAGCTGACTGGGGACGCTCTCCCTCTCAATAGAGACTGTGTTACTCCAGCGGCGGCCCGAGTAAGATGCGGAGCATCTGCTACGAATGCAAACAAAAAGACATTGCCTTTTTGTAAAAAAAAAATGTTTTTTTTAAAAAGTGGGGGGGGGGCACATGGTGGGGCACAGCATAATGTTGGGGGGGTCAGGGCCCCCTCTGCCCCCCCCCCTAGGGACGCCATTGCTGACATGACACTCACATGACAGCGATCACTGCTCCCGATGACAGGGAGTGGTGATCTCTGTCATGTCACAAGGCAGAATGGGGAAATGCCTTGTTTACATAGACACTTCCCCGTTCTGCTGCTCCGTGACATGATCGGCGGGACATTGGCAGACATCGAGTCCGTGGGTCCCGCGGGCACTGTCACGCTACACGCGGCGCGCGCCCGCTAGCCCCGCCAATTAAAAGGGACGTACAGGTACACCCATTTGCCCACTGCTGCCATTGTGCCAACGTATATCGGCGTGCAGCAGTCGGCAAGTGGTTATTGGCAATGGTAGTTGGTACATATATAATACAATTTTGATTTATGTCCAAGTGGAATTAGCGTATTATTTCCTTAATTGCTATATTTATTTTAGTGTAAGATTAATGTTTAAATGGTGCAGCTGTTCTAAGTTTCACATTGTCAGTATTTTTGCATAGCAGCGCTTTAGTAATTCATAAACAGTGGTTATTAAATACCACCAAAAGAAATCTCTATTTGTGTGAAAAAAATTATAAAAATGTAGTTTGAGTACAGTGTAGCATGACCACACAATTGTCATTCAAAATGTGACAGTGCTGAAAGCTGAAAATTGGCCTGGGCAGGAAGGGGGTATAAGTGCCCAGTGGCCAAGTGGTTAAAAAAAACCCTAAAGAAAACCATTTGAACGTAACAAAGTAAAAACATGAAGTTGTCTATTTACTGCAACATGTGAATAAGTTTGTCTACATCTCTGGTTCTTGCTCTGAAGTTGGTGGTAAAGCGCAATCTTTACAAAGGACTTTGTGAAAACTTTAGTTTACAATTTTATGTTATAATTTTGTTACTTTTAAATGTTTAAAAAATATGTGCGGGAATTGTTGATCAATTCAATACAATGTGTTTGTTGTATGTTATAAAAGACGCCCAAACACCAACCCTCAGTCTTGGTAATTCTCCCCTGCAGGATATATAACCCGAGAAGTAAAAATCACGGTGTAAAGAAAGCGCGCAGCCCCTGGGGGCCGGAGCTAATTTAAGGTATAAATGGCAGACTTGGAGAAAGGTTATGTGTGTTGACTGATGTCACATTAATTTAAATAGCCAATAAGAGGCAGACGTTCAGCGAGGTTAATAGTGCAAAGCTACGCTCGGCTGTGAGCGGGATAGAGGAGGAGATGTACATGGACACTAAATAAAATATGAAGACACCACAGATTATTTAACAAATATTACATTGTGCACATATGTGTCCTATTGTAATTATATGGACAGGGCATAGAGTGTAAAGAGAACCGGTCCCAACTGGGCTTGTGCAATACAAATAAATGTATTCATTTTTAAGTGGCACTAAACTTTGGTTTTAAAAACATTATATTCAAGTACGTATTCTAAACCACATGCCACCCCAGCCAATTCTGTAATTTCTCTCCTACACGTAAAAATCATACATTTTTTGCTAGAAAATTACTCAGAACCCCCAAACATTATACTGTATATATATTCACATATCAAAAAAGGAGAAAGGTTCCCCGTGGGGTTTGGAGTTGCAGCAAAAAAGTACAAAAATTTTTAAAAATATATAATTTTATTAAGAGAAAGTAATAACATCACATATTACTTTCTCTTAATAAAATTATATATTTTTCTAATTTTTGTACTTTTTTGCTGAAACCCAAAACCCCACAAAGAACCTTTCTCCATTTTTAATACTACATTAGGGGCGTGCAGCGATCTTTTCCTCATCACCATATTGTTTTCCATTTTATATATATATATATATATATATATATATATATATATATATATATATATATATATATGTATATATAAAATTTAACAGAGACCCTAGGGAACAAAATGGCGGTTGATGCACAAGTATTGATAGTGATGTCACAAGTATTTGCAACGCAATTTGTTTGGGAAAAAAAAAACACTTTCATGAATTAAAACAACAAACAAAACACAATATTTACCCCAATTTTTTTGTATAATGTGAAAGATTATGTTACGCAGAGTAAATAAATACCAAACATGTCACGTTTTAAAAGTGCGCACACTCGTGGAATGGCGGCCAAACTACAGTACTTAAAAATCTCCATAGGGGACACTGTAAACATTTCACAGATTACCAGTTTAGAGTTAAAGAGGAGGTCTTGTGTTAGAAATATTTCTTTCGCTCTAACGATCAACAGCGATACCTCACATGTGTGGTTTGAATGCCGTTCACATATGCAGCCGCGACCTACGTATGCGTTCGCTTTTGCGTGCAAGCACAGTATTGTTTATTTTATTTATTTCTTTATTTTTTATATTTTCCCTTTCATTTTTTTTTTTTTTTTGGATCACTTTTATCCCTATTGCAAGGAATCCCTCATAAAAGGAATAGGGCATGACAGGTCCTCTTTACAGGCAGATCTGGGGTCTATAAGTCCTCACATCTCTCCTCTATGCTGGAAAGCCTGGGATTAAAAAACAAAAAATGGATCTCAAGCTTTCCAGCTATAAAAAAAAAAAAGGGAGTGTTTACATCTGCCAGAGCTGGAAGTGATGTCATGACGTCGCTTTTGGCCTCTGAGGCTCATGAAGCTCTATGGTAAATAGACATGTGCAATTTGTTTTGTTCCGAATTAGTTTTTTAACAAATTTCGACAAATTTGTTAATTCGAAAAACATCTGAATTAACGAAAACCTGTATAACAAAATTTTTCTGAATATTCATAAAATTGGTAAATTCGGAAATTGGTAAATTCGGAAATTCAAAAATCTGAAATAACTATTATAGGTATTGGAATTTCTTTTCAAATTTGGCTGTTAGTGAAGGTAACGAATACGACTTTATCTGAAGTTACGAATAATCCGAAATAACAAATGCCGCATCTAAATGAATGGAAAGTAACAATAATAATAAGAACTTTTTATTATTTATTATTCATTTGTTCTGTTTCATTTGTTTAGATGCGGCGTTCGTTATTTCAGATAATTCGTAACTTTGGATAAATTAGTTACGTTCACTAACAGCCAAATTTGAAAGTAAATTTCAATACCTAGAATTTAATAATTAGTTATTATTAGTTAGTTTGGGATTTCGTTCTTTGGAATTTTCAGATTATCTTTCTTATTTTCGGATTTTCGAATTTACGAATTTACGAATTTTCGAGTTTAGGAAATTACGAATTTAGGAAATTTCGAATTGTGATCATAACGAATAATTCGAAAAACGGAAAAAAAACAAAAAAACTAATGATACTAAGACAAATACAAACAAATGTTTCGGCAGTGTACATGCTAATGGTAAACCACCGCTAACGTCTACCCGGGGAAAGTGGTCCTTCTATTGCTTTTAGCTTCCTCTAAATCCCCATATTCCTTTCTTGCTGTACCTGGTGTGAATCTACACTAATAGTCCATGTGAATGAATCCTTAAAGTGGAAATAAATGTAAAAATACTTACCTTGGTTCGCAAAGTTCCTCGCCGGTGCTGGCATCTTCTCCCCGGCTTCTTCTGGCTGCTGGTCTTTGGCTGACACTGGATGATGTCACTCCCGCGCATGAACAGGAGTGCAGTCATCCCAGCACAAAGGCAAAGTGCCCAAATGTATACTGAGCTGCGCATGCTCAGTGTACGTTCTACAGGGGATTTCTAAATGTATTTTAATGAAGAAAAGACTCTGGGGTTGATTTACTAAGACGGAGAGAGCAAAATCTGATGCCGCTCTGCATAGAAATCAATCAGCTTCCAGGTTTTTTTTTTTTTTCTCAAAGCTTAATTGAACAAGTTGAAGTTAGAAGCTGATTAGCTACAATGCACAGCTGCACCAGATTTTCACTCTCCAATTTTAGTAAATAAACCCCATTGTCCATACTGCCCAGCAGTGGTGGCCCGTGCATTAAGGGCGCATGGGCGCAGCCCCCTCTCTCCTGCCACCCCCCTCTATCACCATGGTCGCCGCTGCCACCCCCTATTCAGGCGCCCAGACTCTTTTCGGGCACAGTGGTTTTGAAGCAGCTGATTACAGCTATACAGTAGGCTCTAATAGGCGTCAAAAAAGGTGACCTGCGAGTGCCATGCTGGGCGCTCGCAGTTCACTCAGCTGTGTTAGAAAAGCGAATAAATCTTAGCTTTCCTAACACTAAATCACCTCTCTGCCAATCAGCTGCTCGGATCTGTTACCCGTCACCTGATTGGCTGAAACGACAGGCGTCCAATCATAGCAGAGGATTTGAAGAGAGGACAGGAGAAGACATCGAGGAGCTGTCCCACCGAGATAGGTAAGTGCAGACGGCGGGCGGCACACTGGCAGCGTTTGATATGGCACATTGGCTGCGTTTGATGGGGCACAGTGGGAGCAATTGATGGGCACAGTGGTGGCAGTTGATGGGCACAGTGGCGGCAGTTGATGGGGTTTTTTCTGAATTTTATCCTCCTTCCCAAGCCTGGGAATGCACAGTAAAAAGAGAAGCAGCACAGTGATGAGCTCATCTCTGTGTCACTCTGCTCTCTCCTCCTTTCAGCTTGCATCTTGTCAGCACATGAACTGAACGACTTCTTGTGCTGCTTCTTCCTCTTACACTACACGCTTTATTGTACAGGGACTGCTGATACCAAGACATATTCAGTTAAAGCAGATCTTCACCGTAGAAAGAAAAAAAATTTAAAGTCAGTAGCTACAAATGCTGTAGTTGCTGAGTTTTACATTTTTTTTTTTTTTAAAAAGGACACTTACCTGAACAGTGATCCAGCACAGTCCTCACCTGGGCTGGTTCTTTTGCTGGCCTTGGGGGTCCCCGGCATTAGCATGTTTACTGTGGGAAACCTTGTGGTTTCACAGGCAGCTTCCCACTGCGCATGCGTGAGCCATGCTGCCCTTTTGAATGATCCCGCAGCCTTCTGGGACCTGTGACGTGTCCCAGCAGGCTTTGGGCACTGTGAGGGGGGCTGTTGGAACTACCCCCTTCCCCCCCTAAAAAAATGTTATTGTGCACAATGTGGTAGAGGAGAGGGAGGAGGACATAAAGCGAACCCTTTAGGGTGACATCCCACTTTAATTACACTGCTTGCAAAAAAATAAATACATCAGTAATAAATTTAGGCTCCATGCACATGGGCACAAGAGGTATATAACGTAAATTGCAAGTATATATTTCTGGGATCATAGTACTGAATGGCTGTATGAAGCTGTACGAGGGTTTACATGGCTACTTATGCAAACTTGAGCATATATATGGAACTCTAGAATGGGCACTCCAAGATTACCCCATAGATCCCCTACAGAGATTAAATAATAAGGATAATGCTGCATAGACACGATCGCACATTCCGACAACAAAATCCATGTTTTTTTTCCGACGGATGTTGGCTCAAACTTGTCTTGCATACACACGGTCACACACATGTCGGAAATTCTGAATGTCAAGAACTTGGTGGCGTACAAGACGCACGACGAGCCGAGATAACTGTAGTTCAATAGCCAGTGCGGCTCTTCTGCTTGATTCCGAGCTTGCGTGGAACTTTGTGCGTTGGAATTGTGTACACACACAATTGTGTCGGAAAATCTGAGGACCAGCTCTCAAATATTTGTTGTTGGAAATTCCGACAAAAAATGTCCGATGGAGCCTACACACGAACGGAATTTCCAACAACAAGCTCACATCGAACATTTGTTGACGGAAATTCCGACCGTGTGTATGCGGCATTAGAGTCTGCAAAAGACTGGGGCGGAGGTTCACCTTCCAGCAGGACAACGACCCTAAACATACAGCCAGAGCTACAATGGAATGGTTTAGATCAAAGACTATTCATGTGTTAGAATGGCCCAGTCACAGTCCAGACCTAAATCCAATTGAGAATCTGTGGCAAGACTAGAAAATTGCTGTTCACAGACGCTCTCCATCCAATTTGACAGAGCTTGAGCTATTTTGCAAAGAAGAATGGGCAAAAATGTCCCTCTCTAGATGTGCAAAGCTGGTCGAGACATCCCCAAAAAGACTTGTAGCTGTAATTGCAGTGAAAGGCGGTTCTACAAAGGATTGACTCAGGGGGGCTGAATACAAATGTACCCCCCACACTTTTCACATATTTATTTGTAAAAAAAATTGAAAACCATTTATAATTTTCCTTCCACTTCACAATTATGTGACACTTTGTGTTGGTCTATCACATAAAATCCCAATAAAATACATTTACGTTTTTGGTTGTAACATTACAAAATGTGGAACATTTCAAGGGGTATGAATACTTTTTCAAAGCAGTGTAAAATTCACATTTTATTAATCAAAAGTACGAGCAAAAGTAAATAACTGCAAATTGTGTAATGCATTAAAATGGTAACAATACCTACATCAACCACACCTAAAAACATGCATCTGCCTCTCTCACTATAAACAGTATACTCAATGAGCCCCTGCAAAAATGAATACATGATATTTTAATCAAATAATCAAGGTATAATAATGGTGATCCCATGCATGGTAGATAAATGGAACAAAGGAGACAAAAAGTTCAATGCATTGTGATGCAAAAAGGAAACAAGCCAATCCAACGATAATGTCCTTGTGCAAATTGATTATAAGTGTCAATACTCCAAGGTGTCAGGTGGAGAAATGGGTGGAGAAACATGGATCTCTGGTTAACTCATATTGTGAGGTTCCCATATTTGCAAGGGGAGAGATGAATTAGCGTGGTCCAGAGGATGGTAAATGTTCACCAAGTAAGCAAAGTCAATGGCTGTCTTAAAAGAGAAGTATGGGTTTTTTTTTTCAGATTCATACTTACCTAGGTGGATGCTGCATCGGTTCCCCCGGCGCCTCTACACTGAGAGCCGAGTGATTGAACACCACCGATCACTGGGTTCTCACAGCTTCCCAAGCGGACAGCTCTCTGCTCTGCCCCCCTGCGCTCACTGGAGCACTGGGCTGTGGAGGGGGCAGGGGCGGCTGGCTCAGGCTGAGAGGCCGAGTTGGGTGTCGGCCCAGGGATCTGGCGGTTTCCAACTCCATGGTTGTGATGACACCAAGCCTGGTCCGACTCTATGACATCAGCAGAGAGCACTTCAGTCCGCTCTCTGCTGAAAATGGGTCACAGTAGTGCAAAACGAACTGTGATCCATAGGAGAATGACAGCCAAACCAGCTTTGGCTGTACTTCTCCTTCAAGCAAATAGCTGCAGAGGCGGCTCTCTAATTAGGCGAAATAGGCGGTGGCCTCAGGCCTCGCAGTCATAGGGGCCTCGCACAGCTGGATTGTTTACCTAATTAGAGAGACACCTCTTCCAGCAGCAGAGATCTCCGCCATCACACAGTCCTGTATCCCCTCACTCTGTTATAGGGAGAGATAACAGGCTGCGAGTGAGACCTGTGATCGGAGCTCACCTACATCTCCGGATCACAGACAGGGAGGGAGAGCCGCTCAGTAGAGCTCTGACAGATCTCCCCCCTCCCCCTTCTGCCCGCACAGCCAGACAGAAGAGGAGAGAGAGCTTCTGCCCCTCCTCCTCCCGCCCTCTCCTCCTGTGTCTGCCCCGCCCACTCTCCTCGGCAGTGTTCTCTGTTCTGCCTCAGAGAAGGGGATGTGTGGGCGGGAAGATTCAAGCTGAAGACCAGCAAAGAGAAAAGGACAAGGGGAGTCTGATCCATCCATCCATCCATCCATCCATCCATTCCTCCTGCCTCCCAGTGAGTACACTGATGTAGGGGATGCTCTTCCTTCCCTTCCGTCTCCACCCCCTTCTCTTTCTTTCTTTCCTTCCTTCTATCTATCTATCTATCTATCTATCTATCTATCTATCTATCTATCTATCTATCTATCTATCTATCTATCTATCTATCTTTCCTTCCATCTTTCCTTCCATCTTTCTTTCTTTCTTTCTTTCTTTCTCTCTTTCTTTCTTTCTTTCTTTCTTTCTTTCTTTCTTTCTTTCTTTCTTTCTTTCTTTCTCTCTTTCTTTCTTTCTTTCTTTCTTTCTTTCTTTCTTTCTTTCTTTCTTTCTTTCTTTCTTTCTCTCTCTCTTTCTTTCTCTCTTTCTTTCTTTCTTTCTTTCTTTCTTCCGTTCCTTCCATCTTTCTTTCTTTCTTTCTTTCTTTCTTTCTTTCTTTCTTTCTTTCTTTCTTTCTTTCTTTCTTTCTTTCTTTCTTTCTCTCTTTCTTTCTTTCTTTCTCTCTTTCTTTCTTTCTTCAGTTCCTTCCATCTTTCTTTCTTTCTTTCTTTCTTTCTTTCTTTCTTTCTTTCTTTCTTTCTTTCTTTCTTTCTTTCTTTCTTTCTTTCTTTCTCTCTTTCTTTCTCTCTTTCTTTCTTTCTTTCTCTCTTTCTTTCTTTCTTTCTTTCTTTCTTTCTTCCGTTCCTTCCATCTTTCTTTCTTTCTTTCTTTCTTTCTTTCTTTCTTTCTTTCTTTCTTTCTTTCTTTCTTTCTTTCTTTCTTTCTCTCTTTCTTTCTTTCTTTCTTTCTTTCTTTCTTTCTTTCTTTCTTTCGTTCCTTCCATCTTTCTTTCTTTCTTTCTTTCTCTCTTTCTTTCTCTCTTTCTCTCTTTCTCTCTTTCTCTCTTTCTTTCTTTCTTTTCTTTCTTTCTTTCTTTCTTTCTTTCTTTCTTTCTTTCTTTCTTTCTTTCTTCCTTCCTTCCTTCCTTCCTTCCTTCCTTCCTTCCTTCCTTCCTTCCTTCCTTCCTTCTCCACCCATCCCCCTTTGACAGCCTACCAGAATAGGTAGGATCTGTGAGAGCAGCTTCCCTGTGCAGCTCTGCTTGAGGAAAATATATCTTTATTATGCCCAATCACCTACCCCCTGTACTGTCCACTCCCCTATACTGTACACTCCGAATACAGTTCATTTTCATCCCTGGAATTTTTTTTCCCATTATGGGAGTGAGTGGGGCCTCATGTCTAAGTTTTGCCTAAGGCCTTACAAAGTCTAGAGCCGCCTCTGAATAGCTGTATGGTCCTAGACCAAGGTAGATTTGTGAACACAGCCTCCCTTGCACACCAATGCATATTCAGGTAAACCATTCCATCAGCTGCCTTGGAAGTAAGTCCTCAAAGATATTAGATAGGACCCAAGGGTCACAAAGTCAATGGCTGTTTCTATAGAAGCATGCATGCATGTTTTGTAAACTTATCCATCCAGTGGTTCATGGAAATGTAAACCCAATAACCCATAGTTCTCATGCAGGGGAACATGCCCCCTGGATACACATGACCGTGCACCAACGAATCACCAATGGGGCAGTTAGAGAAGGTGGACGCCAGATACGCTTAAACAGTTTCACTGGGCACGGCTGCTTCAGAGGGGGGGCGCAGTTTGGCATGTTAGTCCTGGGCTCTAGATGACCTTGTCCCGACACTGAGCATCACTTTAATGAATAAAAGGCTTGAGTATTTGTATCTTTTATTTGTGCCTAGGGTTCGGCTTCAGTGGCGGCCACTCCATTAGGGGCGCAGGGGCACCGCCCCCTAACCAATGCGCCCATCCCCTAATATACATACAGGGCGCCGGACACATGGATTTCAATGGTGTTTTTTTTTTTTTAAAGCCCACGATTACAGCCTGAGGCTCTAATTGGCTTCAAAAAGGGTGGGCTCTGGGTGCAGAGCACTGCGCCCCGAGCCCACCCAGTTGTGTAACAATAGCAAACTAATATTCACTATTGTCTTGCCGCTAAAAATGTTACATAGTAGGTAAAGTTGAAAAAGACAATAGTCCATCCAGTTCAACCTGTGTAGGTGCACATGTGTCAGTGTCTATAATTATTTCCCATATCCCTGTATGTTGTGTACTTTAAGATGCACATCCAAGAGTCTCTTACAAATATCCATACTCCCTGCAGCCACCACCAATTGTGGAAGAGTGTTCCACATCCTTACCACCCTGACAGTGAAAACCCCCTGCGCAGTTTAAAGAGGAAGTAAACCCCGATGGGCTTTACTTCCTCTTTTGCTCCCCAAAAGGCCTGCAAAGTAAAAGCATAATGGGCTAGTATGCATCGCATACTAGCCCATTATGTGGCACTTACCTGTAAACGAAGCTCTGTGACTGGCCGGAGTCGCGTGATGTCACTCCCACGCATGTGTGCGGGAGCCGCCAGCCACGGCACTAACTGGGGGAAGAAATGGCATGGTGGTCCGTTTCTTCACAGCGCATGCGCCGATGACGACATCGGCGCACTACAAGTGAAATATCTCCTAAACGGCGCACGTTTAGGAGATATTTCCACTACCTTATTCTAGGCTTACCTATAGATAAAATACAAACAAAAGGGTTTACAACCACTTTAAGGTTAAACTGCTTCTCATCCAATCTCATTGTGTCCCCGTGTTCTCTTCTCTTACTCCTTGAGACTGAATAATTTTTTTTCTATGCTTTTTTCCATCGCCATTGAGGTCATTGTAAATCGCTATCATGTCCCCTCTCAAGCGTTGTTTCTCCAGCGAGAATGAATTTTGTGTTTATTAGTTTAGTTGCACTTCTTTGGACTCTCTCCAGCTCCAGCACATCCCTTCTGAGGACTGGTGACCAGAACTGGACAGAATACTCCAGATGTGACCTAACCAGAGTTTTATAAAGTGGCAGGATTATCGTTCTCTCTCTGGAGTATATCCCCTTTTTCATGCATGCTAATATTCTGCCGGCTTTGGTAGCTGGAGCTTGACATTGAATGCTATTGCTCAATCTTTCATCTACTAGGACCCCCAGACCTTTCTCCATCCTTGATTCCTCCAGCCGTTCTCCCCCTAGGGAGTTTTTGCCCTAAGTGCATTACCTTATATTTCTCCACATTAAACCTTATTTGCCATGTATTTGCCCACTCCATTTACCCACTGCTTCTCCTCCCGGCCAATCAGGATGCGGGTCTTAAGACCCAATGGCCAAAAGGAGAAGCGTCCATATTGGCTGGGAGCAGAAGCACGGGGGGAAGAAGGGGGCCGCCAAGGAGGAGACACAGAGGGAAGCCGCCGAAGCTGCCCACGACCTGGATGGGGTAAATGCGGGGCTAGTGAGCGACGGTTGGGGGGTTTGTTTGCCAATCAACCGAGCGACAGGGGGAGGACGGTGTAATGTTTGATCGATCGACCGAACGCGCGGGGGGCAGTCAGGTAGTTTGTTTGCCATCCTCTCCTCAAAAAAAGGAGCATCAGCCTCCACTGTGCTTTAAAAATACATTTTGTTCTCCTTTCCGGCAACTTATAATTTTTGTTATTTTAGACCAAATTACACGAATAAAAACCCAATTTCTGTACCTAGGCAACAGAAGAGAAGCAGGAAGAGGAGCCTCCGCAATGCCAAGTCTACAAATTGTAAGGTCAAGCCTCCTCTCAGGTCTCATTAATTGTGGATTGCTGCAATACTGGCTTAGATATTACAGATCTTAAAAAAAAAAAAAGAAAAAAGAAAAAAAAAAGAAAGAAAGAAAATTTCCGATGATTTGTTTATCCCTCAAACACGGGAGCTTATGTAGGAGATCTCATCGTGACAGTGATGAATTAAATTACATATTTCCTTGTTTATTCGTCATAAACCTACAGCCGGGATACAATGATACGCCTTATTACCAGGGAAAACGTAGCGATACAGTTAGATTTCCCATGGCAGTCCATGCTAATAGGTATTTGTTTCCAATTTGTGGTTCCATTGTCTGTGTTAGCAGCCAGATATGCACTGTGCATTCGTCTATCTAAGCAGCATAATGAGACAACATACAGCCGCAGTATTGGCCGTCTCTGTGGACCTCACATTTGCCCCCTTTCGTTTTTTTCGGAGGTGTTGGCAATTTTGCTGAAATTCTGAATTCTAAACTTGTACAATAGGTTAATGTAAGGACAGTCAATTATAATAATGATAATACGCATGGGCTGATTGAACAAATTAATTGCCAGCCCCAAATGCAATAAACTAAAAAAACAAAAGTACATATTATTAAATGACATTTTTAAGAAAAAATAAACAAAAGAACCAAAAAGTATTCTAAAAGCATGATATTTTGTAGATCTTTAAAGTTTAACTTTAAAATTCGGAAGGTTTTAAACTCCCCCCCCCCCCCCTTCGTCACCAGGCCATTTTTTGCTATTCAGCAGTGTGCTGTTTTAACTGGCAACTGTGCGGTCATGCAGCACTGTAGGCAAATTAAATTTTTTTTTATTTTTTTCCCCACAAGTAGAGTTTTACTTTGGTGGTATTTGATAACCACTGGGCTTTTTATTTTTTGTGCTATAATAGAAAAAACATCAAAAAATTTTGAAAAAAAAAATATTTTCTTCTGTTATAAAACATATCCAATAAAAATTTAAAAAAAAATTGAATTTCTTCATAAATTTAGGCCAAAATGTTTTATGCTGCGTCTTTGGTAAAAAATAAATACATAAAAAAAACCCCAATAAGTGTATATTGTTTGGTTTGTGCAAAAGTTATAGCGTCTACAAACTATTGTAATTATACTGAAATTTACGTAGCTATAGACGCTATACTGTAATGGCGGTGATCAGTGACTTATAATGTGACTGTGATACGGTGGCAGGCAATCTGATGCTAAGGGACACTATCTGGGAGGGATAGTGATAAGTAATCAGTGATAATACTGTAGATATACTGTCACTGTACTAATGACACTGGCAGGGAAGGGGTTAACATCTAGGTCAGGGACATGCAGTCAGGGGAGGCAGAGCCTTACCTGCCATAAACCTAAAAAAAAATGTTCGAGCTTCAAGGGTCCTAGCTCGGTGACCTGGGGGGCTATGGAACCAAAGTCCTACCCCACCATTGGTCATAAGGGGCTCATGCCACCTATGGTTCTAGAGATTTGGGGCTCCTTGCACAGCCTGTCAGAAGCTACATACAGCACGGCCAGTTTAAATACAAGTTGGCACACTCTTTTGCAGCAGACTGAGAGGATGAGCTCACAGTGCCTCTCACTTCTTGACAGAGCAATGGACAGCTTGGAGCCTTGGACCAATGGTAAAGCACCATTGGTCCAAGCTGTCCGATAAAAATGCTGCAGTGGAGGCACGCCTCTCACTGTAGTGTCATAGAAGGGGGCATGTGTCTAAAAGACAAAATGCTCTCTTCCAGTCCATCCCAGCCCTCTTAACTAGAAGGAAAAAACATGTGTTTATGGGTATAAGATTTACCCACAATCCCATGTTTTTCTCACACAGTTAAGAGGGAGAATGAGAATCTGCTGCTGCTGAAAAGGTACTGTTTTAATCAAGCTAAATAATATATTTGTATGCTATATGTTATAACGTAATAATTTATTATTTATCTATTTACTGTGAAATTACTGGTTGGAAGTTATAACTTCAAACTTCAGTAATTTGTCCGTTAAGCCTCCTGCTTGAGTACAGTTTTTGATAATATAGTAAATTACCGTAAAACAATATATAATAATTACTTGTATAATACTTATGGTAATTAACCCCTTGCCACCCAGGCCAATTCTGACATTTCTCTCCTACATGTAAAAATGATGTTTTTTTTGCTAGAAAATTACCCCAAATATTATATATATATATATATGTTTTTTTTTCAACAGACACCCTAGGGAATAAAATGGTGGTCATTGCAAATTTTTTTGTTACACTGTGTTTGCGCAGCATATTTTCAAATGAATAAAAATAATTCAATAAAATAAAAATAAAGTTAGCCCGATTTTTTTGTATAATGTGAAAGATGACCTTATGCTGAGTAAATAGATACCAAACATGTCACACTTTAAAATTGCGCACACTTGTGGAATGGCGCCAAACTTCAGTACTTAAAAATCTCCATAGACGACATTTTAACATTTTTTTTACAGGTTACCTGTTTAGAGTTACAGAGGAGGTCTAGTGCTGGAATTATTGCATAAGTGTAAGAGTAAGCTGAGGAGATCAGTTTGATGGCTGTACCAATCTGGACATTTGATGGCCAATATTTAAAGCTAATTTTGTGAGTGTTTTTATGCTTGGTTTTAAATAAATTTGTTTTTATACAGGATTTATGCTATGTGAGCCATGCTTTTCTCTCATCAATATATGGAACGTATGGGTAGCTGACCGAATGCCCTTAAAGTAGTCGAATTGTATGAAAGGAGACCTTTGGAATACCTTTTTTACC
This sequence comes from Aquarana catesbeiana, assembly GCF_042186555.1. Classification (NCBI taxonomy): domain Eukaryota; kingdom Metazoa; phylum Chordata; class Amphibia; order Anura; family Ranidae; genus Aquarana; species Aquarana catesbeiana. Next base: position 26,329,651 of record NC_133328.1, on the reverse strand, counting down.
AATCAGCTAAATGAGAGGCAATAGCTTCTGGTGAGTGTGGTGACATACGGGAGCGGTGTCACACTTTTTTGTACTGTGGTGGAGGAGTAATAAAAGTGTACAAGCACTGGAATAGGAATATTGATTGGTCAAGTCTATGAAGATTTCGTGGTTTGATTTGTGCATGCCTTTATGAATTTTATGTTTTTTTACTGTTTTCGCTATTACAGACACTTTGATTTTGTTTTTTTTGCACTTTTAAATGTAAGACATGTTAAGTTTTGTGCGCTACCAGAGAGAACACTTAATTGATATAGTCTCTTTTCATTTTACATCAAGAAAAATGTTGTTCTCAACCCCTTTTACACTTTGGAGTAACAATCTACTAGATGGCTAGTCAATGATTTGGTGTTCTATTGTTGATTGTTATGTTTACACTCACACAAATTGCTAATCAGCCAATCACATGGCATGCTAATCAGCCAATCACATGGCAGCAATGCATTTAGGCATATTGACGTGGTACGGACGACTTACTGAAATTCACGCCGAGCATCGGAATAGGGAATATTTTCTTGGCACACTTTGGGCCCCTTAGTACCAATTGAGCATTGTTTAACCACTTCAGTACCAGGCACTTATACACCTTCCTGCCCAGACCAATTTTCAGCTTTCAGCGCTGTCGCAAATTGAATGACAATTGCGCGGTCATGTAACATTGTACAAAAAACAAATTTTTGATCATTTTGTTCCCATTAATAGAGCTTTCTTTTGGTGGTATTTGATCACCTCTGCGATTTTTATATTTTGCGCAACAAATAAAAAAAGACCGAAAATTTTGAAAAAAACGTTTCTTTGTTTCTGTTAAACTTTTTTGTAAATAAGTAAGTTTTCTTCTTCAATGATGGGCACTGATGGGCACTGATAAGGCGGCACTGATGGGCACCAATGAGGTGGCACCAATGAGGTGACACTGATAAGGTGGCACTGATAGCTGGCACTGATAGGTGGCACTGGTATGCGGCACTGATGGGCACTCATAGGTGGCACTGATGGGCACTCATAGGTGGCACTGATGGGCACTCATAGGCGCCACTGATGGGTACTTATGGGTGGCACTGATGGGTACTTATGGGTGGCACTGATGGGCACTGATAGGTGGGCACTGATGGGCATGGATGGGTACTGATAGGTGGCACTGATGACACTGATGGGTGGCATTGCTGGGTATCACTAATTTTTATTGTGCCATAGAGGTGCTAGTCAGTGCCCATTTGTGGGCACTGATTGGCATATGTTGGGCATTGATTTTCACATGTGGATGGCCATGGGGGGATGTACCTGGCCATCCACATGTTAGGAGCTTCCCTGGTGGTCCTAGCGGCTTCCCTGGTGGTCTAGTGTGTGCATCCGAGGGGGGGCTGTGCTGATAAACAATCAGCACAGACCCCCCCCTGTAAGGAGAGCCACCGATCGGCTCTCCTCTACTCGCATCTGTCAGACGCGAGTGGGAAAAAGTCGATTACTGGCTCTTCCTGTTTACATCATGATCAGCTGTGATTGGACACGGCTGATCACGTGGTAAAGAGCCTCCGCCGGAGGCTCTTTACCGAGATCGGTGTAGCGGTGTGTCAGACTGACACACTGTACCACCGATCGCCGCGATGCGTGCCCCCACGGGCGCGCGGCGGCTGTTATCCTGCAGGGAGTCATATGACGCCCAGTCAGGATAACTGAACCACTGCCCGGCCGTCATCTGCTATAGGCTGAGCGGGAAGTGGTTAAACGCCACGGCTTACCTTAGTATTGTTTCTGACCATGTCCACGTCCATACAGTGTCCCCATCTTCTGATGGCTCCTTCCAACAGGATAATGCACCATGTCACAAAGCTCCAATCATCTCACCACTGGACAATGAGGTCACTGTACTCCAATGGCCTCCACACTCACCACATCTCATCCAATAGAGCACCTTTGGGATGTGGTGGAACGGGAGATTGGCATCATGGATGTGCAGCCGACAAATCTGCAGCAACTGCGTGATATTATCATGTCACTGAGGAATGTTGAATCTATGCCACGAAGAATGAAGGCAAAGTTCTGAAGGCAAAAGGGGGTCCAACCCGGTACTAGCGAAATGTACCTAATAAAGTGTATTTTTCACCTGTTTTCCATATTCAGAAGAGCTGGAGTGCACACTTGGAAAAGCAATTTTTAGGACTGTGCACAAAAAAGGTGCGCTGTCTCTTTAAATATAATAATCACGCAATCCACATATACATAGATCAAGAAAAAAAAACAATAAAGTCCACCAAAGTGAAATAAAGTCTCTAAAAGTCACTTTCAAATCAATTGTAAATAATCATAATCCGGTGCAAATCCCAAAAGAAGCCAGTGTTCCACCCCGCCAGGTTACCAGAAAGATTGGATTTCAGGCAAATGAGCTCAGCTGACACACAGCCATACACCATGAGATATCCCTTCAATATCTGAGGCTCCAATGCGGTCATCACATTTTTTTCTATGGCTCCACCAAAAAGGTTTCCTTTCCGCTCCACATCAGCATTACAAATGGTAAGAACCTCATAGTGCAGGCAATAAAAGCAAGATAACATTTATTTTGCTTATGCACTTACATGTAGAAATCAATAATTCGCATTGACAGTACCAAACATTAGACATGTGCACTGCCAAAAAATTTGTACGTTTTCGTTTTCATTTCATTCGTTTATTTATTTATTTTTTCGTTTTTCGGGTCATTCGTTATGATCACAATACCTAAATTCATACATTCGTACATTCCTAAATTCGTACATTCGTACATTCGTACATTCCTAAATTCGTACATGCGCAAATTTGTACATTCGTACATTCGTACATTCCTAAATTCGTACATGCGCAAATTTGTACATTCGTACATTCATAAATTCGTACATCCGTAAATTTGTAAATCTGGAAATTAGAAAATTCGTACATTTGTAAATTAGAAAATTCGGAAATTTGTAAATTCGAAATTTGAAAATCCAAAAACCCGAAAATTTGAAAATCTGAAATAGTAACTAACTATTAAATTATAGGTATTGGAATTTCCTTTCAAATTTGGCTGTTAGTGAAGGTAACGAATACGAATTTATCCGAAGTTACGAATTATCCGAAATAACGAATGCCGCATCTAAACAAATGGACCGGAACAATTTAACCACCGGAGCCGTCGGTAGCGGCGGAGGCGATCGCGTCCTTCTCGGTGCTGTGCCTGGAGATAAGTGAGGCTAAGATGGCGCCCACTCGTCTCCATGACACTGCTGGGCGGAAGCGACGTCAAAACGTCACTTCCGCCCATACGTCTTAAAGGCACGTTTTTTTCAATGTCATTTTTTTTAATTACTTTTTTTTTTTTTAATTGCATTGTAGTGTAAATATGAGATCTGAAGTCTTTTTGACCCCCAGATCTCATATTTAAGAGGCCCTGTCATGCTTTTTTCTATTACAAGAGATGTTTACATTCCTTGTAATAGGAATAAAAGTGACACATTTTTTTTTAAAACAGTGTAAAACGAAATAATATAATGTAAAATGAATAATAAAAATAATTAAAAAAAAAAACAAAAAAACCCTGTCCGATGAGCTCGCACGCAGAAGCGAACGCATACGTGAGTAGCGCCCGCATATGAAAACGGTGGTCAAACCACACATGTGGGGTATCGCCGCAATCGTTAGAGCGAGAGCAATAATTCTAGCCCTATTCTATTCTATTCTATGCCATTCCACGAGCGGGCGCAATTTTGAAGCATGACATGTTGGGTATCAATTTACTCGGCGTAACATTATCTTTCACAATATAAAAAAAATAGGGCTAACTTCACTGTTGTCTCATTTTTTTTATTCAAAAAAGAGAATTTTTTCCAAAAAAAGCGCGCTTGCAAGACCACTAGGCAAATACGGTGTGAAAAAAAGTATTGCAATGACCGCCATTTTATTTTCTAGGGTGTTAGAAAAAAAACAATATATAATGTTTGGGGGTTCTAAGTAATTTTCTAGCAAAAAAACCTGTTTTAAACATGTAAACACCTAAATTCCAAAACGAGGCTGGTCCTTAAGTGGTTAATAATAAATAATAATAATAAAAAGGTTTTATTATTGTTATTTATTATTATAAATTAATTACGTTCGATTCGTTTAGATACGGCATTCGTTATTTCGGATCATCCGTAACTTCGGATAAATTTGTATGTACGTTCACTAACAGCCAAATTTGAAAGGAAATTACAAAACCTATAATTTAATAGTTAGTAATAGTTAAGTTATTATTAGTTAATTATTTCAGATTTCCGAATTCACCAATTTATAAATTTACGAATGTACGAATATACGCATGTACGGATTTACGAATGTACAAATTTACGAATATTCGAATTTACAAATATTCGGAAAAATTCGTTAAACGGGTTTTCGTTAATTCAGATATTTCCGAATTAACGAATTTGTTGAAATTCGTTAAAAAACGAATTGCACATGTCTACCAAACATGGCTCCACCAGAACTTTAGCAGGCTTGCGCAATAATTATAATTAATGTATGGGGTTTTATGTTATTTTGCTTTGAGCTTCAAGCACAGCACAGCCTAGGTTCCTACGTAGTGGGAAGCCAAACCAGAGCTATTCACATCAGCATGCATGGCAAAAAGTACAACCAATCAAACTGAATGGGATTTTACATATACCACTGGTAACCATTCTATACAAAAAGCTACAACACAAACGTGAGTACACACCTCACATTTTTGTAAATATTTTATTCTATCTTTTCATGTGACAACACTGAAGAAATGACACTTTGCTACAATGTAAAGTAGTGAGTGTACAGCTTGTATAACAGTGTAAATTTGCTTGCCCCTCAAAATAACTCAACACACAGCCATTAATGTCTAAACTGCTGGCAACAAAAGTGAGTACACCCCTAGGTGAAAATGTCCAAATTGGGCCCAATTAGCCATTTTCCCTCCCCGGTGTCATGTGACTCGTTAGTGTTACAAGGTTACAGCGGTTTAACAGGACAGGTTCCACTCAGAACAGGCCTCACCATGGTCGACCAAAGAAGTTGATTGCAAGTACCTAGCATCATATCCAGAGGTTGTCTTTGGGAAATAGACGTATGAGTGCTGCCATCATTGCTGCAGATGTTGAAGGGGTGGGGGGTCAGCCTGTCAGTGCTCAGACGATACGCTGCACGCTGAATCAAATTGGTCTGCATGGCTGTTGTCCCAGAAGGAAGCCTCATCTAAAGATAATGCACAAGAAAGCCCACAAACAGTTTGCTGAAGATAAGCAGACTAAGGACATGGATTACTGGAACCATGTCCTGTGGTCTAATGAGACCAAGAAAAATCTATTTGGTTCAGATGGTGTCAAGCTTGTGTGGCGGCAAACAGTGAGGAGTACAAAGACAAGTGTTTCTTGCCTACAGTCAAGCATGGTGGTGGGAGTGTCATGGTCTGGGACTGCATGAGTGCTGCCGACACTGGGGAGCTACAGATCATTGAGAGAACCATGAATGCCAACATGTACTGTGACATACTGAAGCAGAGCATGATCCCCTCCCTTCGGAGACTGGGCCGCAGGGCAGCATTCCAACATAACGACCCCAAACACACCTCCAAGACGACCACTGCCTTGCTAAAGAAGCTGAAGGTAAAGGTGATCGACTGGCCAAGCATGTCTCTAGACCTAAACCCTATTGAGCATCTGTGGGGCATCCTCAAATGGAGGATGGAGGAGTGCAAGATCTCTAACATCCACCAGCTCCGTGATGTCATCATCGACGAGGACTCCAGTGGCAACTTGTGAAGCTCTGGTGAACTCCATGCCCAAGAAGGTTAAGTCAGTGCTGGAAAATAATGGTGGCCACACAAAATATTGACACTTTATTTTATATATTGTATGTATATTAATGTGTGTGATATCAAATATACATTTTGCATTAAAGATAAACAGTAAACTTACCCTAAGTCAAAATTAGAGCAAAACAGCATAGTACATGGGGTGGTCTGTGTCAGTCTAATGGGTGACAACCCAAGGGCATCCAGCACCAGATAAGTACGTATGTCTAAAATGGCAAAAACATTAAAATATATGTTCACTGTGTCATCCACTTGTAAATATGCACATATACAAATTCTATGAGGTCTCTCCAGAGGTTTGATGAAAAGAGACTGTCAAGTCATATTTTACCTACCAAGATCCTCCTTCTATAGACACTGAAGATCATTGCCAATGTGTGCTGTTTCCACAGTGTCTTAAAGTGTAGGTCCATCCATATTTGAAGAGGTGGGTCTTACTGTTTACACCCAGACGCAAGGCAGAAATTCCATGAGGTCCTTCCAGGGGTATGATTAAAAGAGACAGTCATATCAAGTTTTAGCTACAGGTTTCCTCCTTCCATGGATACTGAAAATCATGTCCAACGTTCACTGTTTCCCCAGTATCTTTAAGTGTATGTCCATCCATATTTAAAGAGGTGGGTCTTACTTTTAAGCCTCAGGTTTAGAAGCAGAACCAGAAATATTACTGTCGGTGTCACAAAACTAAAGAGCCTATTGGTCCCGCTCCTTCAACCCATCAATTTTAGTTGGAAATTAAAAATTAATAATATATTTACAACAAGATGCAAGGCAAAAAATTCACAAGGTTCATCCAGAGGTATGATGAAAAGGGATAGTCACGTCGTGTTTTGGCTACCAGCTTCCTCCTTCCATGGGCACTGAAGAACATGTCCAAAGTAAACTGCTTCACTAGTGTCTTTAAGATTAGGTCCATTCATGTTTGAAGAGGTGGGTCTTACTGTCAGGCCCCAAGGTTAGAAGCAGAACCAGAAATATTACTGTTGGTGTCCCAAAACTAAGGAGCCCTAAGTCCTATTCCTTCTTCCATCAATTTTAGGATTTCAAATTTACATTAAGATGCAAGGCAAAAACTCTATGAGGTTCTTCGAGGGGTATGATGAAAAGAGACTGTCACGTCATGTTTCAGTTACCAGCTTCTTCCTTGCATTGACACTGAAGATCATGCCCAATGTTCACTGTTTTCCCAGTGTCTTTAAGTGTAGGTCCATTCATATTTGAATGGTGGATCTTACTGTTAAGCCTTAGGGTTTGGATCCGAACCAGAAATATTACTGTCGGTGTCACAAAACAAAAAAGCAATAGGTCCTACTCCTTCTACCCATCAATTTTAGTTGGACACTAAATATTTACAAAATGTCTACCCCAAGATACAAGATAAAAATTTCATGAGGTCCTTCCAAGAGTATGATGAAAAGAGACTGTCATGTCATCTTTTAGCTACCAGCTTTCTCTTTCCATGGACACTGAAGATCATGCCCAATGTTGACTGTTTTCCCAGTGTCTTTAATTGTAGTTCCATTCATATTTGAAGAAATGGGTCTTCCTGTCAGGCCTCAGGGTTGTAAGCAAAACCAGAAATATTACTGTTGGTGTCACATAACTAAAGAGCCCTAGGTCCTATTCCTTCTACCCATTAATTTTAGTTGGACATCAAATATTTATAAAAAAAATTACTCCAAGATGCAAGGCTAAAATTCCATGAGGTCCTTCCAGGGCGTGATGAAAAGAGACTGTCATATCATATTTTTAGCTACTAGCTTCTTCCTCTCATGGACACTGAAGATCATGCCCAACATACACTGCTTCCCCAGTGTTTTTAAGTGTAGGTCCATTCATATTTGAAGAGGTAGGTGTTACTGTCAGGCCTCAGGGTTAGAAGCGGATACAGAAATATTACTGTCGGTGTCACAAAACTAATTTGACCCTAGGTTCTACTACTTCAACCTATAAGTTTTAGTTGGACATCAAATCCATATAAAAAATTTACACCAAGATACAAGACAAAAAACTTCATGAGGTCCTTCCAGGGGTGTGATGAAAAGAGACTGTCATGTCATGTTTTAGCTAACGACTTCCTCCTTCTATGGACACCGAAAATCATGTCCAATGTCACAGTGTCACTAAGTGCAGGTCTATTCATATTTGAAGAGGTGGATCTTACCGTCAGGTCTCAGGGTTAGAAGCAGAACCAGAAACATTCGCATTGGTATCACAACACTAAAGAACACTCTTGAGCCTGAGGTCCTACTCTTTCTATCCATCACTTTTAGTTGGACATCAAATATTTACCATAGGAAGGAAGGTTTAAGAACTTTCTATTAGTTGGAAGTTCATTTTCTTGACTGCCTCAGTGAAGACCGATTTAAGCTCCCAAGGTGCTCATTAGTTTCCAGGGCCATCATGGTTTTACTCAGTGGAAATCTATAATGTCCAATGAATATTTTATTAAAGCTCATGATGCAGTGACAGTAGCAGCCGTTGAAGGAATGGATTGGTGTTATGCCTTTTCCTGCCCTCAATGAACAGAATTGAAAAAGAGTGAATAGATATCGAGTGGATAAACTTCAATCCCTTATACTTAAAGTTTTAGGATATTTCTGTGTGGGCAACTTTCTCGTACCCTTTAATTTATCAAGGTTCTGTAAAAACAAGGCTGACTGTAGCGTATAAGTAGATAAAACTGTGCATTGAGCACACGAGGCAATAGATGTTGAGATTTCATATTTTTATATTTTTATGTCAGCAGCACCGGAAAATGATAAAGTGATCATAACCTCGAATGTCAAGCCTGTGCTGCAATTCTAAGTCATGGTGGGCATTAATCATAATCTCCGCATTACAGTTTTCCCTCTAGAAAAGTGCTGAGAGTTTCTTGGACTACAGGAAGAACAGGTCTGTATTCTAGGAAATAAGCTCAGATTGACCACTAGCAGAGCTGACGGCCAATCGAAAAGACCAAAAAGTGTAAAAGCGTTCTCAGCAGGCCACTTCAGAGTTTACATTTGCCGGTACATAGGCACCCTGCTGGTCTCATCTCCGACTACCTACTGAGGCTACTCAGCCTTGCTAAGCAAGTGGGAGATTCACTAACTAGTGTGCCACGGTCATTGACAGCTTAAAGCTGAAGATTAACCGGCTTGTATTTTGCCTTTCCTTGTTCATCCCAGCCCTTTCATCAACATGCTAATGGTATTATGTATCTGAGCACCACAAACCAAAAACACTATTTCATTCGTTTTTAATATTCAAAGTAAACTCACCCATCCATGCATGTCTCCATGCTTTATTTTGTTGAGCAATCACTTTGAAAAACAACCTCCTAGCATTTATGGCTGTGGCCATCTTTAGCAAGTGATTCATGTAGCATTTACTTCCTGGAATCCATCTGCCCTTAGCCTAGGCATTTATGCGGGAGAGTGTGCTTAGCTGAGAAAAAACCCTCCTCCTCTCCTCCCCTCCTGGGATGTATGAAATCATTTGCCTAGCCTTGAAAACTAGGAAGTAACTGAAGAAACGTAAAAAAAAGTAAATAGGATACAGTGGTACCTTGGATTGGGAGCATAATTCATTCCAGAAGAATGCTTGTAATCCAAAGCACTCGTATATCAAAGCGAGTTTCCCCATAAGAATCAATGGAAACTCAGATAATTAATTCCAGTGTCACTGCTAGTGTATGCAGTACTGCATGTGGTCAGAGGTGGGGGGTGCCGGAGACACTCGGAAACACTCAGAGATCACTCAGAAACCACTCGGAGACATTCGGGAACGGAGTGTTTCCGAGCGGCTCCGAACAGATCTGAGTGTATCCGGTGCCCCCGCACCTCTGGCCACATGCAGTGCTGCACACCCCAGAGGCTTGAATCCTGCTCGTCTTGCGGGAAAATGCTTGCAAACTGAGTCAAGATTTAAAAAAAAAAAAAAAAATAGCTCGTATTGCGAAACGCTTATAAAACGTGTTACTCGCAATCCGAGGTATTACTGTATACACTATATTGTCAAAAGTATTGGGACACCTGCCTTTATACACATATGAACTTTAATGGCATCTCAGGCTTCGTCTGTAGGGTTCATTATTGAGTTGGCCCACCCTTTGCAACTATAACAGCTTCAACTCTTCTGGGAAGGCTGTCCACAAGGTTTAGGAGTGTGTCTATGGGAATGTTTGACCATTCTTCCAGAAGAGCACTGATGTTGGATGAGAAGGCCTGGCTCGCAGTCTCTGGGGGAAAGATAATTTTTGGACTCAGGGTCTGCTTTGTCCCAGTGCCATTCAACCCAGAGGAAAGAGGACATACTGTGAATTCAGGACACCATGGCCCCACCCCTGAGGAAGCATCACCACATCATGTAATTATGTGATCAGGAAGCTGCCTCCTGGCATTAAAACCACTTGAAGGGCTGCTGGGAGGCAGCTGCAGGGAGTTAGAGTGGTTCTAAAGACTTAAGTTTTTTTTAACTGGATGCATTCAGGTAAAATTAAAAAAAAAATCTGGGTGCAGCCCTCCCTCCCCCTTATACTTACCTGAGCCCCATCTTGATTCAGCGGCTCTCCAGGGTCTCTCTCTCCTTATTGGCTCACATAGCCCCCCGATGAAGTCACGTGACCATGACATAACGTGTAGGTTGTAAGCAGCGCAGACCAGAAGTGACATAGGAGGAAGTCCGGTATTCTTTGATTTACATATGTTTATGGCTGTTTTAGTGTTTTTAAAGGGGTTGTAAAGGTAAAAATTTTTTCACCTTAATGCATTCTATGCATTAAGGTGAAAAAACTTTTGACAGTACCGCCGCCCCCAGGCCCCCCGTTTTACTTACCTGACGCCTCGAATCTTTGCTCCTCGTCCTCGTCAGCTTCATTGCAGCTCAGCCTGGTCGCTGATTGGCTGCAGTGGATGGATTGAAAGCAGCGCAGCCATTGGCTCGCGCTGCTGTCAATCACATCCGATGACGCGGCGCGCCGGGGGGCGGGGCCGAGTGATACAGCGAGCGGCTATAGCCGCCGGCTGTATCACGGGAGCGCGCCCGCAAGCACTCACCACCGTGCGAGGGAGCTCGCATGAAGGTGGTAAATGCTTGCGGGGAGGAGCTGAAACAGCCGCCGAGGGACCCCAGAAGACCAGGTTCGGGGCCACTCTGTGCAGAACGAGCTGCACAGTGAAGGTAAGTATAACATGTTTGTTATTTTAAAAAAAAAAAAAAAAATAACTTTACAACCCCTTTAATATGTGAGTGCGATTCCTGCTAAATAAATTTGCCGTTTTGTTTATTATGCTACACTATGGCAGTATTCCTGATCCTGGGAGCTGGAAGCCAGTCTGGAGGATTTGATTGACATATGCCCCTATTCTCCAAAGTGGAGGTGAGAGTTTTGGGAGACTGGAAGGAGCATGAAGTATAATAGAGCAAGATGACTATATACAGTATGTCACAGTGGATTGGGTCACTTACTGTCAAGGATGGTCACTAGCGCCAATTTATTGGAAGCAATTTCTTCATAGACTGAATATTTTTAATGATGGACATTTATTGTGCAGTTTTTGTAGATTGCATTGTGTAATTTTAGGTGTATTTTTTAGGTTCATCTTGGTTTGCATATAATATTTACTTTTTATACAGGTTTAAACACCATTATTCTGGCAGCACTACAGCATATATTTTTTTTATAGCCATTGGCTCCTTCTGCTGTCAATTACCGCCAGTGAGCCAACAAGGAGAAAGCAGGGGAGGGGGCCAGCTGTGCTCAATGTGTGAATGGACACACAGAACACAGGTAAGTACAACACGTTTGTTTTGTTCTATTTTAACCACTTGCCGATCGTTTAACTGCTGCGCCAGATCACGTACCCAGTACATCAGTGGTTCTCAACTCCTGTCCCCAGGACCCACTAACAGGCCAGATTTTAAGTATTACATTGGGGGAGATGCAGACTAGAATACTTCAATCACTGAGCAGCAAAGGATATCACCTGTGATTTGTTTCAGTTATCTTGCAAACCTGGCCTGTTAGTGGGTCCTGAGGACAGGAGTTGAGAACCACTGCAGTACATGATCCGACACTTGCGAGAAGGGGGCGCGCATGTGCGCCGCCAGCGCCCCATTCCTGCTGTGATTATACACAGTGGGAGCTGATCTGTGGGTACTGCGGAGGTAAAGGGGCTTGCTGGAAAGTCCTGCCTACAACTGTGGTCATTAAATCTAACATCAGGCTATTCTGCAAAGGTAAGCAAATTGGAGGTGGAACCCTTCCTCAAAATAACATCGCCGTGAATTTTGGTGCATGTGAATACTCGCATCTCAGCAGATGCGTGAGGATGTCATTAACAATTAATGGCACTTCTGTGTATCTGCTAAAGGAGATCAAACGATTTTGAATGCATTCCCGACACACACAAATGTGAACGCAGGCTAAAAGTCTCAGTTACATTGGTGGTCAGTGTAAATCTACTCATTACATTGGGGCTTGGTGTACAATCCTTTCATTCACACTAGTGGCCAGTGTGAAGGTCCCCCTTAGATTAGTGGTCGGTGTAAATCTCACCTTATACTGGTGGTTACTGTGAATGCTCCTATTACATTAGTGGTTACTGTAAATTTCCATTACATTAGTGGTCAGTGTAAATCCCAATTACATTGGTGGCCAGTGTAGAAAATCCAATCAGTAAAATAAAATGCAAACTTGCATTTATAGTCAGTTTCAAATCCTCACTTACATTGGTGGTCCATGTAGAAGCCCCCTTTAAATTGGTGATGAGTGTAAATCCCCCCTTACATTGGTGACCAGTGTAGAAATCCACCTTTATTGGTTGTTTATGTAAAATCCCCCATTACATTGGTTGTCAGTGTAAATTCTTCATTACATTTGTGATCAGTGCACATTTCCCTTTACATTGGTGGTAAGTGCAGAATTGCCCTTATACTGGTGATCAGTATAAATCCCCCTTTTACATTGGTGGTCAGTGTAAATCCCCCCTAACATTGGTGGCCAGTGTAAATCCCCCCTAACATTGGTGGTCAGTGTAGAAGTGTCACCTTACATTGGTGGTCAGTACAAGTCTCCTCGACCATGGTTGTCAGTGTAAATTCCCCCTTACATGGGGGTCATTGTATATTCCCCCTTACACAGGTGGTTGGTGTAAATGCTCCTATTACACTGGTGTCAGTGTAGAAATTCCTCTTTATATTGGTTGGTGGCGTAAAATCCCCATTACATGGTGGTCAGTGCAAATTCCCCCTCACATTGGTGGTCAGTGTAAATCCTCCCTCACATTGGTGGTCAGTGTAAATCCTCCCTCACATTGGTGGTCAGTGTAAATCCTCCCTCACATTGATGGTCATTGTAAATTCCCCATTACATTGGTGATCAGTGTAGAATCCCTCACTATATACTTGCCAAAGATTTACAGCCTTACTCTACATGATTCAGAATTTGCCACAGTGTACTGCCTCCTAACTAATCCCCACCCCCCACCAATGCCATTGATTCCATGAACCCCCAAGCATTGCCACTGATTACATCCCCCCTCCCCAAGCATTGCCACTGATCCCTGGAGTCTTAGGATTCCTAGGAATTTTCTGTCTATTGATGGGTCCCCTCACCTCCCCAGCCCATGGTGTGCAGGCAGTGAGGAGATTATGTGCTGTAACATTGAGCAACCAATCAGTGAGCAGTAATAATGTGCAGTAACCTCTGGCAACCAATCAGTGAGCAGTATTGATGTAAAGTAATCTCTAGCAACCAATCAACAAGCAGAAGTCATGTGCTGTAACCTCTAGCAAACAATCAGTGAGCCATAATGTGTGCTGTAACCTCTAGCAGCCAGTCAGTGAGCAGTAATGATACACTGTAGCCTCTGGCAACCAATCACAATCGCTGCCAGATTTGATTCTGTAAATTGATTTTGAGTCTAGCTGCTATTTATTGCATGTAGATGTTTTCCCAGGGTCCAATCAATATTAAAGACAACCCTGATTAAAACACTATCTAGGCACACAGTTAACCCTTTGATCGCCCCTGATGTTTAACCCCTTCCCAGCCAGTGTCATTAGTACAATGACAGTGCATATTTTTTAGCATTGATCACTGTATTAGTGTGACTGGTTCACAAAAAGTGTCAAAAATGGCAGTTAGTGTCCGAAGGGTCTGCCGCAATATCGCAGTCTCGCTATAAGTCGCTGATTGGCACCATTAATAGTAAAAAAAGAGGAAAAAAAATCCCATCGTTTGCAGACACAATCAATATACGCGCAAACCAATCAATATACGCTTATTTGGATTTTTTCTTACCAAAAATATTTAGCAGAATACATGTTGGCCTAAATTGATGAAGAAATTAGATTTTTTTTTTTAATTTTTATTGGATATGTTTTATAGCAGAAATAAAAAATGTTTTTTTTTTTTCAAAATTGTCGGTCTTTTTTTGTTTATAGCGCAAAAACAAAACAAAACACAGAGGTGGTCAAACACCACCAAAAGAAACCTCTATTTGTGGGAAAAAAAGGACATGAATTTTATTTGGGTACAGCGTCGCATAACCGCACAATTGTCAGTTAAAGTAACCCCAGGAGATGTCTGTTTGAGATGAAACGCGTCGGATCTACTGTTCTGTCTATGCCATTACAGTTTGTTTATCCTGGCTTACCATGAATCGTCCATCTCATGCTTTGATGTATACTAAAATGAGAGTGGTCTATGTTTTTAATAAATTTTCTATTGATGGTTTTTCACTATGTCGCGTCTTCTATCTTCTCTCCTTGGATTCACACACTAATGGAGTGTTGATGAGATGATTCCACCTCTGACTTTGAAAGGCCCTATACATTAATATTTATTACTATATCGGTGTCGGTGATCGTTGGCAATCTCCCTAGCAGCATGCAGTCCATTTGGAGATGATAGGAGTGGAACATCTATATCTCGGTGTTGAGACACCATTGCCTTTATGACCCATTTGGTAGAAGCTGAATTGGGTCCATATGTTCCGGTAAGCCTCCTTATATTCCATTTGGTGGCAGATTTCTTCACGTTGGTGATTTTTGCTCTCTGGGTGATTGACCATCACAAATTAGATCACGCAGTTATCATATACGTCTTCACAGATCTATTCACTTTATTTTGGACTTTCTCAGTACACAAATGACTGTGATCTTTATTTAACAATATATTTCTTTTGCACAGATTTGTATTTGTATTGTTTATATGATTCACTTCATATTACTACTTTTTGCACATTCGTGTATTCATGATTAGCGCTGCACTGTTTTTTACTTATTACTTTTTATTACTCTTCCGGAGGTCAAGTGGTTAAATTTTTCCTTTAGTATCACTTTAAATAACAAACAGGTTTGCAGTGGGGTAAAAAAACATTTTTGGAGTGAAGATCTCCTTTAAATGTGGCGCTGTCCCATGCAGTACTTCTTTTTCACCACAAGATGTCCCAGCATCATTCAACCCAAAAAGACAGAGGAAATACTATAAAATACAGGGCGCCATGGCCCCACCCCTGAGGAACCTGTACCACATCATTCTTCATTCATAGTGTATTGATGCAGAGGTCCAGGTGCTCTTTGCATCTCTGAGGACCAGCCAGCCCTGAAGATCAGGAGATCTGCATAGCATAGACAATGAGGGAGTCTCCAGGGCATGTCACTTGTGGGAAGATTACAGAGCCTAGAATAACAAACAGGTTTGCAGTGGGGTAAAAAAACATTTTTGGAGTGAAGATTTTCTTTAAATGTGGCGCTGTCCCATGCAGTACTTCTTTTTCACCACAAGATGTCCCAGGAACTTTCAACCCAAAAAGACAGAGGAAATACTATAAATACAGGGCGCCATGGCCCCACCCCTGAGGAACCTGCACCAAATCATTCTTCATTCATAGTGTATTGATGCAGAGGTCCAGGTGCTCTTTGCATCTCTGAGGACCAGCCAGCCCTGAAGATCAGGAGATCTGCATAGCATAGACAATGGGTGAGTCTCCAGGGGAGGTCACTTGTGGGAAGATTACAGAGCCTAGAATAACAAACAAGTTTGCAGTGGGGTAAAAAAAAAACATTTTTGGAGTGAAGATCTTCTTTAAATGTGGTGCTGTCCCATGCAGTACTTCTTTTTCACCACAAGATGTCCCAGCATCATTCAACCCAAAAAGACAGAGGAAATACTATAAATACAGGGCGCCATGGCCCCACCCATGAAGAACCTGCACCAAATCATTCTTCATTCATAGTGTATTGATGCAGAGATCCAGGTGCTCTTTGCATCTCTGAGGACCCACCAGCCCTCAAGATCAGGAGATCTGCATAGCATAGACAATGGGGGAGTCTCCAGGGGATGTCACTTGTGGCAAGATTACAGAGCCTAGAATTGGGCTTTAACCCTTACTCACTATATATACTTATACTATATAAGTAAAATTATTTTTTAAAGTTCCTTTTTAAAAAAACTTTGACTTTCAAAGGTATAGAAAGTCAACATTTATCTATACCTGTGTTGCTGGAGGAATATTGCAGCTTCATGACGCTATGATATTTCGGATAATTTCAGCTACCCAATTTTCGAGCTCAGACCAGAGCGGTGATTTGCATGGGGACAAAGTCTAATTAAATCTTGCAGTGCCCCTGTCAGGCAAACATTACCGCTCAAATGAAAAGACCATTCCGGGGAACAACCCAAGGTCTTCCTTTAAATGGTCCTTTCATTTCAAACTGCCAGGCTGAGCGGAGGATACTAATAATTATGAAACCTTCCAGTATGTGAAAGCAGCAATTTCTGCAGGGAAATATGACATGGAAGGAGAAAGGTTTATTGAGATAACTGCTATTAACATGGGAAAGGGTTTCCTTTCTGCTCAAAACAAAAGCTTGGGTAGGAAATACAAATTATTATGTGAAATGGCAGAAAATTAAAATCATGGGCGGTTAGCTTCTTTTTTTTTATAGTTGCTTTCTCCTGAATGTCCCTTAAAGTGGACCTTCAGTCATTTTTTCATCTTTACATCTATTAAATCTTCTTCCCTTGTTGTTTTAACTTTGGGTAGTAATTTTTTTTTCTGCCAGTAAATACCTTATACAGCCCACTTCCTGTTTCTTGTCTGGTCATTAGCCTAGGCTTACATAATGACATAATGCACTGCTCTCTCTCTCACTCTCGTGAGAGTTTGCCAGGAAGGGAGGGAGGATGAGCCATGAGAGGGCCAATGAGAGCTACAGAGCTGGAAGTGTACCTCTGTGTGTGTCTGTGTAAATCCAGGAAGTGAACAGGCAGCAGCTTCAGCTGCCCACAGTTAAAATGGTTTCCGCCAGACTTAGTGGAGGGAGATTTCTGCAGCATTTTTGGCAAGTACAGAATCACAGTATATATAAAATAATATGCAAAGTGGTTGGAGGGAAACTATATGGGAATGTTTGACCATCCTTCCAGAGGCGTATTTGTGAGGTCAGGCAATGATGTTGGGTGAGAAGGCCTGTCTCGCAGTCTCCGCTCGAATTCATCCCAAAGGTGCTCTATCAGGTTGAGGTCAGGACTCTGTGCAGGCCAGTCAAGTTCCTCCACCCCAAACTCGCTCATCCATCTCTTTATGGACCTTGCTTTGTGCACTGGTGGGCAGTCATGTTGGAACAGGAAGGGGCCATCCCCAAACTGTTCCCACAAAGGAGCATGAAATTGTCCAAAATGTCTTGGTATGCTGATGCCTTACAAGGGGGGATTATGGTGTGGGGGGTTGTTATTCGGGGGTTGGGCTTGGCTCCTTAGTTCCAGTGAAGGGAACTCTTAATGACATCAATTTAGTTTGAGCACAGCATTGCATGACCGCGCAATTACCAGTTAACCACCCAAAGACCAGAGCACTTTTTTCTGATTCGGCACTGCGTCGCTTTAACTGACAATTGCACGGTTGTGCGACGTTGCTCCCAAACAAAATTGATGTCCTTTTTTCCCCGCAAATAGAGATTACTGTTGGTGGTATTTGATCACCTCTGCGATTTTTATTTTTTGCGCCATAAACAAAAAATTAGCAACAATTTTGAAAAAAACGCAATATTTTTTACTTTTTGCTATAATAAAAATTCCCAAAAAATATATAAAAAAAAACATTTTTTTCCTCAGTTTAGGTTGATACGTATTCTTCTACATATTTTTGGTAAAAAAAAAAAAAAAATCGCAATAAGCGTATATTGATTGGTTTGTGCAAAAGTTATAGCGTCTACAAAATAGGAGCTAGTTTTATGGCATTTTTATTAATATTTTTTTTTTTTTACTAGTATTGACGGCGATCAGCATTTTTTATCGTGACTGCGACATTATGGCGGACACATCGGACACTTTTGGAGCGATTTTGGGACCATTCACATTTATACAACGATCAGTGCAATTAAAAATGCATTGATTGCTGTGTAAATGTGACAGGCAGTGAAGGGGTTAACCACTAGGTGGCGCTGTAGGGGTTAAGTGTGTCCTGGGGAGTGATTCTAACTGTGGGGAGGGATGGGCTATGTGTGACACGACACTGATCAAAAAACGCCTGTGGCTTGTTCCCCAGCCCCGGGTCTCTGTTGCTTCCGGGACTTTGCATTAACTTGATGACGTCAGCACGCCGCTCCTCCCTACGCCGTTTCGTCACAGATGACGTCGTCCTGGGGCACCGCTTGTTTACATCAGCATTTCCCCATTCTTCCTCTCCGTGAGACAATCGCAGGTATCCCCGCAGACATCAGGTCCACGGGACCCACGATTACACTCACGGAGGTCGCGGAGGTACGTTAATCTGCCTGTATGTGCCCTTCTGCCGACGTATATTGGCGTGATCCGGTCAGCAAGTGGTTAAAGTAGCGCAGTGCTGAATAGCAAAAAATGTCCTGGTCATGAAGGGAGTAAAATCTTCCGGAACTGAGCTGGTTAAACAGAGCTTAGAAGATGTTCAAGCAGTGACATATGATTAAATGGCTGTTATGGTTGTGTATAATTAGGAGAATGAGGCTCTAATTTATATACTCGATTTTAGCTTAGGAGTTTCTACAGATAATGAATGACATGTCACCGCACGCTCTTGTGACACGCTGTGAATGGGAAAAAATAATAAAAATCAATGAGTTACCGACATCTCATCACTGACTGCGGGTCAGTTGGCGATCACATGAAATGAATGGGGATAATGTAAAAATTGAAGGATCTCTGCTTTTACTGTGAACTCCAATTCTCGGAGTTAAATCTTTGGGCTGAGATGTGATAGACATGGATGTATCTGTGTCTGATAGATAAGCATGGGGCTTAGTCAGTCTTTCTTTTAAAGGATATGTTCACTATTAAGGTGTTACTAAACCCAGGAGCCTGCATTCACTATATCTGGTCTCCTACAAGAACACAGGACATGGAAATGCAATTATTTTAGTAATTATAAACTGCTAAATCCCTTCCCTCATCAGCAGTATATAGCAGTCTTGTGACTTCTATCAGTGTCTGGTTAAAGCTTGTAGGAGGCGTTTTCATTCTCCCCCCTGATAAGCCTATGAGGCTGCAGAACCCTTGACCCTCTGTCTGGACAGTGCTGATTGGCCCTGGGCTGATCACATGCACACTCCCAAGAAAAGAAAAAAAAAACTTCCTAGCAATACACACCAAACTGAGCATGTGCAGCTTGCCCCCCAAGGCTCTGTTCTATCAGGAGATGGATTGGGGACAGTGGAAGAAGGGGAGGATCAGAGAAGACATGGTCACAAGCATGCTTTACTGCATATACAGACTAATTTTACTGTTGTGGGTTTAGTAACACTTTAATATAAACTTTCATAAAAGGAGACAGTTTTCCCAAGAATTTTCTTAACCACTTGACCTCCAGAAAGGTTTAACCCCCTTAACCACTTTCCGCTCTGCCCACCGTCAAATGACAGAGGGACAGTGCAGCTCTTGTTCTGGGTGGACATCATCTGACGGCGCATCAGAACTGCCGCTCTTTAACCATGTGATCGGCTGTGTCCAATCACAGCCGGTCACATAAAAACACGGAAGTGCCGGTAATCGGCTCTCATCGCCCCACATTGACAGAGTGTGTGCCGAGGAGAGCCGATTAACGGCATCTCCTTGCAGGCGAATGCAAGACAGGTACTTAAGGCACTGATTACAATTAAGCGTCAGCAGTGTCAGCAATCAGTGCCCACCAGTGCCAGCAATCAGTGCCCATTAGTGATGTCAGTCAGTGCAGGCTTTCAGTGCCCACCAGTGCCGCTATCAGTGCTGCCCACCAATGCTCATCAGTGCTGCCCATCAGTGCCACTAATCAGTGCCGCCCATCTATGCCGCCTATCAGTGCTCCCCATATGGTGATAGCAGTAGTTCTTCTGCTCCCAATTACGTTGATTAGAATACTGGTTAATTTCCCAGGAAGGTAATCCCCTCCATTCACAGAGGACTGTCCGGGGTGGTGGCTCTTCCAAATTTATTATTAATCCCACTCTTCCATTTAGAGAAGGTTCTGGTTCTCTTATTTACCTACAAGTTTAGTGCAATATTGTGTTTTGAGAGGGCCGTGTCTCATAGCCCCCTTCCCAAAAGAGGGCTACATAGTATATTGCAGGTTACTAGTGCTTGGTGTTGTGTTCTTAAAGCTAACACCAACAATGGGGCACTATTCTTCCCACGGACGTCAATGATGGGGCACAATTCTTCCCACTGACACCAATGATGAGGCACAACTCTTCCCACTGACACCAATGATGAGGCACAACTCTTCCCACTGACACCAATGATGGGGCACACTTCTTCCCACTGACACCAATGATGGGGCACACTTCTTCCCACTGACACCAATGATGGGGCACACTTCTTCCCACTGACACCAATGATGGGGCACAGTTCTTCCCACTGACACCAATGATGGGGCTCTGTTCTGCCCACTGACACCAATGATGGGGCACTGTTCTGCCCACTGACACCAATGATGGGGAGCAATATTCCTACTGCCACCAATGATGGGGAACTATTGTTCTCACTGATACCAACGATAGGGCACTGAAAATAAGAGACATTGACAAGATAAGCCGTAGACCACCATCCCATGACGATTTTCATCCACGCGCTTCTGTGACAAGCCGAGAAATTGTCAAGATGTCTTTTCCAGCACATAGTAAATAGCCCAATCTTAGCGTAAAATACAACTTCAGGGTCCTCATGGAAGCTCTGGCTGTGTAATTGGCAGTTATCAACTTATCGAAAAGGCATAAATGAGAAAACCCAAGATCCGCCGTAGCTGACTTTCTTATAAGAACCGGAATGGCATCTCTCAGCAGCGGGAGATCATTTAATGGCAACTAAAAAAAATCCCGCTGTTACCTACCTCCAGCTGGGAGGCTGATTAAACTCTGCGGGAGGCCAGGGTGAGTCAGAGCCTCCGGAAATCCACCAATCCAATGGAGATGCTGACAAGGATCCACACTTATTTTTCATTTTGCTTAGAAGGAGATATATCTGCGGACTCCATACAACCGGAAATCACCGGGAAGAGGTCTCTGTATTATATGTTTGATGATACATTCTCTGATTGATTTTCAATTTGTTTCCATCTCAATTATTTTAATAAATGTTCTTTTGATTATAAAGGGATTCAAGAGGAATATCAAGTGACAGCAGAATGTTTCAATTCATCCCCTCAACGTTTTCTGCAATGCTGGACCTAAAACTGGACCTGCAATTAATTATATTTTTTTCTTTAGCGTTTTCTGCAATTCTGAACATTACACTGGACAATAGACATGTGCGGTTCGTTTTGTCCCGAATTTAAATTCGCACAAATTTTTCGTTATTTGGAAATTTAGATGTATGAGAATTTTCCGAGTTACAATAGTAATGAATCTAAGTGAATCTGAGATAATGAATCATTATTTCGAACGAAATTCGAATTGAATAGTTTTTGAACCGAATTCTAATTTAAGAGAATTAAATCTAATCTAAATCTAATCTAATTCTAAGAGAATAAAGTAGAATAGAAAATAAAGAAATGAAATAGAAAAGAATATATATAGAAAATACAAGAATAGAACATAATAGAGTAAAACAGAACAGAATAGAAAATAAAGGAATTGAAAAAAATAGAATAGGAAAAAAAGGGATAGAATAGAAAATAAAAGAATAGAATAAAACAGAACGAAATAGAAAAGAAAAAAAAAAAATAACAGATAAAATAAAATAGAAAATAAAGGAATAGAATAGAATAAAAAATAGAATAGAATGGAATAAAATAAAGAATATAACTGTGATGGACTCACCCAGGACAGAGGCTTTTGGAGGAGACTGAAAGCTGGCCTCTTGCCTACTGATTATGGGCCCTGGATTTTGGGGGAATGGTGTTCTTTGTGAGCTGTATGCATGGGGACCCTCGAGGTGGTGTTACTTTGGATTCAGGTCCATGTCCCCCCAAGACACACAGACTCTGGGAACTCTGTATATGCCATATTAGAAATAGTGACTGGTTCATACTGTTGGGACACATACTGTTAGAAGATGCTGATGTCATCAGCCGAATCTGTCTGTCTGTTGTCTGCTATGATGTAAATAAGTCTAGTATGGCTTCT
Organism: Aquarana catesbeiana; assembly: GCF_042186555.1. Lineage (NCBI taxonomy): Eukaryota > Metazoa > Chordata > Amphibia > Anura > Ranidae > Aquarana > Aquarana catesbeiana. The sequence continues at coordinate 26,307,213 of NC_133328.1, read as the reverse complement.
AAGGCCCTGTACACACAATAGGATTTTCCGATAGAAAATGTGTGATAGGACCTTGTTGTCGGAAATTCCGACCGTGTGTGGGCTCCATCATACATTTTCCATCGGATTTTCCGACACACAAAGTTTGAGAGCAGGCTATAAAATTTTCCGACAACAAAATCCGTTGTCGGAAATTCCGATCGTGTGTACACAAATCCGACACACAAAGAGCCACGCATGCTCAGAATAAATTAAGAGACGAAAGCTATTGGCCACTGCCCCGTTTATAGTCCTGACGTACGTGTTTTACGTCAGAACGATCGGATTTTCCAACAACTTTGTGTGACCGTGTGTATGCAAGACAAGTTTGAGCCAACATCCGTCGGAAAAAAACAATGGATTTTGTTGTCGGAATGTCCGATAAATGTCCGACCGTGTGTACAGGGCATAAGAGTCTTTCACCCATCGTTGTTTGTGCTAATTAACCCTGCAATTGTATGAAGGAGTTCTGTGTTGATATTTATGATAATGTGTATTGTATAGTCGGTGAGCTAGGAGACGTCAAGGCTGCCCTAAAAGGTCATATCTCTGAATCACCTGTCTGGTTAAACGATTAGTTAATTAGCTCATGTTAATTAGGTTTCTGGTTACAGTTTGTATTGCTATACTTGTGTATATATTTGTGTGAGATCTCAAATAAAGCAGGCTATTCCTGATGTACTCCAAGACTGGTGTTGTCTGGTTCTTGGGGGTTGCTATAGCCAGATCCATTGGTCTCGTGTTCCAGGACTTAGGAAGCGATATACTGACGGAAGCATGGAGTATGGGACATTATGTTACAATTGGTGGCAAGCAGTGGGACGCTTCATGCAGTCTGGGACATCCAAACCTGGATCCAAGATCAGGATAGCAGACTTCTGTCACCCCAACGGAGATACGGACCTGGCATCAGAGTTCTCGGGGGTGCTGCAGATCGTCCTTTTAGCATACACCAGGACTGAATACCTGGAGTTCAGTCAGCAGATTTGGGTGAAGCTCTGGATTGGAGCCCTCCAGCTCGCTGGTATAAAACAGGGCAAGTGCTCTCCAACCCCAGAGCAACGGGCCAGTGACCAACGGGCGTTGCGGATGGCATTTCTGGGAAAGCGGCCCCAGGAGCAATGGGTGACTGAGTTGGACAGGCTGGTCCAGCAGCAGATAGGGCTGGACAATAATTACCGGGCTCTGCAATGGCACGCAAAGCAGGGATATTTAGGGGAGACAACAGAATGCTCTCCGGAAGGATATGACTTTGGTGGCCCTGGATTGCTGTGGGAGAGCCTTACAGATTGTTTTGTGTTTGGCGATGAAGGGAAACCTACCCTTGTGGATCTGCGAGATTATAGAGAGGCTATGCTCGGTCTTGCACGGGTCTCAGAGCTTAAACCTAATATGGACCATTTGCTAAGGAAGGAACAGCATCTGGAAAGGGCAATGGCGTCCCTAGGGGGGGCTGACCCCCCCAACATTATGCTGTGCCCCACCATGTGCCCCCCCCCCCATAAAAAAGTAATTTTTTTTTTTTTTTTTTTTACAAAAAATCAATGTCTAAGAAAGAGAGAGTCCCCAGTCAGCTCCTGCGGGTGATTCCTCCCCCCTCCCTCTGCTCGCTGACACTGCATAATGCGAGCACTCACACAACCACGGCCGCCCGATCTGCTCCTTCCCCTGCATCTTCATTGGCAGGGAGAAGAGCGAGTTGCAGGAAGGACTCCACCAGGACTCTCAGTTACTGAAAAAACTGACTGATTTCTCCCATCCTTAGGACAGGAGAACCAGCCTGTAAATTCCAAGAGATGCCAGACCAGAGCAGTCAATAGCAGAGGCAGGACAGCAAGAGGAGGCTGGGGAACCCCACAGTGGCAGAACACCAGGGCCCGGAGGCAAGACAACCTTTGCAACCCTGATAGTTCTCCCACTGCTTTGGACCCTTATATTTTCTTGGTATGCTGGTGACATATATCTCTTGTTTTCTGCCACCCTGGGGGGGGGGGGCCCAATACAGTAGGAAGGGAGCTCACTGCAGAACATGTGAAAGGGCCATTGTGGGGTCGTAGTAAAGGGCCCCAGGAGATATATATATATATATATATATATATATATATATATATAATTGCATTTTATAGTTGCCCCCCTACTTTTGTCCCTGTCCCCCCATGTGCCCCCCCCCCCCCAAATATGAAAGCTGGAGACGCCACTGCATACAGGAAACTGCTAGAACACGTTCAGCAGCATGCCAGAGAATCACCAGTGGAAACTCTGGAGATTGCCGTCTCCAAAGCTGAAGTGCTGGCAACAGGGCAGAGCTCTGCTAACCTCTGTCCAGCACCAACAGTGGCTTCGGCCACATGTCCAGAACATTTCTCCTCTAGGGCTGTTAGTGAACCTAACAAATACGAATTTATCCGAAGTTACAAATGGTCCGAAATAACGAATGCTGCATCTAAACAAATGGAACGGAACAAATTAATAATAAATAATAATAAAACGTTTTTTATTATTATTAATCTAAAATAAAGAAAATCTTGCAAGCCTCCACTTGTAAATTAAAGGCAGTGCGGCGTTTTAAATATACACTTTAATTACTGTTATTTATTATTATTATTATTCGTTACGTTCCATTCATTTAGCTACGGCATTCATTATTCATAACTTCGGATAAATTCGTATTCTTTATGTTCACGAACAGCCAAGTTTGAAAGGAAATTCCAATACCTATAATTTAATAGTTATTATTATTAAGGTACTTATATAGCGCCGTCAAGTTATGCAGTGCTTTACATATATATTTAATGTATATTTAATATAATGTACTTCCAGACACATCTGCCTCCTATTCTATAATAGAAATACATTTTACTCCAGGGTCAAACACTGAAATTTTACATAAATAAATGTGATTTCAGCTATTGTGCGGGGAATACAATGGGCAGCCAGTCCCCGTCCTACTCCCAGCACCCCGGATGGCTGAGAGGCACAGGAATAATTCAGCACTTTATAAATAGCTGTGACATTTCTGGGCTGGGAATAAATATTTAGCAGCGAAGGAAACAAAAAAAAAAAAAAATGACACAGACAGAAAAAGATAGAAAATCATTATTCTGGAAGTCAATAAGAGATTGTGGATGGATTGTGGATGTTTAAGAGGAGAGTTAGGAAGTTAAAAAAACGATAATTACAGACTGAAGGTCTCTTCATTGTTAAATCACAAAAGTGATTGTTAGAAAGGAAATATCTGATTCAGGGCTTATTATCTCTATCTGGGGGGATTGATTATAGATTGGCCAAACTGGTGATGTTGGGTAACACACGACCCTCTGGCTGAGACTGGGTGACCCCATTTAGGATGAACCCTGCAAAATCTTTACAAGTCTGGATACATAAATTTGTCACGATGGAAGACAAGAAGTTTTATTTTCAAAAAAGCTTCAATTTCTATAAGTTGAAAGCCATCCTTGAAAGCGGCATTTCCTAGGCTGAGAGGATGTTATCAGTCTGCTGCAGGCAGAAAGAAGCACTTCCGCACTCTCCTCTCCCCTCGTGACAGAGCCATAGATATTATTTTTTCTTCAGCTTCGGGCACCTAGAGGAGCACAACTCTACCAGCAGCTGGAGGGTCTTACACACTGTGAAAATGGTAACACATGGCACAGTCCTTGTATCCAAAAATTATTCTTTAATGACTGCGCCACAAGTAAGAATCTAACAGGAGTCCATAATGCACAGGTCAGTACAACAAAAACTTGCCTCCCTCCCCAAGCCAAATTTCCCCCTCCCACTAGTAAAGATCCCCTCCCCCAGTACAGATCTTTCCCTCAGTGCAGATCCTCTCCAATACAGGCCTCTCCTTATAGGCGTGCACATGGGGGTGTGCCAGGTGTGCCTGGGCACACCCTAATTCTTACATACGGTGACGATTCCCCCTATTGCCTGGGCTTCCCTCTGTGTTTGCCCTGCAGTGCTGCTGGCTTCCCTCCTCTCCCCCCCCCCAGCTGCTGCTGGGGATGTTTCAGGATGGAGAGCGAGGGAAGGGGTTAGTAAATATGTCATTTACAAGTGCCTTCCTTTTCTAAATGAACACAGTGAACACACTAGACATGTGCAATTCGTTTCGTTCCAAATTAGTTTTTGAACTAAATTCAACAAATTCGTTAATTCGGAAATATTAGAATGAACAAAAACCCGTTTAATACATTTTTCCAAAATTGGAAAATCCCAAATTTTGGAAATGTGAAAATCTGAAAATTCGAAAATAAGGATGAAAATCCGAAAATTCAAAAGAACAAAAATCCTAAAATTAGAAAATCGGAAATAATAACTAAGTACAAGTACAGATCTCCTCCCTCTCACTAGTAAAGATTCCATCCCCCAGTACAGATCTCCCCCCAGTACAGATCTCCACCCCCAGGACAGATCTCCACCCAGTACAGATCTTCACCCCCAGTACAGATCTCCACCCAGTACAGATCTCCACCCAGTACAGATCTTCACCCCCAGTACAGATCTCCACCCAGTACAGATCTCCACCCTCAGTACAGATCTCCCCCCCAGTACAGATCTTCACCCCCAGTACAGATCTTCACCCCCAGTACAGATCTCCACCCCCAGTACAGATCTCCACCCCCAGTACAGCTCTCCACCCTCAGTACAGATCTCCACCCAGTACAGATCTCCACCCCCAGTACAGATCTCCACCCTCAGTACAGATCTCCCCCCAGTACAGATCTTCACCCCCAGTACAGATCTTCACCCCCAAATCCTAAAATTAGAAAATCTGAAATAATAACTAAGTACAAGTACAGATCTCCTCCCTCTCACTAGTAAAGATTCCATCCCCCAGTACAGATCTCCCCCCAGTACAGATCTCCACCCCCAGGACAGATCTCCACCCAGTACAGATCTTCACCCCCAGTACAGATCTCCACCCAGTACAGATCTCCACCCAGTACAGATCTCCACCCTCAGTACAGATCTCCCCCCCAGTACAGATCTTCACCCCCAGTACAGATCTTCACCCCCAGTACAGATCTCCACCCCCAGTACAGATCTCCACCCCCAGTACAGCTCTCCACCCTCAGTACAGATCTCCACCCCCAGTACAGATCTCCCCCCCCCAGTACAGATCTCCACCCTCAGTACAGATCTCCCCTCAGTACAGATCTTCACCCCCAGTACAGATCTTCACCCCCAGTACAGATCTTCACCCCCAGTACAGATCTCCACCTTTAGTACAGATCTCCCCCTGGTACAGATCTTCACCCCCAGTACAGATCTCCACCCCCAGTACAGATCTTCACCCTCAGTACAGATCTCCACCCTCAGTACAGAGCTCCCCCCAGTACAGATCTCCCCCCAGTACAGATCTCTACCCTCAGTACAGATCCCCCCCAGTACAGATCTCCCCCCAGTACAGATCTACCCCCAGTACAGGTCTCCTCCCTCAGTACAGATCTCCCCCCAGTACAGATCTCCACCCCCAGTACAGATCTCCACCCCCAGTACAGATCTTCCCCCAGTACAGATCTCCACCCCCAGTACAGATCTCCACCCCCAGTACAGATCTCCACCCCCAGTACAGATCTCCACCCTCAGTACAGATCTCCACCCCCAGTACAGATCTCCACCCTCAGTACAGATCTCCACCCTCAGTACAGATCTCCACCCCCAGTACAGATCTCCACCCTCAGTACAGATCCCCCCACCCAGTACAGATCTCCACCCTCAGTACAGATCTCCCCCCAGTACAGATCTCCTCCCCCCCGTACAGATCTCCACCCCCAGTACAGATCTCCACCCCCAGTACAGATCCCCACCCAGTACAGATCTCCACCCCCAGTACAGATCCCCTCCCCCACTACAGATCTTCACCCCCAGTACAGATCTCCACCCTCAGTAAAGATCCCCTCCCCCAGTACAGATCTCCACCCCCAGTACAGATCTTCCCCACCAGTACAGATTTCCCCACAGTACTGCTCCCTCCCAGTACAGATCCCCCCCCCCCCCCACCAGTACTGTTTTTCCCAGTCTAGCTCTCCCCCCTCCAAGAAATCCACTCACCAGACCAGGCATTTCAGAGTGAGAACAAGTTCTCCATCATCTGTGCCATGTGACCAGAGCTGTGGAGGAGATCAGGAAAGCCTCTCTCCCTTTGAATTGTCAGTAGTAGCTGCAATGTTGCAGATGCTCTTGGTGGGTTTTGGACCCCCCCCCCCCAAATCTTTACCCCTGCCCAGTGATCAGACAACACATTGTAATTTTGTAACAAGTCTCAAGATGAGAAGCTGCAACAGGGGCTGATCTGTGTCAGACATTTGTAAACACAGGCAAGAGCTGTAAACCACCAGGATTTACATAATTGTGTCATACCTGGGTTGGCTTCTTTTAGGGCGCCTTTTTTTTTTGGGCATTGTGGGACACCTTGGTTCACATCTGCAGGTGCAACCATGCACGTGCACATTTCCACGCGTTTTTCACGCGTTCTGTGTAGAGCGGCCTGTTGATCTTAATGGGCTGCCCTACGTGCGAGACACATGGAAAACAAAGTCCCCGACTCTTCCAAAAACGGGTCACATGCTTTGCAGATGTGTGGGGGTGCCAATAACAATTAATGGCTCCTTCATGCGTCCACGCGATCCCGACACGCAAAGGTCCATACCTAAAGTTAGGTTTATTTTATGTTAACCACTTCGTATCCAGGGCCAATTCTGACACTTCACTCTTTTATGTAAAAATGTATTTATTTATTTTTTTGCTAGAAAATTACTTAGAATCCCCAAACATTATATATAGTATCTCACAGAAGTGAGTACACCCCTCACATTTTTGTAAATATTTTATTCTATCTTTTCATGTGACAACACTGAAGAAATGACACTTGTCTACAATGTAAAGTAGTGAGTGTACAGCTTGTATAACAGTGTAAATTTGCTGTCCCCTCAAAATAACTCAACACACAGCCATTAATGTCTAAACCGCTGGCAACAAAAGTGAGTACACCCCTAAGTGAAAATGTCCAAATTGGGCCCATCATGCCTCTGGCAGTAATTGTAATTGCCAGCCTTGCAATGCCTAATGGGAAATGTAGTTCCACAACAGCTGGAGGGCCCCAGGCTGCCTTCCCCTGCTGTAGGTGCAGGCATCATCCAAGTGCTGAAACCTCAGGACGTCCATAGACATCCTATGGGTGGGAAGTAGATCAATGACATATAGGTAGGGATTTACTAGAAACTGGAGAGTGCATAATATGGTGCAGCTCTGCATAGAAACCAATCAGCTTTCAAGTTTTATTGTCAAAGCTTAATTGAAGGCACTGAAGTTGGAAGCTGATTGGCTACCATGCAGAGCTGCACCAGATTTTGCACACTCCAGTTTTAGTAAATTAACCCCATATTGTCACTGCTGATACTGCTAACTGCTACAGAAAGAGTTAGCTCTAGTCCCCATCAAAATGTTGCCACGGGGCCCAGGAGTGGCCCATCCATTAAAGGCTCCCCCTGTCCATCGCCACCCCCCCTATCCATGTGTCCAGCCCCTTTCAGGACACCGACGCATGGATTCCAATGAGGGGGGGGGGGCTTTTTTTTTGAAGCACTGATTAGAGCCAGAGGCTCTAATAGGCTTCAATACAGGGTGGGCTTGGGTCACAGAGAGTGCGCTCCGAGCCCACCCAGGTGTGTTACAACAGCGAATACATATTTGCTGTTGTAACACTGATCCTCCTCCCAGCCAGTCAGGAAGTGGGTTTTGACACCGGCCACACGATTGGCTGAAAGGACAGGAGATCCTATTGGATGCCTAGGAGGAGGAGGGGAGGAGAGAACACAAAGCCGCTGCACCACGCTGCTTGCCACCCACCACGATGGGGTAAGTGCCGGACCGACGGACAAACAGCAGGGGTAGGGTGCCGCTCGAGGATGGGGGCTGCTCGGTATGGGTGGTTGTCTGCCGCCACCCCCACAAAAAAAAAAACACCAGCCACCACTGATGGGGCCCCATGTTCATAGTTAGGCCCCCCCTGCACAGTCATTACTTCTCCTAATGAAAGAAGACAATAACTGGTGAAGAAAGTTCATAAACATCAAGGACGGCCAAAATCATCCTTTTCCTATTTTAATATATATTTCTCCAAGGGCTTCTCAAGAACCATTGTCAGAGCGGCAGCTGCCAGCTCATTCTGCTCTCACACACCAGCGTGATAGGCTTTAATAAAACATTCATGAAGCAGCTACACCAGTTTGAATTTCCTATCGTCTGCAATAAAATAGGTGTAAAAAGCCCCCCCAGAAGGGCCCGAGACCCCCCCCACCCTCCCTCCTTCCTCCCCCCAGGACATCACAAGCACATTGCTGGTAAACAGGAACTCGGAGATACGTTGGCCAAGCACTGCTAGGTAGATAGCATGAAATCTACACAGTAACACATCTCACAAAAGTGAGTACACCCCTCACATTTTTGTAAATATTTTCTTCTATCTTTTCATGTGACAACACTGAAGAAATGGCACTTTGCTACAATGTAAAGTAAAGTGAAAAGAACTCGGCGCCAAAAATAATAATATACACAAATAAGAAAATAAGAAAACTAGCCAAATCGCCGCTTGCATATATTGGTGCCTACCCGGCACTGGGGCTGCTCGCTCATCTCTATTGGGTCTAACCTGGATGCCGCGCACCACCTCCGTGGTCGTCGTGCATTCCACCCGACGATAGCGACAACCAAAGGAACCGGAAGTAGGATGAGATCATGTGACCACTTCCGACTTTACAACCACTGGGTTTCCAAACTTTCTAATCGAAGGACCAGTTTACTGTCCTTCAGGCTTTAGTGGGGCCAGTGGGAGTAGAAAATGCCCTGGCATCAGTGCCCAATCATTGGTTTCAATGGGAGGAATAGTGTCCCATTGGTGATATCAATGATAAGAACAGTGCCTCATTGATGGTGTCAGTAGGGAGCATAGTGGTCCATCATTGGTGTCAGTTGGTGGAATGGGAACATGCATGTTACCGCAATGTGAAGCACAACATGCTGCTTGTGGTGTGCAATGCCATTTAGTTGAATGGCACATCGCTGACAGAGGTGTCACAATGGGGCACAACTCCTCCCAATGACACCAATGATGGAGTGCAATTTCTCCCAATGACACTAAAAATGGGGCCCAATGACACCAATGATGCAGCACAATCCCTCCCAGTGACACCACTAGGGATGAGCCGAACACCCCCCGGTTCGGTTCGCACCAGAACCTGTGAACGGACCAAAAGTTTGCGTGAACTTTAGAACGCCATTAAAGTCTATGGGACTCGAACGTTCGAAATCAAAAGTGCTAATTTTAAAGGCTAACATGCAAGCAATTGTCCTAAAAAGGGTTTGGGGACCCGGGTCTTGCCCCAGGGGACATGGATCAATGCAAAAAAAGTTTTAAAAATGGCCGTTTTTTCGGGAGCAGTGATTTTAATGATGCTTAAAGTGAAAAAAGAAAAGTGAAATATTCCTTTAAATATCGTACCTGGGGGTGTCTATAGTATGCCTGTAAAGTGGCACGTGTTTCCCGTGTTTAGAACAGTCCCTGCACAAAATGACATTTTTAAAAGAATAAAAGTCATTTAAAACTGCTTGCGGCTTTAATGTAATGTCGGGTCCTGACAATATGGATAAAAATAATTGAGACAAACGACATGGGTACCCCCCCCCTAGTCCATTACCAGGCCCTTTGGGACTTGTATGGATATTAAGGGGAACCCCGCACCCAAATTAAAAAAAGGAAAGGCGTGGGGCCCCCAGGCCCTATATACTCTGAACAGCAGTATACAGGCGGTGCAAACAAGACAGGGATTTTGAACAGGTACATTTTAAAAGTGTAGCTCCAGCCAAAAAAATCTATTTTTAAGCTTTTCGGAAAACATAGGGAAGGGTTATCACCCCTGTGACATTTGTTTTGCTGTCTGTGCGGCTCTTCAGAAGATTTCACCTCACTTTCTGTCCCAATGACAAATGTTTTTTGAAAATTTGGGGGTTTTAGTGAAACAAGGATTGGTGATAAAGCATCAGTGAAGAGGAGACACGTTTTTCCCATATTAACTCTTACAGGAGAGAATTTCCCTTCCTAGGGGTAGATTTCATCTCACTTTATGTTGTCTCCTTCCGTTTGCAAGCAGGAGTCGTTTGTAGGTTGGATGTTTGAAAATAGGGGCCTGCCCTATATACTCAGCAGAAATTGGGGCCTTAGCTGTTGGTGTTGCCACAACACTGTAAGCCCTCACAGTTACTCTTGGTGGGCGCAGGAACGGGTCGCGCTGTGAAATATTAGATCAAGAATTGTAATTACATGCCATTGTTGAACAGTGGTGGAAAAATTGGGCCTTTGGTGGTGGTGCTGGTGCCACAACACTGTAAGTCCCCACAGTTACTCTTGGTGGGCGCTGGAACGGGCCCTGCTGTGAAATATTGCATCAAAAATTGTAATTATACGCCCCTGTTAAACAGGGGCTGAAAATTTGGGCCTTGGGCACCGGTGCTGGTGCCACAACACTGCAACCCCTCACAGATACTCTAGTTGGGGCGCAGGAATGAGCCCTGCTGCAAAGTATTGCATCAAAAATTGTTTTAGTAATATACTAGCATTCAACCGCTGGGCTGTGGATGGCTGGGAGTGAACTTCTTTCGGCGGTGCAGCAGGGAAATTTGCCTGGTACAATCTGACCTTGGTGTACCTATAGCAGATTGCCCGCAAGTACTTGGCTGTGACACACCTAATTCTACACCTTCATTCCTCTCAGTGCAGGTTCCAGAGAGAACTGAAGGTATAGTGGGGTTGGAGATCCCAGCTGATGAGGAGCAAGGAGAGGTCCGCTTTGTTCTTTGGTGTGGATCTTTTAGGTACGCTTGCCAACGAACTGCATGGCAGGTTGACATATGTCTGGTCAAGCATGTGGTGCCCAAGCGGATGATGTTTTGGCCACGCGAGATACGCTTGAGACATATATTGCAAATAGCAGCGGTGGGATCTGATGCACTCAACTCAAAAAAGGCCCACACCAAAGAACTTTTGTAAAAACGCGCAGAGACAGCAGCGCCCTGCACATGCGGAGCTCTGCGGTGTGATGCAGTCGGTGTGCTGCCCTTAAGCTGGCCCCTGGAGGGCATCCTGCCTCTCTCCTATCAGGCACCCACGTGTTGTCAGTGACCTCATCATCCACTCCCTCCTCATCACTGGAGCAAACCTGGCAGTATGCTGCAGCTGGGGGAACATGATTGCTGGCTTGCTGTCCTTCTTGGGCACCCCCTCTCTCTGGGCTCACGTTACTGCCTTCCTCTAGCTGGGTACCATCATCGGAGCCTTCAAAACGCTGGGCATACTCCTGGAGCATGTACCCAATACTGTGGTCAAACAGTTCGGGGGACTCCTCAGGAGGACATTGTGGGGCTAGGAAGGAGTGACTGATGCCATTGAGCCGAGGGAAGAGGTCGTGTTGGCAGCTGCTTTGCCAGACAAAGTACCCTGAGCCTGGCTGAGAGAGGATGAGGAGGATGAGGACGGCTTGGTCATCCACTCTACCAAGTCTTCCGCATGTTGTGGCTCAACACAGCCAGCTGCCGAAAAAAAAGGACAAGCGTGTCCCACGGCCACGTGCTGATGGGGATGCTCCGTCTCCATGACCAGCACTGTTGTCTCTAGACACAGAGCCTGCTTGCCCTCTTTTATTGGCTTGTGACTGTCTGCCTCTCCTTGTTGTCCTTCCAGACATACTAATGGCCTGCAGTGAGATGTAGCTGCACAAAGCTGTGATGTATATATATACTGATACTGCAGCTAGCAGAATCAACTGCCTGCCTGTAGTATTATTATTATGAGAACACCAGCAATTGTCTTCAGGTAGCTTTAGGTGCACACTGTGCAGAGGACACAGTACACTAACTGTAAATACTGCAGCTGCCTGCCTGTGGTACTAATAGGATCAGAAGAACACCAGCAATTGTCTTCAGGTAGCTTTAGGTGCACAATGTGCAGAGGACACAGTACACTAACTGTAAATACTGCAGCTGCCTGCCTGTGGTACTAATAGGATCAGAAGAACACCAGCAATTTTCTTAAGGTAGCTGTAAATACTGTAAAAACACCTGCCTGCCTGTCAGTAGGAAGAGAATAACAGGAACGGATCTAGCTAAACTGAATACAGTGCACACACACATATATATATATATATATATATATATATACATACACACACACACACACACAACACCTGGGATGCATATATATACACAATACACTGTAAGTGCAGCTAACTGACTCGCCTGCCTACTCTATCTAACTTAAATCAAATGACACTGTCTCTCTGTCTATCTCTCCGCCGCAACACACTACACAAGGCCGCCACACAGGCGGCCTTATATAGTGTGGGGCGTGTTCTAAACCCCCTGAGCCTTAATTGGCCAAAGCCTGGCTTTGGCCAATTACGGCTCTCTGTACAGACGGCACTGTGATTGGCCAAGCATGCGGGTCATAGTGCATGCTTGGCCAATCATCAGCCAGCAATGCACTGCGATGCCGCAGTGAATTATGGGCCGTGACGCGCCACTCGAACCTGGCACGAGCGGCCCATAACGTTCGCAATTCGACGAATGGTTGAACAGGTGATGTTCGAGTCGAACATGGGTTCGACTCGAACTCGAAGCTCATCCCTAGACACCACCAATAAGGCACAATTCCTCCAATTGACACCAACGAGGGGGCACAATTACTCCTGCTGAAACAAATACTCCCAATAGCCCGGCCCTATTAAAGTCTGAAGGACAGTAAACTCGCTCTGTGTTTAGAAAGTTTGGAGACCCCTGGTTTAGGGGATTGCAGCAGGTATATGTATCTCAAGGTAGCAGCCTCAGACATATTGTATAGTACAAGGCAGACTTCAGTTCGATTTCACATTATGTTATACCAAAAAAAAGTACAGCTGCTCAATGTGTGGGTCCTTGTGAAACCATAGAATTTTAATGGATGGTTTGGATAGACTATCACATTACACAACCAAGACAACACTGGATTTATAATGTTCACACCTTTTATATTCTGTACTAGAATTGCAGCAATTTATTTGTACGTATTTAATAGAAATCAACCATCGCAGTTATGTTACTACCTTTACCATTATTTCCTACATTAGGTTGATGATGACAATAGGAAGAGCGACTTTAAACAATTAGAGAGATTAATTTCGCAGAGGCAGCGCCGTGCTCGCTAAACAAAGCTTTTAGTGTCATGCTCATTTCTTACAAATCCGTATGATGTGACAAGATTAATCCAAATCTTGTTTCTTTTTCCTTATTCTGCTGCTATTCAAAGCTCCTTTTAAATCGTTTGCCTTTTGCACGACCTTTGGCAAATTGTAATAATGAACAAATGGTGGAAGGTTACAGAGCTTAAAGACAACCATTTACAATACTACATTTATATAAGATTTAAAGTTTTCAGCTTTAAAGAGAACCTGTGACTAAGCAATACACAGTCACACACTTACATATACACATATTCTTACCAAGTAGTTAATGAGCTTTAAAACAAGTCCTCGCTGACCTCAGTAGCTGCAGGCACTGTGGAGTAATTCATCATCAAACAATCACAACAGAAGCACTGAAATAGGCCACATCAATTCTCTCAGCAGCTCAGCTCCCCCTCTGTCCCCAGCAGAGACTTAGTAGTTCAGTTCCTCATGCTCCCCCCTCACAACTGTGACTCATTTGCTCAGTTTACCATGCTCCCTCCTCCCTCCTCCCTGCCAGCACCAGCACAAGTTCATCCATTGCATTGAAGCACTGATGTAGGTAAAGTCCTTCTCTCAGCAGCTCAGCAACCTCCTTCCCAGCAGAGACTCAGCAGCTCAGATAACCATTCTATCCCTTCCCCATAGAGACTCAGCAGCTCAGATCACCATGCCATCCCCTCCCCATAGAGACTCAGCAGCTCAGATCACCATGCCATCCCCTCCCCATAGAGACTCAGCAGCTCAGATCACCATGCCATCCCCTCCCCATAGAGAATCAGCAGCTCAGTTTCCCCCTCCCAGTAAGTGCCAGGACAAGGTCATCCAGTGCACTAAACACTGAAATAGTCTCTAAGCAGCTCAGCAAACCCCATCCCCAGAAGAGACTCAGATACTCAGCTCACCATGCTCTGCCCTCCTAACTGTGATTTCGCAGCTCAGCTTACCCTGCTCTCTCTCCCCAGTCAGTGCCAGGACATCCAGTGTACTGACAGAGGCAAAGTCATTCTCTCAGCAGCTCAGGAACCTCTCCCCCAGCAGAGACTCAGCAGCTCAGCTCACCATGCTCCCCCAGCAGAGACTCAGCAGCTCAGCTCACCATGCTCCCCCATCCTAGTAGAGACTCGGTAACTCAACTCACCATGCTCCCCCATTAGAGAGTCAGCAGCTCAGCTACCCCTGCTCCCCTTTCCTAGTAAAGACTCAGCAGCTCAGCTCACCATGCTCCCCGTCCCAGTAGAGACTCAGCAACTCAGCTCACCATGCTCCCCCATCCCAGGAGAGGCTCAGCAGCTCAGCTCACCCTGCTCCCCTGTCCCAAGAAACTCAGTAGCTCAGCTCACCCTACTCCAGCGTCCCAGTAGAGACTCAGCACCTCAACTCACCCTGCTCCCCCATCCCAGTAGAGATTCAGCAGTTCAGCTCACCATGCTCCTCCAGCAGAGACTCAGCAGCTCAGCTCACCATGCTCCCCCATCCTAGTAGAGACTCGGTAACTCAACTCACCATGCTCGCCCAGTAGAGAGTCAGCAGCTCAGCTCCCCCTGCTCCCCTTTCCCAGTAAAGACTCAGCAGCTCAGCTCACCATGCTCCCCGTCCCAGTAGAGACTCAGCAACTCAGCTCACCATGCTCCCCCATCCCAGGAGAGACTCAGCAGCTCAGCTCACCCTGCTCCCCTGTCCCAAGAAACTCAGCAGCTCAGCTCACCCTACTCCAGCGTCCCAGTAGAGACTCAGCACCTCAACTCAACCTGCTCCCCCGTCCCAGTAGAGATTCAGCAGTTCAGCTCACCATGCTCCCCCATCCTAGTAGAGACACAGCAGCTCAACTCCCCCATCCCAGTAGAGACTCAGCAGCTCAGCTCCCCCTGCTCCCCCATCCCAGTAGAGACTCAGCAGCTCAGCTCACCATGCTCCCCGTCCCAGTAGAGACTCAGCTCACAATTCTTCCCCGTCCCAGTAGAGACTCAGCAGCTCACTCACCCTGCTCCCCATCCCAGTAGAGACTCAGCAGCTCAGCTCACCTTGCTCCCCCGTCCCAGTAGAGATTCAGCAGTTCAGCTCACCATGCTCCCCCATCCTAGTAGAGACACAGCAGCTCAACTCCCCCATCCCAGTAGAGACTCAGCAGATCAGCTCCCCCTGCTCCCCCATCCCAGTAGAGACTCAGCAGCTCAGCTCACCATGCTCCCCGTCCCAGTAGAGACTCAGCAGCTCAGCTCACAATTCTTCCCCTTCCCAGTAGAGGCTCAGGAGCTCAGCTCACCCTGCTCCCCATCCCAGTAGAGACTCAGCAGCTCAGCTCACCATGCTCCCCATCCCAGTAGAGACTCAGCAGCTCAGCTCACCTTGCTCCCCCGTCCCAGTAGAGATTCAGCAGTTCAGCTCACCATGCTCCCCCATCCTAGTAGAAACACAGCAGCTCAACTCCCCAATCCAAGTAGAGACTCAGCAGTTCAGCTCCCCCTGCTCCCCCATCCCAGTACAGACTCAGCAGTTCAGCTCCCCCTGCTTCCCCATCCCAATAGAGACTCAGCAGCTCAGCTCACCATGCTCTCCGTCCCAGTAGAGACTCAGCAACTCAGCTCACAATTCTTCCCTGTCCCAGTAGACACTCAGCAGCTCACTCACCCTGCTCCCCATCCCAGTAGAGACTCAGCAGCTCAGCTCACCTTACTCCCCCGTCCCAGTAGAGATTCAGCATCAGCAGTTCAGCTCACCATGCTCCCCCATCCCAGTAGAGACTCAGCAGATCAGCTCCCCCTTCTCCCCCATCCCAGTAGAGACTCAGCAGCTCAGCTCACCATGATCCCCGTCCCAGTAGAGACTCAGCAACTCAGCTCACAATTCTTCCCCTTCCCAGTAGATACTCAGGAGCTCAGCTCACCCTGCTCCCCATCCCAGTAGAGACTCAGCAGCTCAGCTCACCATGCTCCCTGTCCCAGTAGAGACTCAGCAACTCAGCTCACAATTCTTCCCCATCCCAGTAGAGACTCAGCAGCTCTGCTCATTATGCTCCCCCATCTCAGGAGAGACTCAGCAGCTCAGCTCACCTTGCTCCCCCGTCCCAGTAGAGATTCAGCAGTTTAGCTCACCATGCTCCCCCGTCCCAGTAGAGACTCAGCCAGCTCAGCTCATCATGTTTCCCCCTCCCAACTGTGACTCATCTGCTCAGCTCCCCCTGCTCCCCCATCTGGAAGTATGCAGAGAAGTTGTGGGTTTGTTCTTCTTTGTATTCTCTGCCTGTCTCCTTACACTGAACTTGACCAGTGCCAGACTGGGCAGAGACCAAATGAAAGGCAGATTCCTTGTTCCTAATGAAGGTCAGATGAGGCTGATGAGCTTACAATCATATTGTTGCTGCTTCTATCTCTCCATGGGTAAATCACCTCATGCTTCCCCCATCAGGGCTACCGGCTGCCCATAGAAACCAACTAGGAACCTTGATTCCTTAGGAACAAGGGGCCCTAATTAATTGCCAGGGGCAACAGCACCAGCCACCTTATAGCAGCCTGTGCTCATCAAGCAGGGGGGCTGCCACCCCTTAACCCACCCATACCCATCCCTACACCCACATAAGCCCCCTCAGTAAACCTTTCCTGCCTCCTCTTGTCCCATCCCCACTGTCTCATGACCTGGCTCCCAATGAATGATGACCACTGAGCCCTGACATGGCCTACTCCTCCACTCAGCACACGCACAGTCAGAGGAGATGATGATGGCAGGGAGATGATGGTGGGGCGAGCAGAGCAATGAGGTGGATCAACCTGGAAATGTCTGAGGGTCCAGGATACATCGCACATGTGTTTGTGCAGCTCACCACACAGCCCATTCCACCCCCCCCCACAAAACACTACCCCTCCTGCCCCTCCTGCCCCACACTGCCCTCTCCTCATCCCGGCTTTGCTTATATGACCCTGCTCCATCCTGCCAAAGTACCTGTTCTGAGTTTACATTAGATATTAGAAGGCTGAAATGCTGCTGAGTCACTGTTGGTTGGGAAGGAAGGAGAGGGAGAAGGGGGAGATAAGCTGCTGAATCACTGTTGGGAGAGGGGAGCAGGATGAGCTCAGCTGCTGAGTCATTGCTGCAAGTGGGGAGCAGAGGAAGTGGAGCAACTGAATCACGGCTGTGAGGGGAGGGGGCAGGTGGAGCTGAGCTGCTGAGTTCCTGCTGGGAGGGGGGAGCTGAGCTGCTAGGTCATTGCTGGGTATGGGGTATCGGGTACAGGTGAAGATGAGCTACCAAGTTACTGCTGGGAGGAGGGGAGCAGGGGTAGTTGATCTGCAGAGTCACTGCTGGGAGGGGGGGGGTGAGTTGAGCTGCTGAATTACTGCTGGGTGTGGGGAGCAGGGTGAGCTGAGCTGCTGAGTCACTGCTGGGTGTGGGGAGCAGGGTGAGCTGAACTGCTAGTTGTGGGGGGGAAGGTGAGCTGAGCTATTGAGTCACTGCTAGATGTGGGGGGCAAGGTGAGCTGAGCTGCTGAGTCAATGATGAGTATGGTTGAGTAGGGTGAGCTGAGCTGCTGAATTACTGCTGGTTTTGCAGAACAGGGTGAGCTGAGCTGCAGAACAGGGTAAGCTGAGCTGCTGAGTCACTGCTGGGTGTGGGGAGCAGGGTGAGCTGAGCTGCTGAGTCAAGTCTGGGTGTGCAGAGCAGGGTGAGCTGAGCTGCTGTGTTATTGCTAGATGTGGGGGAAGCAGGGGGAGCTGAGCTGCTGAATTACTGCTGGGTGTGCAGAACAGGATGAGCTGAGCTGCTGAGTCACTGCTGGGTGCAGGGCTGGTGCTACCACTAGGCAAACTAGGCAGCCGCCTAGGGCACACTGCTGCCTAGGGTGCTCGGCCACTGGTGTTCCTACTCTCTTCTCTCTACAGCAAGCAACTACATCTCAGAATCGACAGGCAGCCGCCGCTCCGTTTGCACATAGTGTCAGAGGCGCAGTGGCGGCGGAGGACTATGTCTCTGTCCTGACTCCCGAATGAATGGAAGCAAGCAAACATTCATTGATGGGCACTGGTGAGGCTGCATTGATGGGCACTGGTGAGGCTGCATTTGATAAGTGCTGGTGAGGCTGCATTTGATGGGCGTTGGTGGGCTGCATTTGATGGGTGCTTCATTAAAAAGGTGGGGTATACATGGACAGGGCAAAGGGGGTGGAGTCAGGGGTGGAGCTAAGGGGGGTTTGCCTAGGTTGTCAAAAATCCTTGCACCAGCCCTGACTGGGTGTGGGAAGCAGGGTGAGCTGAGCGGCTGAGTCACTGCTAGATATGGGGGGAGCTGAGCTGCTGAAATACTGCTGTGTGTGGGGTGCAGGGTGAGCTGAGCTGCTGAATCAATGCTGGGTGTGGGGTGCAGGGTGAGCTGAGATGAGGAATCACTGCTGGGAGGGGGAAGCAGGAGGAGCTGAGCTTCTGAGGCAATGCTGGGAGGGGGAAACAATCTGAATCTGACAAAATGCTTCACCCAGCTCTCTGGAAAAGAAGCCCCAATGTGCAGTGGGAATCCCCCCAAGATAATTCATGTGACAAATTCAAATGATTGAAATATTAAATATGGGGTAAAGTCTTTTGTCTTTTAAAACTAGTGTGCTGAAGGTCCATGGCAAGCTTTATGAAAGATCTTTCCAGCTTTACAAAGCAGGTGGGTAGCTACCCCCCACCCCACTGAACGCAACAGCACCCCCTTCTGGACACAAGCAATGTTAACAAGCCATGTTAATTATTCATAGAGAAAGTTTATACGTCCTGTGCCTTTCGCTCCTTTGATGTTGTTTCCACCATAATTAATGCAACCTGAAAAGACTTCTGTATTCTACAAAAACCTGATAAACTTTGAAGGATCCCGGAGACGCTATGATATCAGTGTTTTATCTATACCGTTACTGTCCGCCAGAGATTTATTGCTTTATGCTCTGAAGGTTTTCATATTTTCGGAGCTTCTACCAGAGATTCTCATAACTCAGGAATATGATCTGACTGTCACAGCCGGCAGCGTTTTGTCACCCGATAACTCCGTCTTAACTGCCGCTGATTAATTGGCTGGAACTATTCCTGAGCTGGGATATGTACTAGTGGCAGAACTTGCCATTAGTCCACAGTAGGCGGTCGTATTGTTAACTTTTTATTTCATTTCATATTTCAAGTTTTCAGTAAATGTTAGTGAATTAAAATGACAGTCCCTTCTATCTCTATTGGTGAGAGCTCTGTGCTGAGTTCCTTGGTCTGTACACCCACTGTGCCCCTTATGAGGGGTTCCCACGTCCCTGTGCTGAGTTCCTGGGTCTGTACACCTACTGTGTCCGTTATGAGGGGCTCCCACCATCCCTGTGCTGAGTTCCTGGGTCTGTACGCCTGCTGTGCCCATTATGAGGGGTTCCCACCATCCCTGTGCTGAGTTCCAGGGTCTTCACACCTACTGTGTCCATTATGAGGGGCTCCCACCATCCCTGTGCTGAGTCCCAGGTCTGTACACCTGCTGTGCCCATTATGAAGGGTTTCCACCATCTCTGTGCTGAGTTCCTGAGACTGCAAACCTGATGTGCCCATTATGAGGGGTTCCCAACATCCCTGTGCTGTGTTATCTGGTCTGTACACCTGCTGTGCCCATTATGAGGAGCTCCCACCATCCCTGTGCTGAGTTCCCGGGTCTATACCTCTGCTGTGCCCATTATGAGGGGTTTCCACCACCCCTGTGCTGAGTTCCCAGGTCTGTACACCTGAAGTGCCCATAGAGGAAAGAAAGCCTAAGTCTTTAGCTTTTTTTTTTCCCTTTACTACAAAAATGCTCTTAAACTGCTCCTAAAATGCTACTACAAAAAGCTATTACCAGAGTTTTTTATTTAACGTTTTTTCCAGTGTTTTCTTAGCTTAAAAAAACCCTGCTAGTATGCATGGAGCCTAAAAAAGAAAACAAATGCAGCCATCACATCTAAGAATTGGTAAGCTGTAATATAATACAATATAATAAGTGTTTTATTTTGGGTTTAATAGCACTTTAATGTTTTAATCCAATTTTCTGCGCGTGACATTAAACCTCTTTTTTGCTGCGGGATGAGAAGAACCGCGCACCAATATTTTCCTCCTGAATTCCCCCAATCCAATTTAACGCATTGCTATTTATCTTCTGATTTTCGTGGCAGAGCGGCTCTGAGCCTGTCCAAGGTAATCACACCGGGTGAAATGTCAATATGATGAGTTCGGAGGATTTACCATCTAATATATATATATATTTAAGCAAAAAAGAAACAGATATGGAGGATGTAAACTGAGGGAGATGACAGGGGGGGGGGGGGGCAACTGGTTTCACTGTCAGCTTAATGCAGATCATGGAAGCTCAGATCCCCCCCCCCCCCGTACCTTTCATGTCAGAGATGAAAGGTACGGACACCTGGACATTTTCTTGTCACTTCAGAGATCCGGCTGTAGAAAGATCTGGACAAAAAATATTCTCAAGACCAGGGAGAAGGTGGAAATAATTGGCCATTTTCATTAAATGGATTCCAACATTAAATTTTAATTTAAAGAGAATAGTTTGGGGTAATTCTTTTTCATTTAAAGTGCACCCTAAAAGCAGAGCTGCACCTAAAAAATAGGATTACAATGAATAGCCCATTCAAAGATGGAAAACAACCTCTGCAGTACTTTTATTCTGTCACTAGATGTCTGCTGACCATTACTATTCAGCCTATTACCTCTGAGCTCGGGTTGTCCTGGATCCACCCCCATCCTGTGATTGGACAGTGAAAGGAGAAGCAGTGCAGCAATTAGTATGCTTCTTGTCAGCACATGAGAATGATTGGCTCTTGCATTAAGGCAGCCCATTCAAAATGAATGGGTAACTCTGATGTGAAGGGGGAATCACATGTTAACAGCAGTTTGCCCAGTAGCTCTAAAAATGGACAGAACTTAAAGTGGATGTAAACCCAATGTCATCCTTTCTAAACTACTGCCATAGGGGTTTTCTATAAGGATATACTCGCCTCCTGCATGTATCTTTACCTGTCAAATGTCTCCCCTCTGTCTGTTATGAGAGCCGAAATACTGTGGATTCTGTGGGCGGGTCTGTTGTCTGGAGCTCGGTGGGTGGAGTCGTGATGTCAGTAGACTCCCCGCCCACCTCTACACTCCCCTTGTCAATATGCATTTTCTCCTGTGTATTTCTTACACTGAACTTCTGCTATGATCTCTAACATCCAGTGAAAAGACAGGAAAGTAACCACATGACTTCAGCATGTCCAATCATGCTGAGGTGTGGAACAGCCAATCCTTGCAGAGCTGCTGAAGAAAGGAGTGGGGGTGGGAATTAAAAAATAATGCATGTCTTAGGCTTTTGCAGATGTAAATCACCTGTCACTCACAGCAAGGGGGAGGATTTGACAAAGTTTTTCTCTGTTTGTCAAGTTTTATCTCACTGAACAATAAAAGAGGATTGCTCAGAGCTGGATTAACTCTTTGTGGCAAAACTGGGCACAAATGATAGGAAATCTTATACTCTATATTATGACATTAAAAAAAAAAAAAAAAAAAATCGGGTTTACATCCACCCCCCCCCCCCCGCCCCCATAGACTTGATGGGATACGCCTCTAGGTTTTTCGACAAATTGTGAACAATAATTGTCAAACCTTTGGCGAATGAAACCTATGCAGATTTGACCATCACTATAATAATTCAAGAAATTCTAGCAGAGAATATGGCGATGGCGGTGGTGGTGGTGGTGGTGGGGGGGGGGGGGGGTAGCCCACTAGTACTAATGCTCACTAACAGCCCAGACAGCAGGCAGGATGTGGGCCAGTGTTGCAAATTATGTCAAATTGTAAATTATGATAACTGTTGTCACCCCTCCTACACTTTTCAGCAGGGGTGGGGACAATCACAAACCATGTGCGCTACTTTACAAATCTTCTGTCTGGTAAAGCCATCCCTACGTTCCTTTGTCCACCGTTGTCATGTGACAGCTCTGGTATGACGTTGGAGTAGATACAACCGAAATTTGTCCTGCACATCCAACTGGATCTGTGCAAATACTTCAATACTATTCACAATGAAATCAGACAGGAGCGATAAATGTGCTCTCCTGAAAAAAAATATCACCTTGAAAGGGGAAAGGATTTGCATATATATTATCCTATTAATCACCCATGGCCCTCATCATTGTCGTTAACCATGCATTCAGTATGCTAATGCTTTATCTTCCACAGGAAGCGCTATAACTTATAGCAAAGTATTTCTTTTATTATGACAATTCTGAAACTTGTTTCCTGGAGGCAAAATACAGCAGGAGCCAAGACAATGCGAACCTCAAGATGATGTATGTTATCTTCTGTATGGGAGCAAAATCTGACTCAAATATAGCTAGCCGCAGAGGACAAAATGGACTGAGGGGCTACATGACTAAAAGGGGGGGTACTACCAGGAAGGGATTAACACATACCTCACAACATTTTGAGATGGGAATGAGGGACACCTACTGGCAAATGTATGCAGGCATAGGACACGCCCCCTGCCACACCCCCTTAAAGGTGAATTAACCAAAATAAAGGTTAATTAAATCCACAAGAGCTTTTTTTTTTTACCACTACTATTCCTTTATATTGGCTTTTAAAATGTACAAATGCAGCAATTTAGAATTTGGATGAAAGGTTTAGCACTGGGAAACACTTTTTGAAAGATAAAAAGTGCATTTTATATGCAACTATATGGATCAGACCAAAATGAGGGACAAATGAGGGGGAAAGAGGGACAGAGGGACATTGTTCCAAATCAGGGACGGTAACCCGAAATCAGGGACAGTTGGGAGCTATGGTTAATATGCTTGGTGCTAGTGTAATGTAGCACACCTCTGAAACACCAAATGCAAAGGATAGCACCTCCAGAGGCAAGTGCAAGTTAGCATTTCATGGCTAAAGTAAAGTGGGGGTGGTGGGGCCGAGAAAGGATATTTGGCGCCACTCACTTTTGTCTTTTTAAATTTTTATTGCAGAACGGTTAAGGAGGTGAGGGTTAGGATACCATAGCAGATCACTTCCAGAATCTCCAGATCATTGTCCAGCTTCACAGTGTCAGAACCTTTGAACCTTTAAGCCAACCTGGCAACACTGTAAGCACATTCCCAAATTTGAGTGCATCCTCCTAATCAGTCACCAGGCCCTTCAGAGAGACCCGCCTTCTTCCTGGCTTTCTCCAGCAAGGGGCCTCCCCTGGGTCTTCTCTTTGGCACAGCTTCCTCCAGACCAGGCAGGGCAGCTTCAGGACAACTTCAGCACACGTTAGGCCCCCAAACAGGCTATTGGGTCTAACAGCAGAGCTTCATCCAGTAGCCCCTTCCTAAACCTTAGTCCAGGGAAAAAGAGAGAGCACATTGCCTCTCCCAAATAATGATATCCTCCCCCAGCATGCACCAGTGGCATAAACCTCCTACTGGATTTGCCAAAGGAAATATAAATATTTATAACTTCGTTTTATTTGTGAAATCATACTATGACCAGTGATACCAGTGACACCTACTGGCGACAGTGAGAAATCACAAGCCAATTTAAGCTAGGTGAAAAACTATACAATCAGTCTGAGCTAACTACAGACCAGCCAAAAACAAAATTGACATAGTAGCCCCTGTTTAGGACATTGGGGCTACAGTAAGAATATGAAGTCTTACCTAATTGGCAGTCATTCATACCTCCCAACTTTTTGAGATGGGAATGAGGGACACCTATCAGTAAAAGTATGCAGGCATAGGACACACCCCATGCCACGCCCCCTTAAAGGAGAATTGTACAAAAAAAACAAGATTGGTTAAACCCACAAGTGCTTTTTTTAACACTACTATTCCTTTATATTGGCTTTTGGAATTTACAAATGCAGCAATTTAGAAATCAGATGAAAGGTTTAGCGCTGGAAAACACTTTTTGTTAGATAAAAAGTGCATTTTTATAAACATCTATAAAGATCAGACCAAAATGATGGACAAATGAGGAGGAATGAAGGACAGAGGGACATTGCTCCAAATCAGGGACAGTTGGGAGGTATGTAGATGGTAGGGAGGACCTGTTGTCTCAAGTTGCGCTACTTGTCCGCCCTCATTTGGCAAAACAGAGAGGAGCGACCCTATCATTGGCGGTCTATGGAAAACTTGGAATTATTACAAAGGAGGGTCCATCTGGTGGTATGGTACGCTTGTTTGGCAAATACTTAGCTCTACTAGTGGTTTGGTCCTTTAATAAAAAGTCAATATACTGTATATACTCAACTCAGCACTGCCTTTGAGTCAGTGGTGGGGTATAGATGGAGACAGCGGTGGTGCTTAGCTGAAATCTTTAAATTTTTAAAAAAAAAAATTCCCAAAGGTATTTATTTTCTGGATGCCCAGGGACCATCTCCTGGCAACACTTCTGTCAAATACAGCATCAAGAACAGAAAACTGTTCTTCTTTTCAAACCAAATCAGTCACTGTGCTTCCTTCCCCTCCTTTCTCTTTTATGTTTCATTTTATTGTTTTATTTTTATTTTATTTTTTTATTTTTTTGTTTTAAGGGGAAATTAAAACTTTCCATTTTGCCGATTCCAAATCCTCAATGTAATGCTCAGACACGGTTCATTTTACAGTGAGCTATACATTCGGAGATGTGTTTTATTCAGGTTCGGTGGTCACGTCACATTAAGGGATTATATAGCATACAGCTGATGTGTAAATACCAAATGTATAGCTATTGCTGGTAACTATCACTGGAAAGATAGTTCACATGACAGTAAATAACGATAACTTTAACCACTTAAGGACGAAAAGATTTACCCCCTTAATGACCAGGATATTTTTGCGATACGGTACTACGTCATTTAACTGACAAATCGCGAGGTCATGCGACGTTGTACACAAACAAAATTTATGTCCTTTTTTCCCCACAAATAGAGCTTTCTTTTGGTGGTATTTGATCCCACCTGCTGGTTTTATTTTTTGCGCTAAAAAAAAAAAGACCGACAATTTTGAAAAATATGTAAAAAAAAGGGAAGGGGTTAACACTAGTGGTGCTCAAGGGGTTGAATGTGTTCCCTGGGAGGTGTTTCTAACTGTGGGGGGGAGGGGACTGACTGGATTCGGAGGGAGTCACGCGCATCGGCTCCAGCGCCGCGCCCACTGTATCTATTGCACGAACCGACATACAGCTACGGCAATTCGTGCAATAGAGCCAACCTGCCCCAGTATAATGATGGCGGCTGGTCGGCAAGTGGTTAATTAAAGGGCATCACCGCTCAAACTGATATAATAGTGTTTGGTAGATGCCGAAGAACTGTACGACTTGACAGTTTCTCATTTTATGTATACATACTGTAGACTGTAAATATAAAAATGATTGCTCTGCTATTTTCAAACTTGTGGAGGTGAAAGAAAAACGAGTGGATTAAAGCCAGCCATACATGGTTCGAAATTCAACAGGGACCAGCCAAATTTCGATCCATGTATGGGCATCCTGGTTGTACACAAGTCGATCAATTGGCTTGTGTGCAACCAGCCTGTCAGGTTTTTTGCTGCATGATTAGTACCATCAGCTATTACAATGACCGTGTTGATGGAGGAAATTGAGAAAATTTCTTTCCCTCCACCTGTAGCATTACCCCCCATAGGAGCCGCAGGTGAAAATGGGTATTTCCCACCCTGCACAGCCAGGCACACACATTTTCTACAGACGCTGGAGTCAGGAATCAGTCCTTGCAGCCTTGCTTTTCTTTTTGTTTTATTAGGGGGATTGAACTTGGATAGAGGATAGGGTATTTTGGGATGCCCACTTGATCAACACAGACATAACTATATACACACATAGCTCCCAGCTGTCCCTGATTTCGAGGGACTGTCCCTGATGTGGAGCAATGCCCCTCTGTCCCTCTTTCCTCCTCATTTGTCCCTCATTTTGGTCTGATCCATATAGTTGTATACAAAATGCATTTGTACATTTTTAAAGCCAATATAAAGGAATAGTAGTGGTAAAAAAGGAATAGTAGTGGTAAAAAAAAGCCCTTCTGGATTTAATTAACCTTTTTTTTGTTAATTCTCCTTTAAGGGGGTGTGGCAGGGGGCGTGTCCTATGCCTACATACATTTGTTAGTAGGTGTCCCTCATCTTAAAATGTTGGGAGGTATGTACACACAGTATATACACTTCTCTTTCTACCTCCAGCTCCAACTCCCAGGACCAGCTAGCACTGAAAAGGTGATCCAACCTAGATCCAGTTAGATCTGTAGCAAATGCGTGTTGCAGGCAGGGATCCTAGTCCTAGGGTTGCCACTTTTCCTTCTAGCCCAACCCGACATTTTAGCGGCACACAGCCTCATTTTTTTTTTTTTTTTAGTATACACTATAGAATAACAGACCTGGGACACCTTCAGGTGCGCCTAAGAGAATAGTGCTGTGCCCCTCACCCTCCTGTCAGGCCCTGTTCTGAGCCACATTCCTGTCTGAATAATGTGTACGAGTTTCAGGCAGACTGAAACCTAGACACATGATTTAAAACCTGAACTGTCCGGATGAATCCCAGACAGGTGGTAACCCTACCTAGGACCCTTTGGTAGTGTAGCAGAAAAGAAGTCCCAGTGCTTAGCTGTCCTATTCCTGTGGCTACTGGTCCCAGTACCACCTCTTCAGGCACTGCCAGCCCACCTGGCTGCAGCTGCCCATTTCACTAGCCCTCCTGGCTAAAGCTTCACAGTCCTCCCAGACTGACTCTGTATCCATTACAGACTGCTTGTACCCAGTCTATTCAGGCATGGCTCTCAGTCCTCTGACTGCAACACTCACCAGTCCACCTGGCTGTCTTCCTCCCTTGAGATTTGCCTGGCAGTGTTCTCCTGCTGTCCTTTCCTTGCTCCCGTGCCTCCTGGTCAGGATCCCCCTGTGTGTCCTAAAGAGGGGTCTCTTCT
Source organism: Aquarana catesbeiana (assembly GCF_042186555.1). NCBI lineage: Eukaryota > Metazoa > Chordata > Amphibia > Anura > Ranidae > Aquarana > Aquarana catesbeiana. The sequence continues at coordinate 26,280,031 of NC_133328.1, read as the reverse complement.
GCACCCGAGCCCAGGCCTGGGTTCTACCCAGACTAGGGAGTTACTCTCAAGGGCCTCTGACATCTGATACTCCATCTCCATCTTCCACGTGAACTCCACTGCCCCAGCTGGGCTGACCATGAGTATTTAAGGGGCCTCCCCCCACTGCCAACCCATCTGTTGGGGATTGGTCAGGGCCCTCAGAATACTCCAGGCAGCTCCTACTCCCCCCTCCCCCATCCTTCTGAAATCTTCTGCTAGTTTCCAGAAGTAGGGGGCGGTCTCAGAGATGCTGCCTGTGGGTCATCCAGCCTCCCTGAGTCACTTATCCCTGACCCAGAAAAACAACAGAGGCTTGGCTGCCAGCCAAGCCTGAACAATTTACCTACACTGTACAAAAAACTAAGTCTAGCACTCTAGCAATGCTAGGGGGTGCTACACACCTGCGATGGAAGGAAAGAAAATAGCATAATTAACAACCTGCCTTAACTGACCATTTTTGTGAATGAATTCCTTATGGTCTGTATGATTGGAGGTGCAGTAAAGGTTTGTCCTTTGCAATAGGGCCACTCACCTCACGCTTAATAGACATTGGCTTATGCAACAAGACAATGACCCAAAGTAAATGAACAGAATGGCTCCAAGGGTATAATGCCCCAACAATGCTTGTCTCTTATTTAATTTGTGGCTTTTGAAGAATATATTTAATATAAAGTTAAGTGCCTTTAGAAGACCAAAACAAAGGACATGTAGCACCCTGGTTGTAAGCAGGGTTGCTAAAAAATTAGTTTGCTAGGTGGTAACTAGCCTGGCTAACTGTTAGGGGGATCCACTGACTTTTCTCTAACTCTAGGTTTGATGCACCTCTCTCGTCTGTCACTAGGTGGCATTGTTGCCTGTGGCATTAGAATGACAAGAGCATAGTGAATTCAGACTAGGAGTGGATGGGTTGTCTCAGCCAATTGGCAGGGGTTTCTTTGGCCCCTTGGCCTGCTGGGAGAGCCTATTTATTAGAGAGGAGTTGGGTGATCAGGGTTCTGTGCCACCTGGACATCTTTCTGGGTGGACGTGTGTTACAAGGCTCCTGGTTGCTAGGCCAGAAGCCAGAGTAATTTCCCGGAAGTACCTGGCTGCTAGGCTGTCTGAGACCTATCCAGGTTTGAGAGAAGCAGCACGGGGTTGGGGCTTCAGGCTGGAAACCCAACCAAGTTGCAGAAGTTCCGCTGGATTGGGAACCGAATTGTTGCCAGCGGTAAGGGAGAAACAGTTGCCATAATGGACGACCACTCCTGTCACCAGGGGAAAGTGAGGATCAAGGCCAGAGGTAAAGGGGAAGCAGTCGCCACCAAGGGACAACCACTCCTGTTATGAGAGGCCAGTGTATGGAAGTCTGAAGGAGTACCAGAGCAGCCTTTTCACCAGCCAGGGACGGTGAAGAAGTGGGAAAGCTTCAGCAGAGTGTCAAGCCAGGGACCCAGCGGGTTAGCAGGGGTGATGCTTGAGCAGTATACAGCAGGTTAGCTGTGGAAGAGCTCAGGGGATCCAGTGACGACTGGGATCTTGAAGTCTAGTGAGAGACCGGGAGCTCAGTGAGTGAAGATCTACAGTGGGATACTGTGAGATGTGACAGAAGATCTGTAATGGGTTACTGTGAGTTACGTGTATAGATCTCTATTGACTGTTGAAAGTTCAGTTGCCATAGGAGACAGCAGTTCTACAAATACAGTTGCTGCATCCAGCTTAAAGGCCCTCTACCTGTATAGCTCTCCGCCTATTATTTTTGCCTCGGAGTCTGCCAATTACTATTGCATCTGCCTAAAGGTGTCCTGGCCCCTAACCCTCTCCCCATCAGTTCTGTTTAAGAGACAATAAATCTCTTTTTCTTGCATTCAAAAAGTGACTGGCGCCCATATTTCCAACTTGCATTACACCCACCATGCCTAATAACACCAACTTCGAGGGAAGATGTCAGCTCTCCCTGACTCTGGAGGTCACCATTAGGCCTTTAGGGGTCCGGGACACTGCTACAGGCATAAATTCATTCTGTGTACGCCAAATGCCTTTGCAAACCCAGCAGCAACGACCATATCACTGTCCAAGGAGCAGGGCAATGGGAGGGACTCAGCTGGCTCCACCCATTACAGGCTGCCTGTAAAAAACGACAGGAGGGGTTGGAGACAAGGTGTATTTTGCAGGAAATTTTTTACTGACAGGATCAGCAGATAAAACGAAAGCCCTTAAAAAAAGAAAACTAGTGCAACCACTACATTCAATGGCCGGTAAGATGCAATATAATGACATTGTTCTTGGGTTTGGATACATTCAGAAAAAAAACACAATATATTTTCTGGAATAGACAGGGTATAGTGCAGACCTGAATCTAAATCAGTTACTGTGGCGTGACCTTAAGTGAGCCTTTGATATTAAGAATCCCAGACATGCTAATTAACTAAAGAAATTCCTTCTAAGTACTGTGCAGCATCGATAGTAGATTATAGAAAATTATCTTGAGCGGTTACTGATGTTAAATTAAATTCTACAAAATTATTAAAAACTTGACCCTTTCAAGATCTTTCAAGATGTTTTTCAATGGAGGTGATTGAGGAGCAATACGCTATTACCATAAACCAATTTTATTAGTCTTATTAGTTATTATGACATAGTTAAATATAACACTGCATTTAGAAGCTAAGTGTGCCAAATCCATTCACAAACTTTTTTCTTGCAACTGTGCGCCGATTTGTAAATTCTCTTTCTATCTCAATGAATAAAAGTAACTTAACAGCTCATTTAAAGCCCGCTGTACCCTTATGCCCCGTACACACGGTCGGACTTTGTTTGGACATTCCGACAACAAAATCCTAGGATTTTTTCCGACGGATGTTGGCTCAAACTTGTCTTGCATACACACGGTCACACAAAGTTGTCGGAAAATTCAATCGTTCTAAACGCGGTGACGTAAGACACGTACGTCGGGACTATAAACGGGGCAGTGGCCAATAGCTTTCATCTCTTTATTTATTCTGAGCATGCGTGGCACTTTGTCCGTCGGATTTGTGTACACACGATCGGAATTTCCGACAACGGATTTTGTTGTCGGAAAATGTTATCTCCTGCTCTCCAACTTTGTGTGTCGGAAAATCCGATGGAAAATGTCCGATGGAGCCCACACACGGACGGAATTTCCGACAACACGCTCCGATCGGACATTTTCCATCGGAAAATCCGACCGTGTGTACGGGGCATAAAAATCATCAATAATAACCTATACCTACCATCAATAATTACCGTAATTGACTCCAATGCATTTACCAGAATGGAAAAATTTTGCCAAAATTTCATTGAAATTTATGGAAATAAAAAAAATCATCCTTTTGCTCATACCAAATCCCCAGTATAATGCTCAGACACGGCTCCTTTTACAGTGAGCCATATATCTAAAGATGCGTTTTATTCATGCTCAGTGGACACATCGCGTTGAGATTATATAGCATACATACAATTGTCCTCCAAGAATACACAAGAATGCTACAAATGTTTAGCTATTGCTGGTCACTATCATTGCAGGGCCTGGAAAGGACATGACAGAAATTATTGATAACCCTTCTTAAAGAGCAATACCGCTCAAAACTGATATTTCAGTGGTAGATGCTGGAGATCTGAACCACTTGACAGTTTCCTAAAACCTGGGAATTTAATTGGTGAGATCTCTGCACTGATTTCCTGGACATCTAATGTGGAAATAATGATGGGCTCCCCCCCTCAATGTTTTTGATTGATTTCCATAAAAGGAGAAGCTTGGAACCCACATAGCTGGGAGCAGTGCCGGGACAAGGTCATGTAGAGCCCAAACTGCGCCCCCACCAAGATGTAGGAGCATTATCAAAAATCCCCCCCCCCCCCACCCAAATAAAAATTGAGCACTTATCTGCATGCTTACCACCTAAGCATACATTTCCCCAGTACAAATCCACTCCATTGCTGACATCCTCCTTGCCAACACAAATCTTTGCCACCCAAATCCCCCCAACACAAAATGCCCCTCCCCCAAAAAAGTTACACCCCCCCAGCACAAATGCTCTACCCCTCAAATTTCCCCTCTAAGTACACATCCTCTCCCCCACACTCCAAGTCCTCCCTCTTAGCACAAATCCACCCCCTACATTTCTCCTTCTTGCACAAATCCTGCCCCCAAACAAATATTTCCCCTCCTAGCACAATTCTCCTCCCCCCTTCACCATATCACTTCTTCTAGCACAACCCCCCCCCCAAATCCCCCTTTCTAGCACAAATCTTCTTTCCCCATCCCCCTCCCAACACAAATCCCCTTAAACCACCACTCCTAGCACTTTTAACCCCCTGCCACCCCTCCCCCCCTAATTGCCCCTTCAAACACAAATACCCTCCCCCCTCAATCTCCCACCTCTCATGAAAGCACAGTGCCCAGGACAGCTGTCCCTTCTGTCCACCCCTTGTCTCGGCCCTGGCTGGGAGGGTAGCCAAATCTCCCAGAAGTACAGGAATCAAGGCATAGAGGAAGCCAGAGACAGCCAGTGAGCCAACGAGTAGAGAGCGGTGGGTAGGGCCAAGCCACGCTCTGGGTGTGAACGGACAATGCCCATTCACAGGAGTGTGGCTTGGGAGTGATCCTGCTCGATTACCTCCATAGCAAGAGGCTTGCTATGGGGGCACTCGGGGGGGGGACCCAAAAAGAAGTTGATTGGGGCTGCTCTGTGCAAAACCATTACACAGAGCAGGCAAGTATAACATTTTTGTTATTTAAAAAAAAAAAGTCAACCTTAAGAATCACTTAACCCTGTAAATGCCGCACTACCATGCTGAAATTGCATGCATTGCACACAGTAGGGGCTCGGTTGCCATACAACCCCATAGACTTGCATTGATCGCATACGGCAGCGGTAACACCCACCGAATGCAACATGCTGTTTAATTTGTGCCACGACTATGACATGTGCACAGCCCTTAAAAAAGGCCTAAGAACACCTAATGTCTCTAAGCACTTCAAGAATTTTCATAATAGAGATCCTAAATGCCTTAGATTTTGGGGCCTTGAGAGGGTTAATAAACACTGGAAGGGGGGGGGGGTAATTTTATACGCCATTTAAGTCAGCGAGATTCCTTCTGAATCCATGAGACACAGGTTTTGGTTCCGGGAGGGTTAAACGTTGACTTTGACTTGAATTGTTTTATATCAGATAAATGACAGCTTGGGTTTTTATATGTAATTTTTATGTAATGATGTATCTATGTTAAGAGATGGCCGCGGGTTTTTTATTCGTCCTTTTTTCTATAATCTTTTATAATACAACCTTTTATGATCATGTTAAGGTATAGTTTTGCATTGTGCAACTTTTTTTCTCCTTTTTAGTCATTACATATAGGATTTTATTCCATTTATATATATCTTGTATTTCGCTAGCCTGTGTCCCCATAAGAGAGTGAGCATGATGGATTTCACAGTTAGCTCCGGTCCTTGGACTTCCGGCTCCGGAATTTCCAGTCCTTCACACTCTCCATGGTGACCTGGTGTGTATTTAAACATACGGGTGACGTGATAGCCCTGCCCTCGCTGACAAAGTCCCGTAGGACGTAACGCGTACGGGGAAGGAGCTATCTCGCAGATGTCACCCACAGCCATCTCTGGCACACCGCTGTTTTTTACTGCCGTTTTTATCGGTCCTACTGTCTCTGTCTGTAGCTTTATTCATGTTACGGCCACAAGAGTTTTATACTGTGGATTTCTTCATTAAATAAATATGACGGAGAACACTTAGATCGTGTTTATTTTCATTTACATATCCCGTCCCAGATTATCTGGTTCCATTGTCGCACCTACCAACTGCTCTCATCACATCTGTGGATACAAGCATATTTGACCTTCTGTTAGCTCAGAGGTCCACCATATCTGGTAAGAGTATTGACTTGTTGGTGGAGGATCAGTCTCTCCTCACGAGGTGTCCCCACCTTCTACTGTTGAGAATCCATTGTTTTTTTCACATGTGTTTATTGACTTATTTGTTTATTGCGGTGCACTAATTTTATTGAGTGGCTGTATGCCCAGGTTAAGGTGGGCAGTTGGGGTGCAGGTAAAGCCCCTAGAGGCAGTGTGACTGAAGTAATTGCCTAACCTCCCTGGCGGTATGATTATTTCAGATTTTTGCGTCTCAAAGCGGTACAATTATTTTGCATAGAAATTTGGCATTTTATATTGTAGGCCTGTAATTCTTAGCAATAACACACTTAAATCTGTCCACCAAGAGTCCAATAGATATCCCGGGTATGATGAAGTTTGAAACACAAAATCATAAATTATAATATAATAAATAAATATAAATAATTATAAAAAATAATAATATAATAATAATAAAATAAATTTCCCCACGATTCAATATCGCTCAATTCTGCAAGTGTTCTAATTTACTATCGCTGTTTTCTAGCTGGTCTAAAACCACTTTTGACGTAAAGGGACACTTTTTGGTTGCTATGGACAATCTCCAGTTTCCAGGCAGAAAAAACTGTATATATAATATAAACTGCATGCGGGGCACTGGACAAAGCACTGGGGACAACAGGGATGTGAAATGATTTCATGCAGTACTGTAATCTGTAAGATTACAGTACTGTATGTGTTATGAATTTTTACTTTTTTGAATTTGCCGCCAGGCTCCGCCCCCATGCGTTGCGACGCTCGCAAGGAATGGAGCCCAGCACAGAGAGACTTCGGGAGGAGGACAGAGCCCGCGAACACAGCGGGGGGACATGCAGGATCCTGGGGACAAGGTAAGTATACCGCACCAGGATCCTGAGATGTAATCCCGAGTGTGGCTCGGGGTTGCCGCTAATAGTGCTGAAATTTAACCCCTAGCCACACTTGAAAACTGCCAGGGAGGCTACTTAACAATTGTGAATGAAGCCTAAGGACCTGTGAATGAAGCCTTAGGGTACAACAGTGGCATCGGCAGGGGGGGGCTCACCGTGGCTGAAGCCCTGAGTGGGTCCCGAAAAGCCCCGAGTCTTGAGTGGGCACTCTTCTATTTATAGCCCCGAGCGCTGCCGAGCGGGGACCAATCTTATGCCGAGTGCCGCCGAATGCGCCCGAGTCTTGAGTGGGCACTCTTCTATTTATAGCCCCGAGCGCTGCCGAGCGGGGACCAATCTTATGCCGAGTGCCGCCGAATGCGGCCGAGTCACATAGCAGGTCCCGCCTTCTGGAGCCTGCAGCGCTGATGGACGTCCCACTGGTCCAATAGTGGGGCCGTGGGACTTGTGACGTCCGTCATAGGCGCTGCAGGCTCCAGAAGGCGGGAATTACAATGCAGCCGCCGCGTGAGATCGGCACTCAGCTCTCCTCCTCTCCTCCGGCTGCCTGCTGTGAAGATGGGTGTTCACCGCACACTACGGCTAAGCTGCTGCTGCAGGACACATGAAGTCTCCTGGTCAGATAGGTCAGTGTGTGTCACTACCGTCAGTGTATGTAGGTCAGTGTATGTCAGGTAGGTAGGTCAGTGTATGTATGTCAGGTAGGTCATTGTATGTTGGGTAGGTCAGTGTATGTCAGGTAGGTAGGTCAGTGTATGTATGTCAGGTAGGTCATTGTATGTTGGGTAGGTCAGTGTATGTCAGGTAGGTAGGTCAGTGTATGTCAGGTAGGTAGGTCAGTGTGTGTATGTTAGGTAGGTCAGTGTATGTATGTCAGGTAGGTAGGTCAGTGTATGTATGTCAGGTAGGTAAGTCCGTGTCAGGTAGGTAGGTCAGTGTGTATCAGGTAGGTAGGTCAGTGTGGCAGGCAGGTGAGTTTAGTGGTCAGCATTTATGGGCACCGCTAAGCCAGGCAGCAACCAGCAAGTGAGCTTACCCCCCGCCACAGAACCCCACCACCCAGCCAAAAAACCCTGCGGCGCCGCCGCAGTCCCCCCCCCCCCTGCCGGCCTTGGACTTTGGGCTGAAGGCCCTGGTCTTTTTGCCACCTAGAAACGCCCCTGGGGTACAACCCAATTAATATTTGTGAATGTTCTCTATAACATAACAAATCTTCACTTTTTGAGTGCAGGTTCACTTTTTTCTATGCTTTTCCCCTGTATGTAATCACTGCGCCATTGTGCTTGCTCTTTACTTAATCCATTTATTTGTCTGTGTGATTGAGTACGAGTCCGATGTGTAACTTCATCAAATTAGGAATTCTCCTGCCATTCCCATTTGTTAACCTAATCAGCCAATGAATTTCAGGCTCATTAGACAAAAACAGTACACAACACTATTACATCCACTCAGGCAATTACCTGGCTTAATTGAGTGCAGATGGTTTTCAGAGAACTAATTGTAAATATGCTCGTCGCCCCTTTGAGTTGATAGTCATAATTGGTACAACCCGAGACGCGCAGCCATATTTGGGGTTTTATAATCGCATCAAATTCTTCTGTGATTTGTAGAGAAGGAAAATAAACTGTCATGTACGGGCCGTCGTGTCATCAATATTGTGCGCTTCCGTAATCACTGCCCAGACTAGAAGTAAAGTATGGAGAGGCTCCAAGGGCCATCTACCTAATAGGTGCGGATAGAGTCAGGCTGGGGGCTACAGAGCGGCCCTGGCTTATAAAGTGTTCCAGTCCAGGATAAGGATCACCTTCAGCTCAGTATAATTGGGTTGGCAAAGACTCTAACATTCACTCTGTAGGTTGCAGAAATATCTACTTATTTCCATCACTGTTGTATGTGGAGACATACCCTATATTGTCAAAAGTATTGGGACGCCAGCCTTTACACGCACATGAACTTTAATGGCATCCCTGTCTTAGTCCGTAGGGTTCAATATTGAGTTGGCCCACCCTTTGCAACTATAACAGCTTCAACTCTTTTGGGAAGGCTGTCCACAAGGTTTAGGAGTGTGTCTATGGGAATGTTTGACCATTCTTCCAGAAGCACATTTGTGGGGTCAGGTACTGATGTTGGAGAGAAGGTCTGGCTTGCAGTCTCCGCTCTAATTAATTCCAAGGGATTCATTCCAAGGGTGTTCTGTTGGGTGGAGGTCAAGACTCTGTGCAGGTCGGTCAAGTTCGTCCACCCCAAACTCGCTCATCCGTGTCTTTATGGACCTTGCTTTGAGCACTGGTCCAAATCATTTGGTGGAGGGGGGATTATGATGTGGGGTTGTTTTTCAGGAGTTGGGCTTGGCCCCTTAGTTCCCGTGAAGGGAACACTTAAGGCGTCAGCGTAACAAGACATTTTGGAAAATGTAATGGTCCCAACTTTGTGGGAACAGTTTGGGGATGGCCCCTTCCTGTTCCAACATGACTGTGCACCAGTGTACAAAGCAAGGTCCATAAAGACATGGAAGAGTGAGTTTGCGGGGGGAGGAACTTGACCGGCCTGAACAGAGCCCTGACCTCAACCTGATAGAACACCTTTGGGATGAATTAGAGTGAAGACTGCGAACCAGGCTTTCCTGTTCAACATCAGTGCCTGACCTCAGAAATGCACTTCTGGAAGAATGGTCAAACATTCCCATAGACACACTCCTAAACCTTGTGAACAGCCTTCCCAGAAGAGTTGAAGCTGGTATAGATGCAAGGGTGGGCCAACTCAATATTGAATCCTACAGACTAAGACTGGATGCCATTAAAGCTCATGTGCATGTAAAAGTACTTTTGACAACATAGTGTATGTAGATACATAAAAACAGCTGCAGAAGGCTTTCATATCAAAGACAGCACCAGATACCCACTAACAAAACAACATGTTAGAGAACCTTAACCCTGCAGCCTTTCAGCTGGTGGGCATTAACACCGAGAGGCCGATAAAGGAGATAAACGGAGCTGTGCCCAGAGCGTGCGCCTGCTCCTCGCACAGTTACTGGCAGCTAAAGGAAACCTCCCAATCTCTACTTGCGATTGGGAGCTTTCCAATCATGTGACTGAAAATCCCGGGGGTCACATGATCAGAAACCCCACCTCCTGGCATCTAAAAACCCTTAAAGGGGCGGGAGGCGCCGCACGATGGGGTTAACCAATCGATATAGGTGTTGATATACTAAAACTAGAGGATGCAAAATCTGTTGCAGTTCTGCATAGAAACCAATCAGCTTCCAGGTTTTGTGTCAAAGCTTAATTGAACAAGCTGAAGTTAAAAGATGATTGACTACCATGCACAGCTGCACCAGATTTTGCACTCTCCAGTTTTAGTAACTAACCTTGGAAAGCACTGGCTAATCCTCACACTTTCTGCTTCCTCAATTCTCTCAGGACACAAGTAGGTATGTAAGCAGGTGCTTCCAATTCCAAGATTTTTCTTTTGTTGGGTTATATGCTATTGGTTATTTCAACTGTATTTGTGTGCAGAAACCATTTGCAATAGTGTAAGCTTATTACATTGTGTGCTTAGTTGACCTGTGAGTTGGTGGTTCCTGAGAAGGAAGGGTTAACTCTGCAGGCCAGGTTTTCCCACTCTTTTCAGGAAGGTTACTGCCCCCTACAGGTCATGCCATGTAAATAGTGGGTCATCAGAGCCCTAGAGAAGTTGGTTAGGGGAAAGACTGCCAAAATGTAGCCATTATGCAGTCAGGTTGTACCACCCCCCTGGGTGGGAGCCCAGCTGGGATTCCCATAGGGGTATGAAGCTTATAGACTCATAAGGACTTCTGCTACCTTATGTTGGACTCTTCTTATGGATATTTGCTACCTTGTATGGATTAATGCCAATTATGAACTTATTATTATTCAAAAGGACTCTTTTTATGGACTTACTACTTAAACAAGACTACCTTATGGGGCATTATTCAAGGGCACGAGAGAACTTTGTCAGGAACAGATTGAAGATGCTATCAGCTACTGTTTAAATGCCTCATCTAACAATTTTAGTAAATATTTGTGCTGGTCTGAAGTCTCTAAAGCAGCCTGTGTGCATCCATAGACACACACAGCACAGATCAGCCCCACCCCCCGCTCCCTCCTAACACGATTTGGTTGACAGCAGTGAGAGACAATGGCTTCCGCTGCTCACAGCAAAGACTGTTAGATCAGAAGGAGGGGAGAGAAGATTTGCAGCCAGGCACAGCTCTGGATCAATAAAGGTAAGTGTTGGGGGTTTGGGGTAGCAGGCAGTAGAAGCTTGTTAACCCTAATGCAGAGAATATATTAAGGTAAAAAAAAACTTTAGACCCCTTTCACGCTGAGGCTTTCAGGTGTGATTTTTGTATTGCCCACACCTGTTACTTGCCCCGAGTTTAAAGGAGCATCACATGCTTGAAACAATCTTATTTATCCACAATTTTGAAAGGGTTCCAAGAATTTTGACAAGCCCATTTTTGGAGTTTTGTGTGACAGTATGTCCAATTTGCTTTTTTTTCCTCCCTTTTTTGTTTTGTTCCAATACACACAAAGGGAATAAACTTGTGTATAGCAAAACGTGTTACTGCAATACTTTTCTGTAAGAAATACTTGATTTTCTGGAAAAATTTCTGGGGTGCCAACAATTTCGGCCATGACTTTGTATATATATATATATATATATATATATATATATATCTATATCTATAGATATATATATACCTATAGATATATATATATCTATAGATATATATATATATCTATAGATATAGATATATATATTTCTATATCTATATATAGATATAGATATATCTATATATATCTATATCTATATATATATATAATTATTATTATTATTATTTAAATATTTATTATTGCTATTTTTTCCCACGAAAGTGGAGTTACCCTTTCATTTTATGATGGCATCCACCTTTAAGAGGAGATGATTTCTCAGATTACTGTTTTTTTGTTTTATATTTGAAGCTGTCAAAAAACACCTTTCTGGACAAATGCCATCCCTGCGATCAATTGATGTGAAGGCCAGGCATTTGCCGAGAAAATTATTGATGACATTTCAGCAAGGGAATGGAAGCCATCACTCGGATTCTGTAGGTTATTGCAGCGGTTTCTAAGATTCCCACTTCCTCCTCAGACACGTCTCTGGCTGATTACAGATCAATACGCTTATGAAATCTCCTCAACAGTCATCGGATTTCAAACGACATGTACAATGCGTTCCCTCCATTAATCCTTTAATAATACATGTCGGTGTTTGTTTGTGGCTTGGAATACAGAAGCGATAAATTGACATTCGCTGGGTTTTTTTTCCTCATCTACAACTTCTCCAGGGCCAATGTGGTCAACTTGGATCACCGAGTTCTCTCCAGCTGGAGAACTATAATTCTCAGCATGTCCTTATCAGCTGGTATCCTGTGATTGGTGGATTCACAAGCCTGGAGGCAGATGAGCTGAGTATTCATTGGCCGAGGGATAATAAGCAGAGTTTACGGCTGTCAGGAAGATTTGAGGCAAGATCAAAGCACAGGTTCACTTTAAAGAGTAAGTTCACCCTTGTATACTTTTTTTTCTAAATTCCAGCACCCCTATGTACCAATAGAGTATTCATGTACTTTTTTTGCAAAAATATCAAAGCTTTCTATTAAATTTACAGACACTTACTTTTCTTGTCCTAATCCACATTTCCAGACATTTCCATTAGTAATGTCTTCTTCCTTACAGACTTTAGGTCATGACACAGGAAGGAGTTGACCAGCTGACCTCATTAGCACACACCCTGCATCATCTACCTTCCCATTCTCAGCTGCACGTTTTTTAAATGAAATGCAATCAATCGGTGATCACCCTTCTCACTAAATACTGTGCTTGAGGGAGTGGACAGAAACACTCAGCTGTCAAGCCCCGTTTACAACTCTGCATAGCGGGAACTCGCATTCCCACATGCATGATCCTCAGCCTCCCTTTCACATCAGAACCCTCAGCCCCCCCCCCCTTTCACATCAGAGTCCTCAGTACCCTCATCCCTGCTTTCACATCAGAGTCCTCGGGCCCCTCCCCCTTTCACATCAGAGTCCTGATGGGCAGCACCAATGAGCACTGAGATGGCACTGATGGGCAGAACTGAGGTGGTACTGACAGGTGGCACTGATGAGCAGCACTGAGGTGGCACTGATGAGCAGCACTGAGGTGGCACTGATAAGCAGCACTGAGGTGGCACTGATAAGCAGCACTGAGGTGGCACTGATAAGCAGCACTGAGGTGGCACTTAAGAGGAGCACTGAGGTGGCACTGATGAGGAGCACTGACAGGTGGCACTGATAGGCAGAACTGAGATGGCACTGAGGTGGCACTGATGGGAACTGATAGGCAGCACTAACAGGTGACACTGAAAGGCAGAACTGAGATGGCACTGACAGATGGCACTGAGGTGGCACTGATGGGAACTGATAAGCAGCACTGACAGGTGACACTGACAGGCAGAACTGAGATGGCGCTGAGGTGGCACTCCCGGTCCACAACGGCGGTAAGGAACGGGTGACTGATCATGCCTGCAACCTCAACCCCAGCTGTCAAACTGAGAAGATGATGTCGGAGGTTGGTGGGCAGTGAGCACGCCATTCTCATCACAGCACCGCCCACCAGAGGAGGGCGCTGGTTCGCAGAAAGGAGCGTGTATCCCGCTCCAGCAGGCCGCAAAGTCGCGGCCTCAATTTTGGCCAGCCCGACCTAAGTCAGCGCACCTGTGGGTCGGGGGAGACACATTGCAGGAATCCAGACCGCTGCTGTGGTGTAGCCCAGGCGCCAGGATGCAATTTCCAGTCTCCATTGTGACCTGGTGCCTGGGTTTTGTCGAGCCCTGTTTTAGACACATCCCCCCTTCTATGTCACTGCAAGGAGAGGAGACCCTCCACGGCAGCATTTTTATTGGACAGCTCTGGCTAATGGTGCTTTACCATTGGTCCAAGACTCCAAGCTGTCCATTGAGCTCAGTGCCTCTGACAAGAAGTGAGGAGAGACACTGTGAGCTCATCCTCTCAGTCTCTGCAAGCAGAGTGTGCCAGTTTGTATCGAAAGGGGTTGTAAACCTACGTGTTTTTCACCTTAATGCATCCTATGCATTAAGGTGAAATGTGGGGAGGAGCTGCGAGAGCCGCCGGGGGACCCCAGAAGAGCAGGTTTTGGGGCCACTCTGTGCAAAACGAGCTGCACAGTGGAGGTAAGTCTGACATGTTTGTTATTTAAAAAAAAAAAAAAACCCTTACAATCACTTTAACCTGGCCGCTCTGTATGTAGCTTCTTACAGGTTGCACAATTAGCCCTGTATCTCCGGAACCATAGGTCCCAGGAGCCCCACATTTTGACCAGTGATGGGGTAGGACTTCAGCAATTTTGGGGTCTCTGTGACCCCAGGTCGCCGAGCTATGACCCTCAAAGTCAATAGTTTGTTATGTTCATTCACTGCGGCAGGGCGGCCCTTAAGCGAAATATCACGTACCTGTATGTGATTCCTCTCCTGGGGCATGTGCGCACGCCACCAGCGCCCTGCTCCCACCGTCATTGGACACAACGGGAGCCAATCAGTGGGTCCAGTGGCTGCGATGGCTGCCGGGACCCGCCGATCGTTCACAGGAGAGGCAGAACAGTGGTCTGCCTATGTAAACAAGGCAGACCGCCGTTCTGTGAGGGAGGAAAATAGAGATCTTGTGTTTCTGCTAAGCAGAAACATGGATCTCTGTTTTCCTCCAGTAACAGCATTCCCCCAACAGTTAGAAAGCACTCACTAGGAGCACACTTAACCCTTTGATCGCCCCTGATGTTAACCCCTTCTCTGCTAGTGTCATTTATACAGTCGCAGTGCATTTCTTTTAGCACTGATCACTGTATTGGTGTCAATGATCAACAAAAAGTGTCACATAGTGTCAGATTTGTCTGCCGCAATGTCACAGTCTTACTAAAAATTGCTGATCGCCGCCATTACTAGTAAAAACAATTCAAAAAAATTTAAAAGTCCATAAATCTATCCCATAGTTTGTAGACACTATAACTTTTGCGCAAACCAATCAGTATACGCTTATTGGGATTTTTTTTCATCAAAAACATGTAGCAGAATACATATTGGCCTAAATTAATGAAGAAATTCGATTTTTGAAAAAATTGTATTGGATATGTTTTATAGCAAAAAATAAAAAATATTGTTTTTTTTTTTTCAAAATTGTCGTAGGTGATCAAATACCACCAAAAGAAATCTCTATTTGTGTGAAAAAAAAGACATAAATTTTAAATGGGAAGAGCGTCGCACGACCGCGCAATTGTCAGTTAAAGTGATGCTGTGCCTTATCGCAAAAAATGGCCTGGTCAGGAAGGGGGGTAAAACCTTCCGGAGCTGAAGATTAAATTATGTGCAAAACCACAATCCATTCCTTTGAATTCTCCCTACCTGTGCTCTGTAGACCAGTGAACTCCTCCTCAGTACACGAACGTCACAGTTCTTACTGATGAATGGAGATCTGGGTTAATGTGCTTGCCTGGCACAGAATGGAGTCCATTCATTGTGACCTTACAAACATTTTGCAATGATGCAAAGAGCAAGTCACCCAGATGCCAGCGTATAAACACGCCACGCCGCATTTGGGTGATAATTAGATCAATCACAAAGTTAAAAGCCTCATTAGTCCACTGTCACAGTTAGATCCAGATTTTTACAAATTGGCTCTCTATTGATTTCAAGATGACATACTTGGAATTGAATGACTTGTTTTTTAAGGAAACTGGTGGAACAACTTTCTCGTATATATATATATATATATATATATATATATATATATATATATATACACACACAGTATCTCACAAAAGTGAGTACACCTGTCACATTTTTGTAAATATTTTATTCTATCTTTTCATGTGACAACACTGAAGAAATGACACTTTGCTACAATGTAAAGTGGTGAGTGTACAGCTTGTATAACAGGGTAAATTTGCTGTCCCCTCAAAATAACTCAACACACAGCCATTAATGTCTAAACCGCCGGCAACAAAAGTCAGTACACCCCTAAGTGAAAATGTCCAAATTGGGCCCAATTAGCCATTTTCCCACCCCGGTGTCATGTGACTGGTTAGTGTTACAAGGTCTCAGGTGTGAATGGGGAGCAGGTGTGTTAAATTTGGTGTTATCGCTCTCACTCTCTCATACTGGTCACTGGAAGTTCAACATGACACCTCATGGCAAAGAACTCTCTGAGGATCTGAAAAAAAGAATTGTTGCTCTACATAAAGATGGCCTAGGCCAGGGATATGCAATTAGTGGACCTCCATCTGTTGCAAAACTATAAGTCCCATCATGCCTTTGCCTCTGGGTGTCATGCTTGTGGCTGTCAGAGTCTTCCTATGCCTCATGGGAATTGTAGTTCTGCAACAGCTGGAGGTCCGCTAATTGCATATCCCTGGCCTAGGCTATAAGAAGATTGCCAAGACCCTGAAACTGAGCTGCAGCACGGTGGCCAAGACCATACAGCGGTTTAACAGGAGAGGTTCCACTTAGAACAGGCCTCGCCATGGTCGACCAAAGATGTTGAGTGCACCTGCTCAGCTTCATATCCAGAGGTTGTCTTTGGGAAATAGACGTATGAGTGCTGCCAGCATTGCTGCAGAGGTTGAAGGGGTGGTGGGTCAGCCTGTCAGTGCTCAGACCATACGCCGCACACTGCATCAAATTGGTCTACATGGCTGTCTTCCCAGAAATAAGCATCTTCTAAAGATGATACAAGAAAGCCTGCAAACAGTTTGCTGAAGACAAGCAGACTAAGGACATGGATTACTGGAACCATGTCCTGTGGTCTGATGAGACCAAGATAAACTTATTTGGTTCAGATGGTGACAAGCGTGTGTGGTGGCAACCAGGTGAGGAGTACAAAGACAAGTGTGTCTTGTCTACAGTCAAGCATGGTGGTGGGAGTGTCATGGTCTGGGGCTGCATTGAGGGAACCATGAATGCCAACATGTACTGTGACATACTGAAGCAGAGCATGATCCCCTCCCTTCGGAGACTGGGCTGCAGAGCAGTATTTCAACATGATGATGGAGGGAGGGAAGAAAGGAAGAATGGAGGGAGGGAAGAAAGGAAGAATGGAGGGAGGGAAGGAAGAATGGAGGAAAGGACGGAAGGAAGAATGGAGGGAGGGAAGGAAGGAAGAATGCAGGGAGGGAAGAAAGGATGAATGAAGGGAAGGAAGGGAGAATGGTGAGCGAGGGAAGAATGGAGGGAGGGAAGGAAAGATGAAAGAATGGAGGGAAGGATGGTAGGCAGAATGGAGGGAGGGAAGGAAGGAGGAATGGAGGGAAGGAAGGAAGAATGGAGGGAGGGAAGGAAGGAAGAATAGAAGGAGGGAAGGAAGGAAGAATAGAGGGAGGGAAACAGGAAAGACACATAATGAGAAGATTTGGATGCTGCACACCCCGAGGGAAGAAAGGACAAATGAAGGGAAGGAAGAATGGCGAGAGAGGGAAGAAAGGAAGAATGGCGAGAGAGGGAAGAAAGGAAGAATGGAGGGAGGGAAGGAAGAGAGGAAGAATGGAGGGAAGGAGGAATGGAGGGAGGGAAGGCAGGAAGGAGGAATGGAGGGAAGGAAGGAAGAATGGAGGGAGAGAAGGAGGGAAGAATGGAGGGAGGGAAGGACGAATGAAGGAAAGAAAGGAAGAATGGAGAGAGGGAAGAAAGGAAGAATGGAGGGAGGGAAGGAAGAAAGAATGGAGGGAGGGAAGGAAGAAAGAATGGAGGGAGGGAAGAAAGGAAGAATGGAGGGAGGGAAGGAAGGAAGAATGGAGGGAAGGACGGAAGGAAGAATGGAGGGAGGGAAGGAGGGAAGAATGGAGGGAGGGAAGAAAGGACGAATGAAGGGAAGGAAGGAAGAATGGCGAGCGAGGGAAGAATGGAGGGAGGGAAGAAAGAATGGAGGGAGGGAGGGAAGGAAGGAAGAATAGAGGGAGGGAAGAAAGAAAGGGAGAATAGAGGGAGGGAAGGAAGAATGGAGGGAGGGAAGGAAGAATGAAGGGAGGGAAGGAAGGAAGAATGGAGGGAAGGACGGAAGGTAGAATGAAGGGAGGAAAGGAAGGAAGGAGGGAAGAATGGTGGGGAGGAAGGAAGAATGGAGGGAGGGAAGAAAGGAAGAATGGAGGGAGGGGGGGACGGAAGGAAGAATGGAGGGAGGGAAGGAAGGAGGAATGGAGGGAGGGAAGGAGGGAAGAATGGAGGGAGGGAAGAAAGGACAAATGAAGGGAAGAAAGAATGGCGAGAGGGAAGAAAGGAAGAATGGAGGGAAGGAAGGAAGGAGGAATTGAGAGAAGGAAGGAAGAATGGAGGGAGGGAAGGAGGGAAGAATGGAGAGAAGGAAGGACGAATGAAGGAAAGAAAGGGAGAATAGAGAGAGGGAAGAAAGGAAGAATGGAGGGAGGGAAGGAAGAAAGTATGGAGGGAGGGAAGAAAGGAAGAATGGAGGGAGGGAAGGAAGGAAGAATGGAGGGAGGGAAGGAAGGAAGAATGGAGTGAAGAACGATAGGAAGAATGGAGGGAGGGAAGGAAGGAGGAATGGAGGGAAGGAAGAAAGAATGGAGGGAGGGAAGGAAGGAAGAATAGAGGGAGGGAAGGAAGGAATAAAAGATTGAGGGAAGGAAGAATGGAGGGAAGGAAGGAAGAATAGAGGGAGGGAAGGAAGAATGGAGGGAGGAAAGAAAGGAAGGAAGAATAGAGGGTGGGAAGGAAGGAATAAAAGAGGGAGGGAAGGAAGAATGGAGGGAGGGAGGGAAGGAAGAATGGAGGGAGGGAAGGATAAATGGAGGGAAAGTAGGAAAGATCTAAGTGGTGTTATAGGGAACAGAAGCTATTAGAGACAAAAAGAAACAGCCCAGAATTATTACGATGTTAATTTAGAGCTGTAGGGAGTGATTTGAATAAAGCACACTCCTGAAGGACGGATAATTTGCTTCTGAAGAAACATGCACTAAGCACTGACATTTCCGAACGCTGCATTGGCCATGTGGGATGCGTTTTGGGGCACATCAGGCAACAATTAATAAAGAGCGCAGAGTGAATTATTGCTGAACTGTACTGACGCTGGAGACCTGGGCCCGGTACACAGAATAACATCTATTAATAACGATATCGGTAAACGAGAGCTGAGAGAGTTTAGCAACCTTGGGAATTTAAAAACACGATAGATCATAAAAAAAATACCCAGTCGGGGAATTGTTACATTGAAATATAGTAGAAAACTTATGAATGCCATCACATTTCACATTCAATGACAACTGTTGTGGCTATTAGAACAGGCATACTAAAGAAGCTCTAATCATAAAACACACCCCGTGATAACATCTGTAAATATAAATGTTAAAGATCAAAGATGTTGTATAATGATTGCAGTTGGTACTTCATTAAAAGGAAACTCTAGACACAAAAACTAAAGGAAGGAAAACATAACTAAAGTTTTTGCCTTTCTGATGCTGCCTTTCTCCACTTTTTTAACATGGAGGAACCCTTAAAAGAGAATTTTTTTTTTTTTTAAATGTTAGAATCATACTTACCTAGGTGGATGCAGCATCTGTCCCCTGCCAGCTCTAACGATCAAACACTGCCGATCGCTCAGTTCTCACAGCTCCGTGAGCGGAGGTCTGCTGACTGTCAGTCACTGATGTCTGCTTTGCCCCTCCTCGCTCACTGGAGTGCTGGGCTGTGGAGGAGACATGAGCGGCCGGGTCAGGCTCTCAGCAGCTCGCTGAGAGGCCGAGCCGGGTGCCGATCGAGGCATGTGGGCGCGTCCCGACTTTATTGTCGCAATCTTGCCCTTGCCTGGACCCCCTATGTGACATCAGCCGTCAGCGGACTTCAGCCCGCTGTCTGCTGAAAACGGGTCACAGGAGTGCAGAACGCACTGCACTCCTGGGATCCACAGAAGTACAGCCACATGAGCGTTAGCTGTACTTCTCCTTTAAATCAACTTTCCAGCCTCAAGGAACCCTAGCAAATAATTACTATGTCTACAGCTCACAGATTATACTGTGATGGTCAGTGTGGAGGAATGCTCTTTACACTTGTGGTCATTGAGAAGAATTTCCCCCTTTGAACATAGCTAAAAAAGATCATTGTTGTCAGAGGTTAGATATCTGAGAGGCAGAAAGTGCCCATTGCTCAAGCAACCTCTGGAGGAACCATGGAACCCTAATTGAGAAAGGTTGCTCTAATGTGACACCCACCTGAGCCTTTTTTTCCCTCTAAGTCCATCTAAAACCCAACCATGGCCAAATAGTTTCTTCTAGTGTTGGACAAAGTGTTATAATGTCTTCAATGTTTTTTATTCTTAAACATGTTCAGAAATGTTGGATCCAGAGAAGGAGGAATGGGCTATAAAGTCAGATTTTATGTGCAACTCTATTTCAGCCAGGGTATCCTTGAGGATGTAATGCTACCCTCTTAGGAGCTGCTGAACAGTTGGGTCTTCCTACCACTCCCAGTGATAACCTGCCCTGTACCTGGACTTGACAATCACTCATACACCAGTAACGATTGAATTGGCATTATTCAATCAGGTAAAAGCCCTGAAAGGGAAGTTGGAATTTAACAGATGTAATACAGACACAATATCATAAACTGGCATTAGCTATGGCGGATAACATCAGATAACAGCACAACAGACAAAGACTCTAATGGAAAATAGCCTATCTAGGGCTATCAGTCCCTGACCATACAGTATTCATTTTTTTTCATTCAGTCAGGGGGTTGAACGAAAAAAGAAGCCGATCAACACATTTGATGTGGATGGGGCAATCACTCCCATTGTGGTACTGTATTCTGAGAGCGGGCCATCAGAATACAATGATCAGTGTTGCTGTCTATAACCGAAGACAATGATTAATTGACTTGTGTGCAACCAGCCAGCCCATACATGGATCAAAACCTCTGAAAGGAGTCACTTAAGATGTTTGGGAGGCCTATCTAGCTTTGTCTTTCTCCTTCGCTTGGGGCTGCTGCCCCTGGAGGCAGCTTTACTGAGTCAAGGATTGCAGTCTGGGCCTCAGCAAGAGCAAGGGTAAGGGACTGAAGAAGACTGCAGAAAAGGATTTTTCGCTACAGTCTGGACCTCAGTAAAAGCTGAGCTGAGAGCCCGCAGTGGCGGTGCATCCATTAAGGGCACATGGGCGCCTCCCCATCTCTCCAGTCACCCCCCTATATGTATCATGGATAGATTCATGCATTGCATGAATCTATCCATGGCAGCTGCTGCCACCCCCTATTCAGGCGTCTGGCCCCTTTTCGCACACAGGGCACCTGAATTACAGCAGTGAGGGTGTTTTTTTGAAGCAACTGATTAGAGCCATAGTCTCTACTAGGCTTTAAAAAAGGTGTACTGCGTTTGCAGAGCATTGTGCTCGCAGTCCACCCAGATGTGTTAGAAAAGCAAATTAATATTCGCTTTTCTAAGACTGCACCGCCTCTCAGCCAATCAGGAGGTCTAATACCCATCACCTGATTGGCTGAAGGCACAAGCGATCCCATTGGCCGCCTAGCAGAAGGCAGGAAGAGATGCACGGAGGACACAGGAGGCGCTGCCTGACTCACGCTACCCGTCTCAAAGCTCGCCATCGTCACCCGCTGCCTGACCCATCACCACGATGGAGTAAGTGCTAGGCAGACGGCGGGTGAGCGGGCGGACGTCACAGTTGGCTGCATATGGTGGGCACAGTTGGCTGTATATGATGGGCACAGTTGGCTGCATATGATGGGCACAGTTGGCTGCATATGATGGGCGCAGTGGCTGTATATGATGGGCACAGTTGGCTGAATTGATGTGCACAGAGGCTCTATATGATGGGCACAGTGGCTGCATTTGCTGGGCACAGTTGGCTGCATATGATGAGCACAGTTGGCTGCATATGATGGGCACAGTGGCTGCATATGATAGGCACCGTTGGCTGCATATGATGGGCACAGTGGCTGCATTTTCTGGGCACAGTGGCTGCATTTTCTGGGCACATTTGGCTGCATATGATGGGCACAGTTGGCTGCATATGATAGGCACAATTGGCTGCATATGATGGGCACAGTTGGCTGTATATGATGGCCAAAGTTGGCTGCATTTGATGGGCACAGAGGCTGTATATGATGGGCACAGTGGCTGCATTTGCTGGGCACAGTTGGCTGCATATGTTGAGCACAGTTGGCTGCATATGATGGGCACAGTGGCTGCATATGATGGGCACAGTTGGCTGCATATGATGGACACAGTGGCTGCATATGATGGGCACAGTGGCTGCATATGATGAGCACATTTGGCTGCATATGATGGGCACAGTTGGCTGAATATGATGGGCACAGTCGCTGCTTTTGCTGGGCACAGTTGGCTGCTTTTGCTGGGCACAGTTGGCTGCATTTGCTGGGCACAGTTGGCTGCATATGATGGGCACAGTGGCTGTATATGATGGGCACAGTTGGCTGCATATGATGGACACAGAGGCTGTATATCATGGACACATTGGCTGCATTTGCTGGGCACATATGATGAGCACAGTTGGCTGCATATGATGGGCACAATTGGCTGCATATGATGGGCACAGAGGCTGTATATGATGGGCACAGTTGGCTGCATTTGCTGGGCACAGTTGGCTGCATATGATGAGCACAGTTGGCTGCATATGTTGAGCACAGTTGGCAGCATATGATGGGCACAATTGGCGGCATATGATGGGAACAATGGCTGCATATGATGGGCACAGTTGGCTGCATATGATGGGCACAGTGGCTGAATTTGCTGGGAACATTTGGCTGCATAAGATGGGCACAGTTGATTGCATATGATGGGTACAGTTGGGTGCATATGATGGGCACAGTGGCTGCATATGATGGGCACAGTTGGCTGCATATGATGGGCACAGTGGCTGCTTTTGCTGGGCACAGTTGGTTGCATTTGCTGGGCACAGTTGGCTGCATATGATGAGCACAGTTGGCTGTATATGATGAGCACAGTTGGTTGCATATGATGGGCACAGAGGCTGTATATGATGGGCACAGTGGCTGCATTTGCTGGGCACAGGTGGCTGCATTTGCTGGGCACAGTTGGCTGCTTATGATTGGCACAGAGGCTGCATTTGCTGGGCACAGTTGGCTGCATATGATGAGCACAGTTGGCTGCATATGATGGGCACAGTTGGCTGCTTATGATTGGCACAGAGGCTGCATTTGCTGGGCACAGTTGGCTGCATATGATGAGCACAGTTGGCTGCATATGATGGGCACAGTTGGCTGCATATGATGGGCACAGTTGGCTGCATATGATGGGCACAGTTGGCTGCATATGATGGGCACAGTTTGCTGCATATGATGGGGCACAGTTTGCTGCATATGATGGACACAGTGGCTGCATATGATGGGCACAGTTGGCTGCATATGATGGGCACAGTGGCTGCATATGATGGCACAGTGAGGCTGCATTTGATGTTTTGTTTCAGTATTTTTCAGAATTTTTCAGTTTGTTTGCACTTTTGCAATTTTGAGCACCAGCCGCCACTGCAGCCCAGCAACAATATATCCTCCACCAGCAACAATAGACCCCCTGCAACAATAGTTCCATCCAGTGACAATAGATCCCTCAACAGCCAGGATCAATAGACACTCCAGCATTCCCCAGCAACCCCTTACCATTACATACATTCAGTGCTGGAGGTGCCAGAACTGCGTTCCCCTGCATTCCTGCAGAAAAAAAATCCCTGCTGGCAATAACTAATCCTACAAAAGTCTAGAAACTTATCTGAAAAAGAGACGATAAACAGAAAGACAGAGAACCCCCTTAATATCCAAATATCTCCATCTACCCTTCAATACTTTAGCTATCACTGCTCCAAACAAAGACAATTTTTATACTCGTAAAGAGATGTAAATGGATTACAATTAAGAAATAATTAAAAAGCAATGTTCTTTTTTTTCTGGTAGAGAAGTAAATGACACTAATTATTTGATGATAATGGAATTTTTTTTGCTTAACTTTTATGGTTTAACGAGACTTTTTTAAAAACGAATTTCCATTCTATGTGTGTCTATTAGAGACACATACCTTTGCAGAACTCTATGAGCATCTTGCAAGTCAAAGTGACACAATCACATACTGAAATCATTTAAAGGGTAACTCCACTTTCCTGGGGAAAAAAAATAGCAATTAAAGAAAAAATAATATAGCACATATAATTGCGACACTATTCATATTGTGACTGAATGTTATTAAAAATGACATTTCCTTTTCAATCTGCAGCCACTGTACTCTTCTGAGAATGCAATATGGCTACATGGAGTTGTTCTGTACACAGAGTGTGTACTGACTAGGGATGAGCTTCGTGTTCGAGTCGAACCCATGTTCGACTCGAACATCGGCTGTTCGATCGTTCGCCGAATTGCGAACGTTATGGGCCGTTCGCGCTAAATTCGTGTGGCGCGTCACGGCCCATAATTCACTGCGGCATCGCAGTGCATTGCTGGCTGATGATTGGCCAAGCATGCACTATGACCCGCATGCTTGGCCAATCACAGCGCTGTCAGTAGAGAGAGCTGTAATTGGCCAAAGCCAGGGTGGCTTTGGCCAATTACGGCTCAGGGCATTTAGTACACACCCCACACTATATAAGGCCGCCTGCACGGCGGCCCTGTGTAGTGTGTGTTCCGGTGTGCTGAGAGATAGAGAGAGAGAGAGACAGTGTCATTTGATTTGAGTTAGATAGATTAGGCAGAACAGTCAGTCAGTTAGCTGCACTTACAGTGTATTGTGTATATATATGCATCCCAGGTGTTGCATATATATATATACACTGTATTCAGTTTAGCTAGATCCGTTCCTGTTATCTTCTATCTAGACTATTTACATTTAATGCAGTGCGTCCTGCTCACAGTGTTCAGCTAGATCCGTTCCTGTTATCTTCTAGACTATTTACATTTAGTGCAGTGCGTCCTGCTCACAGTGTTCAGCTAGATCCGTTCCTGCTATTTACATTTAGTGCAGTGCGTCCTGCTCACAGTGTTCAGCTAGATCCGTTCCTGTTAAATTCCTACTGACCGGCAGGCTTGTCTGGTTACAGTATATAAAGCTACCTGAAGAAAATTACAGGTGTTCTATTTGATCCTATTAGTACCACGGTCAGGCAGCTAGACTATTTACATTTAGTACAGTGCGTCCTGCTCACAGTGTTCAGCTAGATCCGTTCCTGTTATCTTCCTACTGACAGGCAGGCTTGTCTGGTTACAGTATATAAAGCTACCTGAAGAAAATTACAGGTGTTCTATTTGATCCTATTAGTACCACGGTCAGGCAGCTAGACTATTTACATTTAGTACAGTGCGTCCTGCTCACAGTGTACAGCTAGATCCGTTCCTGTTATCTTCCTACTGACAGGCAGGCTTGTCTGGTTACAGTATATAAAGCTACCTGAAGAAAATTACAGGTGTTCTATTTGATCCTATTAGTACCACGGTCAGGCAGCTAGACTATTTACATTTAGTACAGTGCGTCCTGCTCACAGTGTACAGCTAGATCCGTTCCTGTTATCTTCCTACTGACAGGCAGGCTTGTCTGGTTACAGTATATAAAGCTACCTGAAGAAAATTACAGGTGTTCTATTTGATCCTATTAGTACCACGGTCAGGCAGCTAGACTATTTACATTTAGTACAGTGCGTCCTGCTCACAGTGTTCAGCTAGATCCGTTCCTGTTATCTTCCTACTGACAGGCAGGCTTGTCTGGTTACAGTATATAAAGCTACTTGAAGAAAATTACAGGTGTTCTATCCCAGCTTAGTGCAGCTACAGGCCATTAGTATGTCTGGAAGGCCAAGAAGGAGAGGCAGACAGTCACAAGCCAATAAGAGAGGGCAAGCAGGCTCTGTGTCTAGTGCTGGTCGTGGAGACGGTGCATCCTCATCAGCACGTGGCCATGGGACACGCTTGGCCTTTTTTTCGGCAGCTGGCCATGTTGAGCCGCAACATGCGGAAGACTTGGTCGAGTGGATGACCAAGCCGTCCTCATCCTCCTCATCCTCTCTCACCCATGCCCAGGGTGCTTTGTCTGGCAAAGCAGCGGCCTCTTCCCTCAGCTCAATGTCATCAGTGACTCCTTCCCTAGCTCCACCATGTCCTCATGAGGATTCCCTCGAACTGTTTGACCACAGTGTTGGGTACATGCTCCAGGAGGATGCCCAGCGTTTGGAAGGCTCTGATGACGATACTGAGCTCGATGAAGGCAGTAACATGAGCGCGGACAGAGGGGGTGCCCAAGAAGGACAGCAATCTGGCAGTCATGCTCCCCCTGCTGCAGCATACTGCCAGGTTTGCTCCAGTGATGAGGAGGGAGGGGATGATGAGGTCACTGACTCAACGTGGGTGCCTGATAGGAGAGAGGAGGAGGAGGAGGAGGAGGAGGAGGAGGAGGAGGAGGAGGAGGAGGCGGCAGCACATCACCAACGAGGCAGGATGCCCTCCAGGGGCCAGCCTAAGGGCAACACATTGACTGCATCACACCCCAAAGCTCCACATGTGCAGGGCGCTGCAGTCTCTGCGCGTTATTCAAAAAGTTCTTTGGTGTGGGCCTTTTTTGAGACGAGTGCATCAGATCGCACCGCTGCTATTTGCAACATATGTCTCAAGCGTATCTCGCGTGGCCAAAATATCTCCCGCTTGGGTACCACATGCTTGACCAGACATATGTTGACCTGCCATGCAGTTCGTTGGCAAGCGTATCTAAAAGACCCACACCAAAGAACAAAGAGGATCTCTCCTTGCTCCTCATCAGCTGAGATTTCCAACCCCACTAGACCTTCAGTCCTCTCTGAGACCTGCAGTGAGAGGAATGAAGGTGTAGAATTAGGTGTGTCACAGCCAAGTACTTGTGGGCAATCTGCTTTTGGTACACCGACGTCAGATTGTACCAGGCAAATTTCCCTGCCCCAGCTGCTGCACCGCCGAAAGAAGTTTGCTCCCAGCCATCCACATGCCCAGCGGTTGAATGCTAGCTTGGCAAAATTGCTAGCACTTCAACTGCTGCCTTTTCAGTTGGTAGACTCTGCCCCCTTCCGTGAGTTTGTGGAATGTGCGGTTCCTCAGTGGCAGGTACCCAAACGCCACTTTTTCTCACGGAAGGCGATTCCGGCTCTCTACCGGCATGTGGAAGGCAATGTCCATGCCTCGCTGGACAGGGCGGTCAGCGGTAAGGTGCATATTACCGCTGACTCATGGTCCAGCAGGCATGGACAGGGACGTTACCTAAGTTTCACGGCGCATTGGGTGACTCTGCTGGCAGCTGGGAAGGATGCAGGACAAGGTGCAGTAGTGTTGGAGGTTGTTCTGCCACCACGCCTCCAAAATGCTGATTGTGACACACCTCTCTCCTCCACCCCCTCCTCTTCTTCTTCCTCCATGGCCTCTTCCTCGGAACCAGCGGTGCTCCGTAGGCGTTCAAGGGGCTACGCAAGTACGCAGGCCAAAAGATGCCATGCGGTGCTTGAGCTGGTGTGCTTGGGGGACAGGAGCCACACTGGGGCAGAGGTTCTGTCAGCTCTGCAGGGGCAGGTTCAGAGGTGGTTGACGCCACGCCAACTTAAGGCAGGAATGGTGGTTTGCGACAATGGCACCAACCTCCTCTCTGCCCTCCGACAGGGACAAATGACCCATGTGCCCTGTTTGGCTCACGTCCTTAACTTGGTGGTGCAGCGGTTCTTGGGCAGGTACCCGGGCTTACAGGATGTCCTGAGGCAGGCCAGGAAAGTCTGTGTGCATTTCCGCCGGTCATATAATGCCAGTGCTCGGCTGACGGACCTCCAAAAGGAGTTTAACCTGCCCAAGAACCGCCTAATCTGTGACATGCCCACCAGGTGGAACTCAACGTTGGCCATGCTGCAGCGGCTGCACACGCAGCAGAGGGCCATCAATGAGTACCTGTGCGACTATGGCACCAGGACAGGGTCAGGGGAGCTTGGTTTTTTTTCCCCACGCCAGTGGGCCATGATCAGGGATGCATGCACTGTCCTGTCACCATTCGAGGAGGCCACGAGGATGGTGAGCAGTGACAGTGCATGCATCAGTGACACTGTCCCCCTTGTCCACCTGTTGGAGCACACGCTGCGTGGAATAATGGACAGGGCACTTGAGGCAGAACAGAGGCAGGAAGAGGAGGACTTCCTTAGCTCTCAAGGCCCCCTTTATCCAGACAGTGTTCCTGCGTGCCCGCCGATCACACAGGAAGAGGACGAGGAGGAAGAGGAGGAGGAGGAAGATTGTGTCAGTATGGAGGTGGAGCCTGGCACTCAGCATCAGCAGCAGTCTTTAAGGGATCAGTCCCAAGAAACACATGGACTTGTACGTGGCTGGGAGGAGGTGGCTGCGGACCATGTCGTTCTTAGTGACCCAGAGGACTCCGGACCGAATGCCTCAGCAAACCTACGCTGCATGGCCTCCCTGATCCTGCAAAGCCTGCGTAAGGATCCTCGTATTCGTGGTATCAAGGAGAAGGACCAATACTGGCTGGCAACCCTCCTTGATCCACGTTACAAGGGTAAGGTTGCGGACCTTATCTTGCCATCGCAGAGGGAGCAGAGGATGAAACATCTTCGGGAGGCCTTGCAGAAAGGTCTGTGCAACGCGTTCCCAGAGACTGGGAGGTTACAAACTCCTGTTTCTGGACAACGTGTTGCTGAGGCTTCGGTCAGTCAAAGAAGGAGCGGTGGAGAAGGTGGCCGTCTGACCGATGCGTTCAGACAATTTTTTGGTCCGCAGCCCCAAGGTATGATCGGTTCCAGCAACCATCGCCAGCGTCTGTTTTACATGGTGCAGGAATACCTAGGGGCAAGATCAGACTTGGACACCTTTCCCACCGAAAATCCTCTGGGTTACTGGGTCTTGAGGATGGATCACTGGCCAGAGCTTGCACAGTATGCAATTGAGCTACTGGCCTGTCCTGCATCCAGCGTTCTTTCGGAACGCACATTCAGTGCTGCTGGAGGCGTGGTAACCGATCACAGGGTGCGTCTGTCCACCGACTCGGTCGATCGGCTGACCTTCATAAAAATGAATGAGTCTTGGATCACCACCAGCTACCAAGCACCTGATGCTGATGTAACCGAATAATTTTTTTTGAAATCTCAGATCCCTTCAAAGACTGCCTATGCTGATGCTGAGTGACTATCCCTGAGTAATTATCCTCTTCCTCCTCAATCATCACGCTGATAGCTTGTAAGAACATTTTTGGTTCTGGGCGCCACCACCAGTGCCTAAGGCACAATTTTTCAGCCCCTGTTTAACAGGGGCGTGTAATTACAATTTTTGATGTAATACTTTGCAGCAGGGCTCGTTCCTGCATTCCAACTAGAGTGTCTGTGAGGGGTTGCAGTGTTGTGGCACCAGCACCAGTGCCTAGGGCCCAATTTTTCTGCCCCTGTCTAACAGGGGCGTGTAATTACAATTTTTGATGCAATACTTTGCAGCAGGGCTCGTTCCTGCGTTCCAACTAGAGTGTCTGTGAGGGGTTGCAGTGTTGTGGCACCAGCACCAGTGCCTAAGGCCCAATTTTTCTGCCCCTGTCTAACAGGGGCGTGTAATTACAATTTTTGATGCAATACTTTGCAGCAGGGCTCGTTCCTGCGTTCCAACTAGAGTGTCTGTGAGGGGTTGCAGTGTTGTGGCACCAGCACCAGTGCCTAAGGCCCAATTTTTCTGCCCCTGTCTAACAGGGGCGTGTAATTACAATTTTTGAAGCAATAATTTGCAGCAGGGCTCGTTCCTGCGTTCCAACTAGAGTGTCTGTGAGGGGTTGCAGTGTTGTGGCACCAGCACCAGTGCCTAAGGCCTAATTTTTCAGCTCCTGTTCAACAGGGGCATGTAATTACAATTCTTGATCTAATATTTCACAGCAGGGCCCTGTGAGGGCTTACAGTGTTGTGGCCACAGCAACACCTAAGGCCCAAATTTCTGCTGAGTATATAGGGCAGGACCCTACTTTCAAACATCTAACTTACAAACGACTCCTACTTGCAAACGGAAGGAGACAACAGGAAGTGAGATGAAATCTACCCCTAGGAAGGGAAATTCTCTCCTGTAAGAGTTAATATGGGAAAACAATTTCTCCTTTCCACTGATGCTTTCCAATCCTTGTTCCACAAAAAAACCCAAATTTTCAAAAAACATTTTTCATTGGGACAAAAAAGTGAGGTGAAATCTTCTGAAGAGGAGGAAAGACAGCAAAACAAATGTCACAGGGGTGATAACCCTTCCCTATGTTTTCCAAAAAGCTTAGAAAAGATTTTTTGGCTGGAGCTAAACACGTTAAAAATGTTCAAAATTACAAACAGATTCTACTTAACAACAAACCTACAGTCCCTGTCTTGTTTGCACCGCCTGTATACTGCTGTTCAGAGTATATAGGGCCTGGTGGCCCCACACCTTTCCTTATTTTAATTTGGGTGCGGGGTTCCCCTTAATATCCATACAAGACCCAAAGGGCCTGGTAATGGACTGGGGGGTACCCATGCCGTTTGTCTCACTGATTTTCATCCATATTGCCATGACCCGACATGACATTAAACCCGCAAGCAGTTTTAAATGAGATTTTTTCCTTTAAAAATGACATTTGGTGCAGGGACTGTTCTAAACATGGGAAACACGCGTCACTTTACAGGCATACTATAGACACCCCCCAGGTACGATATTTAAAGGAATATTTCACTTTTTTTTTTTTACTTTAAGCATCATTAAAATCACTGCTCCCGAAAAAACGGCCGTTTTTAAAAGTTTTTTTTGCATTGATACATGTCCCCTGGGGTAGGACCCGGGTCCCCAAACCCTTTTTAGGACAATACCATGCAAATTAGCCTTTAAAATGAGCACTTTTGATTTCGAACGTTCGAGTCCCATAGACGTCAATGGGGTTCTAACGTTCGTGCGAACTTTCGGTCCGTTCGCGGGTTCTGGTGCGAACCGAACCGGGGGGTGTTCGGCTCATCCCTAGTACTGACCACTCCCCAGAAACATCATTTCCTGCTTGTGTGATTGGCTCACCAATTTTCCCAGAAGTCTGCCTAAGTCAGATTTCAGACATCCGCTGGAGCAAAAATTTCATTTATGGAGAGATACTTTCAATAGGAACACATCTAAAGGGATGCAGGCCTAGCAGATTTCCTCATTAGTGCCCTGCAGCTGCACACCTGACAGTTAATTATGAAACGACTCCCACTAGACTCACTCGGCACAGAGACACAGACAAACACACATTGATTTCTTCGGAATAACAAAAGGTAGGAATCTGCAACAAAGGTTGTTATAATCCTTGCAATGTACATTGATCACCAAGAGGGAATGTTTTTTTCTAAAACAAAAGTGGAGTTACGCTTTAACCTAAGGCCGTACCTGCAAATAAGAGATTGGATATTCACCTCTCCTGCTGCCCCCGACACTAAACGCCACTCCAATGACGAAAAACGGTCTTTCAAATTCTACTTGGAAACCAACACTTCCAGAAGTGTCCATCTCCATTACACTCTGAAGAGGAACCCGTTGGAGCTCCCGATGGACCAAAAAGATGGACACTCTGGGAAGAGTTGGATTCCCATTAGCTTTCTGGTTACCAGCCCTAGGGACAGGAGCAGCGTTTAGTAGTGCAGGCACAGCCATAGCATGGCACCCATTGGCCACCAAGGTGCCTAGTTATGGAAACGATCGAATTAGCATATTAGCAATCTTCCCATCTCTTACGAACAAATGTTTTATTTGGTTAGAGCGCTAAACAGCCATTATACATACCCGTAGAATGTTTTCTTTAGACCAAAATTTTTCCTTAACCCCTTCCCACTGACACATACTGTATGCGTGCTCCCACAAGTAGGCATTTATGTGGACCTGTGTTTCTGCTGGTGGTCTAACGCAGTGTTTCTCAACTCCAGTCCTCAAGGAGCCCCAACAGCAGTGGTGTATTTAGGTTTTGTGCTGCCCTTCTGAATTCATGGCCTTCCCCTACTGTCAGAAACCAACAAATCAGACTGAGACAGAAGTACAGTTAAATCACACTTGTTTAATAATAAAAGTAAAAAGAACAAAGGTAGTCAAAACATAGCCAAAGTTCAGTAACCGGAACCGATAGTCTGCCAAGCCAGAAGTCAGGGATCAATGTAGTGGAACAGCAAGCAGGATGCGGAGCCAGAACGGATGTCAGCAAAGCAAGTCTTTAAACAGGAACACAGGAGATAGGCTCTGTGATGTTATCCAAGGCGAAAGCAGAGATCCTTTGAGC
This sequence comes from Aquarana catesbeiana, assembly GCF_042186555.1. NCBI lineage: Eukaryota > Metazoa > Chordata > Amphibia > Anura > Ranidae > Aquarana > Aquarana catesbeiana. The sequence continues at coordinate 26,247,891 of NC_133328.1, read as the reverse complement.
TGGACGGCTTAAGTAGGCAGAACTGACGAGCAGGATATCATCAACAGCTGAGTAACTGTGGAGAGATAGGAGCTGGCAATTAGCCGACAGGTGAGCGGCTAGCTCTGAGAAGGAAGGGCTGAGCCCAGCCCTGACAGCCACCTGTCCGGGACCCAGACAGTCCAGGTTTTGAATCTTGTGTCTGGGTTTCAGGTAGACTGAAACCCGGACACATTATTCAGACCAGGCTGTGGCTCCCCAAGTGAACCAAGATAGTCACACACAAATCTGTTGGCATCCGGGAGCTGCGGGCGGCTGTTTGGGGGTAGGATCGGCATCAGTGGGGGGGGGGGCAGGGCGATGATGTCAGCAAGAGCAATTTGGCCACACCTACTCTGCGGCACACTATCTGCACCACATTACTACTCTCCTTGGGGCACCCAAAGGTGTCCCAGGCCGCTAAAGTGTTCGGGTTTGGCTTGAAGAAAAGGTGGCCACCCTATCTTACCATAGTGTATGGCCTGTGACATGAAACTGTCTTCCACAACCTCACCTTAGTAGCAGAGTTTGGCTGTTCCTCACCCAGTTTTAAGCCTCCTATACAGTTTCTGCTTCAGTTAATGTCTATGTTTCAACCTACATAGGAAATTGATGATCATTAGCACCTGCTTAACATACTTTAATCATACACCTGACTCTAATGCTACAAAATCCCTGACTCTGTGCAAGTTTACAAAGTGTGCAAGTGTAAGAATTGATGCTGGTTTGAAGCCAAAGGGTAGTCACACCAAATATTGATTTAGGTTTTTCTTTTGTTTACTCGCTTTGCATTTTGATTAAAAAAAAAAACACTTAAAATATATATATTATATATATTATATATTATTATTATTATATATATTATATTTTTAAATCATTCTTACTTTACAGAATTTCTTCACAACTTCCTTAAACTTTTGCACAGTACTGCTGTATACTTAAAAAAAAAAAAATATATATATATATATATATATATATATATATATATATATATATATATATATATATATATATATATATATATATATATGTATATATATGTATATATATATATATATATATATATATATGTATATATATATATATATATATATATATATATATATATATATGTATATATGTGTATATATGTGTATGTGTATATATATATATATATATATATATATATATATATATATATATATATATATATATATATATATATAAATTTTTTTTTTTTTTTTTAATGAGGCTGTTTACATTAAGCTGGTTTTCCATCCATGCAACATTTAACAAAATAATAAAATGATCTTGGTTCCCCTTCAATAAATGTCCTTGTTAGGCGACTCTACAAATAATTTATAACATATATAGTATGCTATATATACAATAAATCACGCTTTGGTTTTTTTTTTTCTTCTAAACAGCAAGTATTTCCGAGACATCAACTAAAAGCAATGACAATCTCTAAACAAGACGTGGTTTATCTCTTGCATCCCCATGAAGTAGCGGCCTGTCAGGGTTCATTAAAGCTGACGCTCTAAACTTGGCAGAGGAGGGCTTTTGAAACGTTGGCTCCGCTACATAAAGCTGCCATCAAATCCCCTTCCATTCCATGAGCACTGCTTGATAAATGCTTTCACACAAACGGTTATCTGAATGTCCAAACATTTAAAGAATATCTTCACCTATGTCATGAAATTCTAACCGGTATGTCACTCTTTGAATCGGAGTCAGCACCTTGCAGGTCTAAAAATATATTTTTCCTTCTGTGTAGGACCTTGCAGTCCCCTGTTCAAGAAAGAAGGAACCCCCCCCCCCCTATATATTTTGGGATACAAGCCTGCCTTAACACAGAACTTTGGACAAAAAATAATAATAAAAATATGAATAAAACATTACATTATTAAATAAAAGAGCTTATTTTGTTGCAATATTCACTTTCAATCCATAGCTTTATTCGGCAATACTTTTTCCACCACTAGGTGTCCTTAGTCTGTTGTCTAGCATCAACCTACCCAGTGCCCACTCAAATCTGGACTGCCCTAGACCCACCCCTAGACTGTGACTGGACAGTGAAAAGAGAAGCAGCACCGTGATAAGCCCATCTCTATGTCACTCTGCCATCTCTTCCTATTAGCATGCCTTATGTCAGCACATCGACTAACTGGCTCCTTGTGCATGCTTCCTCCTCTCATCCTCCAGCCTTGCTGTACAGGGACCACGTGAGGCTGATACCACGTCATATTCAGGTGCTTACACTGCTTGTATTTAAAAAAAAAAGTATATTTAACCACTTCAATGCCAGACACTTTTACCCCCTTCCTGCCCAGACAAATTCTTTCAGCGCTGTCGCTATTTAAATGACAGACATGCGGTCATACAACACTGTACCCAAATGACATTTTTATCATTGTTTTACACACAAATAGAGCTTTCTTTCAGTGGTATTTAATCACAACTATGTTTTTTTTATTTTTTGCTAAATAAACAAATACAAAAACATTATTTTTTTTTTATATATTTTTCTTTGTTTCTGTTATCACATTTTGCAAATAAATCTTTCTTCATAAATCTAGACCAAACTGTATTCTGCTCCATTTCTTTGGTGAAAATAACCCAAATCAGTGTATATTATTTAGTCTGTAGGAAAGTTATACAGTCCACAACTATGATATATATATATATAAATATTGATTGACAGCCTATCTCATTTCTTGAGGCCCGAAAATGCCAGAATAGTACAGATATCCCCCAAAATGACTCCTTTTTGGAAAGTAGACAGTCCAAGGTATTTGGTAAGAGGTATGGTGAGTTTTTTAAAGTTTTTTTGTGACAATTTTTTGGAAAATGAAGCGATTAACCACTTCAGCCCCGGAAGAATTTACCCCCCTCCTGACCAGTGCGTTTTTTGCGATTCGGCACTGCATCGCTTTAACTGACAATTGCGCGGCTGTGCGACGTGGCTCCCAAACAAAATTGACGTCCTTTTTTTCCCACAAATAGAGCTTTCTTTTGGTGGTATTTGATCACCTCTGCAGTTTTTATTTTTTGCGCTATAAACAAAAAAATAGCGACAATTTTGAAAAAAAAAAACACATTTTTTTTAACTTTTTGCTATAATAAATATCCCCCAAACATTTTTTTTCCTTGGTTTAGGCCGATACGTATTCTTCTACATATTTTTGGTAAAAAAAAAATCGCAATAAGCGTTTATTGATTGGTTTGCACAAAAGTTATAGCGTTTACAAAATAAGGAATAGTTTTATGCCATTTTTATTATTAATTTTTTTTTACTAGTAATGGTGGCGATCAGCGATTTTTATCGTGACAGCGACATTATGGCGGACACATCGGACATTTTTGACACATTTTTGGGACCATTGTCATTTATACAGCAATCAGTGCTATATAAATGCACTGATTCCTGTGTAAATGACACTGACAGTGAAGGGTTTAACCACTAGGGGGCGGGGAGGGGTTAAGTGTGTCCTAGGGTTGTGTTACTAACTGTGGGGGGCATGGCTACATGTGACATGTCACTGATCTCTGCTCCCAATCACAGGGAGCAGCGATCAGTGACACTGTCACTAGGCAGAACGGGGAGATGCTTGCTTACATTAGCATCTCCCCATTCGTTCTCTCCGTGAGACGATCACAGGTATTGCCATGTGCAATCGAGTCCGCGGGACCCGCGACCCGACTCACGGAGCTCCTGCGCACACAATGGCACGGCGGCAAATTCAAAGGGACCTACAGGTACGCCCATTTGCCCAGCCGTGCCATTCTGCCGATGTACATCGGCGTGCGCCAGTCGGGAACCAGTTAAAAACAAATTCACAATTTCATAAAAAAATGTATATACTATCACCAGTATATGATGCATTATATGATGCAGTGCATCATATGACTGGTGTGGCAGCGGTAAAAAATAAAAACAGTACAGTGACAGACACTATGATTGCTTATAACAATGAATTTTACTGTTATAAGCAAAATTTTTTTTCTGAATGAATTAATTCAGTGTTTACTATTGTAATTATCTGTGATTGGTTAGTGCATCTTTTTTATCACTAAGCATATCTTTAACTGCTTCCCGCTCGGCCTATTATACAAATGATGGGCGAGCGGGAGCCCTGTTATCCTGAGGGGACGTCATATGACAGGCCGCATTCCAGCGCCAACTGTCACCCGCTGTGTCCACCGGACACAGCAGATGACAGATCAGTGTACCAGTGTACCGGCCTTTTGCCGGTACCATGTGATCACTGTGACCAATCACAAAGATCAGCACAATAGTACACAATGAATGGCATGAATCAAGTCATTCAATGTGTACAATTGTCACGTGATCTGCTGTGATTGGTCACAGCAATCACATGGTACCAGCAAAAGGCCGGTACACTGATCTGTCATCTGCTGTGTCCGGTGGACACAGCGGGTGACAGATGATGCTGGAATGCGGCCTGTCATATGACTTACCCTCAGGATAACAGGGCTCCCGCTCGCCCATCATTTGTATAATAGGCCGAGCGGGAAGCAGTTAAAGATGTGCTTAGTGATAAAAAAGATGCACTAATGCAGCCCTCATATTTTCCACTCACCCTCGCCTACAGGGGCGGACTGATAATTCATGGGACCCCCAGGCAATAGGAGATTATGGAGCCCCCGGGCAATCAGAGATTATGGGGCCACACAGTATACACACACAGTATACACATACATGTACACACAGTATACACACACACAGTATACAATCACACAGTATACACATACATGTACACACAGTATATACAGACAGATGTAAAAAAAACACAGATTTATACATACTGTCCCTGGTTTTACTGAGGCTGGCAACCCTACTGGGGCCCCCTAGTGGCCCAGGGCCCTCGGGTAGTGCCCAAATGGCTCAATGGTCAGTCCGCCTCTGCTCGCCTATTTGCATTTTGTGAGTGGAAAATGAGGGCTGGCGAGCGTGGGTTGCCTCGGAAAGGTGGGTGGGGGGGGCGATGGGGGGGGGGGGCGATGGGGGGCACCGCCGGCAGGCGAGGTGGAATGGGAGCCTTCTCCAAGCGATCTCCTGGGGAAGGGAGAGGAGAGCAGGTGGCCGGATCATAAGAGCTGTAACAGCTTTCATTAGAATTGCCAAGACAGCCCCACCTCCTGGCCCGGGTACTTTCATAGACAGATCACCCATCCAATGCTGGGATGTGTGATGTGTATCAAAGTACCCGAGCGGGACTGTATGTGACAGCAAGCGGCGGAAACACTCGGCTATTCAAATGAAAGCTGTGACAGCAATGTTCCTCGGCGCTCTGATGATCCGGTCGGCAATCCTCTTCCTCTCCTCTCTTCCCCTGCACAGGTAGGCTGCATTGATGGACACAGGTAGGCTGCATTGATAGACACAGGTAGGCTGCATTGATAGACACAGGTAGGCTGCATTAATGGGCACAGGTAGGCTGTATTGATGGGCACAGTAGAAGCAGCATTGATGGACACAAGTAGGTTGCATTGTTGGCCACAGGTAGGCTGCATTGTTGGGCACAGGTAGTCTGCATTGTTGGGCACGGGTGAAGCGGCATTGATGGACACAGGTAGGTTGCATTGTTGGGCACTGGTAGGCTGCATTGTTGGGCATAGTTGAAGCGGCATTGATGGACACAGGTAGGCTGCATTGTTGGGTACAGGTAGGCTGCATTGTTGGGTACAGGTAAGCTGCATTGTTGGGCACAGGTGAGGTTGCATTGATGAGCACAGGTGAGGCTGCATTGATGGGCACTGATAAAGTCGTCCAATGCCGATGTGTGTCGTGTATCAAAGTACCCGGGCCAGGAGGTGGGACTGTATGTGACAGCAAGCGGCTGAAACACTTGGCAATTCAAATGAAAGCTGTTACAGCGATGTTCCTCAGCGCTCTGATGATCCGGCCAGCAATCCTCTTCCTCTCCTCTCTTCCCCTGCACAGGTAGGCTGCATTGATGGACACAGGTAGGCTGCATTGATGGGCAAAAGTAGGCTGCATTGATGGGCACAGGTAGGCTGTATTGATGGGCACAGGTGAAGCGGCTTTGATGGACACAGGTAGGTTGCATTGTTGGGCACAGGTAGGCTGCATTGTTGGCAGGGGCGGACTGACAACTCATGGGGCCCCCGGGCAATAGGAGATTATAGGGCCCCCGGGCAACAGGAGAAGATTATGGGGCCCCCAGGCAATAGGAGATTATTGGGCCCCCAGGCAATAGATTATGGGGCCACACAGTATACACACACACACATACATACATAAACAGACACACAATATCCACACACAGTATACACACACAGAGAATACACATACACACACTGAAAAGGTACTGGAGAGGCAGGGCAGCTATAATCTTGGGATTTTTTAAAAAAACACAGATTTTTACATACTGTCCCTGGTTTTATTGAGGCTGGCAACCCTGATGGGGCCCCTTAGTGGCATGGGGCCCTCGGGCAGTGCCCGAGTGCCCGAATGGTCAGTCTGCCCCTGATTGTTGGGCACAGATAGGCTGCATCGTTGGGCACAGGTGAAGCGGCATTGATGGACGCAGGTAGGTTGCATTGTTGGGCACAGGTAGGCCACATTGTTGGGCACAGTTGATCAAGTTGTTAATATTTATTTTTGTAACTTAATTCTGCATAAAACATTTAAGTGTAATTTCATGAGATAATTTGTGAGGGCATGTTTAGGGGCAGGGCAGGGGTTGGGTGGGGCAACTGGTGGCAAGTAACCCTTAAGGCCTGGCTAGTAGCTCAGGACTTGAAATTTTGAGCCCTGCACTAATGATTACAGAGCTGCATTCATTTGTGTCTATTACTTCTGCCAAATGCTGGAAATCCACATTTAGGGTATACATCCATGATTGTATAAGGCCCTAAATGTGAGTACTGATTGTAACAGCATCAAGTAGTGTACATGCACTGCGTATTTCAGCCTGTCATTGATTTTGACAAGAAGCTGACAGTGACATGTAAGCTGTACCACTGTAAAACTGACCTTATTCCTTGCTCCCCCATTCTTTTTCTTTGCTTATTCTAGCAAGTGGTGTTGGCCCTAGTACATCTCTGCCCCATCAGTACAGCTCCCCCCACTACCCCCTGTACTTCTTCCCTCCCTATCCCCAGTATGGGTCTGCCTCCTCCAGTATAGCTATCCCCATCAGTACAGCTCCCCCTCCATAAAACACACTTACCAGTGCAGTTCAGAGTAGAGGGAAATCCTTCCTCGGCTGTGTCATGAGACTGGAGCAAGGGGGAGCAGCCTTTCTTGCTCTGAGCTAATAGGATGCTACCCCCCCCCCCCCTTATCTACGCCCCTGAAGATCCCACAAGATGTATATTGACCAAAAACAGAGGGGCAATTGAAGGAAAATTGCCCTGAAGAGTTTGGTTTCACAAGAGGCACTGCCTCTCCAAAATAAGGGACCTATGGTGTAGTAATTGGGAGTCTTAGTGTAGCTCCTAGGCGCACTGTGTCCAGCCGACCTTAAAAGTCACAAGACGCTATACGCCTTTGTGGAGTTTGCCGTTACTGCTGAGACTCGCGATCTGTCACTTGTGATTTATTTTCCTTGCGCGTGTAAGCTCGCACTAGTTTATTCATGGAACTCGGGAGTGTGAGCCCGCAGTAATATTCGCTTTGCGTAAAAATTTCATGTCAAGAAGCATTGTACGTGACAGTTGATCTTCCTTGGAACATCTCATCTACATCTAAATAGCAACTGTCAAACTGGCATCACTGCCCACATGGAGCCGTGTGTAATGAGTTATCTGGAATTCTGGATCCCAGCACCAGATTGCATTAGGATCTCATCATAAGGATGATGCGCTAGACCTCTGTAAACAATGTTCACAGTGAATAATGTCATGCAAAATATCCCTTTAAATGCAACAGTCGTAGGTTGCGAGACGCCGGCAAATTGCGCTTCAGAAATAGACAGATCTCTAGGAGGAGCGTATGAATAATTAAGGCTGCTATTTGTAGAGGGTTCATAAACAGGGCAATGTTAACAAGATCTGTGTAGCTAGAAGACATCTTATTGCCCTACTTAGAGTGTATCTAAACCCAAGCATTAAGATTTTATATATTGCAGCTTACCAGTTCTTACGTTTAATGTTAGTTTTCTTTTTTTTTAATTTTTTTTTTTTTTAACTGGTGTTCCTACCAGTAACACACTTCCTGTCCTAGAGTGACAACCCTCGCTCATTTTCTATGGGGCAGCAACTTGTCATCCGAGAGCAGCCTTTCTCAACCCTGTCAACCCTGAGGGACCCCGATATAACTTTCCGGTCTCAAGTAAACCCTACTAAAAATGATTATTTCTACAACTCATGATACATTAGTATGATGGTCAGTGGGAAGACTACTCATTACTCTTGTAGTCATTGGGAAGAATTACCCCCTTACAGAGAGCTAAAAAGATCAATGATGTCAGTAAAGTTATCTGAAAGGCAGAAACTGCTCATTGCTCAAGGAACCCCTAGCAACCTCTGGAGGAATCCCCCAGATCTTTGCTCCCACTAGTAAGGTCCCCTACCCCAAGTACATTTAACCCTCCCTTACAGTATAGAGCTCCCTATGTACAGATTCCCCTCACCCATTTAGATCTCTTCCTCCACCAGTACAGCTCCCCCAGTAGAGATTCCCCCCACCCCATTAGTATAGCTCTCCCCAGCATAGCTCCCCCGCAGTACAGGTCAACCGCCCCATCAATGCAGCTCCCCCCAGTATTGCTCCCCCTAAGTATAGGTCTCCCACCCCCCGGCACAACTCTCTTTCTCCACCAAGACAGTTTCTGCAACACAAATTTCACTTACTCCTCCAGAACAGATCTCTCCCTCCACCAGAACAGATCTTTCCCAGTACAGATTTTCCCCACCCCACCAGTACAGCTCTCCCCAGTATAGCTCCCGTGCAGTACAGGTATCCTGCCCCCATCAATACAGCTCTCCCCAGTATAGCTCGTCTGAAGTATAGGTCTCCCCCCCTTACTCCAGCAGTACAGAACCTTCCCTCTACCAGTACAGCTTCCCCAGTACAGATTTCCCCTACTCCACCAGTACAGATCTCTCCCTCCACCAGTACAACTCCCACAGTATAGATTTCCTCTACTCCACTAGTTTGGCTACCCCAGTACAGATTTTTCCAGTTTCACTAGTACAGATCTTTCCATCCACCAGTACAGCTAGTTACCCCAGTACAGTACCAGTACAGATCTCTCCCTCCACCAGTACAGATCTCTCCCTCCACCAGTATAGAACCCTCCCTCCACCAGTACAGATCTTTCCCTCCACCAGTACAGCTAGCTACCCCAGTACAGTACCAGTACAGAACCCTCCCTCTACCAGTACAGCTTCCCCAGTACAGATTTCCCCTACTCCACCAGTACAGATCTCTCCCTCCACCAGTACAACTCCCACAGTATAGATTTCCTCTACTCCACTAGTTTGGCTACCCCAGTACAGATTTTTCCAGTTTCACTAGTACAGATCTTTCCATCCACCAGTACAGCTAGTTACCCCAGTACAGTACCAGTACAGATCTCTCCCTCCACCAGTACAGATCTCTCCCTCCACCAGTATAGAACCCTCCCTCCACCAGTACAGATCTTTCCCTCCACCAGTACAGCTAGCTACCCCAGTACAGTACCAGTACAGATCTCTCCCTCCACCAGTACAGAACCCTCCCTCCACCAGTACAGCTTCCCCAGTACAGATTTCCCCTAGTACACCAGTACAGATCTCTCCCTCCACCAGTACAACTCCCACAGTATAGATTTCCCCTACTCCACTATACGGCTACCCCAGTACAGATTTTTCCAGTTCCACCAGTACAGATCTCTCCCTCCACCAGTTCAGCTAGCTACCCCAGTACAGTACCAGTACAGATCTCTCCCTCCACCAGTACAACTCCCACAGTATAGATTTCCCCTACTCCACTATACGGCTACCTCAGTACAGATTTCTCCCGTTCCACCAGTACAGATCTCTCCCACCACCAGTACAGCTAGCTACCCCAGTACAGTACCAGTACAGATCCCTCCCTCCACCAGTACAGCTCCTCCAGTGCATATTTCACCCACCACACCAATACAGTTCTCCCCAGTAAAGCTCCACCACAGTAAACGGCTCCTGTCCCCCCCCCCCCCCCCCCCCCCCAGTACAGCTCCTTCCCTCCATTAAATTCTTTTACCAGACCAGGCATTTCAGAGTGAGTGGAAGTCCTCTATTGGCTGTATCATGTGAGGAGGAGCTAAAGAGAGCCTCCATGATTCTCTGAGACAGCATCTGCAGTGGGTCTCATGTGCACAGCGACTGTCAGAGGTAGCCACTGCTCAGCAAACACTCTGGGGATTGAGAAACACTTGAAAATACACATTCTGGCAGGATTAACAGGTACTTTTGCACTTATTAAACAGATAAAACAAAAACTTTTTTGACACGTTTCAACCTAGACAATAGCCAGGTATTCTCTGCCATGTAAGTGAATGGAGCCGGTGATGTCACTGGTTGTTATGGGCTTGGCGGTTCTTGCCCCCACCGGAGTCCTTAACAACCATTGACAGCGGAAAGCTGTCATGTATAATAGCAGAAGTTATGCCACTAATACACATGATGTTTGGCTCCTGAACAGTCAAGGTTCGCTCTGAACGTGTTCGTACCGAACTTTAACGTCTTCCCTTGCCATTAGGTGGTGGAGGTGCTTATATCTGAAAAATAAAGATATTGGAGCCACTTTAACATTTTTTTTTTTTATCTACCAAAGTGAAAACATTTTTAAAAAGTATCTCTTCTTCGTGGTTTTCAGTAAAAAATGATTAAACCAGCATCTATAAGAAGAGTTTATTAGGCATTATAATGGGGTGAGGAGGAAAGGGGAAGCTTTGATGTAGCGCTGTGCTTGTTCTTTTTATGGAAAGGCGATGGAGGTAGAGCGGGGTGAAATATTCCTGCTGATTTAGTAAAATCTCCCCAGACTTATAATGCTTAGCTTGTACAAAGCACTGATGTCTGAAATGTAATTCTGTCAATACTTAGAAAAATCTAACATGTATTATAAGGCTTACGCCATCAATCACCTGCTAGCTAAATGCAATATAAGGGATCCTTGTAAGCCATTGTATTGCCTTTATGCTTCTGGAATGATATAGTTAAAGGGTTTCCATTTTTGAAGTGTATAATGACTGCCAGGTATGTGTCTGTTTTGATGGGGCTTGGGAAGCCGAGGGGGGGGGGGGGGGGGGGTTAGGATTGGAGGGGACTTTTGGCAAACAGTGGTATTAACAAGATGGTCCAGTGGTTTCTGGTACCACATAACCACTTTGGCTTAGACAGTGATGGTTGCAAAACTAGTTGCAGACTTTGGCCATTCTACACAAGCCCAAAAACGCTTCATCATTGTACACTGGACGTGTGTAGCATGTCCAGTCTCTGTGTCCTGCTTCTGGGAAGCCCCCTCCCAGTATACAGTAATTGTGGGTGTTCTGCCGAGAAAGTTCCGCTCGGCGGATTAGTTCCCCCCTCTACTGTGCATGCGCAGTAGAAGCCGGCGGAAATAGCTGAAGCGGAACAGCTGAAAATCAGCTGTACACGGCGCCTGTAAGAGGGCCCCTCGCGGGCTCGCTTCGCTCGCCACGCTTCGGGCACGGCCTCGCTGCGCTCGGCACTTTTAGATTCCCCCTCTAGGTCCACTTGGATAGTGGGGAAGGAACCTGGACCCAGAGCGCAGGCTCCGTGTACAGCTGATTGAAGCGTTTGAGCTTCGGCTATCTCCGGCGGCTGACAGTAGTACGTACTGCGCAGGCGCTGCGCCTGCGCAGTACAGGGGGGGAACCTATCCGCCGAAGGAACTTATTCGGCAAGACATTGGCTTTGATTAATCAAAGATGGCATTACTGTATACTTAGAGAAGGTGTTGTCAGGGGCAGCTGTCAAAAAAGCAATCTGAAAGAGTGTTTTTAAACAACACTTCTCCAGACTCGGTATACATGGATACAAAGTAACATATTGTTACATTTGAATGATTCTGTTCATTCATCTGCAGAACAAAGTAATGAACCGAGATCTGCAGATGATGTCAGTTAACCACTTCTTGCTGACCACCACCTAGCAGTTTTACTGCTACAGGGCGGCAGCTCTGCACAGGATCAAGTATGCATACGTGATCCTGCACTTCCGCCTGCAGGGGACCCGTGCTCAATGTCCGTTATGTCCGTAAACATAACGTGGCAAAGAAGATGTAATACTCATAGGTCCAGGACTACCGTGATATTGATACCGCGGCAGAAGTGGACCACACCCTATGCGGTATCAATATCACGGTAGTCCTGGACCTATGAGTATTACATCTTCTTTGCCATGTTATGTTTGCGCACATGTTGATTAGCCACTATTCTTGTTTACATTTATATATTTTTTTTATCTGATGTTTAATCAAAATTCTATTTTTACACTATTTTTTCTATATTTGTTGACTTTATACATTGTGATTGATATATCAATCAATAGGGCCATTAAAGTCCCGTTAAGGGGGATTTTTTCCTTGTTCCATGTTATTGAAATGTGGGTCCACCCTATAGTTCAACCTTGTCTCAACATTTCTTTCTCCATTTCCCTCCACTCAGGTCCCACCTTACACTCAGATCCCTGCTCTTTGCTGTGTATATATATATATATATATATATATATATATATATATATATATACATATATTTGTTGACTTTATACAATGTGATCGATATACTGTATCCATTAATATGGCCATTAAAGTCCCGTTAAGGGACCCACCTCTATGTTGTCTCATAGGGAAACATGCACAGCTGAGGCTGTCAATCACCCGCTGTGTGCTTGCGATTCTGTGGTATTGGCATAACCTGTCAGAAGTTACTCATGTTCATAGCAGCCGAATGAGAGAACAGATGGGAACCCCACTAGGTGCTTTGGATTTAGGTTAGTACATACTATAGAAGGATAGACTGTTCATTTTTAATTTCAAAGGTTTACAACCACTTTAGGTGAGCAATGGCAGCTCTCATGTTGCTATCCTCAGAGGTTTATTTGGGAGGTAGAATTTTGCTGTACCTGGAAGAAGAAATCAGGAGCTCATAGCAAGTAGCCTTTGTGACAGACACATAGGTGTGCACAGCCTATTGGATAAGGATGTGCACCCCAAAGCTCAAACACATATGCATGTATGTGCATATATACTGACGGTGTCAGTAGAGCAGAGACTGGTCTCGTGTAAGGCAGTGGCCGGTGTCAGTACTTTTTTTTTTATTTTTATTATTATTATTTTTATTATTATTATTATTTTTTTTTTTACAATTATTTTTTTATAATTTTTTTTTTTAATTTTTTTTTTATAAATTTTTTTTTTTTTACAATTTTTTTTTTTATAATTTTTTTTTTTTTTACAATTTTTTTTAGGAGCCCCATTAGGTGAAATATCAGGGGTCTAAACAACAGGAATCTGCACCACACAGGATGATTAGGGTGTGCCCAGGCACACCTGGCACACCCTGTGCGCACACCTATGGACAGACACCTATTATTAATTGCACATTGTTATACTATAGTTATTAATTTAACTGGCTTTTGGATTACATTATGTTTCCCAGCAACTAATTAAACTTACTGGGACTGCTGGTGATGGCACAATGTAAGAATCCAGAGGCTGCTGACACCAGCCATCTGGATTGCAAGTTAAATACAAATGTATCCCAGGGAAGGTGACTCTGACGCAAAAAGGATGTTTAAAACACACGTTTTACCACACATTACTGTAACGCATGGGCTCTAAGCCAGTGACAGCAATCTTTTTTTTTTTTTCTTTTACTAAAAAGGTTTAGCCAATTTTCTTCCAGGGCAGTTCATTTTTTGCACACATGTGAAAATTAGAGGTGCATCGAAATTTCAGCCAATGGAGAGAGGCCATGGACCCACTAGGACTAGCTGTCTTGTCTTAAAAATGTCCCCTTCCCCATCCTAATTATTACTAACCTGTGTAAGAAAGATTTATATACTTACCTATTCTTAGCCCGCTTCGGTCTGGTCATGTGATCCTATACAGCTGCAGGGAAGAGGAGAGAGTGCTCAGCAATAGCTGGGAATTCCGGGAAAGTGACATCACTCATAGGCTTCTATGGCCCATCCATTGTCGGCACTCTCTCCTCTCCCCTGCAGCTGCCGCTGACTGACAGGGGGGGGAGCCGGATCACATGGCCAGACTGGAGCAGGCTGAAAATAGGTAAGTGCAATGTATATACATCTTTCTTACACAGGTTGGTCAGCATCATTGTATTAGGAGGGCAGAGGGAGCATCTTGAAGATGGCTAAGGTGTAGCCTGGAATTCCACTTTAATCTAATGGGTTGATCCAGAAGACTGAGGCCATCTTGTGGTGAAGGAGAGGTATTATGTGGACAGCTCCAGGCTTCAGGTGAGTATTGCAGCCCAAGCTTTTTTTTTTTTTTTTTTAAAAGGTTTTTTGCAACACTTAGGAATCTTTTTAAGAAATTAGAAAATGAGCATAGCCCTCATTTTACTATCCCTGTTGACCCAATGCATTTTGCCAAAATTTCAGAGAAATGGAAACCTATCAATTTCGCCTATAGTTAGTAAAGACGACAGTCATAGCCATAGGATCAAAGTTCCAATTCGTACCTCCCGCCCACCTAGGCATTCTATAAATACAAGTAAGAGTAATTATATCGGTGCCGATAACGAGTATTTGGACAAGTGTCGGTACTCGTGCAAATGCACCGATACCTGAAACTTTCAGGCTCTGTTCTTTGAGCTGTCAGTGGGTCTCCCCTGTTGACAGCTAAAGTGTTAAAGAAGTCCAGTAATTGGAGCTGTCAAAAAAAAAGCAGCCAGCAATGTTTATTAACAACACTAAAATAAAAAAGAAACATTGTTTCTTTTTGTATCTTTCTGTTTCTTTATCTGCAGATCAAAGGGATGAACAAATGTTCCGCTGTTGAACCCCTTATTAACACCTAATTTACTCGAATCAGCCTTAATTAACTCCCTATTCTCCTCCATTTAATTATTATTTTCCTGCTTTTTTTTTTTTTTTTTCATGTCTATTTTATAAACGATAAACAATTAAAACTTTTTTTGTTTTCTTTGTTAGTGAATATTTTTACACATATTTATTAACATATATTTACACATTTCACATTGAAAAAGCACAAAATTAAAAAAAAAAAAAAAAAGTATTTAATTTGTAAATAACTTTTCAATGCTTTGTACCATTGCTGACAGCTGAAGTGAAAACAAAACAGTTGCGGTGGGTATCGGTAATTGGTATCGGCCAGTACTAAAATAAGAGTATCGGTATTCGTTGTAAAAAAAATTGTATTGGTGCATCCCTAGTTTTATCCTCATGTAGAGCAATGCAACACTATTGGTGCTCTGAAAATGCTCTCCAGGCGAAGTGGAATAACAAAATGCAACCTGTACTATAATTTCCTTCCGTCTGCCTGATTCTTACATAAAATTACATAACCCTCAGCAGAAGGAAACTGGAGCATCCAAGACAGATTACACATAGTGATCCGCGTATGACATAAGAGAACAATAGACACTTCCAGACCTGGTGCCGAGGAGAAGGATCCTGGCGCCTTCAGTGCTTCCCAGGGGGACCCCAAGCTGATTTACCGTCCCAAAAATAAACTTCAATTCGCTACTTGGCAAAATCAATGAGGTCATCTACACAGCAATCAATGGAGGCAGAGTGACATTGAGATGGCCATAGGAACGCTCTCTCTCCAGGAGAAGACAGGCAGCTGAGATGTGCACATCACACAAATAGCCGAACCCGTGCCTGAGACCTAAATACATCGCATTATTGACCAAGGGAGCTTGTTTAAACTCAGCCTCAGCAGAGGGTTAAAGAGAACCAGTCACGGCTGAGCTCAGACAAGAGTTTGGATACTCGGTCTTACATTCTTATAATTGTGCAGGTTTATTGATTTATTGACTTTTTCTCTAGCTTGACTTTTGCTTGAGCTTGAGAAATCGGAGATCTGACAGTGGTTGACTTGTCATTTGCCTGTTGTCCTGCTAATGCTGCTCCCAGCTCCTGAGTGTGCATCAAGAGCAGTGCTGGATTACCAAATAGGCAGAGCGGGCACTGGCCTATGGGACCCCCGCCCAGCTCTGAGGAAGGGGTAGGGTTGCCACCTCACCCCTTTAAACCCGAACACATATGCATTACACAGGTTCTGAGGCTAATTTAAAGCGGAGTTCCACCCAAAAATGGAACTTCCGCTGATCGGATTAACCCCCCCCATCCAGTGTCACATTTGGCACCTTTCAGAGGGGAGGGGGGGGAGCAGATGCCTGTCTAATCCAGGTATTTGCTCCCACTTCCAAGCATAGATCACCGATGGCGATCTACACCATGTCCGACCCCCCCCCCCCGCTGTCTTCTGGGAGACGCACAGGTCCCAGAAAACACCAGGGACCAGTGAGGATGCACAGCGCGACTCGCGCATGCACAGTAAGAAAAAAATTTACACACATACAAACGTAAACGCATGTGTCGGGGGCACCTGCGCGTGAAAACGTTGATTGCGATACACATGTTACATATCGGCGCACACGCCGGAGTGAGAGCAATAATTCTAGCACAATACCTCCTCCGTAACACTAAACTAATACCTATAAGGGGCTTTTGAAGCATCAAAATTTTCAACATAGTATAAGCATGACACATGTCAAGTAACAGCAAAAAAAAAAAAGAAAAAACACAAAACATAAATTAGCAATACATCAGCACAAGTGGCCAGCATGGCCAAATGGATAATAGGGATCTATGTCAGGGTAAGGGCCCACAACAGTTTCACATAAAGAATTAGTATTTTCCCATAATAATCATGTAATTGATTATGGTATCCAGATATATAATCAACCCTTCACACATGGAACTCACAATTCATACTACCTGATACCACAAATTTAAGATTTGTTGGGTATCTGTTTACTCGGTGCATTTTCGTCTTTTATATTTTACCCAAAAATTTGGGTAGTTTATTGTGTTTGTTTGCCCTAAAATTCACTTTAGTGTGTTTTTTACTGAAACTTTGCATTTGCGGTAATATCATATGTAGCACCCTCTAGTAGTGTGCTAGAGAGAGTAGGTAAATTTAGGCAGGTCTGGCTGGTTGCTAGGCCTGTTTGTTTTGTTTCATTCTGGGCTGGGAGTGGCTCAGGGTAGCAGCTGGTGACTCACAGGCAGCATCACTAAGACCTCCCTCTTCTTTCCAGAAGATTCTGGAATAAGAGGAGGAGAGGAGATGTGGAGCTGTCTGGGGTATTTTAGGGAGCCTTGACCTATCCCCAACTTGGATTGTCAGGGGGCAGGCCTCCTTAAATACCCAGGGTCAGCCCAGCTGGGGAGGGGTTGTCGGGTGGAAGAGCTGGAGTGAGAGAGTGTGGAGGCTGTTGGGGCTTTTGAGGGAGCTTTGGGGTGGGGTGACCTTGAGCCTGGGCTCAGGTGCAGTCAGAACCAACTTCAAGAACACATGAAAAGGTCCTGGCCTGGAGGCACATGAGAGAGCAAGGAGAGGACAGTGGGAGATAACATTACTAAGAGACTCCAGGGAAGACAACTGGTTGCAGCCAAGAGGTCTGGTGAGTGAGGCACAGTGGGGAGGACTGGGGAGGCACACCTGAGAGGACTGGGAGCATGCAGTCTGAGATGGGTGCAGAGCCAGAAGAGTGGACTGTGGTAAGTGGGGCAGTGGAGAGAGGCAGCTGCAGCCAGGAGGGCTGGCAGGGCCTGAAGATGAGTTACTGGGCTCAGTAGCCATGGGTAGGACAGCTAGCACCAGAGACTTTCTATTTTGCTACACTATAGGGGCTCGCAGTCCCTGCCTGCAAAGGGCATTTGCTAAAGGCCTAACCACTTTGTGCTAGCTGTGCCTGGAGATTAGAGAGGAAGCGATGTGCTGGATGAGAAACACTTGAAGATTAGAGAGGAAGCGATGTGCAAAAGGAGAAAGACTTGAAGATTAGAGAGGAAGCAATGTGCTGGAGGAGAAATACTTGAAGATTAGAGAGGAAGCAATGTGTAAGAGGAGAAAGACCTGAAGATTAGAGAGGAAGCGATGTGCAAGAGGAGAAAGACCTGAAGATTAGAGAGAAAGCGATGTGTATGAGGAGAAAGACCTGAAGATTAGAGAAAAAGTGATGTGCAGGAGGAGAAAGACTTGAAGATTAGAGAGGTAGCAATGTGCTGAAGGAGAAAAACTTGAAGATTAGAGAGGAAGCGATGTGCAAGAGGAGAAAGACCTGAAGATTAGAGAGGAAGCAATGTGCAAGAGGAGAAAGACCTGAAGATTAGAGAGGAAGCGATGTGCTGGTGGAGAAAGACCTAAAGATTAGAGAGGAAGCGATGTGCTGGTGGAGAAAGACCTGAAGATTAGAGAGGAAGCAATGTGCTGGAGGAAAAAGACCTGAAGATTAGAGAGGAAGCGATGTGCAAGAGGAGAAAGACCTGAAGATTAGAGAGGAAGCGATGTGCAAGAGGAGAAAGACCTGAAGATTAGAGAGGAAGCAATGTGCAAGAGGAGAAAGACCTGAAGATTAGAGAGGAAGCGATGTGCTGAGGGAGAAAGACCTAAAGATTAGAGAGGAAGCGATGTGCTGGTGGAGAAAGACCTGAAGATTAGAGAGGAAGCAATGTGCTGGAGGAAAAAGACCTGAAGATTAGAGAGGAAGCGATGTGCAAGAGGAGAAAGACCTGAAGATTAGAGAGGAAGCGATGTGCAAGAGGAGAAAGACCTGAAGATTAGAGAGGAAGCAATGTGCTGGAGGAGAAACACTTGAAGATTAGAGAGCAAGCAATGTGCTGGAGGAGAAAGACTTGAAGATTAGAGAGGAAGCAATGTGCAAGAGGAGAAAGACCTGAAGATTAGAGAGGAAGCGATGTGCTGGAGGAGAAACACCTGAAGATTAGAGAGGAAGCGATGTGTATGAGGAGAAGGACCTGAAGATTAGAGAAAAAGTGATGTGCAGGAGGAGAAAGACTTGAAGATTAGAGAGGAAGCGATGTGCAAGAGGAGAAACACCTGAAGATTAGAGAGGAAGCAATGTGCTGGTGGAGAAAGACCTAAAGATTAGAGAGGAAGCGATGTGCTGGCAGAGAAAGACCTGAAGATTAGAGAGGAAGCGATGTGCTGGCGGAAAAAGACCTGAAGATTAGAGAGGAAGCGATGTGCAAGAGGAGAAAGACCTGAAGATTAGAGAGGAAGCGATGTGCTGGTGGAAAAAGACCTAAAGATTAGAGAGGAAGCAATGTGCTGGAGGAGAAAGACCTGAAGATTAGAGAGGAAGCGATGTGCAAGAGGAGAAAGACCTGAAGATTAGAGAGGAAGCGATGTGCAAGAGGAGAAAGACCTGAAGATTGGAGAGGAAGCGATGTGCTGGCGGAAAAAGACCTAAAGATTAGAGAGGAAGCGATGTGCTGGAGGAGAAAGACCTGAAGATTAGAGAGGAAGCGATGTGCAAGAGGAGAAAGACCTGAAGATTAGAGAGGAAGCGATGTGCTGGTGGAGAAAGACCTAAAAATTAGAGAGGAAGCGATGTGCTGGAGGAGAAAGACCTAAAGATTAGAGAGGAAGCGATGTGCAAGAGGAGAAAGACCTAAAGATTAGAGAGGAAGCGATGTGCAAGAGGAGAAAGACCTGAAGATTAGAGAGGAAGCAATGTGCTGGTGGAGAAAGACCTAAAGATTAGAGAGGAAGCGATGTGCTGGAGGAGAAAGACCTGAAGATTAGAGAGGAAGCGATGTGCAAGAGGAGAAAGACCTGAAGATTAGAGAGGAAGCGAAGTGCTGGAGGAGAAAGACCTGAAGATTAGAGAGGAAGCGAAGTGCTGGAGGAGAAAGACCTGAAGATTAGAGAGGAAGTGATGTGCAAGAGGAGAAAGACCTGAAGATTAGAGAGGAAGCAATGTGCTGGTGGAGAAAGACCTAAAGATTAGAGAGGAAGCAATGTGCAAGAGGAGAAAGACCTGAAGATTAGAGAGGAAGCAATGTGCTGGTGGAGAAAGACCTAAAGATTAGAGAGGAAGCAATGTGCTGGAGGAGAAAGACCTGAAGATTAGAGAGGAAGCGATGTGCAAGAGGAGAAAGACCTAAAGATTAGAGAGGAAGCGAAGTGCTGGAGGAGAAAGACCTGAAGATTAGAGAGGAAGCAGTGTGCTGGTGGAGAAAGACCTAAAGATTAGAGAGGAAGCGATGTGCTGGAGGAGAAAGACCTGAAGATTAGAGAGGAAGCGATGTGCAAGAGGAGAAAGACCTGAAGATTAGAGAGGAAGCGAAGTGCTGGAGGAGAAAGACCTGAAGATTAGAGAGGAAGTGATGTGCAAGAGGAGAAAGACCTGAAGATTAGAGAGGAAGCAATGTGCTGGTGGAGAAAGACCTAAAGATTAGAGAGGAAGCGAAGTGCTGGAGGAGAAAGACCTGAAGAATAGAGAGGAAGCGATGTGCAAGAGGAGAAAGACCTGAAGATTAGAGAGGAAGCGATGTGCTGGTGGAGAAAGACCTAAAGATTAGAGAGGAAGCGATGTGCTGGTGGAGAAAGACCTGAAAATGAGAGAGGGAGCGATGTGCAGGAGGAGACATGGAGAGTATATACTGGACTGTATATAGTTGTCCCAAGCAAGTTCTACCAATTTTACTGGCCATGCCATATTTCCCTTACCCCATCCAAGTTCAATCCCCTCAATGAAACAGAAAAAAACAAAGCATATGGTCTGTTCTACGTTGTTGAGTGTTTAGGAAGTGAATGGGCAGGGTGACAGACAATCCAACACTTCAGCAGCCCCTACGGGAGTACCGCTGCACGTGTGACATAAAAAATTGGAACTACCACTTTTTTATTTTCTAGGGTGTCTGCTTTCAGAAAATAATGGTTGGGGGGTTTGTGTAGTCTTCAGGCCTAAAATAAATTTTTTATTATTGTGTGCAAAAAAAAAAGCAAAAACGGCTCTAGCAGCGAAAAGGTTGAGCAGCCATGGTGACAGGCGCCTTACATTTGATAAAGTTTGTCAGCAATTGTTAGCAATTGTTAGTACACATTGCTCGGGTCTTCATCATAATCAATAAAAAAAAAGGAACCTTTTCCTTTGCCAATGTTTCAAGAATCCGCTGCCAAATGTGAACTCTCCGCATTATAAACAACTCACCGCTGTTTAATCGATGTAGCAAAACTCTACTCCAGTGTTTAAAAAAATAGCCATTTTTTTCCCTCCGTTGGGAGGCCATTTTGCCTTATTGAGGCCATACACTCTATGATAAATAATCAATCTATAATCAACAACCCATTCAATCGATATGGTACACATGGGGAAGTAGATTTCAATCAATAGCTGAAGCAGAACTACACTTTATCTGAACACCACTACTAGGGTTGCCCTATGTCCGGGATTCACCCGGACAGACCGGGTTTTGAATCATGTGTCCGGGTTTCAGTACACCTGAAACCTGGACACATTTTTTAGACAGGAATGTGGCTTGGAAGAAGGCTTGACAGGAGGGTGAGGGGGGGGCACTATGTGCGCCACATTACTATTCTCTTTGGAGTGCCCAAAGGTGTTTCAGGTCTGTTACAATCCTATAGTGTTCGGGTTTGGCTTGAAGAAAAAGTGGCAACCCTAACCACAACCCAAAAACACTATTTAATTCATTTTTAATTATCAAACCAAACTCACTCATCCATCCATGTCTCCATGCTTAATTTTGTTGAGAGATACTTTTGAAAAACAATCCCCCCCCCCCCTTGAGTAAGGGCAGATGATTCATGTAGCATTGACTTTCTGGAATCCATATGCCCTTAGCTCAGGAGGGTGTGCTTAGCTAAGAAAGTCCCTCCTCCCCTTCTGATGACTCCTGGGATGTATAACCATATGATTATTTGCCTAGGCTTAGAAACCAGGAAGTAACTAAAGAAATTAAAAAAAAAAAAAATGGTTAAAACAAGTAAATATTGTATGATCTACTTTCATATCCTATTAGTAATGCCAGCAAAATTGTCAAAGTTGATTGAGAGAGTGAAGTTCCACTTTACGATACTATCATAAATCATGCTAAAAAAAAATGCTAAAAAAAATAAATAAAATTAAATGGATAGTGTAAAAATAAGAAAAAAAAATTGAAAGCGTCCTGTCCCTCCCAACGTGCGCGCAGAAGCGAATGCATACGTAAGTCGCGCCCACATATATAAACTGTGTTTAAGCCACACATGTGAGGTATCGCCGCGATCATTAGAGCGAGAGCAATAATTCTAGCACTAGACCTCCTTTGTAACTCTAAACTAGTAACCTGCAAAAAAAATGTAAGCGTTGCCTATGGTAATTTTTAAGTACCGTAGTTTGTCGCCATTCCACGAGTGTGCGCAATATTAAAACATGACAAGTTCGGTATCTATTTACTCTGCGTAATATCATCTTTCACATTATACAAAAAAATTGGGCTAACTTTACTGTTTGTTTTTTTTTTTTTAATATCACTGTCACTGTACTAAGGACACTGGCTAGGAAGGGGTTAAACATCTAGGGCGATTAAAGGGTTAACTGTATGCCTAGCCAGTGTTTGTGTTTACTATGTGTGCTGCTTTTACTAGGGGAAGAGATGTAATTTAGTCCTTGCTTTGCAGGAGCACAAAATCCATCCCTTCCCCCCATGTCAGAACGGAACTCTGCCTTGTTTACATAGGCAGAGCTCTGTTCTGAGCCTCTGCCCGACGATCGGCGGGTGTCAGCGAGTGCCCGACACCCACAGATCAGCTTCTACTGTAAATAATCACAGCGGAAGCAGGTGGGAGTGCAGGATCACGTAAATATAGGCGATGCGTCGCACAGCTGCGGCCCTGAAGCTGTAAAACGGCTGTAAGGAGGTCAGCAAGTAGCTAAATCTGCTCTAAATTGAGTCTAAGTAATTTGGAAGGGAAGTTATGGCTGTACGATTGCGAATATCATCGTCAAATCACACATTGATCGGAGATGTGTGCGCCTGTGCGGACTTGTGCAGAATGAAAAAATTTGTTTCGTTTTGTTTTGATTCGTTATTTACATAAATTAGTTTAGTTAAATTCGTTTTATTCGTTTTTGCAATTCGTTTCGTTTATAAATCAATTCGAAAAGTTTTTAAATCAATTTCGAATAGTTTTCGCATTGGAATATTTTTCCAATTTCCAAAGAGAATAAAATAGAATATAAAATAAAGAAATAGAATAGAATTTTTTTTTTTTATTATTCTATTCCTTTATTTTCTATTCTATTTTATTCTCCTTGGAAATTGGAAAACAATTCAAATTCGAAAAAGTATTTGAAAACGATTCGAATTTGAATTTCGTCCAAAAAATTTTTTTCGTTATTTCGGATTTGTTTAACCGGTTCAATACCGGGCATTTTCACCCCCTTCCTTCCCAGGCCAATTTTTAGTTTTCAGCGCTGTCGCACTTTGAATGACAATTGCGCGGTCGTGCGACGTTGTACCCAAAAAAAAAATTGACGTCCTTTTTTCCCCACAAATAGAGCTTTCTTTTGGTGGTATTTGATCACCTCTGCGGCTTTTATTTTTTGCGCTATAAACAAAAGAAGAGCGACAATTTTGAAAAAAACACAATATTTTTTACTTTTTTGCTATAATAAATATCCCAATTTAAAAAAAAAAAAAAACGTAATTTTTCCTCAGTTTCGGCCGATATGTATTCTTCTACATATTTTTGGTAAAAAAAAATCGCAATAAGCGTATATTGATTGGTTTGCGCAAAAGTTATAGCGTCTACAAAATACTGGATAGATTTATGGCATTTTAAAAAAAAAAAATATTTATTTTTTTTTTTACTAGTAATAGCGGCGATCGCGATTTTTTTTCGTGGCTGCGACATTATGGCGGATGCATCGGACACTTTTGACACATTTTTGGGACCATTCACATTTATACAGTGACCAATGCTATAGAATTGCATTGATTACTGTGTAAATGTGACAGGCAGTGAAGGGGTTAACCACTAGTGGGACACAAGGGGTTAAATATGTTTCCTAGGGAGTGTTTCTAACTGTAGGGGGCGGGGACGTACAAGGGGAGGAGACCGATCGGTGTTTCTCTGTACTGGGAACACAGATCGGTCTCCTCTCAACTGACAGGACGTGGATCTGTGTATTTACACACACAGATCCACGGTCCGCCCCGGTTAACGGGCAATCGCGGGTGCCCGGCGGACATCGCGGCCGCCCGGCACACGCACGGGTCCCGAGCAACGCGGCGGGCGCGTGCGCGGGCCCCCTAGGCGGCCGGGAAGCCCAGGCCATCATATGACGTCCACCCTGGATGGGAGATCCCATCTGTGGACGTCATTTGACAATAGCCGGGTAGGGAAGTGGTTAAATTCGGTACTGTTCGAATTATCGATACATCCGAATTTCCAAAAAGCTAAAATTCATGCAAATTTTAATTCGGAACGAAGCGAACCGCACATGTCTAGCGGTCACTATAACAGCATAGAGGGGATGAACCACGACTATCAATCATACTCGAAGGACACCTCTGCCTTCCTATGACAGTCCCTAATTCCTGCAAACCTCAGTAGCCAGGGGAAGTGGATACAGATGGAGGTGAAGGCTTTGCTACTGACTTTTGACAAAAAGTCAAGATTTGCATATCCGTAACAACACTGCCGCTGTGTTTTAAGTGGTTGTAAACCTGTGACATGATCAAAGCGCATCCCTCTATATGTGTGCTTGTCTCAGTCCAGAGCACTATGCTGCTTCCTTCCTCTGCTATCTATATGAATAATTTCTGACAAGTTTTCCTGACACCAAGAGAAAAAAGGTGACAGGGGAGGAATCTAGACATGTGCAATTCGTTTCATTCCAAATTAGTTTTTTAACGAATTTTGACAAATTCGTTAATTCGGAAATATCCAAATTAATGAAAACCCGTTTACCGAATTTTTCTGAATATTCGTAAATTCAAAAATCCAGAAATTCTAAAATGTGGAAATCCAGAAATTCTAAAATTCGTAAATTCGAAAATCTGAAGATAAGAACAAAAATTCAAAAGAACGAAAATCCGAAAGTAAGAACGAAAATTCAAAAATCTGAAATAATAACTAACTAATAATAACTTTTTATTAATGTTATTATTTTATATTAATTTGTTCCATTTGTTTAGCTACGGCATTCGTTATTTCGGATAATTCGTAACTTCGGGTAAATTCGTATTCGTTACGTTGACTATAAGCCAAATTTGAAAGGAAGTTACAATACCTATAATTTAATAGTTAGTTATTTTTAGTTAGTTAGCTATTGTTTCAAATTTTCGAATTTTCTTTCTTATTTTCGGATTTTTGAATTTCCGAATTTTCAAATTTCCGAATTTTCGAACTTCCAGATTTTCGAATTTTTCGATTTTACGAATTTATGAATTTATGAATCTACAAATTTACGAATTTCGATCATAACGAAACAAAAAAACAAAAAAAACAAAAAACAAATAAAATGAAAACAAACAAATTTTTCAGCAGTACACATGTCTAGAGGAATCTCCAGCACACAGCCTGTGATTGACAGACTGAGCTCTGTTCAGGAGTGCTGTGTGAAGGGGAGTGACCCTTCCATCCAATCAGCTCTCAGAGCTCTCCTCACTCAGCTCTGCAGAGTATAACCTCGCCCCCTGCTTTCTGAAAGCTCAGACAAGCTCTATAAATCCGCCCCCTCAAATTTCCCCTACTAGAACAGTTCTTACCTCCCCTGCCTAACCTGTCTCCTTGTAGTGCCTCCTCTCCTCCTCCCATGATTCCATAGTGCCCAGGGCAGCCTTCCCGCCCGCCCGGCCCTTGTCCAAGCCCTGCCTGACACATCTGTTCAGCAAAGCCTACCCCACCGACCTAACAACTGAACTTTTACTTTGTTCATCAACTTGTAATGGAATGTAGGTCCCATTAATGGCGGGGGGGGGGGGCAAAAAAGAGATCTATCGGGACCATCTGGAGGCCATTCTGTGGTCCTAAGGCTTGAGCTTCCCCCATGACCAGAAGAAGAATGAAGATCCTATGTTCAGGATGAACATCTTGGATGGTCCTCAAATGAAGAGTACAGGAGTGTCGTTGTAATGGAATGTAGGTCCCATTAATGGGGGGGAGGGGCAAAAAAGAGATCTATCAGGACCATCTGGAGGCCATTCTGTGGTCCTAGGGCTTGAGCTTCCCCCATGACCAGAAGAAGAATGAAAATCCTATATTCAGGATGAACGTCTTGGATGGTCCTCAAATGAAGAGTACAGGAGTGTCGTGTGTTCTGCAGAAGGCGACCCTTGAGATACCACATCTTACCAACACCTTACCAACTCATCTCCACATAGCTATTACCATTTGTATCACTTGCCCCCTCTCTTTTTAGATTGTAAGCTCATATGACCAGGACCTTCCTAACCCTCTTGAATTAAATTGTTTTTGTACCTGTGCTGTCTCCTATTATAATGTAAAGTGAATTGCAAACTGTTGTCCCTATAATAACCCTGTATAAGTATATAAATAATTGGACTGTTTCCAGAAACAGAGACAAGACTCCTGATCCCTATGGTTAATAGGAAAATAAAGAGGGAGACAGAACTCACTCCAAAAGATAATGGGATTTTAAAGGGAGATAATGTGTCTGTTTAGAGGTGAGCAATACCACAACAGTTAATATAAAAATATAAATTTTATTGAAAACATGTAAATTATACAATAAAAGATCAAACAATTTACATGATACAACCGTAGAGAAATTTTCTCTATGAAATCAGTTGTAATCAGCCAACATGTTTCGCATATTTGCTTCATCAGGGCATTACAAGCATCACAGATTTCATCTGGTCTATTACAGACAGGAGGACCACTGAATACACATCATTAACAGCCAAATGTCTCTGTATGAACCACCTGGTGCTAGTTAACCCATGGATGCCAGGTCCAAATGGGTCACGCCGGTGGGAGAACTGGACCGTGTTAACGGTAGATGACGATCTTATAGTTGGTGTAAGTAAGACGTACACCAACTATAAGATCATCATCTACCGTTAACACGGTCCAGTTCTCCCACCAGCGTGACCCATTTGGACCTGGCATCCATGGGTTAACTAGCACCAGGTGGTTCATACAGAGACATTTGGCTGTTAATGATGTGTATTCAGTGGTCCTCTTGTCTGTAATAGACCAGATTACATCTGTGATACTTGTAATGCCCTGATGAAGCAAATATGCGAAACATGTTGGCTGATTACAATTGATTTCATAGAGAAAATTTCTCTACGGTCGTATCATGTAAATTGTTTGATCTTTATTGTATATTTTACATGTTTTCAATAAAATTTATATTTTTATATTAACCGTTGTGGAATTGCTCACCTCTAAACAGACACATCATCTCCCTTTAAAATCCCATTATCTTTTGGAGTGAGTTCTGTCTCCCTCTTTATTTTCCTAATAACCCTGTATAATATTTTTACTTCTACAGGAAGGAGGTGTTCTGTAGTTCTCAAGGATAGCTGGAAACAATGTAACTGATAAGACTTCAGCACAGGAAGTTATCAGCTGATAAGATTTCTGGCAAGATGAACAGATATGCAAAAATCTTGTTAAACAGATACTGTATAATAAAACACTTTCAATGTTATATTTAAAAGACCAAAAGAGAGCCAACAAGGGAAGTTCATTGGTTCACATACACTTTGAATAGGTCCAGCAGTTTGTTTCCTGCTGTCGCTCCTACCTGTTTATTCCTCCGGTAATCAGCGCTGCGGTCGGTCCTCAGACTCGTAGGGAATGTCAGCGCTTAGTGGCTCCATAGTGACATCCGATTAGAAGCCCGACATCGGCACAGAACTCCCGGGGGGGGAACACTGATGACTGTTTTCTATGGCAGAGGAAGAGAAGATCCGTACAATGACAGTGGAACAAGGGTGCCAAGGACAGCAGACATACAGACTTTCTGCAGTGCGACTGTAAGAGGCTGAGCAGGCTGCCGGAGGAGGGAGGGGTGCCGGCCGAGGCCAAGAGGGCAAAGGAAGGAGACGGCAAATAGAGTGCCATCATCACAGAGAGGAAACACAGACGCTGCATTTATACTATGGGCTGAGCTCGGCTCTTCAAGGTTATAGAAAGCATACGTTCACCCTACACCAATCATATTACTGACGTGTACTGTATACATTCAACACGGAGCAGAAATGGTGACCACATACACTTCACCGAATATTTGTTGTCAAGACTGCAGCGCTTTCAATTAACAGAGCCCAGAAATGACCCCGGCATCCAACCTATACCAAACAGAAAACATTAGTACATCCCTGCAATACATGCACATTTCTTCGTATATCCATTTAAACACAGTGCAAGAACAGCAAAATCACTGTTGATGTGCTAGAAATATAGTGAGCGCCTACCTCCCTCTGTGACATGAAAACACAGCTCTAAATTCCTAAAGTACCTGGTGTCAGCCCTGCCTACTACATTTCTGATTAATGACAAAAAACACAGACCTCTCCTTCTCTCCTTCTGAACTCCATAACCCCTCCTCATTTCCATAACCCCACCTCGCTCCATCTCATCCCCCATCCTCATCTCACTAACCCTTCCATATCTCCAAAACCTCTCCACCCCCTTCTCATCTCCAAAACCTTTCCTTACCCCCTCACCCCTCCTTTCTCCATATCTCAATAATTCCCCCCCGCCCTTATCTCCATAACCCCTCCTCACCCCCTCACCCCTTTTTATCTCCATAACCCCTCCTCATTTCCATAACCCCACCTCGCTCCATCTCATCCCCCATCCTCATCTCAATAACCCTTCCATATCTCCAAAACCTCTCCACCCCCTTCCCATCTCCAAAACCTCTCCTCACCCCCTCACCCCTCCTTTCTCCATATCTAAATAACTCCCCCCGCCCTTATCTCCATAACCCCTCCTTACCCCCCTCACCCCTCCTTATAGCCATAATCTCTCCTCATCGCCATAACCCTTCCTCTTCTCCTCCCCTCTCCTCATTCCTCTTTCCCCTCCTAGTCTCCATAACCCCTTCTCATTTCCTCTCCCTCTCAACCCCATACCCCTCTTCATCTCCTCCCCACTCTTCTCCCTTTATAACCCCTCCTCCTCATCTCTATACCCCTCTTCATCTCTGTAACCCCTCCTCATCCCCTCCACCTCCTTATTTCCATAACCCCACCTCCAGCTCATCCCCCATCCTCATCTCAATAACCCTTCCATATCTCCAAAACTTCTCCTCCCCCTTCTCATCTCCAAAACCCCTCCTCACACCCTCACCCCTCCTTATCTCCATGACTCCTCCTCACACCCTCACCCCTTCTTATCTCCATATCGCCTTGTCCCCCCCCCCCCCCCTTTATCTCCATAACCCCTCCTTATCGCCATAATCTCTCCTCTTCGACATAACCATACCTCCCAACTTTTTGAGATGGGAATGAGCGACACTTATCAGCAAAAGTATGCAGGCATAGGACACACCCCTTGCCACGCCCCCTTAAAGGAGAATTGTACAAAAAACAAGATTGGTTAAACCCACAAGTGCTTTTTTTACCACTACTATTCCTTCATATTGGCTTTTGGAATTTACAAATGCAGCAATTTAGAAATCAGATGAAAGGTTTAGCGCTGGAAAACACTTTTTGATAGATAAAAAGTGTATTTTATATACAGATATATAGATCAGACCAAAATGAGGGACAAATGACTAGCAATGAGGGACAGAGGGACATTGCTCCTAATCAGGGACAGTCCCTCAAAATCAGGGACAGTTGGGAGCTATGCCATAACCCTTCCTCATCTCCTCCCCTCTCCTCATTCATCTTCCCCCTCCTAGTCTCCATAACCTCTTCTCATCTACTCTCATACTCCTCAAATTAATACCCCTCTTCATCTCTATAACCCCTCCTCACCCCCTCCTGCTCCTCATCTTCATAACCCCTCCTCAACCCCCCTCCTCATCTCCACTACCCCTTTCATCCCCGCAACCCCTCCTCATCTCTATAGCCCCTCCTCATCTCTTCTCCCTCCTTGTCTTTATAACCCCTCCTCATCTCTTCTCCCTCCTTGTCTTCATTACCCCTACTCAACTCCATACCCCTTGTCATCTCCTCCTCTCTCCTCATCTCCATATCCTCTCCTCATCTTCATAGCCCCTCCTCATCCCCTCCCGCTCCTCATCTCCATAAGCTCTCCTCATCTACATACTTCTCATCTCCTTCCCCTTCTTCATTTCCATAAACCCTCTTTAGGTCATTGTACTGCGAGCAGGCGGCAGCTCCAGGCCGGGTGACATACCCGTTCATCGTGGCTTTCTTCCAGGTCCCGCATGTGCGCACCCCCTGCTAGACACGTGCTGTGATTGGACACAGCACGAGTTTGGCAGCTGATTTCAGCCATGATTTTGGCTGAAGTCAGCTGATCGGCTGTGGCCAATCACTCCAAGAGTTCTGTGTTTACAAACACACAGAACTCAACTTCTGTAGCTTAACCACTTTAACTGACATGCACACATACTAAGGCCAATTTAGACAAGAGCCAATTATTCTACCAGCTTTTCTTTGGAGTTTGAAAGGAAACCCATGCAAGCACAGGGAGAGCATGCAAACCCCATGCAGATATCCTGGCAAGGATTTGACCCAAGGACCCTAGTACTGCAAGGCAAAAGTGCTAACCACTGAGCCACCGTGCTGCATATAAATCAGACAAACACATTTTTGTAGAAGATGGAAAATCATTCTCATTAGATGATCATAAACGACAGCTGCCATCAAGGAAAACAATCTCAGAAATTTATAGGACCATGGAGTCACTGAGACACCTGCACAAAATCAGTGATATTACTAGAAGAAGCAGTCAGTGTATTAAAAAATTTTTTTTAAATTTTGAACATTGCCCAACTTAATTTTTTAAAATATCCTTTAATTGCACAGCAGCTGAAAAATATTGTACACTCTATAGGAGGGGTCTCCAAACTTTCTAAACAAAGGGCAAGTTTACTGTCCTTCAGACTTTAGGAGGACCAGACTGTGGCCATTGGAAGTAGAAAAGGTCCTGACATCAGTTGGAAAAAACAATGGCCCTTCGTTGGTGTTAGTGGGAGGCATTGTGTCCCATCTTTGGTGTCATTGGGCCCCATTGTTGGTGCCAGCGGGGGAAATTGTGCCCCATCATTGGTATCATTGGGAGAAATTGTGTCCCATCATTGGTTTCATTGGGAGGAATTGTGTCCCATCATTGATGTCATTGAGCCCCATTGTTGGTGTCAATGAGAGAAATTGTGCCCCAACATTGGTGTCACTGGGAGGAGTTGTGCCTGTTCATTAGTGTCAGTGGGGGGATTGTTGCCCCTTTATTGTTGTCAATGGGGTGGGAATTATGCCTCATCATTGGTATCTGTAGATGAAATAGTGCCTCAAAGCCCGGTTAAAAGTAAGAGAAGGGTCGCATCTCGCCCTTGGGCCACAGTTTAGAGACCACTGCTCTATGGCCACAGATCTGTGGAGACCCGACCATCACAACTATAGGATCTTGTTGGAAATCCCATTTAAAACCCATTGATGCAAATATGGAGGTACTCCTATTTTGTGGCCTAACAACCTCCACTCTTCTGGGAAGACTTTCTTTAATATTTTGGAGTGTGTCCATAGACATTTGTGCACATTCAGTCAAAAAGAGCATTTGTGTAGTCTGGTACGGATGTTGGATGGGAAGTCCTGGCTCACATTGGTTTTTCAATTCATCCCAAAGGTTTCAGTAGGGTTGAGGTTACTCCAAACAAATCTTTAGGTCAGGTACTGATGTTGGATGAGAATTTCATCCTAATGCAGCCTATACACGGTCGGACTTTTCGTTCTGACTGGTCTGACGGACCAAATCCGGCGGACAATCCGATCGTGTGTGGGCTTCACAGGACCTTCAGCTGACTTTTCCAGTCGCAAATTTGACGGACTTTAGATTTGTAATATGCTTCAAATCTTTACGTCGTAACTCCGCCGGACCCAGAAATCCGCTCGTCTGTATGCTAGTCCGACGGACAAAAAACGACGCTAGGGGAGCTATTGGCTACTGGCTATCAACTTCCTTATTTTAGTCCGGTGTACGTCATCACGTACGACTCCGTCGGACTTTGGTGTGATCGTGTGTAGGCAAGTTAGTTCTTTAAAAAGTCCGTCGGAAGTCCGCCAAAAGTCCGTCGAAAGTCTCTCGGACAGGCTGTCGGACTTTTGTTGCTGAAAAGTCCGACTGTGTGTACACGGCATTAGGGTATTCAATAAGGTCCAGGTTCTGACCAGGCCACTCCAAATCAAACTCATGAAACCATGTCGACAGTGGCGGCCCGTGCATTGTGGGCGCACAGGCGCTGCCCCCCCCATGACCCCTCCGCCACCCTCCCTATTTATGTGCCGGGCCCCTTTCAGGACACCTGACACATGAAATAGTATGGCGGGGATAGGCGGGGGGGTGTGTATTTTGAAGCAAAATAGGCTTCAAAATAGGGTGGGCTCAGGGCGCAGAGCACTGCGTCCCAATCCCACCCTGTTGTGTGGCATAGCGAATTAATTTTCGCTATTTTCACACTAACGTTCCTCCCTGCCAATCAGCAGGCAGGTCAGTGAGACCTGTCCCCGGATTGGCCAAAGCATTAGGCAATCCTATTGGATGCCTAAAGCATTGGTGGAAGAGGAGACACGGCAGAGGAAGCCTAAGGAGCCGAGCAGACACAGGAGCCACAACCGCCGCTTCCCGCCGAGGGGGAGAGCAACCGCTTCCCCCTGAGGAGGAGAGCCGCCGAGGAGGAGAGCCCCGTCACTCCAGGAGAGGAGCAGAATCCCGCCACACGAGTGGTAAGTGTCCTCAGACCGGCCGCGGGGGGGGGGGGTTAGTGAAGTGACAGCCGAGACGGGGGACGCGCCTGGCTGCATCTGATGGGAACAAGTGGCTGCATATACTGGGCACAAGTGGCTGCATATGATGGGCACAAGTGGCTGCATATGATGGGCACAAGTGGCTGCATATGATGGGCACAAATGGCTGCAAATGGTGGGCACAAGTGGCTGCATATGATGGGTACAAGTGGCTGTATTTGATGGACACAAGTGGCTGCATATGATGGGTACAAGTGGCTGTATTTGATGGGCACAAGTGGCTGCATATGATGGGTACAAGTGGCTGTATTTGATGGACACAAGTGGCTGCATATGATGGGGCACAAGTGGCTGCATATGATGGGGCACAGTGGCTACATATGATGGGGCACAAGTGGCTGCATATGATGGGGCACAGTGGCTAAACATTGTGGGCACAAGTGGCTGTATATGATGGGCACAAGTGGCTGCATATGATGGGCACAATGGCTGTATGTGATGGGCACAGTGGCTGCATTTGATGGGCACAATGGCTGAATTTGATGGGCACAATGGCTGAATTTGATGGGCACAGTGAGGCTGCAATTGATGGGGGGGGGGGGGGGTCAGTATTTTTCAGTTTGTTTGCACCCCTAACCCCCCAGACATTTTGAGCACCAGCCACCACTGCATGTCGTTATGGAACTGGCTTTGTGTACAGGGCCACAGTCTTGCTGAAACAGACAAGGGCCTTCACTAAACCACATGGATGGAAGAGCATAATGTTTTAAAATGTCTTTCTATTCTGTAGGATTAACAGAACTATATTTTGGGAACACCTGAACTCCATCATTTGGAGGAATCTCCACATAAATTTGGTCATATGGTATATCAGGTGTCCACAACCCTTTGGCCATATAGTGTATATTTGTAGACTCAGATCTTGTTATTTTATATTAATGGTTGGCTTGACTTGGATGTTGTTTTTGATATCCCATGAAAAATGGACTTGACTCCACAGTTATTCCTCTTCTTTGGCCAGATGTTTCCTTTCTATAAAAAGAAAAGGATCCTCTGTCTAACAGCTATTGAATTATCTGATCACATACATGAAAATTCTTGGTGATGCCCATAAAGTAACAGGGTTTCGTAACTTCCCCTGTAACAATGAATCTTATCTTCCATTTACAGGTCATTCTCTCCTTGTCCTCTAGTACGGCAACCTCCTTAATCGTTATCTGTCTCTATATCTTTGTCTTGGTTATCTCTTTGTAGGTTCAGGTTTGCTGATTTTTATAATGCCCCGTCCTCCATCTCTAAATTGCCGCATTTGCTGGTCAATATTTCATTTACTGTGATCTTTACTCCTTACAACATTGCATTCCAACTAGAGGTTTTGCTGAGACGTCTGTATGTAAACTCTTCTTAAAAGGGAACTATAATGGCTTTGGGACAGTTTTTATATTTTAAGCTGTATATATATATATATATATATATATATATATATATATATATATATATATATATATATATATATATATATATATATATATATATATATATATATATATATATATATATATATACTGTGTGTGTGTGTACATATATACAGTAAAAAATAAATAAATAAAATATATATATATATATATATATATATATATATATATATATATATATATATATATATATATATATATATATATATATATATATATATATATATATATATATACAAATTTAAATAAAGTAAGTAAAAAATAAGTAAACATTTAAGTGATTAAAGATTCCCAGAGCCCTTATTATTTAAAGAGGCGACACAGCAGACTGGGCTGGACTTGCTTTGCAGCTACTTTTGTGTGATTGAAGTCTTCTTCTGAGCCCTCTGATACAAATGCTGTGATGACTCATTGAGTTCTGTAAATGTAAACAACAGGTTTCGTTCAGCGAATACTAGAATTTCCTTCGCGCTAGTGGATGTGACAATTACTAATAACACGATAGTGTTGGTAAAAGTGGATAGAAATAACTAAAATTAAGATAAAATATTGCTGCAAAATAGAAGTGTTCACACAACCACTTAATAAAATAATAATAATATAGGAATTTCGCGCAATATTTACTAAAGTGATGTGAATAGGGTGGGAAGGGCAAAAGTGATTAAGGTAATAGTGACTGTGTTAATGTTGATAAGGATCTACGATCTCTATATAAAACATAAACACTGACTAACGATGGATTGCTGGTGCTGTGTTAAAGGTGCATCAGTGCAAATGGTAAAATAACAAAACACTTAAAAAGTGACAGCTAGCTCCAATACCAAAAAATAAATTGATAAAATTAAATAAAGTGAATAAATATCAAAAATAGGTGTAACCGACTGTGAATAATTCATAAAGTGCAACCCATCTACAGGATAAATAAAAATAAATAATGACAAAAATTAATTGCAATTAATGCCAACATCATCCAAATATAGTGTCTTAAAATAATAGTGACAGCATTGTAGAATTGAGGAAAAACAGTTCATAAATTTATAAATAGGTGGCGCTGTTGTAGAGGTAGAAAAGTCCTTCTAATAGGATCTGTGTAAGCCTTTATGTGTAAATACAAACAACAGGTTTCGTTCAGCAGCACCAAGAATGATACAAGTCTTCTCATATGAAAATAAAACTACAGCTCCGACTGCTGGCTGGATAGAAAACTACACCTAAATGTTAGGATAGGAAACACCTGAAATGTTATGGTGGCTCTGACAAAGTCACAGATCAGCAGGGGTGAAGCTGGGGGAAACTGTGCATAAGTGAAAAAATAAAATAAAAATTATAATAAAATTATATATATACACTGATATTCCAAGAAGTGTGCACAGCCTATCGCAATAGGGTGTGCTCCCTGGAGCTCAAACACATATGCCTGTGTATATAAACTGACAGTTTTAGTAGAGCAGTGGACGGTGTCAGTAGGGCAGTGGATGGTGTCAGTAGAGCAGTGGACGGTGTCAGTAGAGCAGTGGACGGTGTCAGTAGAGCAGTGGACGGTGTCTATAAAGCAGTGGATGGTGTCAGTAGAGTAGAGGTTGGTACCAGTAGAGCAGAGGACGGTGTCCATAAAGCAGTGGACGGTGTCAGTAGAGCAGAGGTTGGTACCAGTAGAGCAGTGGACGGTGTCAGTAGAGCAGAGGTTGGTGTCAGTAGAGCAGAGGTTGGTGTCAGTAGAGCAGAGGACGGTGTCCATAAAGCAGTGGACGGTGTCAGTAGAGCAGTGGACGGTGTCCATAAAGCAGTGGATGGTGTCAGTAGAGCAGAGGACGGTGTCAGTAGAGCAGAGGACGGTGTCAGTAGAGCAGTGGATGGTGTCAGTAGAGCAGTGGACGGTGTCCATAAAGCAGTGGACGGTGTCAGTAGAGCAGTGGACGGTGTCAGTAGAGCAGTGGATGGTGTCAGTAGAGCAGTGGACGGTGTCCATAAAGCAGTGGATGTGGTGTCAGTAGAGCAGTGAATGGTGTCAGTAGAGCAGTGGACGGTGTCAGTAGAGCAGTGGACGGTGTCAGTAGAGCAGTGGACGGTGTCAGTAGAGCAGTGGACGGTGTCTGTAAAGCAGTGGACAGTGTCAGAGGTTTTTAATGTTATTATTTTCTTTTTTCTTTTTTTTTTTTCTTTTAATTTATTCATTTTATTTTTTTAATTATTTTGTTTACAATTTTTTTTTTTAGGAGACCCATTAGGGGGCTTTGCTGAAATATCAGAGGTCTAAACTGTGTGATTAGGGTGTACCCAGGCACATCTGGCACACCCTGTGTGCAAGCCTAGGGTCTGCACTAAGATAAAAGTCAGATTTCAGGCACCTCTGCAACAAAAAATGTAATTTGCGGTGAGATACTCCCAAAGAGAAATCCCATCTAAAGGGATGCAGACCCTGCGTCTTTCCTCATTAGAACCCTGCAAGTGCAGCAGCTGATTGGTCATTATAAAGTCACTCCCATTAGATTTATGGGCACAGAGAAACAAACAGCTATTGCTTCAGAGCAAAAAATGGAAGGAATCTGCAACAAAGTGTGTTACAATCTCTGCAATGTACATAGATCACCCAAAGGGGAATGTTTTTGTTTTTTCTCAACAAAAGTGGAGTTACTCGTTAAAGAGACTCTGTCACCGTGTCCTTAACGTCCTCAGCTCTGTTCAGGTGGCCATCGATGGAAGTCAAGTTGGACTAATTTCATGGGAGCTCAACCTGTGGCCCTCTAGCTGTTGCGGAACTACAAGTCCCACGGGGCATTGCAAGCCACTGACAGTTACAAGCGTGGCTACCAAAGGCAGAGGCATGATGGTACTGAGCAACATGAACCTAAATACCTCCTAGTGAACGATTGAAAGGGTGGATGGATGGCGCTGGAACCTTGAGATAACATTGAGTGTTAGTTTTATATTTATAATGTCGTCAGTAGTATACTGATATTCTCACTGTGACCATTCAAATAATAGGTAGGCAGCTTCTGCACACCAAAGGGTTACCGCAGTCACCTTGGGTTGTAGAGGAAATAAACTGGAATTGACGTTCCAGACTGAAATATTCAAGTCCAAAATTACACTTGTTTCTAATCAAAAAGTGAATACAAAAGCCAACACGTTTCGTGGCCAGACAGCGCCCCTTCATCAGGGCTTGCTGAATATAGATACAATGTATAAGGACTAAAGATGTGAAGAGTTATCTCTTCTAGCTTGTTCACACTAGCTTCTGAGAGCATTTGACAGGCGATAAGGGGGTGTTGTATTGCCTGCTTTAACCCCTTGAGGCCTGCACTAGCTCATGTTCACCATGTGCATTGCACGCGGTTGCAGAGCGCTAGCAGAGCGGCCCCACCTGCTTGAATAAATCACGTTTGCTGGGCACTATGCCTGCCGAAAGTGTGAGGGGGTATCATTCTTGAAGCAAAGCATCCTGGTTGTGGCATGTTTACAGTGATGGGACACGGTCATCTAGAGCCCAGGGTGAACATGCTAAACTGTGCCCCCCCCCCCCCCCCAAGATGCATGAGCATTACGTGTCAGCAAAAATAACCCCCCCCCCAAAAAAAAAGTTGAGCACTAATGCAAGATTATCCTGTAAGCATGAATTCCCCCTCCTCCCAGTACAAATCCGGCTCCCTGCTGAAATCCCCCCCTCCCAGAACAAATCTTTGCACCCCCCCTCATCCCCCAAATCCCCCCCCCCCAGCACAAATGTCCCCCCCAAAAAAAATCACGCATCCTTGCACCCCCTTTCAACACAAATCCCTTCCCTTTCCCAATATCCTCATTGTGCCCCCCACCTCACATGATACCACAATGCCCAAGGCAGCCGTCGCTCCTCCCCACCCCTTGTCCCAGCCCTGCATGTGTACACCCCTGTCCGCTGCCTCTATAGCTAAAGAGGGTAGTGGTTGTGTTGCAGTCAAAGGGCAGATTTTTATCACCCCCCCAGTCTCACATGTGAACGAGCCCTAGGTCAGTTATAGGGGGGCTACCCTCTACATAACTGTATAATACAGGAAGCGATTAACCTTTTTTAGTGAATAATTCGCCGTATAAACAACATATTTGTCAGACTGCACAGCCGCATCTGGCTCTGTAATCCTGTCTTCGCTCGGCGTAATTCAGACTCAATCCAGGTGGGAGTTAAAATCATTTGCTCATTGATTTTTTTTTTTGGGTTAGACCTCCGCTTCCAATAAAAGAGGCTCTCCATTCAGCAGACAATGGCACGCCGAGCCTTAAGTAGCTGGAGTGCTGTACATGTTCGCCAAGTGGCTATCAGCCGGTCACACGGGCCTTCCCTACGCCGCCGATCCGCGGTGAGATGTAATGGTAAATTGTGAAGGGAACAGAAAGCACTTGCCCTGATTGATTGATGGCTTTCCATTGTTCACCACTTCCTTCTGTTTACAGGAGAACTAAAAATAGTGATGTGGGAATGTATCAGCCGAGGAGCGAAGGGCCTACCAGCGGTCCCTGCCCACCGAGACAATGCAAATGGATAATTGTCATCACTGTCTGGAGTAAAGCTAAAGCCGGCTCTGCTAATGATGTCTGCTGATTGGTTGACGTGGTGTACTGCACTCCGTCCGGTGAAGGATCCCGAGAGCATAAGGGTTAAAGAAGAACACACATTTTTTTTTTTTTATTTTAAAGGGAAAGCCTACTCTTTGTCTGCTTTTTTTTTTTTTACTTGCACCAATTGGAAGAAGGAAGACTGTTCTATAATAAATAAATTTAGAATATTCATGTATGTGATTAGTATGCATGATTTTAATAGTAAGATATCTGATACATCCCTTCCTCAGTCCACACCCATATGAAATCTCGATATGGTATATACCCGGTGTATATTATCATTAGCAATATATACTTGTTCCCAGGTCCAGTATATTTAAACCAATATTTAGGTTTATCGTGAAGATAACCAACAATATGGCTGCCTTGCATTTACAGTGGAAGCTTGGTTTACGAGTAACGCGGTTAACGAGCGTTTTGAAAGACGAGCAACTTTTTAAAAAAATCCTGACTCAGTTTGCGAGTGTTGTCTCGCAAAACGAGCAGGATTCAAGCCAATGAGGTGTGCAGTACCGCATTTGGCCAGAGGTGCGGGGGCGCAGGTGACACTCGGAACGGTTCGGAGCCGGAGCCCCCAAATACTCGGAATCACTTGGAAATACTTGGAAACACTACTCTGTTCCTGAGTGTTTGAGCCTTTCCAAGGGTTTCCGAGTTCAGCCGAGCTGTCCCCGTGTATTTCTGAGGCTCTCTGGCACCCCCCCACCTCTGGCCACATGCGGTATTGCATGCAACAGAAGTCAATTATCTTCGTTTCCATTGACTTCTATAGAGAAACTCACTTCGATATGTGAGTGCTTTGAATTACAAGCATTCTCCTGGAACGGATTATGCTCGTAATCCAAGGTTCCACTGTATATACACTCACCGAGCACTTTATTAAGTACACCTTGCCAGTACCGGGTTGGACCAGTGGCAGCTGGTGCTGAAGGATTTTAGTGTGGGGGGGTGTGGGCAGGCCCCTCCAGGTCCACACTCACCCTACGGGCAGAGCCCTCCAGCAGTCACAGCTCCCCTGGTGCCCGGCGCCGCGGCTTCTGTGTTGACCCGGTCTTCTTTCCAGGTTCTGGGTTTTACGCCTCCTGTCCTGATTGGCCAGGGAGGGAAGCCAGAAGCTGATGGCGAGTTATGATGTGCTGGTATCGCAGGGTTGGAGGGTTTGAGGCGCAGTGCTCTGTGCCCCGAGGACAGCATGAAACAGGCCAATGGGGGGCTCAGGCTCTGGTCACGTGCTTGTGAGGGGGTGATGGACCTGGTAGAGACCTGTTGGTCCGGCGCCCCGCACAGTGCACGGACACACAAATGGATTGTGCGGGCTGGGGGGGGCACCGCCCCTTGTGGACCGCCCACCACTGGGTTGGACCCCCTTTTTCCTTCAGAACCACACCGTATAAAGGTGAATGGGGCCCTACTGCACACAATGGATGTGTGACTGCAGGTATTATCCCAGGACTGTTTTTTACAGCTGACTGATGCCTCTCTTATAAAAGCAATCCTAGCACCTAACTAGCCACTGTACTTTTACAAGCAGCGGGAAGAGACACCCCCACCATCTTCTGCGTCTTTACCAGGATCTCCCATCCCGCCGGGAGTCCTGATCGATCAGCTGGCAGTAGCGGATTGGCTTTATTCATCTCTATGCTATAGGGAACTGAAAGCGATGATCTTACATCACTTCCGGTTTACCCGGATGTAAATAGGGCCCTTTTTAAAAATGAAAAGAACTTGATCATGCCGATCTTGATGCAGAGGAGGGATTTGGAGTCTTAACCACTTGCTGCTCGTTGGACATCCATGGACATCCCCGGTTTTTAGTGGTTATACCGGGATGATGCCTGCACAGGCATCATCCCGGTATCAATCTTTTAAGCTGACGATTTCCCAGCGATTACCTACTCGAAGGGGGCCCCACCCACCGCCACCTTTCTTGGGCTCTCCTCTTCCATTGCGGAGCCCGGGAGCAATGCGGCCAGTGGTAATGGCTGCCCTTTACAGAGAGAGAGAGAGAGAGAGAGAGAGAGAGAGAGGAACTGACATTGTTCCTCCCTCTCTTTGTAACACCGGAAACCGGCCAGCGGCCAGGAAAGCAGCCGATCAGATCGATCTGAGCAGACCGACTTGATGTCCGCTGGTGTCCTGCGATCGTGTCAGGGAGCGGAAGAACAGGGAGATGCCTTTGTAAACAAGGCATTTCCCCGTTCTGCCTTGTGACATGACAGAGATCACTGCTCCCTGTCATCGGGAGCAGTGATCGCTGTCATGTGAGTTAGAATCACTCCCTAGGACACACTTAACCCCTTGATCGGCCCCCTAGTGTTTAACCCCTTCCCTGCCAGTGTCATTTACACAGTAATCAGTGCATTTTTATAGCACTGATCACTGTATAAATGACAATGGTCCCAAAATAGTGTTAAAAGTGTCCAATGTGTCCGCCATAATGTTGCAGTCACGATAAAAATCGCAGATCACCGCCATTACTAATAATTAATATTAAAAATGCCATAAATCTATCCCCTATTTTGCAGACGCTATAACTTTTGCGCAAACCAATTAATATACGCTTATTGCGTTTTGTTTTTTTTTACCAAAAATATGTAGCAAAATGCAAACTGAGAAAGAAATTGGTTTTTTATATATTTTTTTGGGATATTTATTATAGCAAAAAGTAAAAAATATTGCTTTTCAAAATTGTCGCTCTTTTTTTGTTTATAGCGCAAAAAATAAAAACCGCAGAGGTGATCAAATACCACCAAAAGAAAGCTCTGTTTGTGGTATTTGTAGAAAAAAAAGGATGTCAATTTTGTTTGGGTGCAACATCGCACGACCGCACAATTGTCAGTTAAAGCGACGCAGTGCCGAATTGCAAAAAGTGCTCTGGTCAGGAAGGGGGTAAATCCTTCCGGGGCTGAAGTGGTTAATAGATATTAGTGTTTGCTACACTCAACATGCCCTATTACTACTATCCTATACACGCCTTATTGGTTACCTCCTTACTATCAAGGTATCCCCATCATTGTTGTGTTTATTTTGTCATATATTGGCATTTTTCTATCTTTATTAGTGACACATATACACTTTTTATCACTTCACAGATTTTTTCTCCTTGTCATTAGCGCATTTTTTACCCATATATTAAACAACACCATTATGTTTCCAGGTGTGTG
Organism: Aquarana catesbeiana; assembly: GCF_042186555.1. Taxonomy (NCBI): domain Eukaryota; kingdom Metazoa; phylum Chordata; class Amphibia; order Anura; family Ranidae; genus Aquarana; species Aquarana catesbeiana. Next base: position 26,205,731 of record NC_133328.1, on the reverse strand, counting down.
GCGTTTTTTCTTTCCTTTGGTTGCATTTACATCGACCACCAGGATGTCAGATCTGTGAACACACCACATTGTTACCATCTCCCCGCCCCTTCACAGCTCCCATGGGGAAAAGGAGTTGACTTCTGGACGCGCTCAGAGGAGACCCTCTGTATGTTACCATATATATTGCTGCACATAAGCGTGCCTTCTTTATCCAACCAGATTACCATTTCCGACGAGAGTTGACCAGCATTTGGCACTACCTGTAAGTTACAGATATTGAGATATACTCATACATACATGGTTCTCCTCCTGCCCTTTCCCCTTCCCCCTACTACCCCTTCCTCTCTTTTTATTTTATTTTTTATTTATTTATATTTTTTTTGTTATTATCATTCATTGATTCATTTTTATCTCCAGATACCTACCTGCGCCTCTCCTGAGGAAGCGAGAATTACCTCGCGAAACGCGTAGGGCTCATTCGCGCAGCAGCTCTAAATCGATTGGGTATTTGTATGGTGCTTTCAGGTCCCGCATATCTCATTTTTTCATATGAACTCTATGCAGCACCATTCATGTTCATCATTTATGTCTTCTTTATTATTGTGGTACATATGTTTTTAAATGTATGATAATAAAGAAAAATTCTTTTTTTTACATTTACTGTTTGAGGTTTGACTCTTTAAAAGTCTCATGGGCAAAACGTTTTTTTCAGGTGTTGTACTTCACTGTAGTATCTTCCTCAAGCGTCACCCCGCTTCCCCGCTGGGTCCCTAGCTTGGCACTCCAGATACTTCTCAAGCTTTACCCCACTGGCCTGCTCGGTCCCTGGCTTGGCACACAAGGCTGCTCTGCAAGCGTCACCTGCACTGGCTGGGTCCCTGGCTTGACACCTGTTGAAGTTTCCAGATTCTTCACCGTCCCCGGTTGGTGAGAATGCTGCTCCGGTACTTGCTTCAGCTACTCATTGTGGTCCCTGGTAATAAGGTGGTAGGTCCCTTAGTGGCAACAGTTTCCCCTCTACCTCCGACCACAACAGGTTCTCCGGCCGGCAGAACCGTCTCTTCTGGTTGGACCGTAAGCTGCAATCCCAACCCTGCACTGCTCTCTTGCTTCTGGATAGGGCCTCAGACAGCCTAGCAGCCAGATGTGCCCGAGATAGGCCCAATCTCCAGCCTAGCAGCCTGGGCAATACAACACACGTCCACCCAGACAGCCGTCCAGGTGGCACAGAACACCGATCACCCGACCCCACCCAAATATATAGGTTCTCCCAGCAGGCCAAGAGATTTAAGAAAACCCCTGCCCATTGGCTGGGATACCCTCATGTACCCATATTCTGACCTTGGGTTGCCCTTCTCGTATCTAATGCCACTAGGTACCTGGCCACCTAGCTGCAAAAGAGAGAAGTGCAGCAATTACAGACTTAAGCCTCGTATACACGATCAGATTGTTGGCCAACCATGCATCTGATTTTTGTCCAAAGGGCGTGTGCCAGGATCTTGTCTTGCATACTAATGGTACACAATTGTTGGCCAACAAACACAAATGTAGTGACATACTACGAGGAATTTCAGCTCTTAAGCGCCACCCTTTGGGCCCCTTCTGCTAATTTCGTGTTTGGTGAGCATTGATTCCAAGCATGAGTGTTTGTACGTTCAACTTTTGTGTGACCAACTTGTGTACTGACCATCAGAAAATCTGAAAACAGACCGTTGCCTGCCGAAAATTTACTAGCTTGTCATCCAACATTTGTCAAAAGGAGTGTACTAACGGTCAGGTTTTAGGCCAACAGTCTGTCAACAGTCAATCCCCTTCCAACAATCTGATCGTGTGTACGAGGCTTAAGAGTGAAATCAATTGATCCCTAACAATGAGCCAAGGCAGCTATACCTGGCAGGTAAATTTTGGAGCAACCCTGCCTAAACACCAGGGTGCTACATCTGTTCTATACCCACTGTATAATTTGACTATATATGATATTGATTTATGTATGTTTTTTCTTTTTTAATCTGGAGTTTGAAATTGGCAATCGCTCTATAATATCATTTATATGTATACAATAAAGCTCCTGAAGAAGCGATATTCTAGTCCGCAAAACATGTCGAGCAACTAATACACAGATGGTATAATTGTTCAAGTGTCACAAATTCTTTGTGTGACCATATAGAGCCAATGTTTGTTGTTTCAGTTTGTTTTTAAAACTATGTATTTTAAATATTTTTTTGTAATAAAATTCTAAAATTTTCTACATTGAAATTGTTATCCCAAGTTTTTTTATGGTACCATTAACCACTTGCTTACTGGGCACTTAAACCCCCCCTCCTGCCCAGACCAAATTTCAGCTTTCAGCACTGTCACACTTTGAATGACAATTACGCGGTCATACAACACTGTACCCAAATGAAATTTTTATCATTTTTTTTTCACACAAATAGAGCATTCTTTTGGTGTTATTTAATCACAGCTGGGGTTTTTATTTTTTGCTTAACAAACAAAAAAAGATGGAAAATTAAAAAAAAAAATTATCATGTTTCATAGTTTGTTATAAAATTTGGCAAACAGGTAATTTTTCTCCTTCATTAATATGCGCTGATGAGGCAGCACTGGTGGGCACTGATAGACACAGATAAGGCGGTACTGATGGGGACAGATAAGGCGACACTGATGGCCACTGATAAGATGGCACTGATAGGCCCTGATTGGTGGCACTGATGGGTGGCACTGATGGGCACTGATAGGTGTTACTGATAGGTGCCACTAATAGGTGGCACTGATGGGCACTGGTAGGTGACACTGATGGAAAAAAATTGGAACTGCGCTAATGGAACAAATTGTATAAATGACAACCAGCCATCATACAGTGCAAAACCTTGTGAAAGATATATAAAACATGCATATAATACACATCACTAAGCATATGCATATAAATAAACGTACAAAAGTGCTTTTTCATGTGCAATAGTGCAAATTATATAATACTGTGTTAAAGTCCATACAATAAATGGGATAGGTCACCCAAGTGTTGATTGAAATGTGAACAATCTGGATGATTGAAAATAAGGTGTTAGATCCACCACCACCAATAGAGATACTGGCTGCTTACCAGAAACCCATGACCCCCCACTACAGAGGGTCTGGGTAGGCTGTTAAATTGATTGTTCCGAACCACCATCAAGAAACCGGATAGTAATGCTCCAATGGGATAAATGGGATCCTGGATGTCAGATGGATCAGCAGCACAATAGCAGGGCGTCAAACTCTCGGCAGCGGGGTTAACCATAAGTGAGAAAGAGAACTCCAATAGTGTAAAATCATATGGTTTTATTGAGTAAAAAAGTGAACACTCACATGTAAAATTGAAGTGTTAAACGATTGAAGAGGGGTCCGGGGCACCGGCCGGATGCCCGCAGACAGCCTGTCCTGCTGGTACAGTACAGCGATGGGGGATGACGCGATCACGTCGCTCCGTTCCGCCCTACGCGGCGTTTCGTAACAAGATTATGTCTTCCAGGGGCATGGGCGGTGTGTCGCGTCATCCCTCTATATAGTACAAGGGAATTAGAACCAAGCCAATTTTGACAGATTTTACTGCAGCTGGTGTACCCGTACCTGGATCCAGCTTCGAGAGGGAATCTGTGAGTCTAGACGGACTCCCCCTTTTCCCCCTTTTTTCGTTTTTTTCGTTTTTCCCTTATTGGTGCAATTATTATAGATATTTCAAAGGAACCCCATTCAAGATCCATCCATTCATCATTGATAATATACTCGTGATATTTAGATGTGTAGACCTTTTTAATAACATGATTTATCATGTGTTTTACAGTTCTTATAACACCGCCCCTTTTTGGGATATAACATCTGCAAAGATATGGGTCACACTATACGTTGTGACAGCGGAGGATGCGCCTTGCGCATTCCAATGATCCATTGCTTGCGATCCAAGTCTGCCACGGAAGTCCGCTGTTAGGACAAAACTCAGAGTGAGGCTTGGTTCTAATTCCCTTGTACTATATAGGGGGATGACGCGACACGCCGCCCGTGCTCCTGGAAGACGTAATCTTGTTACGAAACGCCGCATAGGGCGGAACGGAGCGGCGTGATCGCGTCATCCCCCATCGCTGTAGTGTACCAGCAGGACGGGCTGCCTGCGGGCATCCGGCCGGTGCCCCGGACCCCTCTTCAGTCATTTAACACTTCGATTTTACATGTGAGTGTTCACTTTTTTACTCAATAAAACCATATGATTTTACACTATTGGAGTTCTCTTTCTCACTTATGGTTAACCTCGCTGCTGAGAGTTTGACGCCCTGCTATTGTGCTGCTGATCCATCTGACATCCAGACCCCCATTTATCCCATTGGAGCATTACTATCCGGTTCCTTGATGGTGGTTCGGAACAATCAATTTAACAGCCTACCCAGACCCTCTGTAGTGGGGGGTCATGGGTTTCTGGTAAGCGGCCAGTATCTCTATTGGTGGTGGTGGATCTAACACCTTATTTTCAATCATCCAGATTGTTCACATTTCAATCAACACTTGGATGACCTATCCCATTTATTGTATGGACTTTAACACAGTATTATATAATTTGCACTATTGCACATGAAAAAGCACTTTTGTACGTTTATTTAAATGCATATGCTTAGTGATGTGTATTATATGCATGTTTTATATACCTTTCACGAGGTTTTGCACTGTATGATGGCTGGTTGTCATTTATACAATTTGTTCCATTAGCGCAGTTCCAATTTTTTTCTGTTTATCTTATGGTTGTGTTACACATAGGAATTTGCAGCTTTATATTCTGTTTACATATCTTACCTATGCGCAGTTTTTCTTTCCTTTTTTTCAGGTGACACTGATGGGCAGCGCTGTTGATGAGGCATTGTTTGGTGACACTGATAGGTGGCACTGTGGGCAGTGATAGGTGGCACTGTGGGCACTGATGGGTGGCACTGTGGGCACGGGTAGGTGGCGCTGGTGGGCACTGGTGGGCGGCATTGTTGTGCAATGGTAGGTGGCACTGGCAGGTGGCACAGGTGGGCACAGATGAGCTGGCGGGAGCTCTCCTTGATCAGGACCGATGTCCCCTCTGAGAGCCGCCGAGGATCGCCTTTTTTTTTCTCCTCACGCTGTCAGGAGAAAAAATAGCCGATTACCGGCTCTGTTTACATCACATGATCAGCTGTCATTGGCTGAGAACTGATCACGTGGTAAGGGGTCAGGATCGACCCCTTACTCCGATCTGTGATCAGCCGAGCCTCATAGACTCGCTGATCACAGAGTGTGCCACGCGCGCCCTGCAGGGGGCACGCAGGCTACTCGGGCACGGGGGGGAAGTCTATTGACGTACTCCCGGCAAAGTAGGTCCGTGCTGTAGCTGTCATTCGGCTATAGCGCGGATCTGAAGAAGTTAAAGTCCATTAAAGCCTCCCCCTCCAACTCTCCTCTCTAAAGTAACGCAGTGCCGTATCGCAAAAATTGGCCTGGTCATGAAGGGGGGTAAAACTTCCTGGGCTGAAGTGGTTAAATAAAATAAATAGACCCGTATATGTGTTACATTTTTGTATTTTGCCGTTTACTGGAATTCGGCTTTAAATGTTCAGCCTGAGCAGAGCCGCAGCACTTAGAAGAGCGGAAGATGCTGGAATTAGGAACCGTTCCCTATGCCTGATTGAGGTCTGATTCCCCATTACCGTACTCAGAGCAGACAGGTTTTGTGACTCGCTATTTTTTTTTTTTCTTGCTCAATCAGTCCATTTGAATGGCTGCGCTGAACACGGCACAATTAAGGTGTGCTTACTCTCTTCTCCATTCCCCCAATCCGCCCGGCAATTCTAAAAGCACAATTTATGGGTTTAATGGTGCCGGAACAAAAACCTAATGTAGTGTGCTTTCAGAGAATGTGTCAATGCCGCTCCCAGCTATTGATGGGCTTTATTGAGTGACGGCTTCTGCAATGATGTATTCAGCGCGCTTTGCATTCTGCTGATATGTACATTATTATAACCCTATAGACTCCGGCAAATCCGTCAGATTTTATTGTACGTTTCATTGTTTGTGTACGATAATGGGGAGCCTGTTTATAAAATAAGCTCAAATCTGGGAAGTGGGGGCCTGTTGTTAATGGTTTTAATGTCACATTTCAATGTCACCATTTTCCTGACGCGTTCACCTCCACCCAAGTTTATGTTCTTGTTCATGTTAAAGCTGAACTCCAGACAAACAGATGAATACACAAATGAAATGCATATAAGAGAGCCGGTTTACCTGCCAAAAGTGCAAATTCACACATTGGGGTCCCAAACCCATAGTGCTACTTTGACACCTCTCCCAGGGTGCAGGGCCAGCCTAATGCATTAGCACCCCTGGGCACTTCCCAGGTGCATAGGGGTCCCATGATAATCTTGCATAACATCATACTTGCCTATTGTCCCAGATGTGCCAGGACAGTCATGCTTTTTACCAAGCTGTCCCAGGATGGCAGTGTCCCGGAGCCTGTTCTGTGCCCTCCTGATGTCCCCCCCCCCCCCCGTACTGTGCCCTTTGTGTTGATTTAGTCTTTGATTTATGGCATACACATGAAAACCATGGGAACCCTGTAGGTTTCAAAAAGCGAACTTTGTTGGCACCAGATGAGACAGCGTAAGTAGATAAAAAAATTTATTTTATGTCTCCAAGATTAAAATTATTTGTACATTAAAACCAATTACAGCACATTCTGCTCTCTAGCTCCCTTGTCTCCTCCTCCCATGCTTGGTTCCGGGACTTCTCCAGAGCCTCTCCCATCCTCTGGAACTCACAACCCCACTCTGTCCGGGTATCTCCTACTCTGTCCACTTTTAGGCGATCCCTGAAATTTCATCTCTTCGGGGTGGCCTATCCTGCCTCCAGCTAACAACCGAATCTTCTACTCCCCTCATCAGTTCATCCCTTATAGTCCCTACCTTTTTGTTTCACCAGCCCCTCCCTCTTAGATTGTAAGCTTGCAGGAGCAGGGCTCCTCTAACTTTCTTGTTTTGCATTGTACTGTTGGTGTAGAGTCTCCCTACATTGTAAAGTGCTGTGCAAACTGCTGGAGCTATATAAATCCTGTATAATAATAATAATAATAATAATAAGGCAACCAATACCAGAACGATACCCAACCCAGAAATGAAAATATGCATTTCACGCAAAATATGTTATATTATATTTCTAATGGTATAACTGTAACCAGCAGGCGTAATGTCCATAGTTATTCCATTCTGGCAAAGTCAACGCATTTCGTGAAGATGTTTCGCTTCCTCAGGACTGGTTGGTTGGGTGCTGGTCTGGACATGCTGAAGGAAATGGATAACACGAGTCTCAGGGGCGGACACAGGTGAATCAAAGGGGGGGGAGGCAGGAGCACCCGATACCACACATGGGAGTAAGTCACACATGTGCAAGTCACAAGCAAGTCTCAAGTCTTAACCTTCAAGTCACAAGCAAGTCCCAAGTTACTGTGGCAAAAAGCAAGCAAGTCAAGTCGAGTCCCTGCTAGAAGTCAAGCAAGTCAAGTCAAGTCATTTATTTTGGTCAAGTCACAAATTAAGTCAAAATACTGATCTACCCCATTCCCACCTTTAAATGAGTTAAAAGTCAGTTTTCAGGAAAGGTTTTGTTTTATTTTCAACATTAACAAAACTGCTTAGTGCTTTTTTTCTTGGCATATTAAAGAAACACTTTGAATGCCCAAACAGCAGACAAGGAGCAGAACACTCAGCAATTAAATGGCCAACAAGCCTGAAAAAATGTAGTCCTTGCTGAGGGGGAAAATAACTAAGCTCAAAGTTTGAACTTGACACAATGCCAACATCTGGACACTTGAATGGTGATGAGAATAGCCACTTAAAATTCATTGCATTTGCAAAAAATTAAATTGGAAAGTACTTTATCGCTCAGTTGTGAGCGATGGGGTCGCATTATCACCCCACCATGGCTGAACACACGTTCAACAGGTGCGCTTGATGTAGGGACTGACATAACTCTTACCGCTACCCTGAACAGCTCCAATGGCATTTGGCAAATGCTGATTGGCTCAGAGGCGGTGGTGGGCGGAGTATGTGGGTAATATTTTTTTTGGGGGGGGGGGGGGGGTGCCAAGTCATTGCAAGTAAAATAGCCCAAGTCAAAGTCAAGTCGCAAGTCATTAGTGACAAGTCAAAGTCAAGTCGAGTCATTTATTTAATTTTGTCAAACAAGTCGCAAGTCCTCAAACAGGTGACTCGAGTCTGACTCAAGTCAAGTCATGTGACTCGAGCCCCCCACCTCTGCCCATCGCCCGATACCCTCAGACGCAAGGGACCCGGACACTTGGACAACCGAAAAAAATCCACTAGATTCCTCTATATGGATATGTTTAACTTAAAAAGCTAGTATTTGATCACCACTGTTTTTTTTATTTTTTTTAATATAAATAAAAAAGACAGAAATTTAAGAAAAAAAGATATTTTTTGCTTTCTGCTATAAAATATAACCAATATATATATATATATATATATATATATATATATTTTAACTAATTTCTTCATAAATTTTGACTGAAATGTATTCTGCTACATGTCTTTGGTAAAAAAAAAAAAAGATCCCAATAGGTGTACTGTATATTTCTGTGAAACTTATAGCATCTACAAACTATGGGATATATACTGGAATTTTGTTTGGGGAGGGGGTTGTTTTTTGTTTCTTTGATTCTTTTTATACTACTAATGGTGGTGATCGGCAACATATAATAGGACTGCGATAGTGCGGTGGGAAATCTGACACTAACTGACACTGGGGGGGGGGACTGACTAACTGCCACTGACAACACTAGTGACACTAATACAGTGATCAGTGATAATGATATACACTGTCACTGTACTAATGACACTGGCTGGGAAGGGGTATATGTTTACTGTGTGATGATTTTACTAAGTGATGTGCTTTGCAGGGAGGAAAAATCAAAAGGCGCTTGTTTACCAACACAAGGCTCTCTTCTGTCTTTCACTCAGCTGATCAGTGGCTCCTAGCCGTAAATTATTTTCCGGGGCCTGTTACTCGGCTTGCTCTGCAGTGAATGGCAGCTCAAGCTTCCCGGGGCGTGTGTGCATGCGTGAGCGGACCCGGAAGCCGGCCTGGTGCAGTATATGCACTGCGGTGGATCGGCAAGTGGTTAAGGAAGGTGGCCTATGACTGTGTGTATGTGTGTGTGTCTGCACTCGTGACCTCAGAATGATATTGTGTCATGCATTTTGAAAATGTGTGCCTGTCATTGAGAATATAAACCAACTCTGTGTATGAGGGACCCCCAAACCTGAAGTGCCACGGGACGCCCAAGATCTAAATCTGGCCCTGGACACTGCTGGTCGCTGGTTAGCTGAGAAATGGTCATTAACCAAAGAGAAATGGGTTTCTTCTTCTGTTCCCATGTCTACCCACTCTGCATGACTCCACCCCAAGGGGCCTTATATACTCACACCTCCCAACTTTCTGAGATGGGAATGAGGGACACCTATTAGCAAAAGTATGCAGGCATAGGACACACACACGCATGCTCAGAATAAATAAAGAGACGAAAGCTATTGGCTACTGCCGCGTTTATAGTCCCGACGTACATGTTTTACGTCACCGCGTTCAGAACAATCGGATTTTCCAACAACTATGTGTGACCGTGTGTATGCAAGACAAGTTTGAGCCAACATCCGTAGGAAAAAATCCATGGATTTTGTTGTCGGAATGTCCGATCAATGTCCGACCGTGTACAGGGCATAACAGTTCTTTCACTTCCACTACACTCACTTCTTCTACAATCAGTTCTTCAGCCCACTGAGCTCCCGGTCTCTCACTAGACTAGATGATTCACTGCCACTGAATCCCTCAAGCTCCTCTAATCTTCACGGTGTTATCTTCCTCAATCGTCACCCCTGCCTCTCTGCTAGGTCCCTAGCTTGGCACTAAAGATACTTTTCAAGCTTCACCCCACTGGCCTGCTCGGGCCCTGGCTTGGCACACAAGGCTGCTCTGCAAGCGTCACCTCCGCTGGCTGGGTCCCTTGCTTGACACCCACTGAAGTTTCCAATTCTTCATCGTCCACGGTTGGTGAGAATACTGCTCCGGTACTTGCTTCAGCTACTCACTGTGGTCCCTGGTAATAAGGCGGATAGTCCCTTACTGGCGACAGCTTCCCCTCTACCTCCGACCACGACAGGTTCTCCGGCCGGCAGAACCGTCCCTTCTGGTTGGACTGCAATCCCAACCCTGTGCTGCTCTCTTGCTTCTGGATAGGCCTTCAGACAGCCTAGCAGCCAGATGTGCCCAAGATAGGCCCAAACTCCGGCCTAGTAGCCCGGGCAATACAACACACGTCCACCCAGATAGATGTCCAGGTGGCACAGAACCCCGATCACCTGACCTCACCCAAATATATAGGTTCTCCCAGCAGGCCAAGGGATTCCAGAAAACCCCTGCCCATTGGCTGAGATACCCCATATACTCCTAATCTGTCCTTGCTTTGCCCTTGTCTTATCTAACGCCACCAGATACCCAGCCACCTAGCGACAGAAGAGAGAAGTGCAGCAATTCTAGACTTAGGGTAAAATCAATCGATCCCTAACAACGAGCCAAGGTAACTACACCTGGCAGGTACATTTAGGAGCAACCCTGCCTAAACATCAGCGTGCTACATACAGTGGGGCAAAAAAGTATTTAGTCAGCCACCAAATGTGCAAGTTCTCCCACTTAAAAAGATGAGAGAGGTCTGTAATGGTCATCATAGGTATACCTCAACTATGAGAGACAAAATGTGGAAACAAATCCAGACAATCACATTGTCTGATTTTTGAAAGAATTTATTTGAAAATTATGGTGGAAAATAAGTATTTGGTCACCTACAAACAAGCAATATTTCTGTTAGAAAGAAATTGGAAAGGAGGAAAGGTCAAGAGCACCACATCCCAAAAAATACATTTGAGAAGGAAAGAGACATTGAGGCCATAAATTGGCCCCGGGACTTTTAACGGTGCTAGGATCAATGAGGTAGGGAACGTAGAATAAAACAGATCTTTTATTTAACAATCTTTAAAAACAGACATTGGCCAAAAACAACACTAAAGTAGATTTACAAATCAAATAAGATAATTCATTGATACAGAGATTAATACCACTCTCTCAACATGTTTCGCTTTCCTAAGCTTCTTCAGGAGATATGCTGTGGTATTTTGGTCAACTATAAAGGCAGAAAAAAATATACAATGAGAATTTAATGTCTGCTAGTGAATTTACAGTCATAAAGTATATTGGTTTAATCAAAAGGGAAAAATATAGATGAAAAATATATAGATGAAAAATATATCATACAACGAAACATACAATATATGAATTGATATTATAACTTTGTATATAAAAAAAAAAAAAAAAAAAAAAATTAAAAATTAACACACCACGTCACAAATTTCTTTTCTTTTTGATCTTACCCGTAGAGAAAGGGAGATGTATATTAAAAAATAGATTTGTGCAAGGTAGATGTTTTGCCCTTCAGTCCGCACCTCACTGAAAAAGCATGCAGAGAGGGATAAAAAATTCAAAGAGTAGATGAAATTCTCTAAAAAGGGAGAGAAATCAAATACAGGGGTGTTACAAAAATCAGTATCAACTTCAATAGATAAGGTTGGCTAACAATTACACTATACATGGGGGTGAAAAGCATCCAGGATAGGGATATAGTTGTATACCTTTAATATGGTGAGTAGAATCAATTCACAGGTAACAAAGAATCACATCCAAAGGATGATGAAAAGCCTGATTGCTGTATATACAAATAAATGGTTCTTTTAATGCAGCAGGATAGCAGTCGGGAAATGGGCAGCATGCAGGATTAGAGCACCCACAAACAGCTGGTGGGTAATCAAACCTGGGGACACGTCTGCAGCCTACCACAAAGAGCCTAAAGATGTAAGCAAAAAGAATGGACTAAGTTTAATTACACAGGAGAAGTAGTGGGTTTTTCCTGAAAAGAGTGGAAAAATAACCAAAGAACTTACTAATAGTGGTCGGAACCGTTTGTAGTCGCACTAGCGTGAGGAACGTCCATCTGCCCAGCATATCAAAAGGGAATGACAGAGACTGGCGGGGAAAGCCCCGCTTTTTAAACCTCTCCAGCGTGACAGGGTCTGACTCACCGTCACGATGCGGACCGCCAGTGACAACTGCGCATGCGCACGCATCCCGGCTTCTATGCGGAGATAAGCGTCAGCGGTGTCAGATATGTATGACTGACCCGCGGCCATCTTTGAAAATCCTATGCCCTGAATGTGGCACTACGGAAGCCCTAAGGCTAAAGACAGGTATTGAGGCATGATGTACCGCATAGAAGGATAACCGGGAGGAAAGAGACAGCACTTGTTGTCAATTAGAGGGCAGCAGAGCAGTCAAAACATTGATTACGAAATGAATTGCTGAGTGCCCCGGGTGTCCGTGCATGCCAAGAAAATAGAGGAAAACGGACTGGAGAGAAAATAAAGGAAAAAACTCATACCGCACAAAAATCTTGATATAGAGACAATAGCAGTAAAGGTCAAAATTAGTAAGATAAATATGTAAATAACATCAAGAATTCTAACAAAGAATTCAACATTCTTATTTGGTTAATTATTTATGACAGATCGAATCAAAAAAGATAAAAAATAAAAAAGTAAATATATATTCGATCTGTCATAAATAATTAACCAAATAAGAATGTTGAATTCTTTGTTAGAATTCTTGATGTTATTTACATATTTATCTTACTAATTTTGACCTTTACTGCTATTGTCTCTATATCAAGATTTTTGTGCGGTATGAGTTTTTTCCTTTATTTTCTCTCCAGTTCGTTTTCCTCTATTTTCTTGGCATGCACGGACACCCGGGGTACTCAGCAATTCATTTCGTAATCAATGTTTTGACTGCTCTGCTGCCCTCTAATTGACAACAAGTGCTGTCTCTTTCCTCCCGGTTATCCTTCTATGCGGTACATCATGCCTCAATACCTGTCTTTAGCCTTAGGGCTTCCGTAGTGCCACATTCAGGGCATAGGATTTTCAAAGATGGCCGCGGGTCAGTCATACATATCTGACGCCGCTGACGCTTATCTCTGCATAGAAGCCGGGATGCGTGCGCATGCGCAGTTGTCACTGTCGGTCCGCAGCGTGACGGTGAGTCAGACGCCGTCACGCTGGAGAGGCTTAAAAAGCGGGGCTTTCCCCGCCAGTCTCTGTCATTCCCTTTTGATATGCTGGGCAGATGGACGTTCCTCGCGCTAGTGCGACTACAAACGGTTCCGACCACTATTAGTAAGTTCTTTGGTTATTTTTCCACTCTTTTCAGGAAAAACCCACTACTTCTCCTGTGTAATTAAACTTAGTCCATTCTTTTTGCTTACATCTTTAGGCTCTTTGTGGTAGGCTGCAGACGTGTCCCCAGGTTTGATTACCCACCAGCTGTTTGTGGGTGCTCTAATCCTGCATTCTGCCCATTTCCCGACTGCTATCCTGCTGCATTAAAAGAACCATTTATTTGTATATACAGCAATCAGGCTTTTCATCATCCTTTGGATGTGATTCTTTGTTACCTGTGAATTGATTCTACTCACCATATTAAAGGTATACAACTATATCCCTATCCTGGATGCTTTTCACCCCCATGTATAGTGTAATTGTTAGCCAACCTTATCTATTGAAGTTGATACTGATTTTTGTAACACCCCTGAGGTGCGGACTGAAGGGCAAAACATCTACCTTGCACAAATCTATTTTTTAATATACATCTCCCTTTCTCTACGGGTAAGATCAAAAAGAAAAGAAATTTGTGACGTGGTGTGTTAATTTTTAATTTTTTTTTTTTTTATATACAAAGTTATAATATCAATTCATATATTGTATGTTTCGTTGTATGATATATTTTTCCCTTTTGATTAAACCAATATACTTATGACTGTAAATTCACTAGCAGACATTAAATTCTCATTGTATATTTTTTTCCACCTTTATAGTTGACCAAAATACCACAGCATATCTCCTGAAGAAGCTTAGGAAAGCGAAACATGTTGAGAGAGTGGTATTAATCTCTGTATCAATGAATTATCTTATTTGCTTTGTAAATCTACTTTAGTGTTGTTTTTGGCCAATGTCTGTTTTTAAAGATTGTTAAATAAAAGATCTGTTTTATTCTACGTTCCCTACCTCATTGATCCTAGCACCGTTAAAAGTCCCGGGGCCAATTTATGGCCTCAATGTCCCTTTCCTTTTCAAGCAATATTTCTGGCTCTCACAGGCCTGTATCTTCTTCTTTAAGAGGCTCCTCTGTCCTCCACTCATTACCTGTATTAATGGCACCTGTTTGAACTTGTTATCAGTATAAAAGACACCTGTCCACAACCTCAAACAGTCACACTCCAAACTCCACTATGGTGAAGACCAAAGAGCTGTCGAAGGACACCAGAAACAAAATTGTAGACCTGCACCAGTCTGGGAAGACTGAATCTGCAATAGGCAAGCAGCTTGGTGTGAAGAAATCAACTGTGGGAGCAATAATTAGAAAATGGAAGACATACAAGACCACTGATAATCTCCCTCAAGCTGGGGCTCCACGCAAGATCTCACCCCGTGGGGATCAAAATGATCACAAGAACGGTGAGCAAAAATCCCAGAACCACACAGGGGAACCTAGTGAATGACCTGCAGAGAGCTGGGTCCAACGTAACAAAGGCTACCATCAGTAACACACTATGCCGCCAGGGACTCAGATCCTGCAGTGCCAGACGTGTCCCCCTGCTTAAAGCCAGTACTTGTTCGGGCCCATCTGAGGTTTGCTAGAGAGCATTTGGATGATCCAGAAGAGGATTGGGAGAATGTCATATGGTCAGATGAAACCAAATTAGAACTGTTTGGTAGAAACACAACTCGTCGTGTTTGGAGGAGAGAGAATGCTTAGTTGCAACCAAAGAAAACCATACCTACAGTGAAGCATGGGGGTGGCAACATCATGCTTTTGGGCTGTATCTCTGCAAAGGGAACAGGACGACTGATCCGTGTACATGGAAGAATGAATGAGGCCATGTATCGTGAGATTTTGAATGCAAACCTCCTCCCATCAGCAAGGGCATTGAAGATGAAACGTGGCTGGGTCTTTCAGCATGACAATGATCCCAAACATACCGCCCGGGCAACGAAGGAGTGGCTTCGTAAGAAGCATTTCAAGGTCCTGGAGTGGCCTAGCCAGTCTCCAGATCTCAAACCCATAGAAAACCTTTGGAGGGAGTTGAATGTCCGTGTTGCCCAGCGACAGCCCCAAAACATCACCGCTCTAGAGGAGATCTGCATGGAGGAATGGGCCAACATACCAGCAACAGTGTGTGACAACCTTGTGAAGACTTACAGAAAACGTTTGACCTCTGTCATTGCCAACAAAGGATATATAACAAAGTATTGAGATGAACTTTTGATATTGACCAAATACTTATTTTCCACCATAATTTGCAAATAAATTCTTTCAAAAAATCAGACAATGTGATTGTCTGGATTTGTTTCCACATTTTGTCTCTCATAGTTGAGGTATACCTATGATGACAATTACAGGCCTCTCTCATCTTTTTAAGTGGGAGAACTTGCACAATTGGTGGCTGACTAAATACTTTTTTGCCCCACTGTACTGTACGTTTGGTAGGTACATAGTATAAATCCGTTTGCAGAGGTAGATTAAAAGCATAACATAAATGAGTGGTTTGTTACAGGGATTTCCAGCTGAAAACGGGACATATTTGAGAAAAGCTTCAGTATGATCCCCCATCTGTCTCACATTGATGTTTTTCTTTTAAAATGCTCTGGCCCATTTTCCGCCACAGGCTGATAATCAAACAGAACATTCTGACATATCTCCTGTACTCCTAGCCCTCTTTGAAGGAAAAAATATCTGTATTTTCTGTAGTAACATTGGGCTGAATCAGGCGTTTGCTCTTATTCTGCAACATCTACAAAAAAAAATAGAAATAGGTAAAACAGCGCCCCCTGGAGGAAAATACCCCCATCCAGCACTTATCAGACAGCCAGTGGGCGCCAGATCTGTAAAGCTGTCAGAGATGGATTTGACAACAAAATTGTTGCATTTATAAATCATATTTGCAGTCAGCTTTGTCTTTAAGATTTGCCAGAAAAAAAAGTCTCATTCTCCAGATTTTAGCATTTACAAAATGACCAATGTTACAATTGGTGGCAGTGACGAAATGCTAAATCTTTTGGTTTTATTAATAGGTTCGTGTTTTTTACTCCAATGGAGATCACTGTATTCAATCTCCCTCTGCTGTCTAGGTCAGGGGTCTCGGTCTAGGTCAGGGGTCTCGGTTTGGTCAGATGCGTTGGAGGCCAGAGGAGAGAGCAAAAAAGTTGATCTAAACAAATATATAAAAAAAAGATACACTGTAAAAAAAAAAAAAAAAAAAAAAAAATTTTAAATAGAATAAATAATAATATAATAATAATAATATATAATAATTAAAAATGTAAAGCACCCCGCAGACCCCCCCAATGCTCACACACAAAGACACACGTGCAGGTAGGTCTCACACGCATATCTAAACAGCGATCTAGCACCAGACCCCCTGTGTAACGCCAAACTGTTATGCCGCGTACACACGAGCGGACTTTCTATCCTACTTGGTCCGGCACACTTTCCGACGGACTTTGTCCGCCAGGTGCGCCGGACTTTAAAACGGACGGACTTGCCCACACACGCCGGGACTTTCCGGCGGGCTAAGTCCGCCCGTCTTTCCGACGGACTTTCGCCGGAGTTCCGGCGGACTTTCAGAATGAACGGACTTGCCCACACACGGACAAGTCCGTTCATTTTGAACGTGACTCAGGTGCGACGGGACTAGAAAAGGATGTCAATCTTGCCGCTTTTATCGGCGAGATTGACACCTTGCTAGCCCCGTCGCGGGGCATACCAGGCCCTTAGGTCTGGTATGGATTATAAAGGGGAACCCCGCTACGCCGAAAAAACGGCGTGGGGTCCCCCTAAAATCCATACCAGACCCCGATCCGAGCACGCAGCCTGGCCGGTCAGGAAAGGGGGTGGGGACGAGCGAGCGCCCCCCCCCTCCTGAACCGTACCAGGCCGCATGCCCTCAACATGGGGGGTGGGTGCTTTGGGGGAGGGGGGCGCCCTGCGCCCCCCCCCCAAAGCACCTTGTCCCCATGTTGATGAGGACAAGGGCCTCTTCCCGACAACCCTGGCCGTTGGTTGTCGGGGTCTGCGGGCGGGGGCTTATCGGAATCTGGGAGCCCCCTTTAATAAGGGGGCCCCCAGATCCCGGCCCCCCACCCTATGTAAATGAGTATGGGGTACATGGTACCCCTACCCATTTACCTAGGAAAAAAGTGTAAGTAATAAAACACACTACACAGGTTTTTAAAATATTTTATTAAACAGCTCCGGGGGGGGGATCTTCCTCCGGCTTCGGGGGTCTTCTTCCGGCTTCGGGGGTCCCTCCGCTTCATCTTCTCCCGGCGTCCGGTTGGTTCTTCTCCGCTCTCCGGCCTCTTCTCCCGGTGTCGCAGGTCTTCGGCCGGCCCCTCCGCTCTCTTCATGTAGCTCTATTGCGAGCGGAGGTCCGGACTTCTGGGCTTCTTGGCTTCTTGGCTTCTTGGCTTCTCTTCTCTTCTCTTCCCCCAGATGTTGACACGACGCTCTCTCCGGCTGGACTGGTCTCTGAGGGCTGCGTTGTGACTTATATAGGCGGAGACCCCGCCCCCATATGATGTCACAGTCCTTGGGCATGCTGGGACTGTGACGTTTTAGGGGGCGTGGTCGACCACGCCCCCTAAAACGTCACAGTCCCAGCATGCCCAGGGACTGTGACATCATATGGGGGCGGGGTCTCCGCCTATATAAGTCACAACGCAGCCCTCAGAGACCAGTCCAGCCGGAGAGAGCGTCGTGTCAACATCTGGGGGAAGAGAAGAGAAGAGAAGCCAAGAAGCCAAGAAGCCAAGAAGCCAAGAAGCCCAGAAGTCCGGACCTCCGCTCGCAATAGAGCTACATGAAGAGAGCGGAGGGGCCGGCCGAAGACCTGCGACACCGGGAGAAGAGGCCGGAGAGCGGAGAAGAACCAACCGGACGCCGGGAGAAGATGAAGCGGAGGGACCCCCGAAGCCGGAAGAAGACCCCCGAAGCCGGAGGAAGATCCCCCCCCCGGAGCTGTTTAATAAAATATTTTAAAAACCTGTGTAGTGTGTTTTATTACTTACACTTTTTTCCTAGGTAAATGGGTAGGGGTACCATGTACCCCATACTCATTTACATAGGGTGGGGGGCCGGGATCTGGGGGCCCCCTTATTAAAGGGGGCTCCCAGATTCCGATAAGCCCCCGCCCGCAGACCCCGACAACCAACGGCCAGGGTTGTCGGGAAGAGGCCCTTGTCCTCATCAACATGGGGACAAGGTGCTTTGGGGGGGGGGGCGCAGGGCGCCCCCCTCCCCCAAAGCACCCACCCCCCATGTTGAGGGCATGCGGCCTGGTACGGTTCAGGAGGGGGGGGGCGCTCGCTCGTCCCCACCCCCTTTCCTGACCGGCCAGGCTGCGTGCTCGGATCGGGGTCTGGTATGGATTTTAGGGGGACCCCACGCCGTTTTTTCGGCGTAGCGGGGTTCCCCTTTATAATCCATACCAGACCTAAGGGCCTGGTATGCCCCGCGCTCGCCGCAATAGGAAGATTTGTTTTTCCTATTGCAGCGAGCGCGAGATGCAATACCACCCCCTCGTGTCGTATTTGGTCTGTCGGACCAGCCTACACACGAGCGGGCTTTCCGTCGGACCAGCACACACACGAGCGGACTTTCCGCCCGAAACTGAGTCCGACGGAAAGATTTCAAACATGTTTAAAATCTAGGTCCGGCGGGCTTTTGGGAAGAAGTCCGCCGGAAAAGTCCGCCGCCGCCCACACACGGGCGGATTGTCCGGCACACTCTGGTCCGCCGGACCAAGTATGCCGGAAAGTCCGACCGTGTGTACGCGGCATTAATCTGTAAAGGCTTTTAAAACATCACCTATGGAGATTTTTTAGTACCGTAGTTTGGCCGTGCGCAATTTTAAAGTGACCTGTTTGGTATCTATTTACTTGGCGTAACATAATCTTTAATATATAAGCAAAGGGGGTTTGTTTGGGACTTTAAAAGAAGCATCTGCATTTAATATGTGCCTCCATCCCTGTTCAGAAGTAAAATAAAAGGGGGGTATTGGGATTTTAGATGAGGCACATGGAGAGTGATGGATGTATTGTAAATGTAAAGACATGTTTAACAGACGTGTAACCAATCAAGGCATATAGCAACTTGTACATAAAAAAGTTTTTATTTTATCTATATACAATACCAATGGTACATTGTGAATAGAATAGATACACATATATAACATGCGGACACTGAGCAGTGTGTATAATACATCAATATGAGCCATTACTGTTCCATGTTGTAAAATCATTGTATAAGAAGGAACAAAACATTAAGGCCCCTTTCACACTGGGGCAGTGGGGGCGACGGCGGTAAAACACAGCTATTTTTAGCGGCGCTTTACAGTTGTTTTAGCGGTGGTATTTGGTAGTTTTAACCCCCCGCTAGCCGGCCGAAAAAGGTTTACAACCGCATGCAAAGCACCGCTACAGCGGCGCTATGCCGGCGGTATAGCCGCGCTGCCCCAATGATTTCACCTCTCCAAACATGCTGTTTGCAGGTGTTTTTTTTCTCTCCTGCCAGCGCACCACTCCAGTGTGAAAGCCCTCGGGGGGCTTTCACACTGGAGACACAGCAGCGGCAGTTTCAGGTCGGTTTGCAGGCGCTATTTTTAGCACAATAGCGCCTGCAAACTGCCCCAGTGTGAAAGGGGCCTAAAACATTGCAATAGATGTAAACAAACATATATGCATCTTTAAAAGCTTGGCGCATTTCGTGGACTAATTCCACTTCTTCAGGAGCGGATGCAAGAATATATCTGCAGAGAATATATAAAGACTAACGAGGTCTATTGTTAAATCCAACTATTGAGGGGGAGAAAAGTATAATGGAAAGGAAACAGGAAGGATTACATCCCCCAATACTTACATATTGGCTGAGTGAACGTATGGTATTGCAAAAATGATGCCTATCCCGGGAGCTGTGGGGATATGGACCCAGGGTACATCCGGGACGCACAGACTGTTACCCCAGAAGGGTGAGAGTCTCCAAGCCAAAGTGATAGGTGGGGCATGGCAGAAGCATCCAGGTGTCTAAAAAATGTATACTATACACGTTATATTAATTTTTTAGACATCTGGATGCTTCTGCCATGCACTATCTTTTACTTTGGCTTGAGGACTCTCATCCTTCTGGGGTAACAGTGTGTGCGCCCCGGATGTACCCTGGGTCCATATCCCCACAGCTCCCAAATTTTAAGGGTATGCCTCAATTTACATAGTTTAAGATAGGGGCAGGTACCATCATCCACAAAGGGTCAATGTTGAATGTATATATTCTTTTGTACAAATGTTTTTTGATCTTTCCCTTTCCCCTTTTAATCATGTTTTTTGATAAATAAATTGATACATTTTATATTACTTTTGTCCAATCCTTGGGTACAGAGATAGTCCAGTTCTTTCTATTTCTGCCAGGGGTATGCTTGGGGCAGCCCCAGGCTTCCCTTTCCCACAGCTCCCGGGATGGGCGTCCTTTTCACCATTTTTGCAATACCATACATTAATATGTAAGTATTTGAGGGAAGAATTCCTTCCTGTTTCCCTCCCGTTATACTTTTCTCCCCCTCAATAGTTGGTTTAACAATAGACCTCATTAGTCTTTATATATTCTATGCAGATACATTCTTGCATCCGCTCCTGAGGAAGTGGAATGTGTCCACGAAACGCGTCCTGCTTCTTTAGATGCATATGTGTTTGTTTACATCTATTGCAGTGTTTTAATGTTTTGTTCCTTCTTATACAATGATTTTACAGCATGGAGCAGTATTGGCTCATATTGATGCATGCTCAGTGTCCACATGTTATATATGTTACATAGTAGGTGAGGTTGAAAAAAGACACAAGTCCATCAAGTCCAACCTATGTGTGATTATATGTCAGTATTACATTGTATATCCCTGTATGTTGTGGTCATTCAGGTGCTTATCTAATAGTTTTTTTAAACTATCGATGCTCCCCGCTGAGACCACCGCCTGTGGAAGGGAATTCCTCAACCTGACCTCTCTTACAGCATTCCACCTTACACAGACCCCTCCTTAAATTAGGGTTCACCTTTACATTCCAGAGCTCACAGAGATCCCCTTACAGTATAGGTGGAAATTCTCTGTTGTTGGGGGCCCTTTGCTAACTCTGATGAAAGGGGGGCTCTGCGGACTCTGATGTAACGGGCACTGTGTGGACTCTGATATAAGGGGCGCTCTGCAGACTCTGATGTAAGGGGCACTCTGCAGACTCTGATGTAACGGGTGCTGTGTGGACTCTGATGTAAGCGGGGGGTCTGCAGATTCTGATGTAAGCGGGGCTCTGCAGACTCTGATATAACGGGCGCTCTGCAGACTCTGATGTAACGGGTTCTGTGTGGTGGCTGTGTGGACTCTGATGTAAGCAGGGCTCTGCAGTCTCTAAAGTAAGGGGCGCTCTGCAGACTCTGATATAACGGGCGCTCTGCAGACTCTGATGTAACAGGTTCTGTGTGGTGGCTGTGTGGACTCTGATGTAAGCAGGGCTCTGCAGACTCTGATGTAAAGGGGGCTCTGCAGACTCTGATGTAAGGGGGTCTCTGCAGACTCTGATGTAACGGGTGCTGTGTGGATGCTGTGTGGACTCTGATTTAAGCGGGTCTCTGCAGACTCTGATGTAAGCGGGTCTCTGCAGACTCTGATGTAAGCGGGTCTCTGCAGACTCTGATGTAAGCGGGTCTCTGCAGACTCTGATGTAAGGGGGTCTCTGCAGACTCTGATGTAAGGGGGGCTCTGCAGACTCTGATGTAACGGGTGCTATGTGGATGCTGTGTGGACTCTGATTGAAGCGGGTCTCTGCAGACTCTGATGTAAGGGGGTCTCTGCAGACTCTGATGTAAGGGGCACTCTGCAGACTCTGATGTAACGGGTGCTGTGTGGATGCTGTGTTGACCCTGATTTAAGCGGGTCTCTGCAGACTCTGATGTAAGGGGGGCTCTGCAGACTCTGATGTAAGGGGGGCTCTGCAGACTCTGGTGTAAGGGGGGCTCTGCAGACTCCGATGTAAGGGGGGCTCTGCAGACTCTGATGTAATAGGGGCTCTGCAGACTCTGATGTAAGGGGCGCTGTGTGGACACTGATTTAAGCGGGTCCCTGCAGACTCTGATGTAAGGGGTTCTCTGCAGACTCTGATGTAAGGGGGGATCTGCAGACTATGATGTAAGGGGGGCTTTTTGTGGTGAAAATGATTAGTGCCCACCTAGTTTTGACTGTGGTATCTTATCTGCCCCCCCCCCCCCCCCCCCCCATATATTGCTCCTATTGTCCCTTTGGTTACTATGCAGAGCTGCACCAGATTTTGCACTCTCCAGTTTTAGTAAATCAACCCATCCTGTCAAATGCTGAGACTGTTTATTCACTGAACGGTTGTATCAGATGCCAAGGACTTGCCTATCAGTTGTACTAATAAACCTGCTTAAGATCAGTATAGAAAATATCAGTGCACCATACACTGTGTGTGCCTGTGTGATCCCCCCGCATGGGTACCTACTTGCTTATGGTGCACCAAGAGGAGTGGGGGGTCATAAGGGCGGGGGGAACCAAGCCCGCTGTTGCAATTTAAGATTACCCTGACAAATTTGTGGAAGCCTAGAGCGCCATCTGTGGGCGGTATCTGGGTAAGCATGTTCTAATACAAAAGGATAATATATTTTAGATTTTTTTTTTTTATAGATTTGAAATCTATTTAAATGTCGCTCTACATTTCTTTTAAGGTTAACTCAGTACGTCTACCTTTTATCGTTCCGAGCCTCTTTCTGTATCCCAGCTCTCTATAGCTTGCGAATAAAACAATTACTCTTTCTTTCTGGATATCTATTCACCGGTACAAGGCATGAAATATCAAATTAGCACTTGGAAGGGGAACACGAGCAAGAAATTGTGTGGAGTGTTTGAAAAAAAAAAAAAAAAGAACAGTTTAATGTTGGCTAATCCTCACTGTAAGCGCCACGATGAAAGCTCCTCGGCTTGCATAATTTCACGTTGCGAAGGGCAGATAAATTAACACGGTTCAGGGCGCTGGGAACCACGGTTCCTTCATCGCATTAGCAAAGTCACTAAGACCTTGAATGACCCGCTGTGTAAATGTCAGTCCTGAGCCCTGCGATGGGCGCTTAATCCAGCGTTTCACTTGGCTTGTGAGGGGGGGGGGGGGGAGGGAATTTGCATTTGTTTGAAATAAGAAGTAAAACAGAAGGTCTAACATTATGTATCCAGGCAGGTGTAAGAACTGAGAGATGCCAAGACACAACCTTCAGAAATCACAGGAGATGGAAGGAAACAGTGACAAAAGGAAGCGGCAAGAGGCAGTTATAAATGGTATAGCGGCTAACAGGGAAACCATAATGGCTTTCAGTCAATTTTATCCTAAACCATATCTAAACCCTAAAGGATGAATGTATGCAGCACTAAAAACATAAAATTATAAAGTAAAAGTCCACAGTGTTAAAACAAACTCCTTGTTTAGGGAAACAGCTGGAACCAACCACGGGGCAGACAGAGACACGATAAGGTGAGCGTGAGATTATCCTCCACCGAACATCAACACACTAGGCCTCTTACCATAGAAAATGGACCACTGAGTTACAGGTGGTCAAATAAGCGTGATATTGTCAGGGTTGGGCTCAGCCCTTCTTTCTCTGAGCTGGCCTCTCAGCTGTCAGCTAATTGCTAGCTCCCATCTCTCTCCACAGTTACTCAACTGTTGATGATCCTGCTCGTCAGTCCTGCCTATTTAAGCCACCCAGGCCAGAGGAGCTCTGCCTTCGCCTTGGTCACATCACAGAAACTATCTCCTGCAATCCTGTTCAAGGCTTGCTTTGCTGACATCCCTTCTGGCTCCAGATCCTTCTTGCTGTTCCATTACATCAGGGATCTTCAAACTATGGCCCTCCAGCTGTTGTGGAACTACACATCCCATGAGGCATTGTAAAACTCTGACATTCACAGACATGACTAGGCATGATGGGAACTGTAGTTCCTGAACAACTGGTGGGCCGTAGTTTGAAGACCCCTGCATTACATTGATCCCTGACTTCTGGCTTGGCTGACTATCCATTCCAGTTACTGAACTTTTCCTATGTTTTGACTACGTTTGTTCTGTTTACTTTTATTATTAAACAAGTGTGATTTAACTGTATTTCTATTTAGGCCTGATTTCATGGTTTCTATTTATCCACAGCGCCACAGAACCACTTCAATTGGATCATAGATGGCTGGATCTTGTAGTCTCACCAAATGGAAATTCATAGGTACATGTATGAAATATAAAAAGGAAACTGGTGTATTATTTAAAACCAGGGTGAATTTATTTAATAAAAAACAGCCAGGGTACTCACATTTCGTTAGATAAAAGCAGGCTTGTCAGAAGCTACAATCTGTCATTTGATATCAATTGTTTCTAACCACAACGATGGCCGCAGTCGGCACGTTACAGCGTTGTGACGTCAGCGCTCCACCCTACGTGGCGTTTCGTCCAATAGGAACGTTGTCAGGGGCGTGGTCAGAGCTCGTCATGTCCTCTTTATATAGGAGGGAGGGCGAGAGAGAAACACCCCTTCCCCCTGCACTCCAAGCCTCTCTTTCATCCGCCAGAAGCAGAACCATGTCATAACCGGATGTTTACACCACAGCTAAGACATACTTGACTAGACACAGCCACGATGGCCATGTTTAGGGAGACCAGACAAGGAACATTATACAATATACCAGTCTGGTTTCTGAGAGAGGATAAGGTGAAAGAACCGGGCCAATTTGGAAAGAGAGATGATAAATCTAAACAATGGAAGTAATCAAAACAACCAAAAAATATAAAATTAAAATGATAAAAAATATAAAAATATTAAAAAAAAAAAAAAATATCTAAACCCTAAAACTAAAATGTATTATATTGCATTTTGCTAGTCTTAAGAACTGGTGGCTTCATAAATTTTCTTTTTTTTTATGTCTTTTTTCCATTATTTGCAAATGATGATCCTGCAAGTAAAACACTTCTTGTCCTGGGGTAACAATACTTTTAGGTAGGTGCAGCCTGTCCTCCCCTCTGTAGGTGGAGCTAGACTTGAATGGCAATACAGAAGGGGAGGAAGTTATGAGGAACCCAGCTCCTCTATGACTTCCTGGGTCTTCAGCAGAGCAGCTGTCCAATTGGATGCTGGTGCCCTGCGTGACCCCTGTGGCCATCCCAAGTCATAGCTCCCAACTGTCCCTGATTTCGAGGGACTGTCCCTGATTTAGAGCAATGTCCCTCTGTCCCTCTTTTCCCCTCATTTGTCCCTCATTTTGGTCTGATCTATATAGTTGTATATAAAATGCACTTTTTATCTTTCGAAAAGTGTTACCCAGTGCTAAACCTTCCATCCAAATTCTAAATGGCTGCATTTGTCAATTTTAAAAGCCAACATATTGGCCTTAAAAAAAAGGGGCGTGACAGGGGGGCGTGTCCTATGCCAACATACATTTGCTAGTAGGTATCCCTCATTCCCATCTCAAAATGTTGGGAGGTATGTCCTAGGTGAGGGCAGTGCTTATTTAAAGAGGAAGTAAACCCTGATGGGTTTACTTCCTCTTTGTTTCCCTGCAAACGTAAAGCATAATGGGCTACTATGAATCGCATAGTAGCCCATTATGTGTCACTTTCCTGACACAGGAGCCTGCAATGTCACCGCTGTCCCCTCTACTACGGAGCGTCCATCTTCTTTCTGGGTATGGTGGCTCCGGCGCTGTGATTGGCCGGAGGCACGATGACATCACTCCCGCACATGCGTACGGGAGTCGCCACTAACGGCATATTGCCGTTAGCAGCGGCATGCTCAGTGCGCCTGCGCGCCTCTGTCTACGGCGTATGCACCGTCGACAGCGGTGCCTGTCTTTTTGCAAATATCTCCTAAACCGTGTAGGTTTAGGAGATATTTCTTGGACCTACAGGTAAGCCTTAATCTAGGCTTACCTGTAGGTCAAAGTGGCCTGTATAGGTTTACAACCACTTTAAAGTGATTGTAAGGCTTTGTTTTTTTTTTGTTTTTTTGTTTTTTTTAAATAACAAACATGTCATACTTACCTCCACTAAGCAGTTCGTTTTGCACAGAGTGGCCCCGATCCTCGACTACTGGGGTCCCCCGGCGGCGCTGGTAGCTTCTCCCCGCATTGTCTAACTCCCTAGGAGAAGCGATCTCCTGGGTTATCTTGCGGGCGCGCTCCTGAGTCCAGCATTTGCATCCATAGACGCAGAATGCCGGACTCGGCCCTGCCCCCGGCACCCGCATCATTGGATTTGATTGACAGCAGCGGGAGCCAATGGCTGGGCTGCTATCAATCTATCCAATTAAGAGCCGAGACAATGGGCAGAGGGGAAGAGTGCGTCTCCGGCGCATGAATCACAGGACTCAGGTGAGTAAAACATGGGGGGGGGGGGGCATGTTGGGCCGGTCAGTGACAGGAGTTTTTTCACCTTAATGTATAGGATGCATTAAAGTGAAAAAACATGAGGGTTTACAACCCCTTTAAGACACAGGCTCCCTGACTTGGCACACATTCTGTGGTTAGCGTAGGGATAGGTTCCCTGTCTGTCGGGGACAATATAGTGTAATGGAGAGGATTTGGAGAAGAAGGGATAGGGCAGGGACCATTCTACCCTCTACTTTACTAAGCCTCCTAGTTGGGTCAGGCTGGCCAGGCTGCATTGCTGCTCCTCACTGCAGAAGCTGTCAGGATCACTTCAAGCCAACGGACCACTACTACAGGTTTTGTAAGTGGCTCCGGACAGCATGTGCACACCTGCCGGACTTAGTTGTACCTTGTTTGAACTTTCTGCAATACACAGTTCACATTACTCAGCCGTTGTGTGGCTTCTGCCACTGTCACACTACGCTACACCCTATTCACGCGCTCACAGTATGCTGGAAGGACACGGAGTACACACAGACACTATACTGAGAGAGACACACAGCAACAGGAAATGGAGGGCTCCATGGACAGAAACCAAACGGAATATAACTGCACAGCCAGAGGGAAACCCTGAGAACAAACACAAGATCAAACAGCACACATGTAGCACCCTCTAGTGTGCTAGGGTTCTATAAGCGGAGTTTCACTCAAAAGTGGAACTTCTGCTCGTTGTACTCCTCCCCCCCTCCAGTGCCACATTTGGCACCTTTGGGGGGGGAGGGGGGACATGATACCTGTCTTTCACAGGTATCCTGTCCCCACTTCCGGGTGCCTCAGCCGTGGATATTTGCATCACCGCTCGTGCTCCCTCCTCCTCCCTCCTCCTTCCCTGGCCACCGGGCCAGTAGGAGAGAGGAGCCTCGTGCATGCGCAGTAGGATTCCTGGCTTGAAGCCATAAGGCTACATTGCCGGGTTCCCTTACTCGCAATGGAGGCGGCAGCACCCAAAAGCTGATGGAAACATCAGCTGTGGTGCCAACATCGCTGGACACCAGGACAGGTAAGTTTCCTATTATTAAAAGCCAGCAGCTGCAGTATGTGTAGCTGCTGGCTTTTAATTTTTGCAGCGGTGGACGGACCTCCGCTTTAATGTAAGTTTTGTAGATGTTAGTGTAGGAAAATTCAGGCCTGGGTTGAGTCTGGGTCAGGGCTAAGTGACTCGGGGAGGCTGAATGACCCAGCAAGCAACACCTCTGGTAACTCCCCCTGCTCTCTGGAACCTTGGAGATGCTTCCAGAAGTAGGGGGTGGAGTCTAGAAGGAGCCGTTTGGAGTATTCATGAAGGCCCCAGCCAATCCCCAGCAAAGTGGGCTGGTAGGGGGCAGGTACCTCATAAATACTCATGGGTCATGCCAGCAGAGGCAGTTGGGTAGAAGATACAGAAGGAGTGCTGAGAAGGCTGTCGTGGCCCTTGAGGGTGCCCCCTAGTCTGGGGGGGGTGACCTGGGGCCTGGGGGCTCGGGTGCTGGATGGACCCTCCACAACACATTTAGGAAATCCTTCGTGGAGGCACGAGGACCAGGAGAGGACAGCAGGAGCAGGTCAGCATGTCCAGGAGTTCTCCAGAGAAGTCACCCGGGTGGGCTGGTGAGTGAGTTTCAGTCTGGGAGGACTGTGGAGAAGTAGCCATGGGGGCTAGTGAAATGGCAGCTGCGGCCAGGTGGGCTGGCAGTGCCTGAGGTGGTGATGCAAGGATCAGTATCCACAGGGATGTAAGCTACACATCTAAAAGGAGCCTATAACAGGCTTTTGCTCAACAATCTGACTGAGTGCTGTGTCAGATCATCTTTTTATCAGTATGCCAGTGAAGTTCTGCAAGCATGTGTGCTGGAGGAAGCTGAGGAGTATATATAGACTGTATATAGCCAAAGTGGTCCCTGAAGCTTGTTCCAAGTCAAGTGGGCATCCCATAATACCCCTACTCCTCATCCAATTTTTATTTCCTCAATAAAATAAAAAAAACAAAGTGCTGGACTGTTTTCTGACTCTGGGAGACTGTGAAGATTCGGTGTGCCTGGCTGTGCAGGGTGGGGAATCTCATTCTACTTGCGGCTCCCTAGGGGGTGCGCTACACACAGAATAAGGAAAAACTCAGAAACAGCAAACACCAGAGAAACAGTAGGGTCCGGCTTCAGGGTGAAGACACGTAGCTCAAACACTAAGCCACAGGTGCAAAGGCTTAAAAATACCTAGGTCCAGGGAAGATTAGCAGGAACCCGAGAACCTCGAACAGGAGGTAAAACCCGGCGCCGGACCACAATGTACACCGAACCGTGACACAACAAACTTATATAGGTATGGTGGTCGGGTGTCCACTAACTCAACATTCATGGCAATAACTGAGCTGATACATTCATCATAGTACATTATACACCACACATTCTAAGTTAAGGTTTTCGCAACCAAGATTCTGTAGAACTATAGAGTTCCTCTAGAGCAGTGGTTCTCAACCTCAGTCCTCAAGTACCCCCAACAGGCCATGTTTGCAGGTTTTCCTTTATCTTGCACATGTGCTTTAAATCAGAGTCAATGGCTTGGTATTTTGGACAGCTATTTTATCTAAAAGAAATTTCCAAAACATGGCCTGTTGGGGGGCAGTTCAGGACTGAGGTTGAGAACCACTGCTCTAGAGGTTGCTGGGGGTTCATTGAGCCATGATCAGTTTCTGCCTCTCAGATAAGTTCCCACTGACACCATTGATCTTTTTGGCTATCTGTAAAGCCGCGTACACACGAGCGGAATGTCCGACAGAAAAAGTCAGACGGGAGCTTTTCATCGTCTATTCCGATCGTGTGAAGGCCTCATCGGACTTTTTTTTCCGAAAATTCTGGCGGAACCAATTTCTATCTGGAAAACCGATCGTCTGTATGCTGTTCCGAAGGACCAAAAACGACGCATGCTCTGAAGCAAGTACGAGACGGAAGCTATTGGCTACTGGCTATTGAACTTCCTTTTTCTAGTCCCGTCGTAAGTGTTGTACATCACCGCATTCTGGACGGTCGGACTTTGGGCTGACCGTGTGTAGGCAAGACAGCTTGAATGGAATTCCGTCGGAGTTTCGTTGGAGAAACCTTCGGAGTTTATTCTGACGGCAAAACCAGTCGTGTGTACAGGGCATAAGGGGGTATATCTTCCCAATGTCCACAAGTGTAAGGAGCATTTTCCCCACTGACCATCACTAATGTATCACGAGTTGTAGGTCTTGTAATTCTTAGCAGGGGTTCGCTGAGACCTGGAAAGTTATTTCAAGGGTTCCTCTTTGTTGAAAACATTGGGAAATGCCATTCTAAATGTTCAAAATTGATTGTAGTATACCTTCAGTTTGCATCAGTGAAGATAGTCACAGCACAATTCACAAGGATTCCTACCTAAGACCCTTCTATATTGCATTGTTCCTAATTTCTTCCTTCTATTGCCCATTTGTTTTTCTTACTCTCCTCTTTCTTAAACTGTATTCTGTGACAGATCATTTATCATGAGACCTCGAGCTCTACATGATGGCGTTGAGATCTTCTAATGAAGGTCACGTTGTCCTCTGTCATGACAGATGACATCATTATAGTCAAATTCCACTGAAAACCGAAATCGCAGATGCTACCCAGCAGACATGCCACGTTCCTTACATTTGAGCGGAGCCGGAGACAACCATGTGTGACGCTCTTTCAAGAAACCCGTTTTGATTAATTAATTGTCAGATCTGTCTTAGATAAATATTGGTTGAAGTGAGGACTGGTCACCCAGGTTATATTATGCAGAAAGATTGTACGTCTTAATACAGTGCCGCTCCTTTATAATAGCAGCAATTGTGTATTTACACCGTACTATAAACCACAAAACAGACATCAATAGGGACTTCCTATATAATATTTTTGTCTGGAAGATTATTATTTAACAAATATATTTAACGTGGATCTGTAGTATTGTAGATAAGGTTACAATGTCCATGTTTTTATTGGTGAAGGTGTTGGAATTCCAGAGTTGGAATCATAGATCATGCTATGCAGACAATATGGTTTTGCACATAGAATCTAAGATGTTAAAGCAGAGATAGGCTTTTTTCTTTTTTTTTTTTTAAATAACATACATGTTATACTTACCTGCTCTGTGCAATGGAATTGCACAGAGCGGCTCTAAAACTCCTCCTCAGCTCCGCCCTTAGCTCCTCCTCTTCTCCACTTCTGTGTCTGCTACCACAGCAAGTCACTTGCTATGAGGGCAGATGCATGGGCTCACTCCTGAGCTGGGCTGTGTGCATCCATAGACACACACAGCACGGCTCAGCCCTGCCCTCCACTCTCTGCTTATTAGATTTGATTGACAGCATCAGGAGCCAATAACCCTTGCTGCTGCCTTTCTGTCCTGTGAATGCAGGGAGAGAAGAGAGAGTCGCTACAGATGTGAATCATACTGGATTGAGTAGGGACTTACAGTAGGTAAGTATTTAGGGGGGGTGAAGGGATGATACAAATACTGGGACATTTTTTTACCTTAATGCAGGTAATGCATTAACTGCTTACGAACCACCCACCCGCAAAGTACTGAAGACAGACGGCCCGTACAGGCACAGCAATATATCTGTACGTCGCTGCCTGTTTCCAGACACACAACAGAAGATGGTCAGAATATGGGCATGTTACAAGAGATGGTCAGAGACTGCAGACATACTACAGGAGATGGTCAGAGACTGCAGACATTCTACAGAAGATGTTCAGAGATTGCAAACATGCTACAAGATATGGTCAGAGACTGCAGACATAATACAAGAGATAAGAACATATTTGGGGGGCACACCATACAATGCATTTAAATTCAAGATGGTGCTGCTGTAAGACCTATAAACAGTACAAAATATTTTACAGCGCACACATACAAGAATGACATTTCCTGCAGGGCTAGTTAAAAACACCTGAACATATTCAAAAAATACGGGGGTTTGGTCACACTATATGGTCATATAGTGCTAAGCCCACTTACTGCGACAAAGTACCCCGAATTAGTGGGTCCTACACTAGACTGCACACATGATACAAGAGATGGTCAGGGACTGCAGACATGATCCAAGAGATGGTCAGAGACTGCAGACATGATACAAGAGATGGTCAGAGACTGCAGACATGATTAAAGAGATAGTCAGAGACTGCAGACATGATACACGAGATGGTCAGAGACTGCAGACATGATATAAGAGATAGTCAGAGACTGCAGACATGATACAAGAGATAGTCAGAGACTGCAGACATGATGCAAGAGATAGTCAGAGACTGCAGACATGATACAAGAGACGGTCAGAGACTGCAGACATGATACAAGAGATGGTCAGGGAATGCTGATATGATACAAGAGATGGTCAGAGACTGCAGACATGATTCAAGAGATGATCAGAGACTGCAGACATGATACAAGAGATGGTCATAGACTGCAGACATGATACAAGAGATGGTCAGATACGGCAGACATGATACAAGAGACGGTCAGAGACTGCAGGCATCATACAAGAGATGGTCAGAGACTGCAGACATGATACAAGAGATGGTCAGAGACTGCAGACATGATACAAGAGATGGTCAGAGACTGCAGACATGATACAAGAGATGGTCAGAGAATGCTGATATGATACAAGAGATGGTCAGAGACTGCAGACATGATTCAAGAGATGATCAGAGACTGCAGACATGATACAAGAGATGGTCAGAGACTGCAGACATGATACAAGAGATGGTCAGATACGGCAGACATGATACAAGAGAGGGTCAGAGACTGCAGGCATCATACAAGAGATAGTCAGAGACTGCAGACATGATACAAGAGATGGTCAGAGACTGCAGATATGATACAAGAGATGGTCAGAGACTGAGGTCATAGTACAAGAGATGGTCAGAGACTGAGGTCATAGTACAAGAGATGGTCAGAGACTACAGACACGATACAAGAGATGGTCAGAGACTACAGACATGATACAAGAGATGGTCAGAGACTACAGACATAATATAAGAGATGGTCAGAGACTACAGACATTATACAGGAGATGGTCAGAGACTGCACACATGATACAAGAGATGGTCAGAGACTGCAGATATGATACAGGAGATGGTCAGAGACTGCAGACATGATACAAGAGATGGTCAGAGACTGCAGACATGATACAAGAGATGGTCAGAGACTGCAGACATGATACAAGAGATGGTCAGAGACTGCAGACATAGTACAGGAGATGGTCATAGACTACAGGCATGCTACAGCAGGTTGGCCTCCACAACATTAGACTGTAAGCCCCATTCAAAAGCAACTACAATGGATGATCTATTGTTGTCTGTAGTGATGCAGAACATACCTGCTTTATATAAATGAATAAACATACAAGCCATGGAAATGTTTTTTAGGAATATTCTCAAAATCCCAAACAAGACTAATTAATGTAGCAGGAACGGTTCTAGCTGCGGTACCTTGTTTGTTTTTGTGTAGAAAATAAAAGACAACAAGAACAATTATAGCAGCGCTGCCCATCCATACATAATAAATGTTTCTCTCATCTATTTTCTGCACACAGAACAGGAACAAAGACGAGGCATTTATCTTACATTAAAAAGAAATTATGTTTAATTACGGAAGTACGTAAATATCGAGCATGGCTGTAAATCAAGTTCACTGCGGCCTAAAAGCGTTAGAATGGAGCATTGGAACAAATGTCCGCGTACGTTTATCCTGCCGGCAGTGCAGGTTATCACAGCAACGGGGCAGATGGACGTTACGTAATCCCTACTCAGAGCATAAACCTGGCCATATATATATATATATATATATATATATATGTATATGTATGTATATGTATATGTAGGAAGGCCAGTATGGTGGCCTGAATTTATGGGAGGAGCCCGGGGGGTATTTAAGCAGCCCGCTCACCTGTGGTGCTTGTCGGTTTCCTGTGCGCGATATACGTCACTAGGCCGACTATTCCGATTTCAGCGTTCGCAAATACTTGGCTCACAAGTTCCCGCATTCGTGATCTCCGTGCCCGAGAGTTTTTGAAGTCCGCGTTTACCGATTCGTTCGCACCACGCGTCTGGCTGGGCTGTCGCAGGTAGGGTCCCCTCGGATTTTTGTTTTTACGTACGTTATGTCATGTCACTAAACCGTGGTATCAGAATTACGAATCACTCGCAAATTTCACGAACGTAACCGCATGTGTATTACTCGCACTGTCGTCATGTTACCATTTTGCGTTATCTGAGGAAACCATAGCGACGCAAGCGTCGCTTCATTTCAGACAGGTCTTAATTGTTAAACATGTGTCAGCAGACAGCCATAGCGATTCGTAAATGCATAAATCTTTTCGAACCACGTCAGTTCGATACCAATCATTTCTCATTTCTGAAACATTTCTAAATACATTTCTAACATTTCAAACCATTTCAAATCATTTCTCATTTCAGTCACGTACCGCGCTCCGATCCGAATCCAGTCGCACCTAAAAGATGCACCGATTCGCTCCGGTGTGCCCCAGTAGTTACGGCCTCATTTCAGTACATGCTCCAGAGTCACGTCATTATCAGTCGTTATGACTCATCGATTCGTACCTCTGTCATGGTTATCATTTCATTTCCACGTATCACGCTCCGATACGAATTCAGTCGCATGGAAATGCACTGATTCGTCTCGGCGTGCCCCAGGTATTACCCACATTTCAGTACATGCTCCAGAGTCCGATTCGTAGTCAGTTGCTACAGCAGCACGACCGATTCGCGCCTCTGTCATGGCAAACAATATGTTACACCTGCACTTACCGCGCTCCGCTTCGAATCCAGCCGCATCTTCCATGCACCGATTCGTTACGGCGTGCCCCAGGGCTCGGCCTCATTTCTGAAACATGCTCCAGAGTCCGGATCATAGCTAGTCGCAGATATCGGGCGACTGATCCGTATCTCTGTCATGCAATTACTACCATTTCACTCCCACAGCGCATCACCGTGTCGAAACCAGTCGCATCTGAGATGCACCGATTCGTCATGGAATGCCCCACTTGTTTCGGCCGCATCCATACCTATACCAGAGCTCGGTTCGTTGGCAGTCGCAAAATACGGCACAACCAATTCGAGCCTCGGTCAAGGTAAACATTTCTCTCATTTCATTTCATACTGCGTTCCGATTCGAATCCAGATGCATCAAACAGGCACCGATTCGTCCCGGTGTGCACCAATGTTTTTTCAGTTGCCTCATTTCAGTACATGCTCCAGAGCCCAGTTCACGGTCGGATCAGTCACGACACGACCAGGCCGGACCTCTGTCATGGAGTTCATTCATTTCATAATCAAGGCAAAACATTTCGAATCATTTCATTGTCACAAAGATTGCAAGCACCATACAAATCGTTGCTTCAAGTTTAGTTAGCAATCCCTTCACGAATTATCACCTTTCATTTTCCTCTAGGTCAGTCAAAGTTCAGTAGGTCCACCCTGCACCAGGTTGGACGATGTCCCCCCAGGTAAATAATAAAAAAAAAAAAAAAAAAAAGGGAATGGGAGAATAAGTCGGGTAAGTATGACTCAGGGGAGCAAAGAAAAAACTTGAAACTCATGTCACCCCCAATAGGTTACAGTCAACCAGGAAATAAGAGCTCAAGACAGGAGATTCTCACCAGAGCAACTATGTCTCAGGCCGGCAGCGAAGACTTCACGGCCCCTCTGTCACCTTCTCCGGTCTCAGAGAGCGGCAGCGTGCAGTCCCTCAGGGGATGGACTATCCCCAAGCTGACGGCAGAGCTCAGACGAAGAGGTGTCCCCTTCCCCGCCACAGCGAGGAAAGGCGAGCTCTTCAAACTCCTCTTTCCCCCACCAGCAGCAGGACCCAGTACCCAACAGGCATCCCTCCAGTCAATATCATCAGCTATCTCACAATTACACACGATGGTGTCATCCTTGTCTACCTCAGTTACAGACGTCCAAACCAGGGTGGCACTCCTGGAGGCTCGACCGGCCACGGCTGTCCCAGACCCAACCGCAACTCAAACCTTGACACCCCTTCCTGCAGGTACCTCAGGCTGGAGCCCCATTGTTTACCCCTCCCATCTGGTCCCAACCAGTATCAGGAAGGACATTTTGGACGGCAGGGACATCAACCTGGCCTCTCTCCTTATTTCCGTGCACGATCTGGCAGAAAATAAGGCCTACTGCTGGGGTGACATATCGGTGGTCCTTAAAGCCAAAGACCCCAGATTGAACCGCAAGTTATCGGTCCCAGAATTTACCCTGGCCTTTGGCATGCTCAGAGACGTCCTATGCTCAGCCACCCCCAGCAGACGGGAAGAGCTGGACTTGTATCTCCATACGGTAGTAGACTTGGGCTACAAGTATGGAGGATTTGCATTTTATGATTACCACCATTCCTTTTCCGCTAAGGCCGCCTCCAGACTCACACAGTTCCAGACTACGACAAATTGGAGTCTCATGGACACAGAGCTCTTCTGCCGCCACTTTGCCGGCTTACGCTCACCTCTGTGTGCGATTTGTCAGTCCTCCACCCACACTGCCACCTGGTGCGCCAATGCGGCGATCAGACGGCCCTTCGAGTTTCCCTCTACCTCGGGTACAATTCAGGGTCAGTCGCCCCCTGAACCAACGTCTCAGGTGGACAAATTCGGACGTCCAGTCCGAACCGTGGGAGGGGCAGCCATCTGTAATAACTACAACTACGGGTCCTGCAACTTCAGCCAGTGCCGCCTACTCCACATCTGCACCTTATGTCAAAGAGCACACCCAAGGAATTTGTGTGAAGTCAAACAACACAAGAGGGCAT
Organism: Aquarana catesbeiana; assembly: GCF_042186555.1. Taxonomy (NCBI): domain Eukaryota; kingdom Metazoa; phylum Chordata; class Amphibia; order Anura; family Ranidae; genus Aquarana; species Aquarana catesbeiana. The sequence continues at coordinate 26,169,238 of NC_133328.1, read as the reverse complement.
GACTAAGCCGGGTCAACCTCTTATGGTTAGGACTGTACCTCACCTCACATCCCACCCCTTCCCTGGCCACCTACCTTATCCAAGGCTTCACAGCAGGCTTTCACACCGGCCTCATTTCACTACCCCACAGTACTCACGAATGTGCCAATCTTCGTTCAGCAGCCATTGACGAACAAGCCATAGATCAGTTCTTACAAGCAGAGGTAGATCGAGAGTACGTTATAGGCCCTTTCACTTGCCCCCCTTTCAGCACATGGAGAGTCAGCCCTATTGGGCTTGTCAAGGGCAAGTTCACGAATAAATTGCGTTTGGTGTACGACCTGTCTGCGCCTCATTCTTCCCACATCCCCAGTCTCAATTCCCTGATCCCCTCCGAAGAGTTTTCCCTAAAATATTCCTCCGTCGACATGGCAATACAAGCAATCATCAAAGCAGGTACAGGTGCCTGGCTCTCCAAAGCCGACATCTCGGATGCCTTCAAGCTCCTGCCCATCCACCCATCCCTTTGGTGCTGGCATGGCATCAAGTGGAAGGAGGCATATTATTTTGCCACAAAACTGACCTTCGGTTCGAAGAGTAGTCCGTGGCTCTTCGACACGTTCGCTCAGTCCCTTGTTTGGATACTGTTACACAAGGGTCAATGCCAAGAAGTCATCCATTACCTGGATGACTTCCTACTAATAGAACCTCCCAGCAAGCCACCAGGAGACCTCGACAAACTCAGAGTGATATTTGGAAACCTCAATGTTCCCATCGCCGAGCACAAAGTCGACGGCCCAGCACACATCATCACCTTTCTCGGGGTCAGCTTGGATACCTGCGTTATGCAAGCCAGTCTCCCCCTCGACAAACTAACACGCATTAGGGCGGTCCTTCACGAATTCACACACACCAAGGCCTGTACCAAAAAGCAGTTGCAATCTCTCCTGGGAATGCTTAATTTCGCCATGCGAATTATTCCACAAGGCCGCACCTTTGTATCACGCCTGCTTAGATTCCTGTCAGAAACTCAAGACCCCGATCAGATCTTAAATCTAGACTCCGCAGCTATAGCGGACCTATCTATGTGGGAGGAATTCTTGTCCGCCTGGAATGGCATATCCCTATTTATACCCATGGTTTCGCCCCTGTCACCCCAGGTAGTGACAGACGCTGCAGCCTCCACAGGTTTTGCGGCAATTTTTGGCCACCATTGGTTTTCAGGACCCTGGCCTCAACAGATACTGTTGATACCCGGTTTTACTCAAACATCTGCCCTCTTTGAACTTTATCCCATAGTGGCAGCTGCACAGCTCTGGGGCCACCACTGGACAGGACAAACCGTAGTCTTCACCACCGACAACCAGGCCACAGCAGACATCATCAACAGAGGCAGGTCCAAGTCCCTAGCAGTCATGTCCTTCCTGCGCAGATTGGTACAACTGTCTTTACAGCGTCAGTTTAATATACACTGTGCATTTATTCCCGGCAGATACAACTTAGCTGCTGACGCACTGTCACGTTTTAATTACACTTCCTTTTTTGAACAGGTTCCCGATGCCGAACCAATGTCGGCCCCTATCCCTGTCTGGTCACAACTGACCCTGGACTAGTTCAACATTTACACAGAGCAACGCAACTCATCAATCATTCACTCTCTCACAACACACTCAAAGCCTACCAGACAGCTTGGAAGGCGTTCAATAAATTCCTCACATCCTGCCGTAAAGGACCAACAGATGTCAAACAGGTACTGGCCTTCACTGCACACTGTCACTCGCAGCTGACCTTATCCTACAATACCATTCGGCTATACCTAGCCGGCATTCAACATTTCTTGACGCTTGAAGACCCCACGAAATCTTCACTGTTCTCGTCACATGCTATACGAGCCATCCTAAGGGGCATTCAGAAACAACAACCAGTCATCAGCACCAAGCGCTTACCCATTACGGGGCCCATCTTTAGGGACATGTCAACTATTCTGGCTACTTCACCATTCGGTCTGCTCCCCAGCACGGTCTTACAAGCAGCTGTATATTTAGCTTACTATGGGTTCTTGCGACCTGGCGAATTCACCTCTAACAAACCCACAGACCAAGTACTATGCAGACGGCACTTGCTTCGATACCAAGACCATTTCATCCTGCACCTCGAGGTCTCTAAAACCCAGCAAACGGGCTCAGGAGTGAACATTCACCTCTACAAAACCAACAACAGCTGGTGTCCAGTCGCTGTACTCAACCGACTCCTGTCACTCCTGCCCGAGCAACCAGACAGCAGTCCCCTTTTACCATTCCCAGTTAAACCCTTAAGCGCCTCTCAGTTTGTGAAACACATAAGGATACTTCTCCGCAATCTTCACCTTAACCCTAGTCAGTATTCCGGACACTCCTTTCGCATTGGAGCAGCCTCCGCAGCGTCCCACCACGGGGTTCCAGACCACATCATCAGAAGACTAGGCAGGTGGAAATCAGCCTGCTTCGCCCGGTATATCCCCAATCCGCAAACAGAGATGGCACAGGCATTTTCCAAATTGGCTCAATAAATAACTGAAAACCAATAAAATTATAACCCTACCTGAATGTTTTTACCCCCTTATTTTGGCATACCGGCCATTAGACCAAGGCACACTTTCAGGTCCATTTCATATGGTAAGTCCACACTTTCAGGTCTATGTCCGATGGTAAGTCTTATTTTACTATAAATGTTATCTATGTCCATATCGGACATAGGGCTCCGACCATAAGTAGGAAGGCCAGTATGGTGGCCTGAATTTATGGGAGGAGCCCGGGGGGTATTTAAGCAGCCCGCTCACCTGTGGTGCTTGTCGGTTTCCTGTGCGCGATACCCACCCTCCCATCCCCATTTCACAGCATTTCTCAACTATTCATTTCATTCATTTCTCTTACAGAATAATCATTTCTTAAACCAGGGTATGCCCCCTTATTTTGGCATACCGGCCATTAGACCAAGGCACACTTTCCGGTCCATTTCATATGGTAAGTCCACACTTTCAGGTCTATTTCCGATGGTAAGTCTTATTTTACTATAAATGTTATCTATGTCCATATCGGACATAGGGCTCCGACCATAAATATATGTATATGTATATATATGTATATATATGTATATATATGTATATATATATATATATATATATAATTTATTTTATATGAATTATTTATCTTTATTATTTATTTATTATTTCACCTATTTATGGGGGCACTCACCAGGAGGGAGGGGCCAGGAGCTCCAGCCAGGGACCTGAGAAGAGGAGGATCGGGGCTGCCCTGTGCAAATCCACTGCACAGAGCAAGTAAGTATAACATGTTTGTTATTTTTATCTAAAAAAAATCTGAGACGTTAAAATCACTTAAAGCTTTGGCAAAAAAAAAATGGTTTCTGTGCAGAGCTGCACCTTATTTTGCACTCTCCCGTTTTAGTAAATCAACCCCACTGACACTGATGTGAAATATAATTGACCTTTGACCCCGAGCATGACATGTGACCCTAACCTGGACCCTGGCCTAGATCAAACCCTAATCTAGACAATATATCTTTATTTTATTCATTTATTTTTTTACACAACTTTTTTTTTTTTTTTTCCTTTACAATCTTCTCCTCTAGCAAGAAAAAAAAAACATACAATGTTATCTTTTCATCCATTCCAAGAGAAAAAAAAGTACAAGGCTGAACCGTTCAGTGACTGATCACGGTGATAGCCAATCACAGGCCATCACAGCAATCATGAGATCAAGATCACTAGTACCAGACCTGGAGCTGTTGGTGACAGTTCAGTTTCTGTGCTGGGAGTGCTTTCTTTGCAGGGCGGTAACAGTGAGTCTAATTTGTTAAGGCACTGCAGGGTACATAGCATACAGTGGAAGGGGGTACACTCTATGTGGGGCGGTAGAGGTACATCTACATTTTTTTAAGATACTGGATGGTACACAGTGGGAGACATACAGTCTTTGCAAGGCAGTAGCAGTATGACTATTTTGGCATTGACAGGTACATAGTATAGAATAAAAGGGGTATACTCTCTGCAGGGCAGTAGTGGTATGTCTAATTTGTTAGAGTAGAACTAAAGGCAAAACTTTTTTTTTTTCATTTTGGATAAAGTTAGGCCCCTTTCACACTGGGGCGGGGGCGGCATCGGCGGTAAAGTGATGCTATTGTTAGCGGCGCTTTACCGTCGGTATTCGACCGCTAGTGGGGTGGTTTTACCCCCTGCTAGCGGCGGAGAAAGGGTTAAAAACCACCGCAATGCGCCTCAGCAGAGGCGCTTTGCCGGCGGTATAGCCGCGCTCTCCCATTGATTTCAATGGGCAGGATCGGTAAAGGAGTGGTGTATACACCGTTCCTTCACCTCTCCGAAGATGCTGCTGGCAGGACTTTTTTTCCCGTCCTGCCAGCGCACCGTTCCAGTCTGAAAGCCCTCGGGGCTTTAACATTGGAGAGACAGCAGCGGCTGTTTCGGGTCGGTTTGCAGGCGCTAGTGTGAAAGGGGCCTAAAGAAAGGTTATGTGCCCAGTCGGATTTTTTTTTTTGCCATCTATGTCCCATCTCTATGCAGAGATTTCCCTTCACTTTCTGTCCCGCAGCCAAACATGGAGTGAGAGGAACTCCCGGCAAATTAGGGCAATTTATTGGGCACTCCCAGGCCACCAGAACTAGTGTCCCCATTGGAAGATTTCCCCTCTATTACTTTTCTGGGGACAACCCATAATTTGGAATTTTCTTTTACTTTCAATGATAATGGTAAGCAGGCCAAATAGAGAGGGGAAATCTCTTTAACCGCTTCCCGCCCGCCGGCCGTCAAATGACGGCTGGGCGGTGCGACTCTCGTTCTGGGTGGACGTCATATGACGCCCCTCCAGAACAACCGCTCTCGTGTGCCCGTGGGGGCGCACATCGCGGTGATCGGTGGTGCGGTGTGTTAGTCTCACACACCGCTACACCGAACATGGTAAAGAGCCTGATGGCAGCACTGCTAGGTGGCACTGATTGGCACCACTGGTGGGCATTGATAGGTGGCACTTGTGGGCATTGATAGGTGGCACTGCTGGGCACTGTGGGCACGTGGCAATGGCAGGTGGCACTTGCAAGCACAGATGAGGCATACGTGCCTTCTTCCTCTTCGGGACCAATGTCTCTTTGACATAAGCCGGTGACCGGCTTTTTTTTCCTCCTCATGCTGTCAGCGTGAGGAGAAAAAAAAAAACGATCACCGAGCTTTTGTTTACATCATGTGATCAGCTGTCATTGGCTGACAGCTGATCACATGGTAAGGGGCCGGGACCGGCCCCTTACTCGGATCTGTGATCATCTGAGTCTCCGTGACTCAGTGAGATCACAGCGTGCACACCGCGCGCCCGGTGCGCGTGCACAGGGGAGGATGTCCCATGACGGCCTCCCAGAAATTGAGGTCCGCGCTGTGGCCGTCATTCGGCTATGGCCCAGGCCTCAAGTGGTTATATGATAAATCCATTCTGTCTCATTTTTGGACACCTTTTGTTTCATATCCCCCCCCCCCCCCGCCAATGGGGTATTTGCTGAGTGGTAGTGGTACGGCTACTTTGGTGAGGTACTGGAAAGTACAATATATACAGTGAGATGGGTACACTCTGTGGGGTGGTGGTGGTATGTCTAATTTGTTAAGGCACTGGAGGGTACGTAGTATACAGTGGTAGGGCTATACCCATTGTGGGGTGGGGGTACATCTAATTTACTAGGACATTGGTTGATACACAGTAGACAGTAGCTGAGGTACAGTCTTTGCAAGGCAGTAGCAGTATCTGCCTTGCAAAAGATGCCAATGCCAATTTTGGTATTGGCAGGTACATAGTATACAGTGGAAGGGGTATACTCTTTGCAGGGCGGTAGTGGTTTGTCTAATTAAAGTACATAGTATACATTGAGAGGGGTACACTCTTTGCGGGACGGTAGCAGTATGTACAAGGACTGTGCAAAAAGTAATGCAAAAGTGGGCGTACCATTTAACTTACATAGGTCATTCAAATTTCACATGCTGGTAGAATAACTCTTCCTCTATTTTAATTCTTGTTTTTTCATTACAGGTAAATAATGGATTCCAAGCAGAAGCAATGTTCCTTTATTGAGTTCTTGATGAAGGAGGGGTGCAGGATGTCTGACATCCACTGACGGCTACAGAATGTTTATAGAGATGACACCATTGACAAGAGCAATACAAGAGCATATAGAGGGGTACACCCTACAGTATGTGGGGCAGTAGTGGTACATCTATTTTGTTAAAACAGTGGTACAAGGTACATCGTTTAGCACCCTCTAGTGTGTGCTACTAGAAGAGTAGTGTAGGTAAAAGGATAGCCTGGCTCCAATTGGGTCAGGGTTATTAGAGGCCAGGGCTGGATGACTCATCCTGGCAGCTTTCTGGTGCCTCCCCCTGGTATCTGGAATATTGGAGAATTTTCAAGGACTAGAGGGTGGAGGTGAGGAGGAGCTGCCATGAATATTTATGGAACCTCAGCCAATCCCCAGAAGTGGGCTGGCAGGGGACTGAGAAAATCCCATAAATAGACATGGGCCATGCCAGCAGGGGAGTCGGGTGGAAGATGAAGATGGAGTGCTGAGGAGAGGCTGTTGGTGGCCCTTGAGGGACCCCTGCCAGGGAGGGGTTTTACCTTGGGCTGGAGCTTGGGATAACTGGCCTGGAAGGGTCCCACCATAGGAGGCAACTAAAGGGATTCATTACGGAAAAGGCAACGGAAGAGCAAGAGCAAGCAAAGACAGTGAGTAATATAAGCACAGTGCAGGGACAATGCAAGGGGGGGCAGTTAGCTGTAGCAATGCTCTCTGAAGACAGCGTTGTGTTCAAGTCCTCATCCTTGCCCTGGGGAATCTCCATGAAAGTGTGCCAGTCAGGGAAGACTGGGGAAGTGTGCCAGTCAGGGAGGTCTGGGGAAGTGTGCCAGTCAGGGAGGACTGGCGAAGTGTGCCAGTCAGGAAGGACTGGGGAAGTGTGCCAGTCAGGAAGGACTGGGGAAGTGTGCCAGTCAGGGAGGACTGGGGAAGTGTGCCAGTCAGGGAGGACTGGGGAAGTGTGCCAGTCAGGGAGGACTGGGGAAGCAAGCAGTCAGGTTGACTGGTATCTTCTGCAGCAGTAGAACTGGGTTCAGGGTCTACAAGAATGCAGAAGGAGATGCTGTTCATTTTTCAAGTTGGGCATCCCATAAATTCCCTACCCCATCCAAGTTATCATCCCCTAATAAACAAAAAAAAAAAACAAGCCAAGGACTGGTTTTCTGTGTTGGAATGCATGAAGGGAACGCTGTGTGTCTGGCCGGTAGCAGTGGGGAGTCCTAACTCAGCAACTCCAGATGGGGTGTGCTATATTCATTTAGAGTAGGATGGATACAGTTTTTGTGGGGCAGTAGCGGTACGTCTAATTTGTTAAACCACTGGAAGGTACATAGAATACAATGGGAGGGGTAAACTCTTTGCAGGGCGGTAGTGTTATGTCTGCTCTTTAAGGCACTGGAAGGTACATAGTATACAATGGGAGGGGTAAACTCTAACCAGGGCGGTAGTGGTACGTCTGATCTTTAAGGCACTGGAAAGTAGATAGTATACAGTGGGAAGGATACAATGCAAACTTCCTGGCAAATTCCAGTTTCTAGGATGCATTCCATAATATCCTGATCGCACTCCATTGTACATAAATGAATCAATATCATTGCTTCACTGTTTTTTTCCAATAATGGCCAGCTGATTCTGAAATTCTACAAGACCTTGTCGAAATAAATTGGCCTTGTAGTGCATAGATGATTGATGATGCCCGGGACATTTACCCAGCGCATACAATTCTCTTAATTGACAATAAGTCAATCAAATGCTTCCTATTCTGCTCTATGGAATTTTAGTTTTTTCCCAAATTTACCGACCACCAATTTTCCTTCTAAATCCGAGTATACTATTTTATTGCTAGCATGATTGTAGGACCAATACATTTGAACCATGATACTTCTCTTAAAGACCCTCTCCAAGCAGATCAATGATGTCCTGAGGGATGGGAGTCGTCTACCCAGCTGTCCGAGGCCTTTCTTCCCCGGCTAGCCTCCAGTGATGTATTGGACAGGACAAGTAATTAGTCATTGTCATTATTCAGTGGTATAAATTGAAACTGGTACACGTAGCTGCCTAGTAAATAAACTAACAGACACTTGTGACAGTCACATCTGTCCTCAGGTTTCTGGAGTAATAACCTTTGCTCTTCCTTGTCTTGGAGAAAGCCCAGAGGTCATCAACGTATTCATTCTCGGGGACGCTGTATTGGTAAGCAGAAGACGGAGAACCTTTGATCTGGCTGAAACAGGCAACTTGAAGAAATTATTATTTCAATCGGTTGGCGCAATCATTTTTTTTTTTTTTTTTTCAAAATCATTTAAAGTGGAACTGCTAGACCGGCCAGATTTCGATCGGTCTATTAATTTCTGTCACCCTTTGTCTCTAACTTGCCATGACATACAATCAAGGCTGAAAATGTACATATTTAAATTGAAGAAAGTGACATCGTTTCTGAGACCAAGGAGTATTGGAGAGTTCTCAGTAAGGAAGTGACTGCCCTGGGCTTCAACAAAATGGTGGTCTCCAGCAAAAGGAAACAAGAGCAATGCCAGAGGCAATTTACAGCATACGCAAATTTTGGTAGCATTATTATTAACCACTTACAGACATGGCGGCAAGGTGGGGCTTCTGCACCGGATCACGTACCTAGTACATGATCCGACACTTTTGGGTAGCAGGCGCGCATGCGCACCACCGGCGGCCCGCCCCCGCTGGGATTATACACAGCCAGGGACGGCCCGTCCATTCAGATCGCACACGCCCACCCCCCCGCCCATTGCCGCCTTCCCTATCTATGCGTCCGGCCCCTTTCAGGACACCGATGCATGGATTCCAATGCGGAGGGGCTGTTTTTTTTTAAACACCAATTAGAGCCAGAGGCTCTAATAGGCTTCAATATAAGGTGGGCTCGGGTCACAGAGAGTGCACTTCAATTACACCCAGGTGTGTTACAACAGAGAAAAAATATTCGCTGTTGTAACTCTGATCCTCCTCCCAGCCAATCAGGAAGCGGGTTTTGACACCGATCACCCGATTGGCTGAAAGGACAGGCGATCCTATTAGATGCCTATGAGGAGGAGGAAGGAGCTGGAAGCCGCCATGGAGGAGAACACTCGGAGCCGCTGCACCACGCTGCCTGCCACCTGCCACAATGGGGTAAGTGCTGGACCAACCGACAAACAGCAGTAGGGAGGGTGGTTGTTTGCCGCCCCCTCCGAAAAAAAACACCAGCCACCACTGTACACAGCGAGAGCTAATCTGTGGGTACTGTGGGACTCAGTGTCCGCCGACACTCGCTAATCATCCAGCACAGAGCAAAATGACGGTCTGCCTATGTAAACAAGGCAGATCGCCGTTCTGACAGGAGGTAAGGCATGGATCCTGTGTTCCTGCAAAGCAGAGACTAGGATCATTGTCTTCCCCTAGAAAAAGCACCTCCCACACTACACTAAAACACTGGCTAGGCACACAGTTAACCCTTTGATTGCCCCTGATGTTTAACCCCTTGCCAGCCAGTGTCATTTGTACAGTTACAGTGCATATATCTATAAAATAAATCCCATTGTTTGTAGATGCTATAACTTTTGCGCAAACCAATCAATATATGCTTATTGGGATTTTTTTACAAACAGAGCGACCCACAAATCAGTCAGGCTATAAAAATCGATAAAAGTGGAATTCCAAACAAAAATAAAATCACATCAACATGTGAAAGCGATCACGCATGCGCAGAGCGTGTGTGCGTAGCGTCCCAGCGATCGTTTAGTCAGATATGACGTCATCAGGGGTACTTTTAACCCTTTATTCGGCCACTAGCAGCCAAAAAGCGCCGCTATAACAGCGGTAAAGCGCCGCTAAGATTAGCGGTGCTTTGCCGCTAACCCAGCCCCCCCCCGTCCCAGTGTGAAAATAGCCTTATAGTTCTACTTTAAGACTGTACCTATTGAGTTCCAGCGGTCTCTCCTGACATGTTTTATTCCTTATACTTTCCACCACTCTGGTTGCCCATCTCTTCTATCTTTTAGGCTGTTTTCACACTGAGGAGTTTTTGAAGCGCTTTTGCTTAAAAAAAAGGCTACAGAAAAGCTAAAAAAAAATGCTTTTCTTCTAAATTCTATGTATGTGTTCACGCTGGGGCATTGCGCTTCCATTGCTGTGTAAAAAATCCTACTTGCTGCATTTTTGGAGCATGTTTGGTTAGTGAAAAAAAAAACAACTCACCAAGAATGCACCTCCTCATTGAAAACATGGCAAAACAGCATCAAAAAAGCATCAAAATCTCCTGTGTTACGTTTCTCATGAGTTTTTTGAGTCCTGTGACCTGTAAAAAAACACCCCGCAAACGTGATAAAATCGCGTCAAAAGTACTGCAAAAGCGCATATGCCTTTTTACCACATTTCTGCTACAGATCAGTGTGAAAGTAGTCTAAATGAAGCCTAATGCTGGCCATTCACAGCTCAGATATCAGCTGATTCCTAATGAAACTGTTATGCCGCGTACACACGGTCGGACTTTTCGGCTACAAAAGTCCGACAGCCTGTCCGACAGACATTCGACAGACTTTTGTCAGACTTTTGGCAGACTTTTGGCGGACTTGCGGCAGACTTTCTTACAAACGGACTTGCCTACATACGATCACACAAAAGTCCGACGGATTCGTACGTGATGACGTACACCGGACTAAAATAAGGAAGTTGATAGCCAGTAGCCAATAGCTGCCCTAGCGTGGGTTTTTGTCCGTCGGACTAGCACACAGACGAGCGGATTTCTGGGTCCGGCGTAGTTACGATGTAAAAATTTGAAGCATGTTTCAAATCTAAAGTCTGTCAGATTTGAGGCTGGAAAAGTCCGCTGAAAGTCCAGGGAAGCCCACACACGATCGGATTGTCAGCCAGCTTTAGTCCGTCGGCGTCCGTCGGACTTTTGTAGACGAAAAGTCCGACCGTGTGTACGCGGCATTAGGCACCTCCCGGCTCAACAAACTTTGATCGGAAAATCCAAAGAGTCGGATGAAAAATTCTCGACCGAACAGTGACTGCAGCCAATCAGATGCAGTCACTCTTCAGGTATTCTGACAGTAACAGATGAGAGCTGTCAGAATACAAGAGCCAGCAGAGAGATCCTTCTATCCACCCTGTTTAGAGTGGACGGGGGATCAGGGCCGTCTTTAGCGCAGGGCAAACGGGGCACTTGCCCTGGGCCCAATCTTTGTTGGGGGGCCCCGATCACAGCTTTGCAGAGCGCACAGAGGACACGGGAGGATGTATTCCTCGCTAGCCAGCTGAGAAGGGGCGGGGCCGGGAGCTCCACTGACGCTCTGACCCCGCCCACGTGCAGCCTGTGTACTCGGAAAAGAGCTTCTGTAGTGAGGGCCAGTGATCGGAGTGGGAGTGTCAGTGGAGCTTCCGGCCCCGCCCCCTCTATACTGGCTGGTGAATACAGAGGTCCGGGGGTGGGGCCGGGAGCTCCAATGACACTCCCACTCCGATCACTGGCTCTCGCTACAGGCGCTCTATTCCCAGTACACAGGCTGCACGTGGGCGGGGTCAGAGCGTCAGTGGAGCTCCCGGCCCGCCCCTCTCAGCTGGCTAGCGCGGAATACATCCTCCCATGTCCTCTGAGCGCTCTTCAAAGCTGTCATCGGGGCAACAATTCACGGGTGACGTGGGCCCCCCAACAAAGCATCAGTGGAGCTTCCAGCTGCTTTAGTGAGAGCAGAGAGTGGAAGCCCCGCCCACAGTCCTGAATGTATGTAGTGAGTTTGGCTGGCCAGGTATGTCCTTACACCCATAAAATGCCTGACTGTTTAAACCCTGAGCTGTGTTATTTAACTGTAAAGCTGTGCATTGCTGAAAGTTCTCTGACCATCCCCTGTATATTGTCTGCAGTCTCTGATTGTCTCCTGCAGTATGTCTGCAGTCTCTGATTGTCTCCTGCAGTATGTCCGCAGTCTCTGGTAATCTCCTGCAGTATGTCCGCAGTCTCTGATTGTCTCCTGCAGTATGTCCGCAGTCTCTGGTAATTTCCTGCAGTATGCCTGCAGTCTCTCATTGTCTCCTGCAGTATGTCCACAGTCTCTGATTGTCTCCTGCAGTATGTCCGCAGTCTCTGAGTGTCTCCTGCAGTATGTCCGCAGTCTCTGATTGTCTCCTGCAGTATGTCCGCAGTCTCTGATTGTCTCCTGCAGTATGTCCGCAGTCTCTGATTGTCTCCTGCAGTATGTCCGCAGTCTCTGATTGTCTCCTGCAGTATGTCCGCAGTCTCTGATTGTCTCCTGCAGTATGTCCGCAGTCTCTGAGTGTCTCCTGCAGTATGTCCGCAGTCTCTGATTGTCTCCTGCAGTATGTCCGCAGTCTCTGATTGTCTCCTGCAGTATGTCCGCAGTCTCTGATTGTCTCCTGCAGTATGTCCGCAGTCTCTGGTAATCTCCTGCAGTATGTCCGCAGTCTCTGGTAATCTCCTGCAGTATGTCCGCAGTCTCTGGTAATCTCCTGCAGTATGTCCGCAGTCTCTGGTAATCTCCTGCAGTATGTCCGCAGTCTCTGATTGTCTCCTGCAGTATGTCCGCAGTCTCTGATTGTCTCCTGCAGTATGTCCGCAGTCTCTGGTAATCTCCTGCAGTATGTCCGCAGTCTCTGATTGTCTCCTGCAGTATGTCCACAGTCTCTGATTGTCTCCTGCAGTATGTCCGCAGTCTCTGATTGTCTCCTGCAGTATGTCCGCAGTCTCTGATTGTCTCCTGCAGTATGTCCGCAGTCTCTGATTGTCTCCCCTGCAGTATGTCCGCAGCCTCTGAGTGTCTCCTGCAGTATGTCCGCAGTCTCTGATTTTCTCCTGCAGTATGTCAGCAGTCTCTGATTGTCTCCTGCAGTATGTTCGCAGTCTCTGAGTGTCTCCTGCAGTATGTCCGCAGTCTCTGATTGTCTCCTGCAGTATGTCCGCAGTCTCTGATTGTCTCCTGCAGTATGTCCGCAGTCACTGATTGTCTCCTGCAGTATGTCCGCAGTCTCTGATTGTCTCCTGCAGTATGTCCGCAGCCTCTGAGTGTCTCCTGCAGTATGTCCGCAGTCTCTGATTGTCTCCTGCAGTAAGTCCGCAGTCTCTGGTAATCTCCTGCAGTATGTCCGCAGTCTCTGGTAATCTCTTGCAGTATGTCCGCAGTCTCTGATTGTCTCCTGCAGTATGTCCGCAGTCTCTGATTGTCTCCTGCAGTATGTCCGCAGCCTCTGAGTGTCTCCTGCAGTATGTCCGCAGTCTCTGATTGTCTCCTGCAGTATGTCTGCAGTCTCTGGTAATCTCCTGCAGTATGTCCGCAGTCACTGATTGTCTCCTGCAGTATGTCCGCAGTCACTGATTGTCTCCTGCAGTATGTCCGCAGCCTCTGAGTCTCTCCTGCAGTATGTCCGCAGTCTCTGATTGTCTCCTGCAGTATGTCCGCAGCCTCTGAGTGTCTCCTGCAGTATGTCCGCAGCCTCTGAGTGTCTCCTGCAGTATGTCCGCAGTCTCTGATTGTCTCCTGCAGTATGTCCGCAGTCTCTGATTGTCTCCTGCAGTATGTACGCAGCCTCTGATTGTCTCCTGCAGTATGTCCGCAGTCTCTGATTGTCTCCTGCAGTATGTCCACCGTCTCTGGTAATCTCCTGCAGTATGTCTGCAGTCTCTGGTAATCTCCTGCAGTATGTCCGCAGTCTCTGATTGTCTCCTGCAGTATGTCCGCAGTCTCTGAGTGTCTCCTGCAGTATGTCCGCAGTCTCTGGTAATCTCCTGCAGTATGTCCGCAGTCTCTGATTGTCTCCTGCAGTATGTCCGCAGTCTCTGATTGTCTCCTGCCGTATGTCCGCAGTCTCCGGTAATCTCCTGCAGTATGTCCGCAGTCTCCGATTGTCTCCTGCAGTATGTACACAGTCTCTGATTGTCTCCTGCAGTATGTCCGCAGTCTCTGGTAATCTCCTGCAGTATGTCCGCAGTCTCTGATTGTCTCCTGCAGTATGTCCGCAGTCTCTGATTGTCTCCTGCAGTATGTCCGCAGTCTCTGATTGTCTCCTGCAGTATGTCCGCAGTCTCTGGTAATCTCCTGCAGTATGTCCACAGTCACTGATTGTCTCCTGCAGTATGTCCGCAGCCTCTGATTGTCTCCTGCAGTATGTCCGCAGTCACTGATTGTCTCCTGCAGTATGTCCGCAGTCACTGATTGTCTCCTGCAGTATGTCCGCAGCCTCTGAGTGTCTCCTGCAGTATGTCCGCAGTCTCTGATTGTCTCCTGCAGTATGTCTGCAGTTTCTGATTGTCTCCTGCAGTATGTCCGCAGTCTCTGATTGTCTCCTGCGGTATGTCCGCAGTCTCTGATTGTCTCCTGCAGTATGTCCGCAGTCCCTGATTGTCTCCTGCAGTATGTCCGCAGTCTCTGATTGTCTCCTGCAGTATGTCCGCAGTCTCTGATTGTCTCCTGCAGTATGTCCGCAGTCTCTGATTGTCTCCTGCAGTATGTCCGCAGTCTCTGATTGTCTCCTGCAGTATGTCCACCATCTCTGGTAATCTCCTGCAGTATGTCTGCAGTCTCTGGTAATCTCCTGCAGTATGTCCGCAGTCTCTGATTGTCTCCTGCAGTATGCCCGCAGTCTCTGATTGTCTCCTGCAGTATGTCCGCAGTCTCTGGTAATCTCCTGCAGTATGTCCGCAGTCTCTGATTGTCTCCTGCAGTATGTACACAGTCTCTGATTGTCTCCTGCAGTATGTCCGCAGTCTCTGATTGTCTCCTGCAGTATGTCCGCAGTCTCTGATTGTCTCCTGCAGTATGTCCGCAGCCTCTGAGTGTCTCCTGCAGTATGTCCGCAGTCTCTGATTGTCTCCTGCAGTATGTACACAGTCTCTGATTGTCTCCTGTAGTATGTCCGCAGCCTCTGAGTGTCTCCTGCAGTATGTCCGCAGTCTCTGGTAAGCTCCTGCAGTATGTCCGCAGTCTCAAAACCTCTCCTGTAGTATGTGTATTAATGTGCCCCTTTACTTGCTCAATTATTTGGGATTGCTCCACTGCTCAGTGAGAGGTAATGATGTGCATGAACCTCTAGCAACCAATCAGCAAACAGTAGTGATCTGCTTTAATCTCTAGCAACCAATCAGTAAGTGCTAATGATGTGCTGTAACCCCTAGCAACCAATTAATGAGCGCTAATAATGTACATTAACCTCTAGCAACCAATCGGCAAGCAGAAATTATGTGTTGTAACCTCTAGAAACCAGCCATTGAGCAGTAATGATAGGCTGTAACCTCTGGCAAACAATTGCAATCGCTGCGTGATCTGCTGCAGTAAACTGATTTTGAGTCTACCTGCTATTTTTTGTATGTCTCAGAATGGAGGGGGGGCCCCAAGAAAATGTTTGCCCAGGGCCCAATCAAAATTAAAGATGGCCCTGGGGGGAATCTTAACCCATATGGTTAGCCTACTTTGTATAGTAGAATCAGGACCTTGTTTCTCCTGCTGGTCATCCCTCTAATGATAATTAAAGATCTATGTAGCACTACCCCCGTAGGGGCCGCTGGTGAATGTGGTCGTCTACCACTCTGCACAGCCAGGCACACAAATTTCCAGTCACTCAGAGACAAGAAGCTGTCCTTACAGCTTTCTTTGTTTTTATTTTTATTTAGGGGAATTGAACCTAATGGGGAAGGGTGCATATGGGATGCCCATTTGATCGATGAAAGTCTGTAGGGACTTGAACTATATACATTCCAGTATATACATTCTCTCCTCTTCTACCTCCAGCACACATTTGCTTGCAGACTATCACTCCCAGGACCAGCTAGCACAGGTTTTACACTCAGCACAATCCCAGCTGGGTCTGAACAAATGCCCTTTGCAGGCAGGGACCGTGGGTCCCTATGGTGTAGCAAAAATGGAAGTCTTTAGTACTAGGTGTCCTATCTGTGGCTACTGCTACCAGTACCATTTCTTCAGGCACTGCCAGTCCTCCTGGCTGCAGCTGCCCCTTTCCACTGCCCGTGCCACCACAGTTCTCATTACTGGCCCTGCACCCATCCCAGACTGCTCCATCCCAGTCCTCTCAGGTGTGCCTCCCTGTCCTCCTGGTTGACTGTGTGTACCTCACCAGCCCTCTTGGCTGTTTCTTGTTCTCTTGGAGACTTGCCTGGCAGTGTTCTCCCGCTGTCCTGTCCATGCCTCCTGGCCAGGACACCTCTGTGTGTCTTGAAGGGGGTCCTGTCCGCACCCGAGCCCCGTCCCAAGGTCACTCCTCCCCTCCCCTTAGAAAAACGTTCCTGTACTACTTGGGGGTGACTTCAGAGCAGGCTTGCATTGACTTCTATACAGAAGTCATTTTGCAAGCCACGCTGAAAGTCTCGCTGTACGGGATGGCTTCAGAGTCAGACAGGAGATGGGCGACTCTGAAGCCGCCCCCTGTGTGAACCATTTATAGGCATTTTTTTTTTTACCACATCCAAAATTTGCAGATTTTCACAATTCGCAGGTGCTCAAAGAACGTAACCCCCGCAAATTTCGGGGGGTCGACTGTACTCCTCCCAAGCTAGGCTGACCCAGAGTATTTGAGGGGGCCTGCCCCCTGCCAACCCAGGTTGGGGATTGGTCAGGGCCCTCAGAATACTCCAGGCACCTCCGCCTCACCTCCCTGGATCTCTGCCCAACCCAGGAAAAACACAGACAGGCTTGCACAATCGTACCTACACTAAACAAAAAAAATCTATCCACACGTCTACTACACTAGAGCAGTGGTCATCAACTCCTGTCCTCAGGGCCCACTAACAGGCCAGGTTTGCAAGATAACTGAAATACATCCCAGGTGATATCATTTGCTGCTCAGTGATTGAAGTATTCTAGTCTGCATCTCCCCCAAAGTAATACATAAAACCTGGCCTGTTAGTGGTCCCCGAGGACAGGGTTGATGACCACTACACTAGAGGGTGCTACATCTATATAGAGTAATAAGGACCACCTTCCTCCTGTTGATGACTCCTCAAGTGGCATCTAAAAACCTATATAGAGCAGGGGTCTCCAAACTTTCTAAGCAAAGGGCCAGTTTGCTGTCCTTTAGACTTTAAGGGGGCCGGATTGTGGTCATTGGGAGTAGAAAATGTCCCAGCCTCAGTGGGGAAAAATAATGCCCCATTATTGATGTCAGTGGGAGGAACGTACCCCATCATTAAAGTTATTAGGCTCCATTGTTGGCGTCGTTGGGAGGAATTGTGCCCCATCCTTGGGAGGAATTGTACCCCTTCATAGGCATTATTTGGGGGGGGGATAAGGCCCAATTGTTGGTATCAGTGGATAAAGGCTATCAAAGGGCCACATCTGGCCCTCGGGCCGCAGTTTGGAGACCCCTGCTCTAGATCTATAATAAGATCTATATCAAGATCTATATAGGGAATCAGGACTCCGGCCTGCTTGTGATCCCTTTAGTAATGCACCCCACAATTCTCTTTATTTTCCCGACACTGTTTGCTCATTTTGCAGTCATCTGAAATAAGAACTTTAAAATCCTGTTCTTCTGTAGCTCTGACCAACGCTGCACCCCCAATATTGTACTCTATGGCATTTTTCTTTTATCCTTCTTTCCTTTCCTTTTTTGTTTCTTTAGTTTGCTTTTAGAAACATTAAACTGCGGTTTCCATGGTTTTCACCAATTTTCCAGCAATGCTAAATCATGTTCCATGTTAAAAAAGCAAGCGCAGATATGAGACTATTTATTTTTGTGGGTGCTAGGTGAGTGAATTTTTATTATGTAGATATGCACTTTATGAGTATTTATATTTTGTTTCCTTAATTGCTCTTTTCAAAAGAAAAAAAAATCTGAATGAATGTCAAATACTCGGCCCTGAGCACACTTCAAAGAAAACAACTGCTGCAAGGCATAGGAGGGGGGGAGAGGCGGTTGCTATGGAGACACTGTCTTCTGTATCAATGGAAAGAGCTGCAAAAAAAAACATGAAATGATGGTAGATTCTCATTAATTATCTTTACTACACTAACAAGCAGGAATTTATTAAAATAGTCAATTAATATACAACAAAGACCACAAAACTTTTTTCTTTGAAGATCTGTTGTGCCGTGTGGATGGCGGCAACCTACTGGGTCGCTGTTTTTTTGAAAGGATAGCAAAGTCCCCATCTACAGGCTATGAGCGTGTATTGCAATAGAGTACCAAAGGGACTACAGTGGAACCTTGGATTACGAGCATAATCTGTTCCAGGAGAATGCTTGTAATCCAAAGCACTCGCATATCAAAGCGAGTTTCCCCATAGGAGTCAATGGAAACGAAGATAATTTGTTCCACATGCAATACCGCATGTGGCCGGGGGGGGGGGGGGGGGGGGGGCGCCGGAGAGCCTCGGGTATACTCGGGGACAGCTCGGCTGACCCCTCAGAAACCCTCGGAAAAGCTGGGAAACACTCGGGAACTGAGTATTTCCGAGTGTTTCCGAGTATTTCCGAGTATTCCAAGTATTTCTTTCCGGAACGGCTAAGAACCGTTCCGAGTGCAACCGGCGCCCCCGCACCTCTGGCCAAATGCGGTACTGCACACCCCATTAGTTTGAATTCTGCTCCTTTTGGGAGACAACACTCGCAAACCGAATCAGAATTTTTAAAAAGAAGTTGCCCGTCTTTCAAATCGCTCGTTAACCGCGTTACTCGTTAACAAAGGTTCCACTGTACCTTGGAAAACATAATTGGCAGCAACCTGTAAAACAAGAATACTTACCTGTCAGGCCCTTTGCGCTCTTACAAAGCCTATGACCACTACTTGCATCCGACATGTCCGGGTGTGTCGGATACCCCGTTCCCTGCTGTGTGCTGTGGGTTTTTTTTCTGCCAGCTGCTGCAGCAATATAGGATATATATACAGTATATATATATATATATATATATATAGATATAGATATATATCTATATCTATAGATATAGATATATATCTATATCTATATATATCTATATATAGATATAGATATATATAGATATAAATATATATAGTGGTGTAGTGTCCTGAGGGATTGCCGACTGCCAGACAAGTAAGTATTGTACATTCACACTACTGCATTGCAATAACACGTGGCAATGCACATTACATGGCGGTGGTGTGATGTAGGACCGTTCATTCTTAATGGTGCACCAACCATTTAACTTGCATTGTGGTACATTGGATAACCCATTTAAATAAATGGGCTGCCCTAACTCAACGCACATTAAACACACAACACAACCGCGTGGGCAGGTGGGGGGGGGGGGGGGGTGACAGGGCGGTTGTCAGTCACTTCCTCCAAGTTTTCCCATTAACCACTTCAGCCCCCGGAAGGATTTTTACCCCCTTCCTGACCAGAGCATTTTTTGCGATTCGGCACTGCGTCGATTTTAGCTGATTTTTTTGCGCCCAAACAAAATTGACGTCCTTTTTTTTCCCCACAAATAGAGCTTTCTTTTGGTGGTATTTGATCACCTCTGCGTTTTTTATTTTTTGCGCTATAAACAAAAAAAAAGAGCAACAATTTGGAAAAAAAAAAACTATATATTTTACTTTTTGCTATAATAAATATCCCCAAAAAATATATTAAAAAAAAAATTTCTTCCACAGTTTAGGCCGATATGTATTATTCTACATATTTTTGCGCCCCGAGCCCACCCTTTTTTGAAGCCTATTAGAGCATCAGGCTCTAATCAGGTGCTTTAAAAAAAAAAAACACCCCCTCCCACGCTGCCATAGGAGTCAACGCGTCCGGCGTCCTGAAATATGGATAGGGAGGCGGCGGCAGGGGCTAGGCGGGACGGCGCCTGTGCGCCCACAATGCACGGGCCATCCCTGTCCTCACTCATACTTTGGGGCAAGGCTGAGGCTGCCGTGGGGGGAATACTCAAACTTAAGGCGGAATCTAAACCCAGGGGTGAATGTACACCATGTACACTGACATTGCAACTGTTCTTCAGTTAACTCTCGGTTCCCCGTGCCGACGCACAATTTCACCACAACTTGAATTTAGGAGGGACGCGCTGATCCAATGTCCACATCCACTTGTCCAGCGTTTTTCCACTGCTACTTCCCAGTAGTGAAGTGGGCCCCACTGTGCACTCCGCATGGGCTCCACATGGGCACTCACTCTTTTTTTTCCCCTACAAATAGAGCTTTCCTTTGGTGGTATTTGATCGCCCCTGCGGTTTTTATTTCCTGCGCTATAAACAAAAAAAACTGACAATTTAAAAAAAAAAAAAAACCCAAAAAAAAACAATATTTTTTACTTTCTTCTATAAAACATATCCAATCAAAAAATGTAAAAAATATAAGTTTTTCATTAATTTAGGCCAAAATGTATTCTGCTACATATTTTTGGTAAAGAAAATCTCAATAAGGGCATATTGATTGGTTTGCACAAAAATGATAGCGTCCAAAAACTATGGGATATATTTATGGCATTTTTATTTATTTATTTATTTTACTAGTAATGGCAGTGATCAGTGATTTTTAGCGGGGCTATGACATTGCGGCGGACATTCGATAGGCAGCACTGATAGATGGCACTGATAGACCCCATTGAGGTGGCACTGATGGGCATTGAGCTCTGATAGGCAGCACTGATAGGTGGCACTGATAGACCCCATTGAGGTGGCACTGATGGGCATTGAGCACTGATAGGCAGCACTCATAGGTGGCACTGATAGACCCCATTGAGGTGGCACTGATGGGCACTGATAGGTGGCATTGATGAGCGATGATAGGTGGCACTGATAGGCGGAATTGATGGGCACTGATAGGTGGCATTGATGAGCGATGATAGGTGGCACTGATAGGCGGAATTGATGGGCACTGATAGGTGGCATTGATGAGCGATGATAGGTGGCACTGATAGGCGGAATTGATGGGCACTGATAGGTGGCATTGATGAGCGATGGTAGGCAGCACTGATAGGCGGAATTGATGGGCACTGATAGGTGGCATTGATGAGCGATGATAGGTGGCACTGATAGGCGGAATTGATGGGCACTGATAGGTGGCATTGATGAGCGATGATAGGTGGCACTGATAGGCGGAATTGATGGGCACTGATAGGTGGCATTGATGAGCGATGATAGGTGGCACTGATAGGCGGAATTGATGGGCACTGATAGGTGGCATTGATGAGCGATGGTAGGCAGCACTGATAGGCGGAATTGATGGGCACTGATAGGTGGCATTGATGAGCGATGATAGGTGGCACTGATAGGCGGAATTGATGGGCACTGATAGGTGGCATTGATGAGCGATGATAGGTGGCACTGATAGGCTGCACTGATGATCAGGGCACTAATTATCAGTGTTTACAATTTACTGACATTGTTGCCTCTCCTTTCCTCACACAGACACAGCGTGGGAGGAAAGGGCTGCCAATAACCAGCAAGTCTGTTTACATGTGATCAGCTGATCACATGGTAAACAGCCGCCATGATTGCACTGGATGCACGTCCCAGGGGACAGGTGGGAGGCAGGGTTCTGGAAAGGATGTCCATGGACGCTATCCCAAAATTGGAAGCCCGGGGGTCAGATGGAAGGTGAGGTCAGGGGGGCCCATGATGGTTTCTTGCATCGGGGCCCTGAGGGTTTTAGTCACTCCTCTGATATTATATATATATATATATATAATGTTTGGGGGTTCTAAGTAATTTTAAATGGTTACGTTTCCAGGGCAAAGATTGCCAAAGCTATTTGCAAATTAAACAGAAGCTTTTTAAATTCTGTGTATATTCGTCATGTGCTACTGCAAGAACAAACAGACAACATAGATAACAACTGAAAAAAACAAGCATGTCACCTTTAAACCTGACTAGATCTAACACAAAATGATCCATCTTCTCCAATTCCTACAATCGTGCTCAAAAGTTTGCATACCCTGGCAGAAATTGTGAAATGTTGGCATTAATATTGAAAATATGATTGATCATGCCAAAAAACTGTCTTTTATTTAAGAATAGCAATCACATGAAGCCATTTATTATCACATAGTTTTTTGGATCCTTTTTAAATCATAATGATAACAGAAATTACCCAAATGACCCTGATCAAAACTTTACATATCCTGGAATGTTTGGCCTTGTTACAGACACAGAAGGTGGCAGACACAGGTTAAAATGGCAATTAAAGGTTAATTTCCCACATTTGTGGCTTTTTAAATCACAATTAGTGTCTCTGTATAAATAGTCAATGAGTTTGTTGGTTCTCACATGGATGCACTAAGCAGGCTAGATACTGAGCTATGAGGAGGTAGAAAAGAACAGTCAAAAGACCTGCGTAACAAGGTAATGAAACTTTACAAAGATGGAAATTGGATATAAAAAAATATCCAAAGCCTTGAATATGCCAGTCAATACTGTTTAATCCCTTATTAAGAAGTAGAAAATTAGGTGCTCTTTTGATACCAAGCCAAGGTCAGGTAGACCAAGAAAAACCCACAGGTAACTGCAGGAGAAATACAGGCTGCTCTCCAAAAAGTTGGTGTGATTTTTTAAGGAGCACAATTCAATGATACTTGAACAAAAAAGAGCTGCATGGTTGAGCTGCCAGAAGGAAGACTTTACTGCGCCAATGCCACAAAAAAGCCCAATGAGGCATGCCAAGGTGTTGTTGGGCATATTGTAACCAGGCTTTTTTGTGGAACTTGTGCAGTAAAGGCTTCTTTCTGGCAACCTGACTTTGCAGCTCTTTTTTGTTTGAGTATCATCGTTTTGTGCTCCTGAAAAACAACCACACCATCTTTTTTCCAGAGCAGCCTATATTTCTCCTGAGGTTACCTGTGGGTTTTTCTTTGTATCCCGAACAGTTCCTGTGGCAGTTGTGGCGGAAATCTTTCTTGGTCTACCTGACCTTGGCTTGGTGTCAAGAGAGCCCCAAATTTTCCACTTCTTATTAAGGGCACTTCCACACTGAGCCGCCCCAGACATCAGCGGTAAATCGTCGCTATTTTTAGTGACGCTTTCACCGTCGTTTTAGCGGCGCTTTTCTGACACTAATGGGCCGTTTTAACCCTCGTTAGCAGCCGAAAAAGGGTTAAAGGCGCCGGCAAAGTGCCACTTCAGCGGCACTTTGACGGTGTTGCCCATTGATTCCATTGAGCCTTAAAGAAGCTGGTTTCAGGACTTTATAGAGCGTCCTGCCAGCGCACCGCTCTAGTGTGAAAGCACTCAGGCTTTCACATTGGAGTGAGAGGAAAGGCGCTTTACAGGCGCTATGCAGGGGCTATTTTTAGTGCTATAGTGCCTGTAAAGCGCGTCAGTGTGAAAGGGGTCTAAGTGATTGAACAGTACTGACTGGCATATTCAAGGCTTTGGATATCTTTTTATATCCTTTTCCATCTTTGTAAAGTTTCATTTCCTTGTTACGCAGGTCTTTTGACTGTTCTTTTCTACCTCCTCATGGCTCAGTGTCTAGCCTGCTTAGTGCATCCATGTGAAAGCTAACAGTCCCATTGACTATTTATACACAGACACTAATTGTGATTTAAAAAGCCACAAATGTGGGAAATTAACCTTTAATTGACATTTTAATCCGTGT
This sequence comes from Aquarana catesbeiana, assembly GCF_042186555.1. Taxonomy (NCBI): domain Eukaryota; kingdom Metazoa; phylum Chordata; class Amphibia; order Anura; family Ranidae; genus Aquarana; species Aquarana catesbeiana. Next base: position 26,145,607 of record NC_133328.1, on the reverse strand, counting down.
GTGTCACCTTCTGTGTCTGTACCAAGGCCTTACATTTCAGGGTATGTAAACTTTTGATCAGGGCCATTTGGGTCATTTCTGTTATCATTATGATTTAAAAAGGATCCAAAAAACTATGTGATTATACATGGCTTCATGTGATTGCTATCCTTAAATAAAGTTACTTTGTTGGCATGATCAGCCACATTTTCAATATTAATGCCAAAATTTCACAATTTCTGCCAGGGTATGCAAACTTTTAAGCACAACTGTATGTAATGCATCATAATTGTATGGCTGCATTGGATAGTTAGTCCTGAAATCAATAGATTCATACAAGATACACAGTACCCTCGGATTTCAGCATTACATATATTTACTTAGGGATCTAAGTATAGAATGTTCACTTTGCTGGTGTAAAAAACATCAAAACAGAAAGAGCAAAAATGCATCACATTTCCTCTAATATGATTAGTTTCTATATTGTCAACACCATCTAGTGGTCATAATCCATTTTTTTCCCCTGCTAAGTGAGGTATTTCTTTGCCTAAAAAAAAAAACACATACTGCCACTAGATGGTGCTGACGACATAGGAACAACATGTATTAGAGAAAATACAGCAATTTTAATTCTCATTGTGTGAATGTTTGTCACTTCCACACAGCGAATGTTTTATACATAGAACCCAAAAAGTTGAACCAACAAGTCCTCTTTACTTACCATCACTCCAATGATGCAACGTCTGCCCTCTCCCTTGTGTTTCCATCTTTGTCCAGTTTATTTTCTGGGTTCGGCAGCTTTGATCTTGATTGGACAGCCCAGGAGGACGTAACTCCCTCACATGTGCACAAAAGTTGAAGTGGTAGCAAACCTAGTTTTTTTTACTTGTACCTACAGGAAAGTCTATAACAAGGCTGTAGGCGCAGTGAATATCTCCTAGACTTCCACTGTTTAGGAGATTTTCAGAGTGCATGCAGCCGGTGATGTCACCTTCAGAGCTGGTCCCATAAACGAGGGACGTTGGAGTGACGTCATCATGGCCTGGGCCACTCATGTAGCGGGAGGCCGCAAACCCGGAAGGAAGACCTGGTGAAGATGTAAGCCCTCTCAGTGGTGACGGTGCGCCGCTGTAAGGCTTCATTTTAAGGTAAGTCTTGCATAATGTGCTTGTATGCAAAGCATACAAGCACATTATGCATTTGTCTTACAGGGGAAAGTTTTGGGGGTTTTTTTTGCAGCGTTTTTCTACCGCTTTAATTCATCCCAGCACCAGTGAATGCCATAATTGTACCTTGAGCTGCACATACTAGTGGCCCAGTCAGTGGCGGCCCGTCCATAGAGGGTGCACGGTCGTCGCCTCCCCTATCCATTCATTCGGCCCCCTGATCTACATATCAGTGGCGCCGTATAATGGATTTCAATGTGGGGGTGGGTGTTTTTTTTAAGCACCTGATCAGAGCCAAAGGTTCTAATAGGCTCCAAAAAAAGGGTGGCCTCGGAGCCCAGAGCATTGTGCTCCGAGGCCACCCAGTTGTGTGACCATAGCGAATTAATTTTCACTATTTTCACACTAAAGTTCCTCCTCGCCAATCAGGAGGCAGGTCTGTGAGAGCTGTTTCTCGATCGGCGTCAGGTGATCCTATTGGATGCCTAGCGCTTCGGCGGAAGAGGAGACACACGGCGCAGGAAGCGCTGGAGGAGCAGACGCCGGATCCGCTGCGGCCGCTGCCCGCACTCCAGGAGAGGAGGAGAGGACACCACAGCCTCGCGCATAGCTCCCAACTGTCCCTGATTTCGAGGGACTGTCCCTGATTTGGAGCAATGTCCCTCTGTTCCTCTTTCCTCCTCATTTGTCCCTCATTTTGCTCTGATCTATATAGTTGTATATAAAATGCACTTTTTATCTATCAAAAAGTGTTTTCCAGCGCTAAACCTTTCATCTGATTTCTAAATTGCTGCATTTGTAAATTCCAAAAGCCAATATAAAGGAATAGTAGTGGTAAAAAAAAGCACTTGTGGGTTTAACCAGACTTGTTTTTTTGTACAATTCTCCTTTAAGGGGGCGTGGTAAAGGGTGTGTCCTATGCCTACATACTTTTGCTGATAGGTGTCCCTCATTCCCATCTCAAAAAGTTGGGAGGTATGGCCTCGCGGGTATATGCCGGACCGAGGGGGGGAGGTGTTTCAGTGCCGTGCCACGCTGCCGGGGGGTGTTTTTTGTTTGCCAACCCCCCAAAAGAAGAACCCGCCAGCCGCCACTGGGCTCGTATACAGTCTTTAGAAACTTGCAGGCCGAAAGGTAAAAAGCTTTTATGTTATGGCATATTTGGGTAGGTGGAGCCTGATGGGAAACTGGGAGTCTAACTTTTGATTGACAGCAGAAGGCAGTGGGTGTATTTCGAAAGCCACTATTGGACTGAGTAGCGACTTTGGATCTGCCCACTGTTGTGTGCAGTCAATTGACAGCCAGGCAGTCTTGATGGAGAACTAGTTTCTCAGTTCGCCATCCCCCCACCCTAAAAAACTTCTCATCCCAGCCATGCGTTTTTCAGTATGGTGAGGACAGTGGCTGGGGAGGAGCGAGCACCGAGGAAGGAGTTTTCAGTATGGGCTCTCCGACCTCAATACCTGGCACCGACAGATTCATGCACCTCTCTGTGACAGGTACATGAATTGGTTGCAAGCACCCCTGTAGCACCCTTCTAGAGTAGTTTAGGTTGTTAGGTACATTTAGTTAGCTCTCTTGAATTAGGTGGAGCAAGGGTTGATCAATCAGATCTGCCCAGTGTCTCACAGGCTGCTGCTCTAATTACTTCCCCCTGAAATATAGAGGTATCTCGAAACATAGTAGGAGGAAGAACAGAGTGGGCAGCCTGAATATTTATAGGGAATCCAGCCATACCCTGGGAATGGTATGGCCTGCAGGTGGCTGGAGAGTCCAAAAAAAGTCTGAGGCAGAGAAGTTCCTGGGTCCAGTCCTGCTAGAGGAGACCCATGAGCAGGAGTTCTGCCCATGGGGGAGGACTACTGGAGATGTCATCCAGAAGACATAGAGTCTCAGCTGGGGGAAATATTCACATAGCCTAGTACTGGAGTCAGTTTGGGTCTGGAGAAGCTCACTGGAGAGTACCAGAAGGAAGTTGGGGGAAAGGTGACCAGCTGTCCTATGGTGGTGTGAGTCTCCCTCACTGAGGAGTGCCCAGTGGGTATCGGAAGGAGGCAGCCAATGATCCTGTGGCTGTGTGAGTAGATGACCCTGGTGCTGGAAGTTAGAGACTGTGTGCAGCTTTTAACCACTTCCGGACCGCCGCCGTCGTTTTACGTCGGTACTTTGAAGGGGATTATCATTGTTATGGCTGGAGCTAGCTGCCATAACCCCAGTATCCACTTCTTCAGCGCGCGGTCCGCTTCAAGATAAAAGTGGTCTCTGTGGCGGATTCGCAGCAAGTTCACTTTTATCAGTGGCGGGAGAGGGGCCCCCCTTCCCGCTGTGCTCTGGTGCCCTCCGCCGCTTACTGGAGCTGTGATAGCAGAGAAGGTGATCCGATCCTCTCTAGCCTGACGATTAAGGGTAAGATGCCCACCTATCTCCATATCATTGCAGGGTGGTAGCGACGTCAAAACGTCACTTCCGCCCATAGCTCTTAAAGGGCCATTTTTTTTTTGTTTTGTTTTTTTCAAATGACAATTTTGTTTTTCATTTTTTTATTGCATTTTAGTGTCAATATGAGATCTGAGGTCTTTTTGACCCAGATCTCATATTTAAGAGGTCCTGTCATGATTTTTTCTATTATATGGGATGTTTACATTCCTTGTAATAGGAATAAAAGTGATACCATTTTTCTTTCAAATAACAGTGTAAAAATAAAAAATAAAAGGGAAAATAAATAAGAAACAAAAATAATTTTTTTTAAACGCGCCCCGTCCTGCTGAGCCCGTGTGGAGAAGCGAATGCATACATGAGTAGCGCCCGCATATGAAAACGGCATTCAAACCACACATGTGAGGTATCGCCGCGATCGGTAGAGCGAGAGCAATAATTCTAGCACTAGACCTCCCCTGTAACTCAAAACATGCAACCTCGCCTATGGAGATTTTTAAGGGTAAAAGTTTGTCGCCATTCCACGAGCGGGAGCAATTTTAAAGCATGACATGTTGGGTATCAATTTACTTGGCAAAACATTATCTTTTACAATTTAAACAAAAATGGGCTAACTTTACTGCTGTCTTATTTTTTAATTCAAAAAAGTGTATTTTTTCCAAAAAAAGTGCGCTTGTAAAACCGCTACCCAAATACGGTGTGACAGAAAGTATTGCAGTATTGACCGCCATTTTATTCTCTAGGGTGTTAGAAAGAAAATGTATAATGTTTGGGGGTTCTAAGTAATTTTCTAGCAAAAAAACAAACAAACTGTTTTTAACTTGTAAACAACAAATCTAAAAAAGAGGCCAGGTCCTTAAGTGGTTAAAGCAGGGTTAGGTTATAAAAAAATATCCCAAGCTTTGAAGATCTCACGGAGCTCTGTTCAATCCATCATCCGAAAATGGAAAGAGTATGGCACAACTGCAAACCTACCAAGACATGGCCGTCCACCTAAACTGACAGGCCGGGCAAGGAGAGCATTCATCAGAGAAGCAGCCAAGAGGCTCATGGTAACTCTGGAGGAGCTGCAGAGATCCACAGCTCAGGTGGGAGAATCTGTCCACAGGACAACTATTAGTTGTGCTCTTCACAAATCTGGCCTTTATGGAAGAGTGGCAAGAAGAAAGCCATTGTTGAAAAAGGCCATAAGAAGTCCCGCTTGCAGTTTGTGAGAAGCCATGTGGGGGACACAGCAAACATGTGGAAGAAGGTGCTCTGGTCAGATGAGACCAAAATTTAACTTTTTGGCCTGAAAGCAAAACGCTATGTGTGGTGGAAAACAAACACTGCACATCACCCTGAACACATCATCCCCACCGTGAAACATGGTGGTGGCAGCATCATGTTGTGGGGATGCTTTTCTTCAGCAGGGACAGGGAAGCTGGCCAGAGTTGATAGGAAGATGGATGGAGCCAATTACAGGGCAATCTTAGAAGAAAACCTGTTAGAGTCTGCAAAAGACTTGAGACTGGGGAGGAGGTTCACCTTCCAGCAGGACAGCCACCCTAAACATACAGCCAGAGCTACAATGGAATGGTTTAGATCAAAGCATATTCATGTGTTAGAATGGCCCAGTCAAAGCCCAGACCTAAATCCAATTGAGAATCTGTGGCAAGGCTTAAACAATCAGTGTAGATGTCCCTTTCACACAAGTCGGTTATCGGCTCTCCTTTCCTCTCCTCTCCTCATGCTGTCATCATGAGGAAAGGAATGCCGATAACCAGCTCGTGTTTACATCTTGATCAGCTGTCATTGGACACAGCTGATCACGGGGTAAAGGGCTGCTGTGATTGGCCCTTCACCCTGTTTTGTGATCAGCTGTGTCCCAAGGACACATTGATCACGAAGCGCACCGCCCACGCACCAAAGCGGGCGCGGTCATGGGGGACGTCATACAACGATCTGCCAAAACTGGACGACTGCACTGTAGCTGTCATTCAGCTATAGCGCGGTCGGCAAGTGGTTAACCACTTAAGTTCCAAGCCTATTTCTGACATTTGTTGCTTACAAGTTAAGTATTTTTTGCTAGAAAATTATTTAGAACCCCCAAACAATATATTTATTTTTTTTTAGCAAAGACTTTGGAAAATAAAATGGCGGGCGTTGCAATATTTTATGTCACACGGTATTTGCGCAGCGGTCTTTCAAATGCAATTTTTTTTCAAAAAATTCACTTCACTGAATTAAAAAAAATAAATAAACAGTAAAGCTAGCCCAATTTTTTTGTTTGGGGTTCTGGCCAGCTGCCGGATGTGCGGGCTGGTCGCTCGGGTGGGACTGGGGGCCCGGGCGGAGCGGTGGTGGGAGGGGGGGACAACCCCTTCCACTGTTTGTGATAACGGCCGAGCAGCTGCTGAGCCGCATCAATTGTTATCACAACGACCGCCGGCTCTAAAAAAAATGGTACCGGGGCATCAACTGTCAACCCGGTACAACCACGTCCTCAAAACAACGTACTGGTTAGACATGTGCACAGCCAAAAAATTTGTTCATTTTCGTTTTCGTTTCATTAGTTTATTTTTTTTTTCGTTTTTCGGGTCATTCATTATGATCGCGATTCGTAAATTCGTTCATTTGTAAATTCGTAAATGCGTTCATTCGTACATTCGTAAATTCGAACATTCGTTCATTCGTTCATTCGTACATTCGTTCATTCGTACATTCGTACATTTTTACATTTGTACATTTGTAAATTCGTACATTCGTAAATTCGTAAAATTGTACATTTGTAAGTTAGAAAATTCTGTAATTTGTAAATTCGAAGTTTGAAAATCCAGAAAACCCGAAAATTCAAAAGTCTGAAATAGTAACTAAGTATTAAATTATAGGTATTGTAATTTCCTTTCAAATTTGACTGTCAGTGAACGTAACAAATACGAATTTATCCGAAGTTACGAATTATCCAAAATGAATGCTGCATCTAAACAAATGGAACGGAACAAATTAATAATAAATAATAATAATAAAACGTTGTTATTATTATTATTGTTATCTATTATTATTAATTCATTACGTTCCATTCCGTTATTTCGGATCATTCATAACTTTGGATAAATTTGTATTTGTTACGTTCACTAACAGCCAAATTTGAAAGGAAATTACAATACCTATAATTTAAAAGTTACTAGTAATTACTAATAGTTAAGTTATTATTAGTTAACTATTATTTCAGATTTCCGAATTTTTGAATTTACAAATTTACGAATTCACTAATTTACTAATGTACGAATGTACGAATTTACGAATGTCCAATTTTATCGAATTTACGAATATTCGGAAAAAATTCGTTAAGCGGGTTTTCGTTAATTCGGATATTCCCGAATTAACGAATTTGTCGAAATTCGTTAAAAAACGAATTCGGAACTAAACGAATTGCACATGCCTAGTACTGGTACATCGTTTCGCGTGAAGTGGTTAAAGGGACTCTGCTCTTGTGGCTCTAACTACTACTAAGCTGAAGAAGTCTGCTGTCTGTTTCAAGCCCAGATTTCATTACAGCTTGCTCAGAAAGTAATACCAAGTCCTCACATGGTACATGGTTCTACCCCACCACTTCCCTCATCCCTACCCAACTTCTCCAAAAATAAAAACCAAAAAATGACATCCCCTAGACTGGCCGTTGAAGAAAGAGTGTATGAGCCTATGTGCCTGGCTGCGGGCCAGAAGTTGGGAAGATCTGGGCAGTAATTCCTGCTGCTCCTAGGAGAGTAGCGCTACATTAAGATCATTTTTAAAGTAGAGAGGATAGTAAAACAAATATTAATGATTTTATTAATTCCGATAAAAAGATAATAATGATAATAATGATGATAATAATAATAATAGCTACATCACTAATCTTATCTCCAAATATCACCCAAACCGCCCTCTCTGCTCCTCTCAAGACCTCCTGCGCTCTAGCTTCCTTGTCTCCCCCTCCCATGTTCACCTCCAGGATTTCTCCAGAGCCTCTCCCATCCTCTGGAACTCTCTACCTCAATCTGTACGACTATCCCCTACTCTGGCTACCTTCAAGCAATCCTTGAAAACTCATCTCTTCAGGGAAGCCTTTTCCACCCCCAGCTAATCTCCTATCACTTCCATCAGCTCATTCCCCACAGTTACGAACTTTTGTACCACTTGCCCCACCCTATTAGATTGTAAGCTCTTTTGAGCAGGGCCCTCTTAACCCGCTTGTATTTTATTGTATTGTAACTGTACTGTCTCCCTTTATATTGTAAAACGCTGAGTAAACTGTTGGTGCCATATAAATCCTGTAGAATAATAATATAATAATAATGATAATAATAATAAAGATAACAATAATGATTATGATAATAATAATGATGATAATAATAAGGATAATATTAATAATGATAATAATAATAATAATAATGATGATGGTGATGATGATAATAATAATAATAATAAAGATAATAATAGTAATGATGATAATAAAAATAATAATAAAGATAAAAATAATACTGATAACAATAATGATTATGATAATAATGATAATAATAATGATGATGATACTAATCATAATAATAATAATGACAATAATAATAAAGATGATGATGATAATAATAATAATAAAGATAATAATAATAATGATGATGGTGATAATAATAATGATGATAATTATTATTAATTAATAATTCCTCTACTCATGCTGACAGACGCGAGTAGAGGAGAGACGATCGGCTGCTCTCCTGATCGTCAGTGCAGTCCCCCTGAGGATGCCCACCCAGGACCACCAGGGATGCCCACCCATGGCCAGCAAGGATGCCCACCCATGACCACCAGGTAAGCCCACTAGAGCCCACCAGGGATGGCAATCATTGTCCATTAGGGATGACAGTCTGTGCCCATCAGTGATGCCTGCCAGCGCCTCTGATCAGTGCCATCTATCAGTGCCGCCCACCGCCTATATGTGCCCTCCAGTGTCACCTATGAGTGCCTATCAGTGCCACCTATCAATGCTCATCAGTGCTGCATATAAGTGCCACCTCATCAATGCCAATAAGTACTGCCTAATCAGTGCCCGTCAGTGAAGGAGAAAACGTACTTATTTACAAAGTTTTGTAACAGATATGAAGAAAAACTTTTTTTGTTTTCAAAATGTTTGTTCATTTTTTATATATAGCGCAAAAAAAACCCCCAAAAAAACCCAGTGGTGATCAAATACCACCAAAATAAAGCTCTATTTGTGGGGAAAAAATGATAAAAATCTCATATGGGTACAGTGTCGCATGATCGCGCAATTGTCATTCAAAGTGCGACAGCGCTGAAAGCTGAAAATTTGTCTGGACGGTCAGGGGGTGAAAGTGTCCAGTATTGAAGTGGTCAATTATAATAGGAACAATAAAAATGTCGCGAGTGCGTGCAATTATAAAGCGTGACATGTTTGGTATCTATTTACTCGGCGTAACATCATCTTTCACATTATACAAAAAAATTGGGGTAACTTTGCTGTTTGGTTTTTTTAAAATTCATGAAAGTGTCCCTTTTCCAAAAAAGTTGCATCTAAAGCACCGCTGAATAAATACCGTGTGACATAAAATATTGCAATAATCGCCATTTGTTTCTCTAGATTGTCTGCTAAAAAATATATATATATATATATATATATATATATATATATATATATATATATATATAATATTGGGGGCTCTAAGTAATTTTCTAGCAAAAAATACGGATTTTAACTTGTAAACACCAAATGTCAAAAAAAGGCTTAGTCATGAAAGGGTTAATGATGATAATAATAATATGATGATGATAATAATAATATGATGATGATAATAATAATAATGATAATGATTATTTATAGTCCTATTATTGTGTGTTGGTGACAGATCTCCTGTGGATGTCATGTGCTGAGCTCTGTAAACAGAGGAGAGTCAGGCTCCTCCCCAGGCTCCTCCCCCAAACACACAGCTCTCTTTGGGTCATGTGAAGAGGATTGTCCTCAGCGCCTCCCCGTAGTGACGTCACGGACACGGCCTGGCCGATCAGAGACTCGGCAGAGATCGGAGCGGTGAGTATTACATTGTATTGTATCCTCCAGAGATCCCCGACCTTTTATCACGTGACCCGCACCTGTCCGGCCAGCTGCTCCCCCACCGATCAGAGAGGTCATGTGATCACAGCTCCCCATCATTGTGTACAGAGCGCACTACAAGTCCCAGCATGGCCGGACACGGAGTACTCTGATCACCGACCGATCTGTGATTCGGTGTTCTCACATAATGGAGGGTCTGTGTCTCTGGTGTTATAGGGACCCTCCTAGGACAGGAGTATGGTGGGGGCAGCCATTGCTCTCAGTTGTTTTGGTGGGGGGGGGGGGGGGGGTCAGTCTCCTATTGGTGGGCTGTGATCTGGATCAGGTATGATGGTGACCTTCACTGGCTGCATTCTTTTTTCTCAGACCCGTGACTATTGTAGAGGGGTACGTTGTTCCCCCCAATCACGGAAGGTCTACGTTCAAATTTCCTGGCCGCCCCTCCGGACCCCCGTTGTACGCAGCGCCCGTGATGTCCGTCGCCGGTGAAGTGCTTTACTGTACTTTTGCCCCGGTGTGTCCATCATAACACTCCCACATAGGGTTGCCACCTCATCCCTTTAAAACCGAACACATATTACCGTATTTATCGGCGTATAACACGCACTTTTTTCCCCTTAAAATCAGGGGAAAATCGCGGGTGCGTGTTATACGCCGATCCTGACCTGTCAGAACGAAAAAATCGCTGACCGCGATTTGAAAATGGCGCCGCCGGCGCCGAAATACACAGTGCCGGTCCTCGGCTCTTCTCGGCGGCTTTCGGTTTCACTCGAGCGCCACCCGAACCTAGCCGAGAATACTTGGCTAGTCCGTGTGGAACCGAAAGTAAACGAGAGCCGCCGAGAAGAGCCGAGGACCGGCTCTGTGTATTTCGGCGCCGGCGGCGCCATTTTCAAATCGCGGTCGGCGATTTTGAAGCTCAGAGGCTTCAGCAAGGCTGCACTGGGGCAAGGCTGGACTGGGGCAAGGCTGGACTGGACACTGGGGAAGGCTGCACTGACATGGCTGCACTGGCAAGGCTGCACTGACATGGCTGCACTGACATGGCTGCACTGACATGGCTGCACTGACATGGCTGCACTGACAAGGCTGCAATGATGGGCATTTAAATGTAAGTTTTTTTCCCTTCAACTTCCCTCCTAAATTGAGGTGCGTGTTATACGCCGATAAATACGGTAATTCCACAGGTTCTGTGGCTGATTAAGGTGGTAATTAAACTCACTTGGTGTCTTATCTGCATTCAATTAGCCCCAGAAGGTGTGTAATTCATATGTGTTCAGGTTTAAAGGGATGAGGTGGCAACTCTACTTCCACATGACTGCGCTCACCAATGTACAGGTGTGTCTGATAGGATATCATCAAAATGTTCATTTATTTCAGTATTTCAAAAAGTAAAACCCCTATATGAGGGAGAGAGGGGGGGGAGAGAGAGAGAGAGGAGGGGGGGAAAGAGAGGGAGAGAGGGGGGGGGGAAGAGAGGGAGAGAGGGGGGGGAAAGAGAGGGAGAGAGAGGGGGGGAAAGAGAGGGAGAGAGAGGGGGGGAAAGAGAGGGAGAGAGAGGGGGGGGGAAAGAGAGGGAGAGAGAGGGGGGGGAGGGAGAGAGAGGAGGGGGAGTGAGAGAGGGGGGGGGAAGAGAGGGGGGGGAAGGGAGAGAGGGGAGAGAGGGGGGGAAAGAGAGGGGGGGGGGGGGAGAAAGAGAGGGGGGGGGGAGAAAGAGAGGGGGGGGGGGGGGAGACGTTCCACACAGAGTGATGTATTTCAAGCATTTCTTTCAGGCCAAGGTCACACCACACGCAGTCCAGTGCGGTTTTTTGGAAAGTAGGTTATATGGATTCCATTGTCATAATTCACACCACTGTGTTCCAGTTCCAGGACTTTTCAGTTCCAGGAAAAAAAAAAAAAGTAGAACATGTTGCATTTTTTTCCTGCACTGGACTATACTGGAATGCAGTAAAACATATTTTAAAAAAAACGCACTGGACCCTAGTATAGTAGGAAAAAAGAAGGAAAAAAAAAAGCACCTGGAATGTATCTAGAAACGCATCAAAAACACACCAGAATGCATCGTAAACGTGCTAAAACCGCGCATGCAGAAACGCATATGGAACAGATTTGGAGTGCGTTTCGGTGGTGTGAACCGGCCTCTGATGTTGATGATTATGGATTACAGCTACTAAAAACCCAAAATTCTGTATCTCAGAAAATTAGAATAGACTATAGATGGAATATAATAAGACCAATTTAAAAAAAAAAGAATTTTTAATACAGAAATGTTGGCTTAATAAAAAGTACAGTCAGGTCCATAAATATTGGGACATCGACACAAATCTAATCTTTTTGGCTCTATACACCACCACAATGGATTTGAAATGAAACAAACAAGATGTGCTTTAACTGCAGACTTTCAGCTTTAATATGAGGGTATTTACAAATACTGCAGCTGCTGACTTTTTTAATATTAGGACACTTACCTGTCCAGGGAGCCCGCGAGGTTGGCACCCCAGCTGATTTTCAGATCGGCTCTCGGGTGCTGCCGTCACCATTTGTTGTAAAGGGAAACCATCAGTGATGCCTTTCAGCTTCACTGCCGGTTCCCTACTGCACATGTGCAAAGCATACGGCGCTTTCTAACTGGCCTAGTGGGGGAGGAGGGGGGTGCAAACTTCAGAGGGACATTGCCGTGGCCCCGTCTCCCAGAAGTGTGGACCGGTACCTGTTCCACTCTCCCCCCGTGAAAGGTGCCAAATGTGGCACTGGGGGGGAGCAGATAAGCTGGTGGAACTCCGCTTTAAGCCAGGTATTGGTACTTTTGGCAGTGTGGGCAGGTGCCAAGTCCTGCTGGAAAATGAGATCAGCATCTCCATAAAGCTGGTCACCAGAGGGAAGCATGATTATGCCTTTACACCTAGTAACAACCCAAAACTCAGTATCTCAGAAAATTAGATTATTACATAAGACCAATAAAAAAAAAAAAAAAGGGGGATTTTTATTACAGAAATGTTGGCTTACTCAAAAGTCTGTCCATGTACATAGTACGCACTCAATACTTGGTTGGGGCTCCTTCTGCATGAATTATTGCATCAATGCGTTGTGGCATGGAATGGAGGTGATCAACCTGTGGTACTGCTGAGATGTTATGGAAGCCCCGGTTGCTTTGATAGCGGCCTTCATCTTGTCTGCATTGTTGGGTCCGATGTCTCTCATCTTCCTCTTGACAATACCCCACAGGTTCTCTATGGGGTTTAGGTCAGGTGAGTTTTCTGGCCAATCAAGCACAGTGATACCATGATCATTACACCAGGTGTTGGTACTTTTGGCAGTGTGGGCAGGTGCCAAGTCCTGCCGGAAAATTAGATCAGCATCTCCATAAAGCTGGTCAGCAGAGGGAAGCATGACGTTCTCTAGAATTTCCTGGTAGAGGGCTGCGATGACTTTGGACTTGATAAAACACAGTGGACCAACACCAGCAGATGACATGGCTCCCCAAATCATCACTGACTGTGGAAACTTCACACTGGACCTCATGCAACTTGGATTCTGTGCCTCTCCACTCTTCCTCCACATTTTCAAATGAAATGCAAATTTTTCCATAGTCAGTGATGATTTGGGGAGCCATGTCATCTGCTGGTGTTGGTCCTCTGTGTTATATCAAGTCCAAAGTCAGCGCAGTCCTCTACCAGGAAATTCTAGAGCACTTCATGCTTCCCTCTGCTGACCAGCTTTATGGAGATGCTGATCTCATCTTCTGGCAGGACTTGGCACCTGCCCACGCTGCCAAAAGTACCAATACCCGGTTTAATGATCATGGTATCACTGTGCTTGATTGGACAGCAAACTCGCCTGACCTAAACCCCATAGAGAATCTGTGGGGTATTGTCAAGAGGAAGATGAGAGACACCAGACCCAACAATGCAGACGAGTTGAAGGCCACTATCAAAGCAACCTGGGCTTCCATCACACCTCAGCAGTGCCACCGGCTGATCACCTCCATGCCACGACGCATTGATGCAGTAATTCATGCAAAAGGAGCCCCGACCAAGTATTGAGTGCATACTATACTGTACATGGACATACTTTTCAGTAAGCCAACATTTCTGTATTAAAAATCCTTTTTTTTCCCCTAATCGTCTTTCAGGACAGCCACCTGAGAGCTTGGCTCCTCCCTTCTGTTTGGAAACACCTGCGCCAGCTTGTATAAATTTCCTCCTCCCCTGCTGGCTCCTCAGTTATTTGTGTTTCCTCCAGTGGGGAGACACCATAGGAACCAGCCAGGAGAGCCAGAGGAGGCTCAGGCAAACATGTCCTGAAAGAGGAGTGGGGACTCCTAGGACAGACCAGAGAGGTTGGTGTACAGAGCAGCCTGGTGAGGCAAAGCCCTGTGAGCAGCAGTTACACTAACCTGGTCAGGAAAGTCGTTTTTCTGATTGCCACCCCCGCATCCCTGAGTGCAGGTCGAGGTCGGGGGGGCGGCCTTTTCAAACGCTGAGTGCAGTGAAGCGGAGCGCAGCTCCTGCAGTCTCATACCCCCAGCAGCATGTGAAAAAACAAACATGCCGGGTATTGGGATTGCACGGCCTGTGGCGGGTGACGTCATATCCGGCCGAAAGGGGGCGGGCACTTCCGGGTTCGCGGCTTCCGGTTCCGGGCCAAGAACGCTGAAAAGGAGCCAGGCATGGGCTGGAGAGGAGCCAGACAAGCTGTAGAGACAGCACAGGCTCCGGATGTGACACGAGGATGGCGGATGCAGAGGACCTAGACCGCACTGCTCCAGCAGAGACCAGCTCCAGCCATGTGAAGGTAAGGGGAACCTAGGGTGGAGCTCCCCTGGCCTGTACCACCACCCCCCCCCCCGCCCCCCCCCCATCAATTTTGGGCTAAGGGAAAGGGGGGAGTAGGTTAAAGGACCCTCATGTGTCAGAGGGTGGTTTCATAGGGCCCCTGGTGAGGCAAGCCCGAATGAAGTGTTGCACTCCTGCAAATGTGCGGGGGAAGGGTACTGTGTATTAATGGTATGGGGTTTTTTTGTCTTATGTCTTTTCAGAAAACAGAAAAAACCAGGGTCTCTCATGTTTCAAAAAAGAGGTGTCCTTCCTGTAAAGTTACCCTTAAAGATACCTGGGAAAAGGCATTATGCAAAGAGTGTATTAGTAAACTAGTACAAGAACACTCTTCAGAGCAGGGTGAGCTAGCGGCATCAGTTAAGGAATTGTCTAATACCTTCGAATCCTTCAAAACCTTCTTTGAGGGTTTCCAAATGCCACAGCTTTTGACTGCTCCTCTGACAACACCATTACCAAAAACACAGGCAATACCCTCCACGAGTGCAGGCTCTTCAGTAGCCCCTAGGGAGGAGGTGGAGGAGCCGGACAGTGCAACATCTGGCTCCCAAGAGTCTGAGGGGGAAGCCCTGGATGGGGATTCCAGGAAGCCATCCCGATATAAACTCTCTTTAGATGAGGTAGATCATCTATTAGGGGCCATCTATACCACGCTAGGTATACCAACAGAGAAAAAGACATTGTCGCTGCATGATCAGATGTATGAGGGCCTGGGGGAACAGGAAAAGAAGAATTTTCCTGTTCATGAGGTCCTTATAGAGGCTATTAAGAAGGAATGGCAGGAACCTGAAAGGAAGCCATTTTTTTCTAAGGCCTTAAAAAGGCGATTTCCCTTCTCGGAGGACCCAGCATCAGTATGGAACAAGATTCCAAAACTAGATGCGGCCTTCTCGCAAGTGTCGAGGCACACGGACTTGGCCTTTGAGGACATGGGGGTTTTGTCTGAGCCAATGGATAAAAGGATGGACTCCCTGTTAAAAAAGTCATGGGACTCAACCGTGGGTAGCCTGAAGCCATCAATGGCGGTCACGGTGGTAGCTAGGAACGTAGAGTTCTGGTTAAACCAATTACAGGCTCACATTGAGGCAGGTACTGCAAAGGAGCAAATCCTAAACTCATTTCCCACACTGCTGCGAGGTCTTGCTTATATCGCAGACGCATCCGCAGAATTGGTGCGAATGGCAGCCAGGTCCTCCGCCCTAGCCAATTCCACTAGAAGAGCATTATGGCTTAAGACATGGCAGGGTGACTGCGCGTCCAAGGCCAAGCTCTGTGGAATTCCTTTTACAGGGGATCTGCTATTCGGACCAGGCTTAGAGAAGGTGCTGGATCGAACGGCAGATAAAAAGAAGGCGTTTCCACTAAAACGTAAGGCAAATTGGAAACAGCCACAACAAAATAAAAGAAGGCAAAGAGGGAATACAAGACCCCGATTTGCAGCTCCCAAAATGGAAACCCAGAGGAAACCTTGGGTTCAGAGAGGGAAAGGCAAAGGGGGGGCGATTTTTCGTCCTCCTGAGCAAACCCAAAAGAAATGACACAATAGTCGCAGTAGGGGGAAGACTGGGGGCCTTCCTTCCGCAATGGGAAGAGATATCTTCCAACAAATTCATTTTGAGAACAATAAAGGAGGGATATCGTTTGGAGTTCTCAAAAGCACCCCCAAACAGATTATACATCACCAAACCCCCAAAAAACAAGGAGAAGGCCAGAGGGTTAATGAGATCCTTAGAGGAGCTCCAGCAACAAAAGGTGATAATCAAGGTACCAAGGGGAGAGAGAGGGCAGGGTTTCTACTCCCACATATTCGGAGTTCAGAAAACTTCAGGAAAGACCAGACCCATCCTCAACCTCAAGCCTCTAAATTTATCCATAACCTACAAAAGGTTCAGAATGGAGTCCATATATTCAGTAAGGGCCCTTCTGCCCCCAAACTGTTATATGGTCTCCCTAGACCTAAAGGACGCATACCTGCACATCCCGATACAGCGGGAGTGTCAAAAATTTCTAAGGTTTGCGATAGAGACGGGAAGAGGAATCAGGCATCTTCAATTTCAGGCTCTACCCTTCGGCCTCTCCTCATCGCCCAGAATTTTTACCAAGATTCTGGCCGAAGCTCTGGCACCATTACGGGTCAAAGGCATATCTGTCATAGCTTATTTGGACGACCTTCTCCTATTTGCAGAGTCGCCCCGGAAGTTACTAGAAAACCTCAGCTACACACAGACGTACTTAGAAAGTCTGGGTTGGCTGGTAAATTTGGAAAAATCCAATTTACAACCCAGTCAGCAAATAGTATACTTGGGGTATGTCATAGATTCAGCGCAACAAAGACTGTTTCTGCCCAAAGAAAAGATAGGGAAAATTCAGAAGGAAGTAAGCTTATTACAAGCCAATATACCGTGTGCCATAAGGCAGATAATGTCAACACTGGGACTGTTGACATCTGCGATTCCAGCGGTCCAATGGGCAGGCCTGCATTTTCGGCCACTGCAGGTGTTCCTGTTAAAAATGTGGGATCACAAGCAGGAGTCCTTAGACACCAGGGTTCTTTTATCAGCAAGGGTGAAAGGAACCTTATGGTGGTGGAGGACAATAGAGAACATAAACAAGGGACGGCTGTGGAATCTACCCATTTCCCGAATCCTAACCACAGACGCAAGTGGCGTAGGGTGGGGAGCGCATTTAAGCGCTCAGATAGCGCAAGGGACTTGGGGGAAAGAAGAGAGGAGGAGATCATCCAACTGGAAGGAATTAAGAGCAGTATGGTATGCACTTCAAGCCTTCCAGTCAGAGTTCAAGGGTCGACATTTACAGGTCAGGTCCGACAATGTGTCAGTGATCGCCTATATAAACAAACAGGGAGGAACAAGGAGCGGAGCCCTGTGGACATTAGCAGAGGAAATCTTGAAGTGGGGAGAAAGAAACCTACTCTCTTTGTCAGCAATCCACTTGAAAGGGGATTTAAACAAAGTGGCAGATTTCCTCAGCAGGAAAAAGGTGAGAGAAGGCGATTGGGCGCTAAGCCAGGAGGTATTCGAGCAGATAGCTCACAAGTGGGGAACACCTCAGGTGGACTTGTTTGCCTCAAAGGAAAACAGGAAAGTCAGAGCATTCTTCTCCCTGGAAAGAGAGGACGGAGCGCTCGGGGTAGATGCGCTGGCACAAGCATGGGCATTCAGAAAATGCTATGCCTTTCCCCCACCTATTCTCCTACCAGCGGTAATAAGAAAACTACGTACGGAGAATACAACGCTAATTCTCATAGCGCCCTATTGGCCCAAGAGACCGTGGTTCTCTATGCTCAGAGAACTCGCGGTAGAACCCCCCTGGTTTTTACCGATCCAGGAAGATCTACTCTCCCAGGGCCCAGTACACTGCCCCCAAGTGGAAAGATGGAACTTGGCTGCATGGTGTCTGAGGAGCAGTTGCTAGAAGCGAAAGGGTTCTCAGGCCGTCTAATAGACACAATGCTGAAAAGCAGGAAGATGGAGACAAGGAACATCTACCAAAAAGTATGGAGGTGTTTCAACAGATGGTGTATAGACAAAAAATTCAATACACGAGGCTCAGTGGCAGTCCTGGAGTTCCTACAGGACGGGATAGACAAGGGACTAAGTCTTAGCACGCTTAAAAGTCAAGTGTCAGCACTTTCTGTTTACCTGGAGAAGAGATTAGCATCTGATCCGTGGGTAATCAGACTCTTTAGATCACTGAGCAGACAAAGACCGATACAGGGTACAGTTTTTCCAAAGTGGGATCTGTCATTAGTGCTGCAAACTATGACAGCTCACCCCTTTGAGCCACTGGATGATTGCAACCTGAAGATGCTGACGTTTAAAGCAGTTTTTTTGGTGGCAATTACTACGGCTAAAAGGGTTTGTGAGATGGAGGCCCTATCAATCAGGCCTCCCTTTTTTCAGATTTTTCCGGATCACATAATTTTTAGAATGGATCCGGCATTTCTCCCTAAAGTGGCCTCGAAATTCCACAGAGGCCAGGAGATTGTGTTGCCATCATTTTGCCCAAATCCTTCTAAGGAACAAGAAGTAAAGTTCCATAGTTTAGATGTAAGGAGATGTGTTTTGCATTACTTAGAAGCAACCAAAGATATTAGGAAGACGGACTCCTTATTTATTTTGATTTCTGGAGCAAGGAAAGGGCAAAAGGCCACAAGACGTACCATAGCCAGATGGCTAAAAGAAGCCATTGAACAGGCCTATAGGTTAGGAGGTATGCAGGTCCCAGAGGGTATCAGGGCACACTCCACCAGGGCAATGGCTGCGTCGCAAGCAGAGAGAGCTGGAGCCACGCCGGAACAGATTTGTAAAGCGGCAACTTGGTCCAGCTTTGCCACCTTTGTAAGACACTATAGAGTGGATCTTTGGGCGGCTAAAGATCAGACCTTTGGACGCAAGGTCTTACAAGCCGTGGTCCCGCCCTAGGGGTAAGTGCTCGTTTATCCTCTCAGGTGGCTGTCCTGAAAGACGATTAGGGGAAAAACGAAGTTACTTACTGGTAACGTTCTTTCCCGGAGTCTTTCAGGACAGCCGGGTACCCACCCAATTGTGTATCAAGACATAGAGATTTCCTTACAGGAAATGTGATATAATGAATTGTGTTTATCATATATTCTTGTGTCTCCCCTGCGGACTGGAGGTGCTCTTTAAAGAACTGAGGAGCCAGCAGGGGAGGAGGAAATTTATACAAGCTGGCGCAGGTGTTTCCAAACAGAAGGGAGGAGCCAAGCTCTCAGGTGGCTGTCCTGAAGGACTCCGGGAAAGAACGTTACCAGTAAGTAACTTCGTTTTTTTTTTTTTTTTATGTAATAATCTAATTTTCTGAGATACTGAATTTTGGGTTGTCACTAAGTGTAAAGGCATAATTATCAACATTAAAAGAAATAAATGCTTCAAATATATCACTCTGTGTGTAACGCATCTATATAAAATATGAGTTTTACTTTTTGAACTGAATTACTGAAATTAACTTTTTGATGATGTTCTTATTTTATGAGATGCATCTTTGTGTGTACAGTAAGGGGAAAAAAGTATTTGATCCCCTGCTGATTTTGTACATTTGCCCACTGACAAAGAAATGATCAGTCTATAATTTTACTGGTCGGTTTATTTTACCAGTGAGAGACAGAATAACAACAAAAATATCCAGAAAAACGCATTTCAAAAAAGTTATAACTTGATTTCCATTTTAATGAGCGAAATAAATATTTGATCCCCTATCAATCAGCAAGATTTCTGGCTCCCGTGTGTCTTGTATACAGGTAACAAGCTGAGATTAGGAGCACTCTTTTAAAGGGAGTGCTCCCTAATCTCAGCTTGTTACCTGTATAAAAGACATCTGTCCACAGAAGCAATCAACCAATCAGATTTCAATCTCTCCACCATGACCAAGACCACAGAGCTGTCCAAGGATGTCAGGGAAAGGATTGTAGACCTACACAAGGCTGGAATGGGCTACAAGACCATCGCCAAGCAGCTTGGTGAGAGGGAACAACAGTTGGTGCGATTATTCAAAAATGGAAGACACACAAAATAATTGTCAGTCTCCCTCGGTCTGGGGCTCCATACAAGATCTCACCTCGTGGAGTTTCAATGATCATGATAGCGGTGAGGAATCAGCCCAGAACTACACAGGAGAATCTTGCCAATGATCTCAAGGCAGCTGGAACCATACAGTGCCTTGAAAAAGTATTCACACCCCTTGAAATTTTCCACATTTTGTCATGTTACAACCAAAAACATAAATGTATTTTATGTGATAGACCAACACAAAGTGGCACATAAGGCTCCATGCACTCTGGGCGTTAAAATAACGTTATAAAAATGGCAGTTGCTTTGCAGTAAGTCTTTCAACGTTTTTTAAAGTTTTTGCAATAGCGTTTATTAGCGTTTTTCCACGTTAGTGTGTGTGTGTATGTATATATATATATAATGTGTGTGTTTTTTTTTTTTTTTTTTTTCTTTTCAGTGGTTCAAAAACATCAAACGCTGGTGAGCCACGTCTTTGGGCATTTTTCAACGTTTATCAGCTTTTATGAGCGTTTGGCGTTTTTTGTGGTCAGAAAAACGACTCCGGAACGCGTTTTTATGGCGTTCAGAAAACAGCCCATAAACTCCACTGCTGATAAACGTCCAAAAACGGACACATAGGATAATAGAGGGGAGTTTATGGGCTGTTAAAAAAAACTCCCAAAAAACGTCCGTTTATAAGCTTCAGCGTGCATGGAGCCTTATTGTGAAGTGGAAGGAAAATGATAAATGGTTTTCAACATTTTTTACAAATAAATATGTGAAAAGTGTGGGGTACATTTGTATTCAGCCCCCCTGAGTCAATACTTTGTAGAACCTCCTTTCATTGCAATTACAGTTGCAAGTCTTTTTGGGGATGTCTCTACCAGCTTTGCACATCTAGAGAGGGACATTTTTGCCCATTCTTCTTTACAAAATAACTCAAGCTCTGTCAGATTGGATGGAGAGCGTCTGTGAACAGCAATTTTCAAGTCTTGCCACAGATTCTCAATTGGATTTAGGTCTTGACTTTGACTGGGCCATTCTAACACATGAATATGCTTTGATCTAAACCATTGCATTGTAGCTCTGTCTGTATGTTTAGGATCGTTGTCCTGCTGAAAGGTGAACCTCCGCCCCAGTCTCAAGTCTTTTGCAGACTCTTACAGGTTTTCTTCTAAGTATGCCCTGTATTTGGCTCCATCCATCTTCCTATTAACTCTGACCAGCTTCTCTGTCCCTGCTGAAGAAAAGCATCCCCACAACATGATGCTGCCACCACCATGTTTCACAGTGGGGATGGTGTGTTCAGGGTGATGTGCAGTGTTAGTTTTCCACCACACATAGCGTTTTGCTTTTAGGCCAAAAAGTTTAATTTTGGTCTCATCTGACCAGAGCACCTTCTTCCACATGTTTGCTGTGTCCCCCACATGGCTTCTCACAAACTGCAAACAGGACTTCTTATGATTTTCTTTCAACAATGACTTTCTTCTTGCCACTCTTCCATAAAGGTCAGATTTGTGGAGAGCACAACTAATAGTTGTCTTGTGGACAGATTCTACCACCTGAGCTGTGGATCTCTGCAGCTCCTCCAGAGTTACCATGGAACTCTTGGCTGCTTCTCTGATTAATGGTCTCCTTGCCCGGCCTGTCAGTTTAGGTGGACGGCCATGTCTTGGCAGGTTTGCAGTTGTGCCATACTCTTTCCATTTTCAGATAATGGATTGAACAATGCTCCGTGAGATGGTCAAAGCCTGGGATATTTATTTAGAACCTAACCCTGCTTTAAACTTCACAACTGTATCCCTGACCTGTCTGGTGTGTTCCTTGGCCTTCATGATGCTGTTTGTTATGCTGTTTGTTCACTAATATGCCTCTGAGGGCTTCACAGAACAGCTGTATTTCTACTGAGATTAAATTACACACAGGTGGACTCTATTAACTAATTAGGTAACTTCTGAAGGCAATTGGTTCCACTAGATTTTAGTTAGGGGTATCAGAGTAAAGGGGGGCTGAATACAAATGCACATATTTATTTGTAAAATATTTGAAAACCATTTATAATTTTCCTTCCACTTCACAATTGTGTGCCACTTTGTGTTGGTCTAAAATCCCAATAAAATACATTTAAGTTTTTTGCTTTTAACATGACAAAATGCGGAAAATTTCAAGGGGTATGAATACACTGTATTGGGCACTGTAGTCCCCAATAAAACAATTGGTAACACACTACGCCGTAAAGGACTGAAATCCTGCAGCGCTCGCAAGGTGCCCCTGCTCAAGAAAGTACATGTACGGGCCATCTGAAGTTTGCTAATGAACATCTGAATGATTCGGAGGAGAACTGGGTGAAAGTGTTGTGGTCAGATGAGACCAAAATAGAGCTCTTTGGCCTCGACTCGCCATTAGGAGGAGGAATGCTGCCTATGACCCCAACACCATCCCCACCATCAAACATGGAGGTGGAAACATTATGCTTTGGGGGTGTTTTTCTGCTAAGGGGACAGGACAACTTCACAGCATCAAAGGAACGATGGGCAGGGCCATGTACGGTCAAATCTAGGGTGAGAACCTCCTTCTCTTAGCCAGGGCATTGCAAATGGGTCATGGATGGGTCTTCCAGCATGACAATGACCCAAAACACATGGCCAAGGCAACAAAGGAGTGAAGAAGCACATTAAGGTCCTGGAATGGCTTAGATATTCTCCAGACCTTAATCCTAAAGTAAATATATGGAGGGAGCTGAAGGTTCAAGTTACCAAACATCAGCCTCGAAACCTTAATGACTTGGAGAGGATCTGCAAAGATGAGTGGGCCAAAATCCCTCCTGAGATGTGTGCAAACCTGGTGGTCAACTACAAGAAACGTCTGACCTCTGTGATTGCCAACAAGGGTTTTGCCACCAAGTCATGTTTTGCAAAGGGGTCAAATGCTTATTTCACTCATTAAAATCAATATAACTTTTTTGAAATGCGTTTTTCTGGATATTTTTGTTGTAATTTTGTCTCTCACTGCTAACCGCTTACGGACCGTCCACCGTCATTATACGGCGGCTCTTTGAAGAGGAGTATCGTTGTTTTGGCAGCAGCTAGCTGCCATTACCCTGGTATCCTCTTCTTCAGCGGGCGTTCCGCTTTCCGAAAAAAGTGGTCTCTGTGGCGGATTGGCCACAAGATCACTTTTATCAGTGGCGGGAAAGGGCCCCCCGCCGCATGCTTTCCACCACTTACCGGAGCCATCGGCAGCGGCGGAGAAGATCGGATCCAGTGTCTTCTGTGGTACGGAGCTGAGTGAGGGGAAGATGGCCCCCACCCGGCTCTATGCCAGTGCCCATCATATGCAGCCTGCCTGTGCCCAGCAGCCTCACCAGTGCCCGTCATATGCAGCCTGCCTGTGCCCAGCAGCCTCACCAGTGCCCGTCATATGCAGCCTATCTGTGCCCAGCAGCCTCACCAGTGCCCGTCATATGCAGCCTAGCTGTGCCCAGCAGCCTCACCAGTGCCCGTCATATGCAGCCTGCCTGTGCCCAGCAGCCTAACCAGTGCCCGTCATATGCAGCCTGCCTGTGCCCAGCAGCCTCACCAGTGCCCATCATATGCAGCCTATCTGTGCCCAGCAGCCTCACCAGTGCCCGTCATATGCAGCCTGCCTGTGCCCAGCAGCCTCACCAGTGCCCGTCATATGCAGCCTACCTGTGCCCAGCAGCCTCACCAGAGCCCGTCATATGCAGCCTGCCTGTACCCAGCAGCCTCACCAGTAGCCATCATATACAGCCTGCCTGTGTCCAGCAGCCTCACCAGTGTGCATCATAAGCAGCCTGCCTGTGCCTGGATCAGTGGCGATCTCCGTGTGTCACCGAGCAGGGTTTGAGCTGCCCGGGCCGCAGTAACAATGTCCCGCCTCCTGTGATCACATCACACCGATTCAATGTCCCGCCATTGGATCAGTGTGCCGTCTATCACAGGAGGCGGGATGTTGTTACTACGGCCCGGACAATTCAGCTCCGTGACACACGGAGATTGAGGAGAGCAGGAGGAAGGGGAGGACTGGGGCGCGCCAGGGTGACGCTCCCGCAATGGGCGGCACCCGGGGCGGACACCGCCCCCTTTCGGTATCGGCTGTTTTTTGATATCGGCCAAATGAAAAAAACAGTTTTCGCAAAATAATTTGCGGCGCCCAAAATTTCGGTGCACCTCTAATTACCATGGATAAAATATTTTGAACGCACATATTATCTTATGGGAAGATTGTTATTGGAATGAATGGTCTGGGGTCTGCAACGCAGTAGACTGGAATTTTGTATCAATTCTATGTGATGGAATCACCCGGCATCCTCCCTAGAATGTCCTCCAATGTCGGAAGTTTCTTGCTGATCACATAACAATTGTGAGAACAAGGAAACCTGTAAACACAGCTGTTGTCATTCCACAGAACAGACCGCCCTCCGGGCCACTTCACCCAGCAATCTTATGGCGGCTGCAAATCTCTCTAATTATTTCTTCTAGCGACATGTGGCTGGCTGCAGAGCCACCGCTGTCATGGTAAACAATTCGGGTCCGAACCGCTACATATAGCTGATGCACCATTATCCTCGGCGTCTGCACTGGAGAACATGGGAAGATTTTGCAGCTGGTAATTCTGGAGCTACAAATCGCTGGATTCATTGTGACAGATTTCAGTGACTGCAATTATTTATTTATTTTTACAGCAAGAACGCTGAGCGGAGCAATTGTGTAGCTGCTACATCATTTTTCATATGACCTGGCTCTGAAGGTTATACAGTATAGCCCAGCAACTTATCTGTAGTTGTATGGTGACATGATATGCTTAAAATACACACAGTGCCTTGAAAAAGTATTCATACTCCTTGAAAGTTTCCACATTTTGTCATGTTACAACCAAAAAGGTAAATGTATTTTATTAGGATTTTATGTGATAGAGCAACACAAAGTGGCACATAATTGTGAAGTGGAAGGAAAATGATAAATGTTTTTCAGAATTTTTTACAAATAAATATGTGAAAATTGTGGCGTGCATTTGTATTCAGCCCCCTTTACTCTGATACCCCTAACTAAAATCTAGTGGAACCAATTGCCTTCAGAAATAAATAATAGAGTCCACCTGTGTGTAATTTGATCTCAGGAAAAATACAGCTGTTCTGTGAAGCTGTCAGAGTTTTGTTAGAGAACCTTATGGGGCGTACACACGGTCGGACTTTCTGGAAAGCTAGGTCCGACGTACTTGCCGCCAGACTTCCGGCGGACTACCGCCGGACTTTCTGAACGGCCAGACTTGCCTACACACGGCCGGACTTTCCGGAATCCGGTCTTCCCGACGGACTTCCGCCGGACTTTCAGAATGAACGGACTTTCCCACACACGGACAAGTCCGTTCATTTTGAACGTGACTCGGGTACGACGGGACTAGAAAAGGAATTCAATCTTGCCGCTTTTTTTGGCGAGATTGAAACCTTGCGAGCCCCGTCGAAGGCATCCCAGGCCCTTAGGTCTGGTATGGAACTTTAAGGGGAACCCCCTACGCCGAAAAACCGGCGTGGGGTCCCCCCAAAATCCATACCAGGCCCCGATCCGAGCACGCAGCCCGGCCGGTCAGGAAAGGGGTGGGGACGAGCGAGCGCCCCCCTCCCCTCCTGAACCATACCAGGCCACATGCCCTCAACATGGGGGGTGCTTTGGGGGAGGGGGCGCCTTGCGGTGCCCCCCCACCACAAAGCACCTTGTCCCCATGTTGATGAGGACAAGGGCCTCTTCCCGACAACCCTGGCCGTTGGTTGTCGGGGTCTGCGGGCGGGGGCTTATCGGAATCCGGGAGCCCCCTATAATAAGAGGGCCCCCAGATCCCGGCCCCCCCACCCTATGTGAATGAGTATGGGGTACATGGTACCCCTACCCATTCACCTAGGGAAAAAGTGTAAATAATAAAACACAACACAGGTTTTTAAAATATTTTATTAAACAGCTCCGGGGGGGGATCTTGCTCCGGCTTCGGGGGTCCCTCCGGTTCCTCTTCGGCCGGCCCCTCCGCTGTCTTCAGGTAGCTCTATTGCCAGCGGAGGTCCGGGCTTCTGGGCTTCTGGGCTTCTCTTCCCCAGATGTTGACACGACGCTCTCTCCGGCTGGACTGGTCTCTGAGGGCTCCGTTGTGACTTATATAGGCGGAGACCCCGCCCCCATATGATGTCACAGTCCCTGGGCATGCTGGGACTGTGACGTTTTAGGGGGCGTGGTCGACCACGCCCCCTAAAAGGTCACAGTCCCAGCATGCCCAGGGACTGTGACATCATATGGGGGCGGGGTCTCCGCCTATATAAGTCACAACGGAGCCCTCAGAGACCAGTCCAGCCGGAGAGAGCGTCGTGTCAACATCTGGGGAAGAGAAGCCCAGAAGCCCGGACCTCCGCTGGCAATAGAGCTACCTGAAGACAGCGGAGGGGCCGGCCGAAGAACCAACCGGACGCCGGGAGAAGAGGAACCGGAGGGACCCCCGAAGCCGGAGCAAGATCCCCCCCCCCCGAGCTGTTTAATAAAACATTTTAAAAACCTGTGTTGTGTTTTATTATTTACACTTTTTCCCTAGGTGAATGGGTAGGGGTACCATGTACCCCATACTCATTCACATAGGGTGGGGGGGCCGGGATCTGGGGGCCCTCTTATTATAGGGGGCTCCCGGATTCCGATAAGCCCCCCGCCCGCAGACCCCGACAACCAACGGCCAGGGTTGTCGGGAAGAGGCCCTTGTCCTCATCAACATGGGGACAAGGTGCTTTGTGGTGGGGGGGGCACCGCAAGGCGCCCCCTCCCCCAAAGCACCCCCCATGTTGAGGGCATGCGGCCTGGTACGGTTCAGGAGGGGGGGGGGGCGCTCGCTCGTCCCCACCCCCTTTCCTGACCGGCCGGGCTGCGTGCTAGGATCGGGGTCTGGTATGGATTTTGGGGGGGCCCCCACGCCGGTTTTTCGGTGTAGGGGGTTCCCCTTAAAGTTCCATACCAGACCTAAGGGTCTGGGATGCCCCCCGCGCTCGCCGCAATGGAAAAATTTGTTTTTCCTATTGCAGCGAGCGCGAGATGCAGTAACCTGCTCCTCCGTCGTATCTGGTCCGTCGGACCAGCATACAGACGAACGGGCTTTCCGTCAGGAACTGAGTCCGGCGGAGTTACGACGTAAGATTTGAAGCAAGTTTCAAATCTAAAGTACGTCGGATTTCCGGCCGAAACTGTCCGTCGGAAGTCCGATGGAGACCACACACGGTCGGATTGTCCGCCGGATTTGGTCCGGCGGCGTCCGTCGGACTTTTGCATGTGAAAAGTCCGACCGTGTGTACGCCCCATTAGTGAACAAACAGCATCATGAAGGCCAAAGAACACACCAGACAGGTCAGGGATAAAGTTGTGGAGAAGTATAAAGCAGGGTTAGGTTAAAAAATAATATCCCAAACTTTGAACATCTCACGGAGCACTGTTCAATTCATCATCCGAAAATGGAAAGAGTATGGCACAACTGCAAACCTGCCAAGACATGGCCGTCCACCTAAACTGACAGGCCGGGCAAGGAGAGCATTCATCAGAGAAGGAGCCAAGAGGCCCATGGTAACTCTGGAGGAGCTGCAGAAATCCACAACTCAGGTGGGAGAATCTGTCCACAGGACAACTATTATGCCGCGTACACACGGTCGGACGTTTTGTCTACAAAAGTCTGACGGACGCCGACGGACCAAAGCCGGCTGACAATCCGATCGTGTGTGGGCTTCCCCGGACTTTCAGCGGACTTTTCCAGTCGCAAATCTGACGGACTTTAGGTTTGAAACATGCTTCAAATCCTTACGTCGTAACTACACCGGACCCAGAAATCCGCTCGTCTGTGTGTTAGTCCGACGGGCAAAAACCCACGCTAGGGCAGCTATTGGCTACTGGCTATCAACTTCCTTATTTTAGTCCAGTGTACGTCATCACGTACGAATCCGTTGAACTTTTGTGTGATCGTATGTAGGCAAGTCCATTCGTAAGAAAGTCTGCCACAAGTCCGTCGAAAGTCTGTCGGACAGGCTGTCGGACTTTTGTAGCCGAAAAGTCGGACCGTGTGTACGCGGCATTAGTCGTGCTCTCCACAAATCTGCCCTTTATGGAAGAGTGGCAAGAAGAAAGCCATTGTTGAAAGAAAGCCATAAGAAGTCCTGTTTGTGAAAAGCCATGTGGGGGACACAGCAAATGTGTGGAAGAAGGTGCTCTGGTCAGATGAGACCAAAATTGAACTTTTCGGCCTAAAAGCAAAACGCTGCACATCACCCTGAACACACCATCCCCACCGTGAAACGTGGTGGCAGCATCATGTTGTGGGGATGCTTTTCTTTAGCAGGGATAGGGAAGCTGGTCAGAGTTGATGTAAAGATGGATGAGCCAAATACAGGACAATCTTAGAAGAAAACCTGTTAGATTCTCCAAAAGACTTGAGACTGGGGCGGAGGTTCACCTTCCAGCAGGACAACGACCCTAAACATACAGCCAGAGCTACAATGGAATGGTTTAGATCAAAGCATATTCATGTGTTAGAATGGCCCAGCCAAAGTCTAGACCTAAATCCAATTGAGAATCTGTGGCAAGACTTGAAAATTGCTGTTCACAGACGCTCTCCATCCAATCTGACAGAGCTTGAGATATTTTGCAAAGAAGAATGGGCAACAATGTCCCTCTCTAGATGTGCAAAGCTGGTAGAGACATCCCCAAAAAGACTTGCGGCTGTAATTGCAGGGAAAGGAGGTTCTACAAAGTATTGACTCAGGGGGGCTGAATACAAATGTACCCCACACTTTTCACATATTTATTTGTAAAAAAAATTTGAAAACCATTTATCATTTTCCTTCCACTTCACAATTATGTGCCACTTTGTGTTGGTCTATCACATAAATTCCTAATAAAATATATTTACGTTTTTGGTTGTAACATGAGAAAATGTGAAAAATTTCAAGGGGTATGAATACTTTTTAAAGGTACTATGTAAGACTCCTGCACCCAATGGTATATTGGGGTGTATGACAATACAGAGTGGGATACACCTGTAGTTATGATGCCCAGGCTGCCCCAGAGATGAATGATAGAATATACTGTACCTGGCTATACACACATAAACAGCGGTACTTGCAGGTGTATGGAAATATGTTTCTGAATGCAAGATATTAGCTGCACACAGTGTGTTCTGTTATTCATGTCTATGGACAAAATTGTGCAGCAGCTGTGGCTTTGGGCTGTCCAAATACAGGCTTGTCCTATTCTGTATAGCCACGAGCCCTTAAAGTGATACACAATTCTGCAATACCGACCTCTCCTTCAGTGGTCCGAGGGGCCTCACTGGCATCTTCTATTTTACTCTGACCATACGCCCTAATATATACAGCCATGGCAAGAACCCATAAATGTATGGAAAGATTTTTGTAAAAAAAAAAAAACAGGGTCTCTTTATCCCGAAGCAGGAAGCTGGTGTAAATGTTCTATACATTCTTTATGATGGATCACCCTTGTATTTAGTAGCATGACCTCTTCCCCAGCATGTCCTCCAATGTGGTCATGTAAGGAGATGCTGTGGATTTTATTGTGACAGATTTCACTGACTGCAATTCAGTTTTTTATAGCAGCAAAAATGCTGAATGGAGCAATTTTAATTGTACATGTGACACATGAGGTTGTATAGCACAGCAAAATATCTATAATAGTATGGAGAACTAAAGGGCAGCAGATCCCTATACCCAATGAAATTAGTGATTAAAAAAAAAAAGAAAAAAAAAGGTATTGAGACAACACTGAAGAAATGACACTTTGCTACAATGTAAAGTAGTGAGTGTACAGCTTGTATAACAGTGTAAATTTGCTGTCCCCTCAAAATAACTCAACACACAGCCATTAATGTCTAAACCGCTGGCAACAAAAGTGAGTACACCCCTAAGTGAAAATGTCCAAATTGGGCCCAATTAGCCATTTTCCCTCCCCGGTGTCATGTGGAGATCGGGAGGCAGGTGGAGGTCTTGGGAGGAGTGGAGAGTTTATTGAAAGACCCCTTTCACACTGGGACGCTTTTGCAGGTGCTACAGCGCTAAAAAAAGCTCCTGCAAAGCGCCCTGGAAGTGCCGCTGCTTTGTCTCCAACGTGAAAGCCCCGATGGCTCTCACACTGGAGCGGAGCACTGGCAGGACCTTTGGAGCGGTGTGTCTACCGCTCCTGCCCATTGAAATCAATGGGGCACCACGGCTATACCGCTGGCAAAGCACCTTAGCAGAGGCGCTTTGCGGTGGTTTTTAGCCCTTTCTCGGCCGCTAGCGGGGGTAAAACTGGTATAACCGGTATATACCGCTGTTAAAACGACGGTAAAGCGCCGCTAAAAATAGCGTCGCTTTACCGCCAATGCACCTCCCACCCCAGTGTGAAATTGGCCTTAGAGTTGTAAATGGCTTTGTATGTTTGTTTTTTTTTTTGTTTTTTTAGCTATATATATATATATATATATATATATATATCTATATATATATATATATATATATATATATATATATATATATATATATATATATATATATATATCTATATATATATATATATAATGTCAATGGGCAGGAACGGTAGACACACCGCTCCAAAGATGCTGCTAGCAGGACTTTTTTTCCCGTCCTGCCAGCGCGTGTGTGTGTATATGTGTGTGTGTATATATATATACTGTATTTATTTTGACATAACCCCTCAATGCATAGGTATTGTTAGGCCCCTTTCACACTTTTCCTGTGACTTTGGACATCAGAGTTGCATGACAAGTCATACCCCATGACTCCCAATGAAAAACTTTAAGTCGCACCGACTTCAAAGTAGTCCATGTACTACTTTGGTCCGGTACTTTGGACTACTTTGGTCCGACCAAATTGAGGTCCATAGACCTCTATTTTACAATCGCGGCAGCAAAATTGCACGACTTTCAAGTCATGGTAGTGTGAAAGGGGCCTTAGATGAGATAAGAAATGAATGACATTAGATCTTTTAAAGGATGCATTTTCAACAAAGCGATTTTTTTAGAAATTCACCGACATTCTGTACTTTTGAATATAGTTCCATTTATCTGAAGACGTTTCCTCCTCTCCCGTCCTCCAGGAAGAGTCATGGGAAAATCGTACTCTCAGATGGCGCCACGCGGTGGAAAGGAGGCTCTGAGTGAAGGAGGCGCACCATCAGAAGACACTAGCGCGCTCGTGAGCTCGGAGGCCCATGAGGAAGGAAGGACTGGTGACGCGTCCCATTTCCCCTATGTGGAGTTCACAGGGAAAGACAGCGTGACCTGCGCCACGTGCCAAGGGACGGGGCGCATCCCCAGAGGTGAGAACTGATTAGCAGAACCTTCCTTGTTATTTAAAGCTCAAATTTTTCTTTCTTTAAAGAAAATCGGTCACTTTGCCCATTCAGGCTTCAACCTCTTCTCATCCAAATTCTGTATAATGTTCCCCAGCATGGATACGTTATTAATCCTCCCTTTGAGAGCCGCCAGCTGACACCTCGCAAAGCCGGTGGCTCTCTATCCTGACAGTCAGAGACACCATCACTCCCCACTGACAATTGGGTACCAATAACTGTTTACTGCAGGAAAATCATTCGTTGTTTATTAAAACCCATTCAACATAAAGATTTATGTTTGAATGTGACTTTCCCTGCTTTATGAATATTCATCATTGAAGCCTTGTCAGGTTAAAGTGTGTGTAAACCCAAAATCTATTTCACGCTATGTTTTGTATCATGCCTCACCGTATACACTTATTTTTCGTAATTTTATGTTATATTGGTTTTTTTTTTTTTTATCATATTATATTTTTTTATTCCAATTTTAATATAATATAATTGTAACCAATACATTTAAAGTAATTGTAACCCTAAAAAAAAAAAAAAAATCCTGTTCCTTTTAAAACATGTTAAAGCGGAGGTCCACCGTTTTTTTTTTTTTCTTTTTTTTTTTTTTAGGGTTACAACCACTTTAAATGTAATTGTTACAATTATACAAAAACTGCACACGCATACTTCTGACTTTCAAAATAAGGACACTTACCTGTCCAGGGCGCCCGCGATGTCGGCACCCCCGAAGCCGATCTGTCCCTCGGCTGTCGGGTGCTGCCACCGCCATCTTCGGTAAGTGTATCAGGAAGTGAACTTTTTGGTTCCCTACTGCACATGCGCAACTCGTGCTGTGCTATCCCACTGGTCCCTGCTGTCTTCTGGGACCTGTGCGTCTCCCAGCAGGGGGGGGTGGGGGTTTGGGGGGGGGGGGGGGGCGGAGAAGGCGCCGAAAGTGGCGTAGATACCCGCGGGTGGCTCGGGTATCTATGGCCGGAAGTGGGAGCAAGATACCTGTATTAGACAGGTATCTGCTCCCCCCTGAAAGGTGCCAAATGTTACACCGGGGGGAAGGAACCGGAAAAGTGGAAGTTCCATTTTTGGGTGCAACTCCGCTTTAAAACACCTAGTGCTTGCGCTGTGTCATTTTTTCCTTTTCTATGCTTTAAAAAACCTGGTTGATCGTTCCTGTGTGCTGACCACAGTAATCATGGCTGCTGACCCCTGATTACTGTGGTCGGTTAACCTGCCTCTGTCTGCCCGCTGCTCTCCTCTCCCCCTTCCTCCCTGCCTGTCGACTCCTGTGTGTGTGAGCCATCTCCTCCCCTCCCCTTCTACAGCTGTTCCAAGTGGCAGTAAAGTAAGGGCCAGTTCACACCATAGAAATGCAGTCCGGATGCTTTTCTGCATGCACGTTTTTGACGTGTTCCAGTGCGTTTTTGATGCAGTCCAGTGCATTTTTCCCCCTTTTTTTCTTAACCTAAAAGAAAGACGTGCATTCCAGTGTGCTTTCGGTGCGTTATACCACGTTCCAGTACAGTCCAGTGCAGAAAAAATGCAGCATGTTCTACTTTTTTTTTTTTTTCTGGAACTGAAACGCAATGGAACTGATTGCACTGGTGTAAACTATGGTGTGAACATTAAAAACCATATAACCTATGGTGTGAACTGGCCCTAACTGTTTACAATTACTGCCAGCCCCTCTGCTAGGACAAAATGTACTACACAGTGTCTGTTTTTTTTTTTTTTTTTTTTTTTTTTTTTTATCCCTTTGTTTCTATAAGAATTTTATTTAGGAAAAAAGAAAAGGTATTAAATGGTCACATGGGCTCAGAGGCCAAAAAGTATACATACAGTGGAGAAAATAATTATTTCATCCCCTGCAGATTTTGTATGTTTGCCCACTTACAAAGAAATGAAGGATCTATCATTTTTATCATAGGTGTATTTTATATGATAGAGACAGACTATCAACCAAAAATCCAGAAAAACACATGATACAGATGTTATAAATTGAGTTGCAGTTCAGTGAGTAAAATACCGTGTATACTCGAGTATAAGTCGTTCCGAGTATAAGTCGAGGCCCTAATTTACCACAAAAAAATGGGAAAAACTTATTGACCTGAGTATAAGACGAGGGTGAGAAATGTGCAGCTACTGTAAGTGGAAAAAAGGGTCAACAATGCCCATTTGCAGCCTCACTGTGCCCATTTGCAGCCATAGGTCCCCCGAACTTCAAACTCGGTAGTTAAGGGTTCCTAGATGCCCCCTAGCTGCAGCCAAAATTTGGGGTCTCTGAACCCAAAGGGTCCCGAAATGACATTGCTGGAGATGGACACAGTTGACCGAATTTGGGGCCCTGTATCTCAGGGTCACTTAGTGCCAGGAACTTCAAATTTGGTGTGCAAACCTAGTGGAACTAGCACCAAAAAATATCCAACGCTGGGGTTTCTAGCACCAAGTGGCCCCGAGATACAGGGCCCCAAAAATCGGTTCAGAAAATGTCAAGCACGTTTCTGCAGCAGAGAATGACATTTTCCGAACCTACTTTGGGGCCCCGTATCTCGGGGCCACTTGGTGCTAGGAACCCCAGCTTTGGATATGTTATGGTACCAGTTCCACTGGATTCGCACACCAAATTTGGGGTTCCTAGCACCAAGTTGCCCTGAGATACGGGGCCCCAAATCGGTTCAGAAAATGTCAAGCACTTTTCTGCAGCAGAGAATGACATTTTCTGAACTGATTTTGGGGCCCCGTATCTCGGGGCCACTTGGTGCTAGGAACCCCAGCTTTGGATATCTTGTGGTACCAGTTCCACTGGGTTTTCACACCATTTTGGGGTTCCTAGCACCAAGTGGCCCTGAGATATGGTTTCAGCTCCCTCCATACATTTTTTTTATAGGAATAAGATCTGGAGACTGACTAGGCCACTCTATGACCTTAATGTGCTTCTTATTGAGCCACTCCTTTATTGCATTGGCGGTATGTTTTGGGTCATTGTTATGCTGGAAGACCCATCCACGACCCATCTTCAGTGTTCTGAGGGAAGAAGGTTCTCATCAAAGATTTTACAATACATGGCCCCGGAGTGGCTCAAGAAGAAGCACATTAAGGTCATGGAGTGACCTAGTCAGTCTCCAGACCTTAATCTTATAGAAAATTTATGGAGGGAAACTTCAAATTGCCAAGAGACAGCCAAGAAACCTTAAGGATTTAGAGAAGATCTGTAAAGAAGAGTGGACCAAAATCCCTCCTGAGATGTGTGCAAACCTGGTCACCAACTA
The DNA here is from genome assembly GCF_042186555.1 of Aquarana catesbeiana. Lineage (NCBI taxonomy): Eukaryota > Metazoa > Chordata > Amphibia > Anura > Ranidae > Aquarana > Aquarana catesbeiana. Next base: position 26,110,919 of record NC_133328.1, on the reverse strand, counting down.
CAAGAAACGTCTTACCTCTGTGCTTGCCAACAAGGGTTTCTCCACCAAGTACTAAGTCATGTTTTGCTTGGGGATCAAATACTTATTTTACTCACTGAACTGCAACTGCATTTATAGCATTTGTTTTATATATTTTTCTGGATTGTTTGTTGATATTCTGTCTGTATCATTTAAAATACACCAATGATAAAAATTATAGACCTTTAATTTCTTTGTAAGTGGGCAAACATACAAAACCTGCAGGGGATCAAATAATTATTTCCCCCACTGTATGTGTGATAACAGTTAACAATACTAACCATATGTAAGGACAAAATACAATTGTTGGCGAGTTTTTTAACGGCTGTGTCCTTAGTTCAGAAATAATGCTTAAAGTGATACTAAAGCCTTGTGTTTGTTATTTAAAAAAAAAAAAAAAACAGCAGTTGGTTTTGCACAGAGCAGCCCAGATCCTCCTCTTCCCGGGTCTTACGCTGGTGCTCTTGGTCCCTCCCTCCTGCCAGGTGCCCCCACAGCCAGCGGCTTGCTATGGCTGCACTCAAGCAGACGCACTCCTGAGCCCCAGCTCTGTGTGTCCATTCACACATGGAGCTGTGGCTTGGCTCCGCCCCCTCCATCTCCTGATTGGCTTACTGGCTGTGATTGACAGCAGCGGGAACCATTGACGGCCAAAAGCCAATTAGGAGTGCGAGTCCCCGGAGAGTCAAGGCTCTCGTGGCGATCGCTGGATCAAAGGGGGGGGGGGGGGGGCGCTCAGGTAAGTATTAGAGGGGGCTGCTGCGCATAGAAGTTTTTTTTACCTTAATGCATGAAGGTAAAAAACCTTGTGCCTTTACAACCACTTTAAACCTAAAGTTTTAAATCTACATTTCTTTCTCGAACATCACGGGACACAGAGCCACAGTAATTACTGATGGGGTTATATAGGTATCACTGGTGATTGGACACTGGCACAACCTATCAGGAAGTTCAACCCCCTATATAATCCCTCCCCCTTGCAGGGATACCTCAGTTTTTATGCCAGTGTCTTAGGTGATGGACGTGTAAAGATGTCCTGTGCTGAGCTCCAAAGGGAATATCCTAAGATCCTATACTGGGGCAAGCCAGGCGAACCGGATCCATTCAAAGTGTCTTTTCATGGCCGAATTGAATGGTACCCGGGCCTCGTGTCCGAAGAAACGAGGTTTTACCCGTAATGCTTCTCTTTTTAGAGAGCTGGACCCCGCAGATCAGAAAATGGCTTTAAACTTCCTAATTTCTGGCGAGGTGCTTTACGGTCCCAGAACTGTTGGATCCCCCTACTGATGGGGGCCCCAGTCTCTGACGGTTTTTTCAAACGGAGCCCACCGTGAGAGGTGAAGATTGGGTCTGTGTAAACAGCACCCTGCGGCTGGATAAGGTAAGAGGAGATTCCACAGAATTTTTGAGTTCTAGTGGCTTTTCTCCTTTAAGGTAAATGCATGCTATGCCTATTGTGACCACCGGGAGCTGCCAAGAGCACAAACCTACACATGCTGAATGTCTGTCTCAGGTGTTGTAATCGCTGTGTATGTCCCAGCGTATCAAGCAGGCTGCAAGCAGGTAAGGTGGATGGGGGGATTTCTGATGTTTGAATGTTCCCCCCCAGGCTAGAGAGGGGCCACAGGGGTCTAGAAAGTGGTTATAACACCCGGGCTCTGTGGCCTAATGGCCACCATCTCTGAAGATAGCCGTTCAGGCAAATCTTGTTACCAGTCTCCCTCCTTCCCCCCCCCCCCATCCCCAGCCTTTTCTCCAGAGCATGACAGGAGAGTCGGCAGTGTGGGAAGCGCTCATTTTTTTCAAAACTCGAGGGGGGGGGGCGGTAGAGGAGGGGGCGGGATGTCAGCACAGAGTGTTTAGACTCCCACTCAGGCCAGCTGCAGGCTATTAAAGGCACTCTGTACAGGTGCACTCAGCCTTCTGAGAGACACAGAGCTGACGGTCGCATGTAAGGTGGGACACAGGCATTCTCCTAGGCAGCATTTACTGAAGTAACACCAGACTGAGCATTGGGTAGCAAGGCTTTTAGCCAGACTACATCGCTCAGCGGACAGTGTTCATTTGTATACCTCACACCTTGTTGCTTTGCACTATGGGTAGAAGAGGTTCAAGCACCCCAGGAACCAGAGACACTAGGGGATCTCGTTCAGGTTCTGAGGGCCCCCTGTCGGCAGCATCCTTCCCCCCTAAAGATGGGCCAGGGACGGCTAGCCAGGGAGAGCCATTTGGGTCAGGGGCTACACCTGCTTCTGGCACTTCAGCCCCTGTATATATTACACAAGAGGTTTTTTCCTCAACCATTAATGGTCTAGAGGAAAGATTAATGGCCGTGATTACGTCTTCACTCAGTGGAAGAAAACGCACTAGGCTTTCCTCTGTTCCCCAAGACCCTCAGACAGAGGAGCTCTGGGATAAAGGAGATGAATCCCTTTCAGAGGATCGGGATGGGATGGATGATTCCTCTTCGGAGGATTCAGGTGGAGAGGGACCCTCTGCGACTTCCCAAGAGGAGAAACTCTTAGTGCAGATCCTCACTGGATTGGTCCGCTCCACATTTAAGTTGCCCATACCTGAAACTGCTAAAGAATCCTCTTCTGCTTTGGGGTCACTGAAACCTTTCCAAGCAGCACATGCTTTTCCTGTTCATACTTTACTTGAAAAGCTTATTTATTCTAAGTGGGATCACCCAGACAAACGTTTTTTTCCGCCGAGAAAGTTTTCAACACTTTATCCGATGGAAGAAAAGTTTATTAAAATGTGGGGAATTCCGGCTATTGATGCCGCCATTTCCTCAATAAATAATAGCCTGACTTGTCCTGTAGACAATGCTCAGATGCTCAGGGATCCTGTAGATAAAAGGATGGAATCCCTATTGAAGGATGTTTTCTCCTTAGCAGGATCAGTGGCCCAACCTGCAATAGCAGCGATTGGAGTCTGTCAATACTTAAGAGACCATGTTAAGCAGGTCATCAAAGTATTACCTGAACAGCAGGCCCAGGGGTTTGCTAACCTTCCAGCGGCCTTATGCTTTGTGGTTGACGCCATTAGAGATTCTATCGTGCAAACCTCCCGTCTTTCACTGGGGTTGGTGCATATACGTAGAATCCTATGGTTGAAAAATTGGTCAGCCGAAGCACCATGTAAGAAGCTACTGGCTGGGTTTCCATTTCGTGGTGCAAGGTTGTTTGGAGAGGACTTGGATAACTATATCAAGAGAATCTCTTGTGGGAAAAGCACTCTCTTACCTGTCAAGAAGAAGAGTAAGCGTCCCTCTTTCAAACGGACTCTTTCCCCAGCGCCGGGGGCTTCAGCCTCCAGGCAGTCTCGACGGCCGCCTCCATCGGGGTCCAGAGACAAGAGTCAACCCCAGGGACAAAAGAAGTCCTGGGGAAAGAAGCCTACTAGGCAAAACACTAAGACCTCTGCATGAGGGGGCGCCCCCGCTCACTCGAGTGGGGGGAAGACTGCGACAATTCTCAGAGCTCTGGCAGGAGGACTTCCAGGACAGATGGGTAGTCTCCACGGTAACCTTAGGGTACAAGCTGGAGTTTCAGGAATTCCCTTCTCCTCGGTTCCTCAGATCAAATGTTCCCAGAGACCCAGAGAAGAAGCAGTCGCTCCTTCTAGCGTTAGAGCGACTTTTGTCGCAGGAGGTCATTATGATAGTTCCCGCAAAGGACCAGGGATTGGGCTTCTATTCCAACCTTTTTACGGTCCAAAAGCCAAATGGGGATGTCAGGCCCATTTTGGACTTAAGGGATCTGAACCGATTCCTAAGGATTCAATCCTTCCGCATGGAATCAATTCGAACAGTAGTTCCCACCCTGCAGGGAGGAGAATTTCTGGCATCAATAGACATCAGAGATGCATATCTGCATGTGCCCATTTTTCCTGCTCATCAGAAGTTTCTGCGCTTCGAGGTAGGAGGGCGCCATTTCCAGTTTATGGCTCTGCCCTTTGGGATAGCCACTGCACCTCGAGTGTTCACAAAGATCTTGGCTCCTCCTCTGGCCAGATTAAGGGCTCAGGGTATAGCTGTCATAGCATACCTAGACGACCTGCTCTTGATAGACCGGTCGGTAGCCTCTTTGAATGGAAACTTGAGGACCACGGTCAGGTATCTAGAACACCTGGGTTGGATCCTCAACTTAGAAAAGTCTTTCCTAAAACCAGTAAGAAGACTGGAATATTTAGGTCTGATTATACATACAAGCCAGGAGAAAATATTTCTACCCCAGGCAAAGATCACTGCTTTGAGAGAGCTGATTCTGACAGTAAGGACCAAGAAGGGTCCCTCAGTCCGCCTTTGTATGAGGCTACTAGGGAAGATGGTGTCTTCATTCGAAGCAGTTCCCTATGCTCAGTTTCACTCAAGAATGCTGCAACACAGTATTCTGTCGACCTGGAACAAGAAGGTTCAGGCATTAGACTTTCCGATGCACCTGTCGCATGCGGTGCGTCAGAGCCTCAATTGGTGGCTCATACCCGAAAACCTGCAGAAGGGGAAATCCTTTCTACCGGTTACCTGGACGGTGGTAACAACAGATGCCAGTCTGTCAGGTTGGGGAGCAGTTCTGGAACAGGCTGCGGTCCAAGGGGTATGGTCCAAGACAGAGAGGACCTTACCCATCAACATTCTGCAGATCCGGGCGATACATCTAGCTCTAAAGGCCTGGACTATCAGGCTACAGGGTTGTCCGGTCAGGATCCAGTCCGACAATGCCACAGCAGTGGCTTATGTCAATCATCAGGGAGGCACCCGGAGCCGAGCTGCTCAAAAAGAGGTGAACCAGATCTTAGTCTGGGCAGAGATGCATGTGCCATGCATATCGGCAGTTTTCATCCCGGGAATAGAGAATTGGCAGGCGGACTATCTAAGTCGCCAGCAGTTACTTCCAGGGGAATGGTCTCTGCATCCCGACGTCTTTTGGGCCATATGCCAAAGATGGGGGGTTCCAGATGTAGATCTCTTTGCATCCCGATTCAACAAAAAGATAGACAGATTTGTGGCAAGGACAAAAGATCCTCTTGCATGCGGGACGGATGCGTTGGTGATTCCGTGGCATCGGTTCTCACTGATTTACGCATTCCCGCCTATTCTGCTACTACCACGACTCCTTCGCAGGATCAGGCAGGAAAGGAAGTCGGTACTTCTGGTGGCCCCCGCTTGGCCCAGAAGGACTTGGTATGCAGAAATAGTAAGGATGACGGTGGGTTCCCCGTGGACCCTACCGGTACGCCCAGACCTGTTATCTCAAGGTCCAGTGTTCCATCCTGCCTTACAAACGATAAATTTGACGGTTTGGCTATTGAGACCCACGTTCTGAAGAGTCGTGGGCTCTCAGGTCCTGTCATATCTACCTTGATTAATGCAAGGAAGCCAGCTTCCAGGATGATTTATCATAGAGTCTGGAAAGCTTATATAACCTGGTGTGAATCCAGAGGTTGGCATCCCAGGAAATATGTCATAGGTAGAATCCTTGATTTTCTACAGATGGGATTAGAGATGAAGCTGGCCTTGAGTACCATCAAGGGCCAGGTCTCTGCTTTATCAGTATTATTTCAGCGGCCACTTGCTTCGCATTCTTTGGTCCGAAACTTTATGCAGGGGGTGATGCGTCTTAATCCTCCGGTTAAAGCGTCCCTAAACCCCTGGGACTTGAATTTGGTCCTGGCTGTGTTACAGAAACGGCCTTTTGAACCAATAAGTCAGATTCCTTTGGTCTTGTTGACAAGGAAATTAATTTTTCTGGTGGCCATCTCTTCTGCTAGAAGAGTATCAGAATTAGCAGCCCTTTCCTGTAAGGAGCCTTATTTGATTATACACAAGGATAGAGTGATACTACGCCCTCATCCTAGTTTTTTACCGAAGGTGGTTTCTGATTTTCATTTAAACCAAGACATTGTTCTACCTTCCTTTTTTCCAGATCCCTGTTCTCCGGAAGAGAGATCTCTACATTCGTTGGATGTAGTAAGAGCAGTTAAGGCCTATCTAGGGGCAACTACTCAGATCCGCAAGACGGATGTTTTGTTTGTGCTGCCAGAGGGTCCCAATAGAGGACAGGCAGCGTCAAAAGCTACCATTTCTAAATGGATTCGACAGTTGATCATTCAAGCTTACGGTTTGAAACAGAAGATTCCTCCGTTTCAGATCAGGGCACATTCCACAAGGGCTATTGGTGCTTCTTGGGCAGTGCATCACCGGGCCTCTATGGCTCAAATCTGCAAGGCCGCAACCTGGTCTTCAGTTCATACATTCACCAGATTCTATCAGGTGGATGTGAGAAGGCATGAGGATATCGCCTTTGGGCGTAGTGTGCTGCAGGCAGCAGTACAGGGTCCTCAGGTCTGATTGCACCCTACTTGGTCGTGGTTCCCCCCCCTCAGGTAGCATTGCTCTGGGACATCCCATCAGTAATTACTGTGGCTCTGTGTCCCGTGATGTTCGAGAAAGAAAATAGGATTTTTTAAAACAGCTTACCTGTAAAATCCTTTTCTTTCGAAGGACATCACGGGACACAGAGGTCCCACCCCTCTTCTAATACACTATATTGCTTGGCTACAAAACTGAGGTATCCCTGCAAGGGGGAGGGATTATATAGGGGGTTGAACTTCCTGATAGGTTGTGCCAGTGTCCAATCACCAGTGATACCTATATAACCCCATCAGTAATTACTGTGGCTCTGTGTCCCGTGATGTCCTTCGAAAGAAAAGGATTTTACAGGTAAGCTGTTTTAAAAAATCCTATTTTTTAGATAAAACCTTTCCATTTTCATGGTTTACCTTATGTTGGACCCCATGATATTATCACTGGGTCTTTGTGCTTCTCTTTAGTTGGTGGGAGGGGCCAGCTGAGTGCTGTACGTTGCTTTACATGTGTGATGCTGAGCCGTCATGGTTGAAATTGAATAAATGAAAGGGATGGGCTACGGACAATCATGGCGGGGAAGAAAGAGCTAGATGATGATAAACGTCCTCCAGCCAGGAAAGAAGGCGGGCTATGTTGAACTTGCTGCAACTTTTAATGCACATTGTGAGAAGCTCACAGTGTGCAGCGATATCCGAGTAAGTCATTTCGGGCCAGGAGAAAATCCAGTACAACTGTGCAAGACTGAAGGGCAGGCTGGAGGTCAGATTTAATAGACTAAAGAGAACCGGTCACGAGTCTCAGGGCTGGCCCTACACAGCAATATTCACCAGCTTTGGAACCACAAAAACGACCAAACAGCGCAAGGCCACCTACTGCCAACAATTTTTATCATTCCATTCCATTGGTGACTGTAGGTCATTTTAAGTCTATTTGGATGTTTGTGTTTTAAAAGCCAGCTGAGGATATTTTAAAGCAGGGGTATGCAACCGTTCAGAGGTGGAGATTTGCCTGAACAACCTAAAAGAGATCAACGATCACCGGGGTTCGGTGCCCTTATTTTTTTTTAAGAAACTGACTAACAAGGCCTAACTAAATAGTAGGGAAAACGTAGAAACATATAATAAAACAAATGTCACTATAAAAATATAAACTTAGCTTATCTTAAAAGTGGACAGGGTCAGTAGAGCAGTGGATGGTGTCAGTCAATAGGGAAATGGATGGTGTCAGTCAGTAGGGAAGTGAAGTGGTGTCGGTAGGGAAGTGGTTAGAGTCAATAGGGAAGTGGTTGGTGTCAGTAGTTTTTATTTTTATTATCTTTTTTTTTTTTTTGTACAACTTTTTCAAATGACATTTTACAATATTATTTTTTAGGAGCCCTGTTGGGGGGGCTTTGGTGAAATAACAGGGGTCTAAACAGACCCCTGATGTCTCAATTTTGAGACAGAGAAAGGGACTGAGGGCAGAATCCCCAGCCCCTTTTTCTGCAGTCTCAACTGCAAGTGGCTGGAGATTCGGATTTTACTACCCCCACCATATCCTGGTGCTCTAAGACTGCTGCCTAAGCAGCCTTATGCTGGCACTGGCCCTGTCTATAGTAGTGTCCTCTGCCCCCCCCCCCCCCACACACACAGCAATGACATCTGCCCTCCCCACAGTAGTGTCTTCTGGCCCTATGCCCCTTCCCATAGCAGTGTCCTCTGCCCCTTCACATTACCCCCCCCCCCCCCCCAGTAGTGTCTTCTGCCCCCCCCCCCTCCCCCATAGCAGTGTTCTCTATCCCCTTCACATAACCCCCTCTCCCACGGTAGTGTCCTCTGGCCCCCTGCCCCTTTCCCCTCACCCCCTCAATAGTGCCTTTTGCCCCCATCCCATTAGCAATGTTTTCTGCTTTTTTGAAATGTTTTCTTTTGTTTTGACATCCCACCCCCCCTTCTGCCCCTCTGCGCCCCCCCCCCATAGCAGTGTCGTCTGACCTCTTTACCTCACCCCCCTTCCCACACACACACTATACATAAAGTAGTAAAAAATAAAAAAGGTTGCTTCTCCTACCTACATAGGTGTACACAGGAGCCTGCACATCTCTGGACAGGGGGCGGGGCCATGACCTGCCGGCGTTAACTTTCTATAATACCAAGCTGGTGATTAGTTGCTAGCACTGTCCCTTGTTCTGGCAACCAACCAACTGCCAGTTAACTTCAAAGTTAACTTCACCAGCTCCTGCCGTCCATCGCCTATCCAAAGATGTGTAGTCTCCTGTGAGGAAGGACGAGCGAGGAGGCTGGGGGAAGGACCAGTGCTGAAGTAGCAGGGGTCAGCAAAGCAGAGAAGTGTTCCCGATCGACCCAACACCCGCTCGCGATCTACAGGTCAACCGGGATCGACAGGTTGCCGACCCCTTGGTTTAAAGCATTATTAAACCCAAAAGCAAACCTTTTTATTATATTGTTTTTTTAAAAGACTAGGCTGTCATGTAGAAGTTAGAGGGTTGAGCCAAATCATTTACCACTGTTTTGGCTGGAGTTTGGTTTTAACATATAAAATAGTGCCCACGTAAAAGTTGCATGCTTAGGAAGTGTGGTCACTTGGGTTAAAGAGACCCTGCCTCTGCAAAGCCCCCTGTGTCTGATAGCCGGTGCGGAGTGAAGAGCCGGTATGATGGAGCGAATGCAATTAGAAACACATGTTTTGCTTTTAGAATATTTACACGCTATGAATGAGCAGTGCATACATTGGTGGCCAGTGGGAAGAAGGCTCCATACATCGGTGGTCAGGGGAGAAGGCTCCTTACGTTGGTGGCCAGTAGGGAGAAGGCTCCTTACGTTGGTGGCCAGTGGGGAGAAGGCTCCTTACATTGGTGGCCAGTGGGGAAAAGGCTCCTTACGTTGGTGGCCAGTGGGAAAAGGCTCCTTACGTTGGTGGCCAGTGGGGAGAAGGCTCCTTACGTTGGTGGCCAGTGGGGAGAAGGCTCCTTACGTTGGTGGCCAGTGGGGAGAAGGCTCCTTACGTTGGTGGCCAGTGGGGAGAAGGCTCCTTACGTTGGTGGCCAGTGGGGAGAAGGCTCCTTACGTTGGTGGCCAGTGGGGAGAAGGCTCCTTACGTTGGTGGTGACTCGGTTGAATTGATGATAGGCAACTCCTATCCTCATATTGATTAGTGGTTCCAAATTAATAATAACTACTGCAGTAGGGAACAGACACAAAAGATACGCTCAGCATCTTTCCAAAATTACTGTTCTGCTTTATTATGACGCAATTGAAGGTTTTTATGCACATGATTACGTAGGTATCACATTAATATTACAATTGTAGGTTTATCGTAACAAGGGGCGTTACATAGGCAGGCTTATTCTAATTAGGACTCAAAAGAATGTAAACATTTACTGAAAACATTATTAGTGCCGTGTACACAGTGAGGGCAGTGTGCAATACATACAAAATACAATACAATTATATACAGAACTTACAATTTCCATTACAGTCTCCCCTCTTTTGATCAATATTTTGATCACTAACCATACCTGCTATCACCTTTAACCTGGAACCTCCACACGCTTAGGTGGAGGTAGTCCTGGCCAAAGAGGCAAAAAAAAACTCCATTGTGGAGAAAATAATAGCTGAGCAACTTTTTCATTACAAAATGACTTTTCATTGTGAAAAACAAATGATTGATAAGACATATTTACAGAGTACTGGCTGTACACTCCTGTGGCCAGAATGGCCTTCTAGCTGAATTGTGGACATGCTGACTTATCAGCATATGTAAACACAGACAATTCTACATATAATGGAAGACGCACAAAAGACAAATATGACTTCAACTTGGCTGAACTACTTTTCAAATATATATATATATCCCTTACAATTAAAGTAATTTAATCAAAAAGTACCCTAGACTGTGATCACAAGAGGGAAACAAATCAAACACAGAGATTTCTTTAATTTAGTCATTTTTGCAGTGTCTGGTGTGGATCCAGGTGACTTTTCCTTCAAGTTTTGCAAAAACTGTACATGAAATAGATGCTGTATTGAGTCTCCAAACATTTCCTTATATATAAATGTCTCTTAACAATCCAAAAGGTCACCTGGCTTTAGTTTTAGATCCTTCCAAACTTTTAGGATCTGGAATTAGGGAGAAAACACATAAATGAGTTTGTAAAAAACCTTAAAAGATCAGCAACATTCTCTGTGAGATCCGAATGGAGGACTTCAGCTGCTGAGACAAAATATAAGCAAATGAGTAACACACTCCCAAACAAAATCTCATAGGGAGAGAGTCCAATATCCCCCTTAGGGGCTTCATAAAATATAAGAAAACATTCAGGCAAAAGTTTTCTAGTTTCTTACTCTACTTTGTCCGCTACATTGTAGACAGTGGGGGTGTAAAAATAAAACCTCAAAACTTCTATTAAGGACTCTCCTATAAAAAATGATTTCCTCTGTTACTCTCTGTACTTTCTGGCACTCTGTACTTACAAACTACTTCTGATAACACTTTTTACTGTGGCCTTTGCAGTAGCATTTGCCACTGGACATCCAAAAAACATGTCCATACAGACAAAATGCATACTCGTAAGATCCTAACTTGGGCATCTGGATATATCTTTTTTGTAATCTCTGGGAGGGATGTTCAGCTTTTGGTAACCCCTTTGGTAACAGGTAAAACAAGAAGTGGTATGTTATAAAAACAACTGTGGTGAACCCTGGCTCTATCCCACGCTCATTTACTAAGGCAGCCATAACTGCTTGTGACTGATGACACTGTCCATGTGTCAAGCTGAAGGGAAAAGAGTGGCTGGCAGACATAAATGATCACCTTTTCCAAAGTCCTGTTTCATAAGAAGTTGCCCCCTGTGGACCACTTGTTCTTCTCGTTCTGGGGTCCTTAAAGTTGAATTATTAATCCCAGCTATACTGGGCCAGAACTAGGGTGGAATCTGTGAGTTGCACAGACCCATCAAGTGTCCGGGGCTGTAAATGCAGCATCCTTAGAGTCACCTGGTCTGCTTCCATGTGTGAAAGTTAATATGGCTACCTCAGCAAGAAGCTGGAAGGCTGAAAACAGCCAATCAAATTAACTTGGCATGCTTTATTGGTTTACCTGCCGAAGTAAAAACAAACTTCTGGCCCTTCAAATGGAACCAAAAGCTCTCTATATCTTGACTATCTATATAAATATACACTCTTTTTATAGCTCACAGGCTTTGCTAAAACATGGAGCTCTGCTTCTTGAGCTGGGGAAAAAGGATCCAATGACTTTGAATACAGAGTATCCTTCTGGGTGATAAACTGCATACTCAAATCTACAAAAAATGTAATATCTGGGTCTTCAGGGAGTGTGTCCCGCACTGGGCTCACAGCAGCTGATTCCTACACCATCAATTTAACACATGTGGTTTTTCCTTTCTTTTGAATAAATGTCCACATTTTTCATTGTTAGATTTGTACATAAATAAACTCATATTTTAAACCTTTCATTAGACAAACATTTAGTTATCTGTATATTTGCTGCGCAGAATGTCGGACCATTGACCAAAACAATATCTAACTTTGTCTAATAGCACCTTTGCATAAAAGCTACAGCTCTGATATATCGGGGTGAACCCTTCATTACTGGGTCCAGCTTGCATAAATATATTACAATGTCTTGTTTTCTATCACACTATTTGTGTAAGAACTCCAGTTTCATGTTTCAAAAGACAACTTCTTCCTGGCAATATTATAATAAATGATAACAATACCCTGCGGTCATGGAGAGATGCCCATAAATCCAAACTATTCTTCTGCTTATACCACTTCACTTACAAGAAAAATGGGCACATCATTTCACAATCCACACATTCTGCTTTGGATTTCAAAAATAAAAATAAATAAAAACAAAAAGGACCAAGAATCTGTATGATGGACCAGAAAGCATCAAAAACTATAAAACAACTGGCTGCAGGCGGCATCTATCCTAACAGGGTGTGTGGACTTGATGTGATGGGTCTGTTATATTTAAATTTTATTTATTATTACTCTTACATCATGGACCGCACATCAAGTTTTCATCAAAAACCTTACAATATCATTTTTGTAGAAGAACTTCTTATGTATCCCATCCATCTTGGCTTTGTTAAATATTATGGCAGCTTTATTCAAAATAACAACCTCATCTTAATCTTTTTTTTCTCTCAATAAGGGCTTATTGTATAAATGTAAAATTACAAAATTGTTATCTTAATCTAAACTAATCTCATTCATTACAAATTTCCCCATTAACCTGGACTTCATTTCCAACCAAAGGTTGTCTAAACCAGTTTCCATATATCTATATTATTAATAAAATTGTTAAACTCATATTAGAAATTAATACTCATTACTACTTAATTTTACTTAATTTCCCTTTTTTAAATGCACTGTTTCCACTATCAAAGGATATTCAATTTGTGTAATACACGGTTAAATGTAACCTTCATTTTACCATGTTTGGAAAACAGATTCAAAATAATTGTGATCACATTGTTTACCATTAGATTCGTTAACCCGGCACATTTTGTTATAAATGTTTTGTCTAAAAAACTGGAATTGGCATGATGTCCTTCCAGCTTATCACTAACCTCTCATCTCAGCCACATTTCTTTCAGGAGAGCACAAAGGAGGGGGTCACATCTGCGTACATGGCACACACAAGCAATAGAACTAAAGGTCCCAGCATTCGCACACACATACACCAATATCTCTCTAAAATCGCTTACATTTTTCCCATTTGTACACAACACATGCATATCATTCTCTCACTTTCTTTTAACTCTTTAATATTTTCCTGCCTAAATTCTGCTTTCCTTATTTTGTTTAAATAACTTTTATATCTAGCTTCTATGATCAGACGGTCAGCCAGAGTACTCATCCCATCTTCCCTCTCTGACAACATATAAAGTATTCTGTTTTACCTCTCATTTCTCTGTTTCTGACTTTAATAGTTATAGTGCCAGACTCCAAATTCATCCCACAACTTAACATGAAAATGTCCCTTTCTGTCTAGTTCTAATGTCACCCTTGATCCATCCTGCTCACATAGATAACTGTTTCTTTAGCTATTTACTCTGCACGATTCTTAGTCCCTGTGGACTTTGGTAACCCAGTTACCCATTGTGGATCCCTGTCCACTCTAACCATTAATCTAGGGGCTCAGTATAGGCGGAACCTCACCTTTGGTTCATATGTAGCGCTCCTCTTGCGCTGGGCATTTTTGAGGGTCTCTTACCCTTCATTCCCTTACTTAATTCAATGCCCATAATGACTGGCCAGTCTTCTCTCTTCTCTACTTGTGCCTATACCCTCTTGCCTCTAAACTACTTTATCTAGCAGATGTACTACATATACCTGTGAACAGCACTATTCTTCTCTTTCTTATTTATAACACTCCGATGGACAATAGACAGGGACAACATAACCTATAACCACCAATCAATACAGTTCACTTAAGGGGAGTAAAATAGGTACCCTTTGTCCCGAAAATGCCTTACCGATCAAGGAAGTCTGATAACTCAAATGTAAGCAAAAGGCTTACCTCAGCCGGCTGATTATCAGAAATTCCCGGATCGTCTCAAGCTCCTCGTTTCGGATACTCAGGGTCACCTGGAATCCCCTCCTAAGGCAAAGCTCGCCATGCTGACTCGGTTGAATTGATGATAGGCAACTCCTATCCTCATATTGATTAGTGGTTCCAAATTAATAATAACTACTGCAGTAGGGAACAGACACAAAAGATACGCTCAGCATCTTTCCAAAATTACTGTTCTGCTTTATTATGACGCAATTGAAGGTTTTTATGCACATGATTACGTAGGTATCACATTAATATTACAATTGTAGGTTTATCGTAACAAGGGGCGTTACATAGGCAGGCTTATTCTAATCAGGACTCAAAAGAATGTAAACATTTACTGAAAACATTATTAGTGCCGTGTACACAGTGAGGGCAGTGTGCAATACATACAAAATACAATACAATTATATACAGAACTTACAAATTTCCATTACAGTGGCCAGTGGGGAGAAGGCTCCTTACGTTGGTGGCCAGTGGGGAGAAGGCTCCTTACGTTGGTGGCCAGTGGGGAGAAGGCTCCTTACGTTGGGGAGAAGGCTTCTGAAACGTTGGTGGTCAGTGGGGAGAAGGCTTCTGAACGTTGGTGGCCAGTGGGGAGAAGGCTCCTGAACGTTGGTGGCCAGTGGGGAGAAGGCTCCTGAACGTTGGTGGCCAGTGGGGAGAAGGCTCCTGAACGTTGGTGGCCAGTGGGGAGAAGGCTCCTGAACGTTGGTGGCCAGTGGGGAGAAGGCTCCTGAACGTTGGTGGCCAGTGGGGAGAAGGCTCCTGAACGTTGGTGGCCAGTGGGGAGAAGGCTCCTGAACGTTGGTGGCCAGTGGGGAGAAGGCTCCTGAACGTTGGTGGCCAGTGGGGAGAAGGCTCCTGAACGTTGGTGGCCAGTGGGGAGAAGGCTCCTGAACGTTGGTGGCCAGTGGGGAGAAGGCTCCTGAACGTTGGTGGCCAGTGGGGAGAAGGCTCCTGAACGGTGGTGGCCAGTGGTGAGAAGGCTCCTGAACATTAGTGGCCAGTGGGGAGAAGGTTCCTGAACGTTGGTGGCCAGTGGGACATTCTGGCACATGTCTTGTCCACAGGAACATGAATGGTCAGTCATTGTTTATTTGTTGCATTATAATAAATGGGACTCATTTTCTTGGGATTTCTTCAAGCACTAATGGTTGGCTGGTTGATAGTTCCTGGCCCCTCCCTGTGGAATGGATGACTCAAAACTATGTGGTTGCTGACATTGGGGATTTGCAGACATAACTAAACTGAGATCAAAGTTTACTTAGATGATTCACAGAATCTCCTGTTTATCCCTCTCACGGGTTCCAAACACTCCAAAAAGAAAAACACCAAGTAGATTATTAATTCGTATCCAATATAATTGGGGCACTTTGATTAGTCTCTGTCCTGCCTAACCTGCTAAAGTTTGTTTGCCTATACAATGCATGTGATAAGATGCCTTGAGGTGCAATAAAATAAAGCAAAAGCATTTAGATGTGAGATCAGTGCGATAACACCAATGAACAATTATGGTTTTATAAGCTGGGTTTATTAAAGCCTACGTTTAGCAAGAAATAAATAAATAAGTCAGCACAAGGGACATGACTTACTATCCATCCAATGTGTCCCATGTGCTGCAGGATGCTTCAATAGTTAAAATCTTCCTCCTCAGATCAGCCCCCCTATCATTCATCCACCTGTCCACCATTCATAGATCACGTTTTATTCATAGAAGCTGTAGTACAACTTCTGTGAATAGAAGAGGGGGCTGAAATGGTGGGCATAGTTGGCAACCTTGTGGAGGGCATATGGCAGGTCCCTTGGCAACCCCGGCCGCACTGCAAGATTATGGTGACTGGGGGTTAACAGAGTCAATGGACCTACCATATGCACTCATCAAGAGTGCCCACTATGTCCCCCCCTTTCTGTCCCCCTCCTCCATTCATAGAAGTTGTACTACAGCTTCTATGAATGAAACTTTATCTATGAGTGGAGGACAGGTGGAAGAATGAATGGTCTGCCTCCTCTATTTATAGATCACATTTCATTCATAGAAGCTGGATTCCAACTTCAGTGAATGGAAGGTTGGGGGCGGAAAGGGCGGGCGCAGTTGACACTCTTGATGAGTGCATATGGCAGGTTAACCACTGCCGCACTGGAAGATTAACTGAGTCAAGGGACCTGGAACTGGAAGAATAAGAGTCAAGGGACCTACCATATGCTTCAATGAAGAGTGTTGCCTGCCCTTTCTGCCCGTTCCTCCATTCATCAAAATTGTACTACAGCTTCTATGATTGAAATGTGATCAATGAAGGGAGGAGGTGGACCTTTCATTCATCTGCCTCTCCTTCATTCATAGATCAAGTTTTCATTGATAGAAGATAGTACAGGTTCAATAAATGGAGGCGGATAGGGTAGCCATAGCTGGACACTCTTGATTCATTTGACAGGTAGCTGACAGGAAGATTATTGGGGTGGGGGGTAATCAGAGGCGGACATTTTCTACTAAAGCAGGAGTCATCAGCACAAGGGACACATCACACTTATAGTAAGTAACCTCCCTTGTGCTGATTTATTTTAATTAAAATTGAGCTTGGGCTTTCCTTTTTATTAATGTTTTCTTTTATAACATTTTCTAACCATTTCTTTTACCCCTAGGTCGTGAAAATCAGCTGGTGGCTTTGATACCGTACAGCGACCAGAGGCTGCGTCCGAGAAGAACGTAAGTAAAACCAGTTGGGACAAATCTAAAATATCAGTTTGGAGTTTGAAAAGGCCCATGGTGACATCATTGTTGGTGAAGGATGCTGATCATTATCTTAACATGTAGTTTTAGTCTATTTCTGTGTCCTTCAACCGAGTACAACCACCTTTCACATCAGTCGAAATTCAAAGAAGTGTAAAATCTAATATAAGGATGAGTTTTTGAAAACCATCCAATACTTGATCCCCAATTCCCCTGGATTGAGCAGTCCTCTGCAGATCAGAGAGAATCAGAAAATTGGTGAATTTAATTGTTCTTCTCTATTTTTGCTAATCTCTTAGCCCCACCACAGTCCTACAGATGTAGCAATGGGACCAGTTTGGTTGGATGCTGGTTAGCCCACCACAATGTGTTTTAGATGAGAACTGGAAACCCAGCCAAACGCTGACCAAACAGATTACCTAAAGATGGAGTTTCTTGTTGAAATTGAACCCAGAACCCCAGAGGTAAAAGGCAAGAGTGCTAATCAAAGGCCAGTTTGTATGAAGCCTTGAAGCCCAATTAAACCTTTCCAGCTAAGTACGTTCCAGGTGCGCTAAAACAATAGGTGTGAAAAGTCTTATAGTTTTGTTTTTATTAAAAAAAAAAAACAGCCTGAGCAGAAAAGCCTATCATTTGCCAGCATGCTGCTCTTCTTTTTTTGGAAGCAGTCGTTTCTCTGCAGAGGTCTCCATGACCCCTGCTGAGTCAGAGGCAGAACTTTCCAAACATCTGTTTAAATCCCAACCAGGACACAGTCTGCATGGGGTTTGCGCATTCTCCTTGTTCTACCATGGCTTTTTCCCTAGTATTCTGGTTTCCTCCTTGTGCGGGTTTCCTCCTGTACCGTGGCATCCTCCATGTGCATTTCTTCCGGGTACTCCAATTTTCTTGTGTGGATTTCGTCCTTGTTCTCCTCTTTGTGCTTGCATTGGTTTCCTCCCTGTGCATTCATGAATTTCCTCAGGGTTATCCAGTTTCCAAGCATTGATTTCATCCCTGGTTTTCTCTCTGTGTTTTCTTTGGTTACCTCCCTGTGCATCGATGGGTTTCTTCTGGGTTCCTTACATGGCTTTCATCCCTGGTTTCCTCCCTGTGCATCCGTGGATTTCCCCTGGGTACCCTAGTTTTCTCCCCGTGCTTGTGTGGGTTCCACCCCACCCCCCGGGTACTATGATTTTCTTCCTGTGCTTGCATGGGTTTCCCCCGGGTGCCATGATTTTCTTCCTGTGCTTACGTGTGTTTCCTCTGTGTACTATGATTTCCTACCCTGGCTTCCTCCCTGTGCTTGGGTGGATTTCCTCCGGGTATCCTGGTTCCTTGCATGTATTTCATCCCTAGTTTTCTCCATGTGCTTGCTTTGGTTTTCTGCTGGTTTCCTGTTTTTTCCCTGTGCTTGCATGTATTTACTCTTGGTTTTCTGCGTTCCTTGCATTAATGTCATCCCTGGTTTCCTCCCTGTGCTTGTGTGGATTTCCTCCAGTTATCCTGGCTTCCTCCCTGGGTACCCTGGTTTTCTCACTGTGTTTGCGTAGGTTTCCCTAGGGTTATCTGTGTTCCTTTCATGGATTTCATCACTAGTTTCTCCTTGTGCTTGCGTAGAATTTGTCCCGGTACCATGGTTTCCTCCCTGTGCTTGTGTGGAATTCCTCCGGGTACCCTGGTTTCCTCCCTGTGCTTGTGTGGAATTCCTCTGGGTACCCTGGATTTCTCCTTGTGCTTGTGTACAATCCCTCTGGGTACCCTGGTTTCTTCCCTGTGCTTGCACGGAGTTCCTCTGGGTACCCTGGTTTCCTCCCTGTGCTTGCACGGAGTTCCTCTGGGTACCCTGGTTTCCTCCCTGTGCTTGCACGGAGTTCCTCTGGGTACCCTGGTTTCCTCCCTGTGCTTGCACAGAGTTCCTCTGGGTACCCTGGTTTCCTCCCTGTGCTTGCACGGAATTCCTCTGGGTACCCTGGTTTCCTCCCTGTGCTTGCACAGAGTTCCTCTGGGTACCCTGGTTTCCTCCCTGTGCTTGCACGGAATTCCTCTGGGTATCCTGGTTTCCTCCCTGTGCTTGCATGGAATTCCTCTGGGTACCCTGGTTTCCTCCCTGTGCTTGTGTGGAGTTACCCTGGTTTCCTTGTGTGTATTTCCTCTGGACATCCCGATTTCCTCCCTTTTTTGATTTTTTTTTTAAATTTCCTCTGTGCATTCCTGTTTTCCTCCAGCATGCTAGTAGGTAATTGGCTTCTGTCTAAATTGGCCCTAGTATGTGAGGACAGAGACTGATGTTCATGTACAGAATGTAAAGCACTGGAAGAAATTGGCGGCTCTCCTAATACCTATAATACAAATAAATGAATATTGTAAAGATGTAGTGCATTTTTTGTTTTTTTTTTAAAGGTCCAGAACTACGCTTTAATATTTCTAGGTAGTTTCATTTTTCCATACTAATGGTAGAAATGTTCAGTGGTTTCCAGCAATGTCTCTGGTCTGTCTGATCGCTTTGTGTTTCTGCTTTCTAGTGTCTCTGAACACAATAGTTATCATAGGAACCTCTTCTACAGGAAATGCAGCTTTGCGGGTACCCACAAGTGGGTTAAAAGATAACTTCTGCAGGGAACTATTTTGGGCTGTTTAAACATGTCAGCAATGTAAAGCCCAACCCTGGGCACAATAAACTTTAATACACATTTAAAGGAGGAACTTTGGTCCTGTTTTAAAAATGTAAACGTCAGCAGCTACAAATCCTGCAGCTGCTGGCTTTTAACAAAAAAGACAATTACCAGCCCAGCACTGTCTGCACTGGACCCAATCCTTCGCCGGGCTTTGGATCCCCAGCACCGCCATCTTGGATGTGGGAACCGGCTGGGACTCCCTGTCAGAAGTATCATCATCAAAGGGAGGAGCTTATGATGTCAGCAACCTGGCACAGGAAGAAACATAATTTTTTTTAAATTTTCTTGTAATCTCTTTTAAACCCTTTAAACGAACCCTTTAGTTTACCCTTATCAGCCCTTAATTAACTCCTTTCCTGTCTCACCTTAATACCTTAATTATATATACATATATATATATATATATATATATATATATATATATATATATATATATATATATAATTAAGGTATTAATTTTACATATATATATAAAACGTAAAATCTTTCACATTATACAAAAAAAAATGGGCTGACTTTACTGGTTAGTTTGTTTTTTTTTTTTTTTTATTCATGTTAGTAATTTACAAAAAAAAATTGCATTTGAAGGACCACTGCGCAAATACAGTGTGACATAAAATATTGAAACAACCCCCATTTTATTCTCTAGGGTCTCTACTAAAAAAATATATATAATGTTTGGGGGTTTTTCTAGCAAAAAAAAATGATTTTAACTTGAAACCAACAAATGTCAGAAAAAGGTTTAGTGTTTAAGTGGTTAAACTTCTTTCACTTACACACAAAGTCGATTCCATTAACAAATTGTTACAATGTTTATACTTAAGTTCAACTGATAAAGAATGTTTTGATTCTTGGCAGACTGCCCATTTTTTTTTTTCTTCCTTTCTTTTGAGCGCTGTGGCTTCAGAAGTGCAGAGAGAATTCTTTGCATAGAAAGAATTGTGAAACACTTTATTCAAGATCGCGATAACGATTGATGGAAATTAAAATGATCAACCTACAGAGGGCTGAATTCAAAGACACCCCAAAAATCAAAGCGAAAAAAATGATGCAGCAGGCTAATCCATTTTGCTGAAATTTCATTGCACCAACTCAAAATGGTCCTCAGTAGTTTGTATGGCCCCCACGTGCTTGTATGCATGCCTGACAATGTTGGGGCATGCTCCTAATGAGACGATGGGTTGTGTCTTGGGTATTTCCTCCCAGATCTGGACCAGGGCATCACTGAGCTCCTGAATAAACTGAGGTGCAACCTGGCGGCGTCGGATGGACTGAAACATAATGTCCCGGAGGTGTCCTATTGTATTTAGGTCAGGCGAGCGTGGGGCCCATTTTTTTTTTTTTTTTTTTTAATTTTTTATTTATGAAAAGAAAAGAACACGGCCCACATGGACCAACATGTTACAGAGTATCACATGTATCACGTAACATACACAATATATTTTAGAAGACCAAAAACTCATTGTGTTTAACATGTTTTACAATGTCTCCTCTTCTTTTGTCTTAATACTGAAAAAGTGATAACCAATCCCGGATAAGCCGGTAGTGTGTTAAATGAGTAACCTTTATTGAGCATGTGATATTGTGTTGTAATATGGCCCGTTGCGTCGGCTCTCCTCCTTTTTTTTTTTTTTTTTTTTTGTCTCTCAAATAGACATTAATAAAAGGAACTAAAGAAAGGTTAAGAAAAGTTAGAGGAGAGAAGGGGAAGGAAATGAAAATAAAGAAGAGGGTAGAGCTGAGGGAGAGAGAGAGTATAATGGAGTAGTTGAGAAAGGGGGGGAGATGGGTGTGTGTCTCGCAAGCATGGAGGGTCTCGCAGTCCGCTCCCACGGAGTATTATGTCGTTATTTGATTCAACAGCGATAGCTCATTGTCGCACGTCTGTTCTCGGGTCACAATCAGCTCTTCTCAGAGATTGTCCTGCCGTCGAGTAAATAAACATAGTCCACAGCTGCCAAGTCTTAGAGAATATTTCTTCTCTGTGTTGTGCTGTGTGGATTAGGTCTTCCAGCTGTCTGATGTCCTCTACTTTCCCTAGCCACATATCAATTGTCGGTGGGAGGGCAGATTTCCAACACAGTGGGATGCAGGCTCTAGCTGCATCCAGCAGGTGACGTATGACTGATCTTTTGTATATCTTGTCGGGAATGTCTGTAGCGTGTAGTAAAAAGAATGCTGGGTCATTTGCGATTGTCCTGTCAGTAAACAATTGTACAGTCTCTCGTATCACTCTCCAAAAGTGTGTGAGTTTGGGGCAAGACCAGAATATGTGTAGCAAAGTTCCCTTGTCCATTTGACAGCGCCAACACATATCTGATGTTGTTGGGAACATTTCATGCAGGCGTGTTGGGGTTCTATACCATCTGGAAAGTATCTTATAATTTGTTTCCTGTGTCTTAGCGCAAATGGAAGATTTGTGTGTGAAACGAAGTATGTGTTGTCTCTTTGCGGGGCTAAATCTACAGTCCAATTCCTCTTCCCATTTAAGTAAGCCTGGCGGTATATAGTCCGAGGGGGGTGTATTCAGTAGGTTATAGGTCAGTGAGAGTGTGTGTGGTAAAACACCTGTATCGGTACAGAGTTCTTCTAATGTCGTGTGGTTTTGATTACTATCTGTGGGGGGTGGGATAGAGTTGAGGAAATGTCTTAATTGGAGTGTCCGCATGAAGTCTAGACAGAACCTACCCGTGGGATCGGAAAGCTCCGAGTATGTTTTCCAGTGCCCTCCAGAACTAAAGTGGGAGGCCAAGTGTATACCTGCTTCCCCCAACTTTCGAAAAATTCCATCTTGTAGGCCTGGAGTGAACAGGGGATTGCCTATTATTGGATATAGGGGTGAGTTCGGGGAAGAAATGGTCGTTTTAGATATTAGTTTTGCGCAAATTCGGGCCGTGTTGCCTATTAGAGGGTGGCGTTTGAGTTCCGTTGGTAACCCCTGGTAACACCACGGGGTGCCACCTAGTGGAATTGTGGTGTGGGATTGTTCCATTTGGGACCATAATTTGGTTTCCCGGTGTCTACGCCAATCTATAAGTCTTCCTAAGTGAACTGCCTGATAATAAGCACGAATGTTAGGTAGTGCCAACCCACCAGAAGACTTTGGGAGCACTAGTAGTTTATTAGGGAGCCTGGGTCTTTTCTTAGCCCAGACAAAGTCAGTGAATAGCGATTGTACTTGTCTGAAAAAACTGAGAGGTATGTGTATTGGCAAGGCTTGCATTAGGTATAGTAATTTCGGTAGGATAGACATTTTTAGAATATTACAGCGCCCTAGCCAGGAATGTAGGCCAGATTGCCATGTGTTTAGTAATGTTTTGATTTTAGATAGTAATGGAGGAAAGTTGATCTCATATAGTTTCGCTAAGGTTTGGGGTATATTGGTGCCCAGATATTTCAAAGCTTTGTTTGTCCATTTCAGTTTAAAACTGGATTGTAGAGATGTAAGTTGTGTTAGTGGGATCCCTATGCTCATTGCCTCTGACTTAGCTAGATTAATTTTCAGATAAGAGAGAGCTCCATATGTAGAAAATTCTTTAATCAGGTTAGGGAGGGAGATTGCCGGGTTCGATAGTGAGAACATCAAGTCATCGGCGTATGCTGATACCTTATATTGAGTGTGTTCGATGGAAACTCCCGTAATGTCTGGATTTAGTCTGATATGGCATAAGAAGGGCTCCAAAGAGAGCGCAAAGAGGAGGGGTGAGAGTGGGCATCCTTGCCGTGTGCCGTTCGCAATTTGAAAAGCGTCTGACACCACGCCATTAACCCTGACCCTTGCAGATGGTGAGGAATATATTGCCGAAATCCAGTTCATCATATTATTTCCTAGGCCAATGTGGCGTAGCGTTGCAAACATAAACGACCAGTTCACTCGGTCGAATGCTTTTTCAGCATCTGTGCCAAGAAAGACCGTTGGTGTACCTGCTAAGTTGGCTTTATAGAGCAAATTTAGGACTTTTGTGGTGTTGTCCCTCGCCTCTCTAGTTGGGACGAAGCCCACTTGATCTAGGTGGATCAGGTCGGTTATGTGTTGTTGTAGTCTAGTGGCCAGTATTTTTGTAAATAGTTTAAGGTCAGTATTCAGTAAGGATATAGGGCGGTAGTTTCCACATTGAGTCGGGTCTCTGTCTTCTTTGTGTATAACTGCTATTTGGGCTTGTAGTGTATTATGATGTAACTTGCTTCCCTTGCCTAGATCATTAAAGAGTTTGATTAGGTGCTGTCCTAGGGATGGGAGTAGGGCTTTATAGTACTGGACTGTAAGACCGTCCGGTCCTGGAGCTTTTCCTTGTTTGGTACTTTTTATTGCCAATTGTATGTCTGTTAGTGTTATGGGTTCTTCTAGTAGGTCTCGTGTCGTAGTCGATAGGGTAGGCATGTTGGAATCTGCAATGTAGTTTGCTATGCGTTCTGGGGTGGGTTGTGGCATGTTTAGGTTATATAAAGCTTCATAGTAAGATCTAAATGTTTGTGTTATGTGTTGGGGTAGAGTTACTTTCTGACCCGTGGGAGAATGGATATGTGGGATATATGACGCTGTCTTCTGTGATTTTAAAGATTGTGCAAGTAGTCTACCGCATTTATTGCCCGATTCATAAATCTTTTTCCGTGAAATTTGGAGGGCCGCCTTAGCCTTAAAGTGTAGGAGGTCTGTGATCTGTGTACGTATTGTGTCTAGTTCACTACCCAGGGAATTAGTCGGTGTCTGTTTGTGTTTAGATTCCAGTTTGTGAAGTTTGTCAAGTAATGTCGATAGTTGTGCGGATCTATGTTTTTTGAGTCTTGCTCCGTGTTTTATAAGGACTCCGCGAATCACCGCTTTGTGTGCTTCCCATATCAGTTCTCCGTCTCCGTCATCTGTGGTATTTGAGTGAAAGTAGTGTGAGATTTCTTTCGTAACATCCGCAACTATTTCTGGATCTTGTAGGAGGCTTTCGTTGAGTCGCCAAGGACTCTTTTGTCCCCTATAAAAGTCAGTAAAGGCATATTGCATTGTAACCGGGGCGTGGTCTGACCAGGTGATAGAACCAATGGCGGAGCCTTTAACAGCCTGAAGGCGTGGGGCCCATTTAATGGTATCCATTCCTTCATCATCCAGGAACTGGCTGCATACTCTCGCCACATGAGGCCGGGCAATGAGGAACCCAGGACCCACTGCACCAGCGTAGGGTCTGACAATGGGTCCAAGGATTTCATCCTGATACCTAATCAGTCAGGGTGCCATTGTCTATCCTGTAGAGGTCTGTGCGTCCCTCCATGGATATGCCTCCTCAGACCATCCCTGACCCACCACCAAACCAGTCATTCTGAACGATCTTAGAGGGCAGCATAACGTTCTCCACGGCTTCTCCAGACCCTTTCGCGTCTGTCACATGTCCCCAGGGTGGACCTGCTCTCATCTGTGAAAAGCACAGGGTGCCAGTAGCGGACCTACCAATTCTGGTGTTCAATGGCAAATGCCAATTGAGCTCCACAGTGCCGGGCAGTGAGCACAGGGCCCACTAGAGGATGTCGGACCCTCGTAAAGACTGTTTCTAATTGTTTGGTCAGAGACAATCACACCACTGGCTTGCTGGAGGTCATTTTGTAGGGCTCTGGCGGTGCTCATCTTGTTCCAAGGAGCAGATACGGGTCCTGCTGATGGGTCAAGGACCTTCTACATCCCTTTCCTGCTCTCGTAGAGTGGCTGTCTCCTGGAATCTTCTCCATACTCTTGAGACTGTGTTGGGAGACACAGCAAACGTTCTGGCAATGGCATGTATTGATGTGCCATCCAAGGAGTTTAATTGACTTGATGCCATACTCTGATTAAAAAGTGTTCCACCAGTGCCATGGTAGTTCCTTGAGAACTATAATCCGACAGCCGCAAAGGCTACTGGACCTTGTAGTTTTCAGTTCACAGAACTCGCAGGTTCTCTGCAGTGTGAAAAGGGGGGGGGGGTCCCCTGCCACATCTGAACTTATCCTTTAATTCTTTGTGGAATGGATTCAACAAGGTTTTGGAGAGATTTTGCTCCATAGTGACATGATGGCATCACTCAGTTTCTTCAGATTTGTTGACTGCACATCCATGATGCCAATGTCCCCTTCCACCACATCTCAAGGGATGAGATTTGGTGAGTGTGGAGGCCATTGGAGTACAGGGACCTCATTGTCCAGTGGTGAGATGATTGGAGCTTTGTGACATGGTGCATTATCCTGCTGGAAGGAGCCATCAGAAGATGGGGACACTGTAGTCATAAAGGGATGGACATGGTCAGCAACAATACTCAGGTAGGCCGTGGGGTTTAAACGATGCTCAGTTGGTACTAAGGGGCCCAAAGTGTGCCAAGAAGATATCCCCCCCCCCACCATTATACCCCCACCACCAGCCTGAACCGGTGATACCCCATCCCCCACACCATTACACCCCGCCACCAGCCTGAACCGGTGATACAAGGCAGGATGGATCCATGCTTTCATGTTGTTTACTCCAAATTCTGACCCGACCATCTGAATGTTGCAGTTGAAATCGAGACTCCTCAGACCAGGCAATGTTTTTCCAATCTTCTATTGTCCAATTTTGGTGATCCTGTGCCAATTGTAGCCTCAGTTTCCTGTTCTTATCTGACAGGAGTGGCACCCGGTGTGGTCTTCTGCTGCTGTAGCCCATCTGCTTCAAGGTTCCATGTGTTGTGCATTCAGAGATGGTATTCTGCATACCTTGGATGTATCGAGTGCTTATTTGAGTTACTGTTGCCTTTCTATCGTCTGCCCATTCTCCTCTGACATCCAGCAAGGCATTTTCCTCCACACAACTGCCGCTCACTGAATATTTTCTCTTTTTTTTTGGACCATTCTCTGTAAACCTGAGAGATGGCTGTGTGTGAAAATCTCAGTAGATCAGCAGTTTTTGAAATACTCAGACCAGCCCGTCTGGCACAACAACCATGCCACGTTCAAAGTCGCTTAAAGCGGAGGTCCGCTGAAAAAAAAATATTAAAAGCCAGCAGCTGCAAATACTGCAGCTGCTGACTTTTAATATATGGACACTTACCTGTCCAGGGAGCCCGCAATGTCGGCAGCCAAAGCCGATATGTCCTTTTGGCTCTCGGCTGCTGCCGCCGCCATCCTCGGTAAGGGAATAAGGAAGTGAAGCCGTGTGGCTTCACTTCCTGGTTCCCTACTGTGCATGCGCGAGTCACGCTGCGCAGCCTCTCTGGTCCCTGCTGTGTTCTGTGTCTCACAGAACACAGCGGTGGAGGAGAGTGTAGGCGCCGGAAGTGGTGTGGGTCACTGCAAGCGCCGTGGGGATCTAGGCCAGGAAGTGGGAGCAAATACCTGTATTAGACAGGTATCTGCTCCCTCCTCCCCCTCTGAAAGGTGCCAAATGTGACACCGGAAAGGGGGGGGGGGGGGGTATCCAAAAAGTGGAAGTTCCATTTTTGGGTGGAACTCCACTTTAAATCTCCTTTCTTCCCCATTCTGATGCTCCGTTTGAACTTCAGCAAGTCGTCTTCACCACTTCTAAATGCATGCTGCCATGTGATTGGCTGATTAGCAGTTTGCGTTACCAAGCAATGGAACAGGTGTACCTAATAAAGTGGCCGGTGAGTGTGTGTATGTACAGTGGATATAAAATGTCAGGTTTCTTTGATGTAAAAAAATGAGGCAACAATAAATCATTTCATATTTTCAGAACTTTTTCCATCTTTAATGTGACATATAAACTGTACAACTCAATTGAAAAACAAACTGAAATCTTTTAGGGGGGGGGTAAAAATAAAAAACTAAAATAATGTGGTTGCATAAGTGTGGACACCCTCTTATAACTGGGGATGTAGATGTGTTCAGAATTAAGCAATCACATTCAAACTCATGTAAATAGGAGTCAGTACATCATTTAAAGTGCCTCTGATTAACCCCAAATAAAGTTCAGCTGTTCTAGTAGGTCTTTCCTGACATTTTCTTAGTCGCATCCTACAGCAAAAGCCATGATCCGCAGAGAGCTTCGAAAGCATCAGAGGGATCTCATTGTTAAAAGGTATCAGTCAAGAGAAGGGTACAAAAGAATTTCAAAGGCATTAGATATACCATGGAATACAGCAAAGACAGTCATCATCAAATGGAGAAAATATGGCACAACAGTGACCTTACCAAGAACTGGACGTCCCTCCAAAATGTATGAAAAGACGGGAAGAAAACTGGTCAGGGAGGCTGCAGGAATATCTGCCAAGTACTGGCTGTGTGGTACATGTGACAACAATCTCCCGTATTCTTCATATGTCTGGGCTATGGAGTAGAGTGGCAAGACGGAAGCCTTTCTTGCATAGAAAAACATCCAGGCCCGGCTAAATTTTGCGAAAACACATTTGAAGTCTCCCAAAAGCATGTGGGAAAACGTGTTCTGGTCTGATGAAACCAAGGATGAACTTTTTGGCCATAATTCCAAAAGATATGTTCGGCACAAAAACAACACTGCACATCACCAAAAGATCACCATACCCACTGTGAAGCATGGTGGTGGCAGCATCATGCTTTGGGGCTGTTTTTCTTTAGCTGGAACAGGGGCCTTAGTCAAGGTAGAGGGACTTATGAACAGTTCCAAATACCGGTCAATATTGGCACAAAACCTTCAGGCTTCTGCTAGAAAGCTGAACATGAAGAGGAACTTCATCTTTCAGCATGACAACGACCCAAAGCATACATCCAAATCAACAAAGGAATGGCTTCACCAGAAGATGATTACATTTTTGGAATGGCCCAGCCAGAGCCCAGACCTGAATCTGATTGAAAATCTGTGGGGTGATCTGAAGAGGGCTGTGCACAGGAGATCTGACAGATTTGGAATCTTTTTTGCAAAGAAGATCTGCCAAGTCCAGATGTGCCATGCTGATAGACTCATACCCAAAAAGACTGAGTGCTGGAATAAAATCAAAAAGGTGCTTCAACAAAGTATTAGTGTAAGGGTGTGCACACTTATGAAACCATATTATTTTATTTTTTATTTTTTCTTCCCTCCATCTAAAAGATTTCAGTTTGTTGTTCAATTGAGTTGTACAGTTTATAGGTCACATTAAAGGTGGAAAAGGTTCTGAAATGATTTATCTTTGTCTCATTTTTGTCTCATTCTCATTTTTTACATCACAGAAACCTGACATTTTACCAGGGGTGTGTGGACTTTTTATATCCCACTGTAGGTATGTAGCACTACCCCCGCAAGGGCCGCTGGTGAATGGGTTCCCCGTCCCTGCACAGCCAGGCACACCGCATTTTCCGCAGCACACAGAGTCAGGAAACAGTCAGAACAGCTTGTATTTTATTAGGGGATTTAAACTTGGGTGGGGGTGGGGAATATGGGATGCCCACTTGATCAGTGTAGTAAAGTCTTCAGGGACAAGTATATACACACACACTATATACACTCCTCTGCCTCCTGCACACAACTTGCTTGCAGATCTCCGTTAACTCCTCCAGCACAACTCTTACTCGTGGAACTACAACACTCAGGACTAGTGGTGTAGAAAAGTCCTAGTGCATGGCTGTCCTCCTGTGGCTACTGATCCCAGCATTACATCTTCAGGCAATGCCAGCCCACCTGGCTGCAGCTGCCCCTTTCTCCTGTCCGTTCCACCACAGTCCTCCCAGACTACTCCGCATCCATCCCAGACTGCTCTCCCTGAGTCCTCTCTGGCTGCCTCTCAGTCCTCCCTGACTGTGTGTCATTCACCAGTCCTCCTGGCTGTCTTCCTCCCTGGAGATTTGCCCGGCAGTGTCCTCCTGCTGTCCTCTCCTTGCTCTCATGCCTCCTGGTCAGGATCCCTCTGTGTGACTTGAAGCAGGGCCGTCTTAATAGCATCATGGGCCCCTGGGCAAAGTAATGTTCTGGGGCCCCTACAATGGAGACAGCGCAGGTAAACGGACATCAAGTAGGTAGGAGGCAGACAAGCGGATCTTCCACTTTTGAGTGGAGCTCCGCTTTAACTACATGAACAATCATTCTGTACAGCAAAGAAACAGTGGAAAAATACTACATACATAAAGTAACAAAGCTGTCCTGTGCCTATAATATATCTGCTAGATTGATGCCTCCCCAGCACTATGGCCCCTCTACATCCCAGCTATCCCCCCAGCACTCTGATCCCTCTACACCCCAGATATCCCCCCCAGCACTCTCACCCCTCTACATTCCAGATATCCCTCCAACACTTTAATCCCTTTACACCCCAGATATCCCCCCAGCGCTCTGACCCCTCTACACTCCAGATATCCCCCCAGCGCTCTGATCCCTCTACACCCCAGATACCCCCCCAGCACTCTGACCCCTCTACACCCCAGTTATCCCCCCAGCGCTCTGACCCCTCTACACTCCAGATATCCCCCCAGCACTCTGATCCCTCTACACCCCAGATATACCCCCAGCACTCTGACCCCTCTACACCCCAGATATCCCCCCAGCACTCTGATCCCTCTACACCCCAGATATCCCCCCAGCACTCTGACCCCTCTACACCCCAGATATCCCCCCAGCACTCTGACCCCTCTACACCCCAGTTATCCCCCCAGCACTCTGACCCCTCTACACCCCAGTTATCCCCCCAGCACTCTGACCCCTCTACACCCCAGATATCCCCCCAGCACTCTGACCCCTCTACACCCCAGATATCCCCCCAGCACTCTGACCCCTCTACACCCCAGATATCCCCCCAGCACTCTGACCCCTCTACACCCCAGTTATCCCCCCAGCACTATTACCCCTCTACACCCCAGATATCCCTCCAGCACTCTGATCCCTCTACACCCCAGATATCCCCCTCCAGCACTCTGACCCCTCTACACCCTAGATATTCCCCCCCAGCACTGTTGCGATATACCATAATATACCCCTTGTATTGTGACCCCACTACATCCCTGATACCCCCTACACTGTGGCCTCTCTACATCCCTGATACCTCTAGCACTATAGCCACCCAAGCTACCTCAAGCATTGTTTTCCCCCTACACTCTTGATATCCCCCAGCACCATTATTCTATCCATGTAGTACCACCTTTTCCAGTGGAGATACAGTGCATGTAAACTTTTGGCTATGTGCCCACCTCCAGCACTGGACTCGCCTATACCAACCAATCAAGCAGGCAGGAGGAGGAGGGAGCATCCCTCTGGGCATTCCAAGCCCTTTGGTGCAAACAGTGCTGGACAGCTGGGCTCACCATGACACCATCCACAATGCTACTTCCGCAGGCGGGAATAATAATAGGAAAATAATAGGTATCGTTCCGCACAGCACGGCGCACCGCTGCCGCCCTACCTCCCATGTGTATCCATCACTCTCAGTGCCATCATGGGGCCCCCAATTTCGAGGCAACGTGGGCTCAAGGACCAGCTGCTTTGGGGAAAGTGCAGGGGCCACCCTTGCAGCTGGGGCCCTTGGGCAGTGCCCACTCATTAAGACAGCCCTGTCTTGAAGAGGGTCCCTTCCGCACCCGAGCCCAGGCACAAGGCCACCCCCCAGACTAAACTACCCATCAAATCCTCCGACAGCCTAATGCCCAGTACACATGATCAGAAAATCGTAAGAAACATACAGATTTTGGAGCGATCGTACGATAATATGATCATTAGGACAGAGCCTTTCGAGAGCAGATCAGGACAGTTCATCCAATTTATTGTTTGATCGGACATTCACAAATTTTTTTTTTTCGTACGATGCCAGATCGTACGATTTTCGTTTAATCAGTACAGCTGTAGTTCGAAAACAAAATACAAATGCATTACAACACATGACATCACTGCTGAATTTTTATTCTGTCGTACGTGGATTTTCGTGTCTTTAGCAAACTCATCAGATTCGATCTGAGAATAGCATGCAAAAAAAAACGGATGATCATTCTTCTGATAATCTCATCGTGTGTACCGGGCATTACACTCCATCTGCAGCTTCCACCCGAACTCCACACTGTCCCCAGTTGACACAGAGTGACCTGCCCCCTGCCAACCCATCTATTGGGGATTGGTCAAGGCCCTCATATTACTCCAGGCAACACCTTATCTCCTCCCATTCTTCTGGAAGTTTCTAGTAAGTTAATTTTGGACAATTTAATGCTCCCAACTTTGTGGGAAGAGTTTGGGGATGGTCCCTTCCTGTTCCAAAATGACTGCCCACCAGTGTACAAAGCAAGGTCCATACATGGCTGAGTGGATTATTTTTTCCTTTGTAATGTTTAATCCTGTAACTTTGTTAATATGTGTGTGTTTTCTTTTTTAAGTCACTTGCTAAATCAGTGATTATTTTTTTTATTTTGTCTCATAACAGAAAACTATATGTTTTTGCTTCCATCTCTGCATGTTTGCTGATTTCTGGCCTGGCAGTTTTTTTCCTTTTCCCACGTTCCATCGACATCGAGTACGTTGGTGTTAAGGCAGTCTACGTGGCTTACGAAGAATCCACTAATACTGTGTTTCTCAACATCACGGTAAGTCAGTGAAGTAAACCTTTTCCTATGCACCTTCATCTATGGCAGGGGTTCTCAGCCTTCTTAAGACCAGGGCCTGGTAAATTCTTCCAAAACCTTCCATGCAATATGTCATGGACTTTGGGTTGCAGGAGACCCATTCCCTGGAGAACTCTGTGTTTTAGTGTGTTCTTAAGTTATCCAGATACCTTATGCATAAGGTATTCCTATGAGGGAGCTGGATTGTCTAAGGTGGTCATTGTTATGACAATAAGATTAGTCCTACTGTCTGGTGACCATTGTCTGTGAGAATGGGAGTAGCTCTTATCTGATGGTTTTCTGTATAAATTCAGTATGTTTCTAAAATAAACCAGTTCTATTTCTGGTGTATTTCAAACTGGTATTGTTCATGGGGTTGCTATAGCTAGATCCGTTGGTTTTGTGTTCCAGGACTTGGGAAGCAGCTTATTGGTGGAAATACCCAACAGGGTGTCTGGAGGCCGTCGCACAATAGAAGTTATATATGCAAAATATGTATTCTAATGCTGGAAGTCTCTGGATAGGGCTTGGTGACAGTGTTGGGGTGGTTCTGGAGGAGGTTATGGGACTCTGCGGCAGACTTGACAGCCCTGTAGGGGGTGAGGTTTGTAAACGGGGCTGGAGTTTCTCCAGAAAGCTGAAGGCTTTGCAGGGGCACTGCAGGGGCTAAGAGGCACTGTGGGACACTGTTGGAAGTTTGGGCACAATTGGACGAAGGAGCTTCTGCAGCAGGCTCGGAGGCACTGGAGCCTCTGCAGCAGGCTCGGAGGCACTGGAACCTCTGCAGCAGGCTCGGAGGCACTATGGGACACTTTGCAACAGGCTCGGAGGCACTGGAGCCTTTGCAGCAGGCTTGGAGGCACTGGAGCCTCTGCAGCAGGCTCGGAGGCACTGGAGCCTCTGCAGCAGGCTCAGAGGCACTAGAGGCTCTGCAGCAGCCTCAGAGGCACTGTGGGACACTGTACAACAGGCTAGGGCCGTGGTTCTCAACTCCTGTCCTCAGGACCCACCAACAGGCCATCATTTAAGTATTACCTTGGGGAGATTCAGACTAGAATACTGCAATCACTAAGCAACAAATGATATCAAATGTGATGTATTTCAGTTATCTTGCAAACCTGGCCTGTTAGTGGGTCCTGAGGACAGGAGTTGAGAACCACTGGGCTAGGGGGAATTGGAGGCTCTGCAGCAGGCACTGGAGGCTCAGAGGCACTGGAGGCTCTGCAGCAGGCTCAGAGGCACTGGAGGCTCTGCAGCAGGCTCAGAGGCACTGGAGGCTCTGCAGCAGGCTCAGAGGCACTGGAGGCTCTGCAGCAGGCTCAGAGGCACTGGAGGCTCTGCAGCAGGCTCAGAGGCACTGTGGGACACTTTTAGAGCTTGGGGCGCAGTGGGAGGATAGAAGTTCTATAGCAGGCTGGTGGGGGCTGAGGCTCTCAGGAGGTCTGTGGACACTGTGAAGGCTTGCAGGGCACTGCAGGCAGTTATGGGAGGTTGGGGACACTGTGAGCTGGGAAGCTTGAGAGGAAGGAGGCCGCTGGTGAGCAATGGGCTACAGCCCAGTGATTGACAACCACTGATCTACCCTATTACTAATTTTCCCTTTTTTTTTTCTTTTGCTTTTTTTTTTTTTTTTTTTTTTTTTTTTTTAGAATACACTGAATATAACCAACAACAATTATTATTCAGTAGAAGTTGACGATATTACTGGTCAGGTTCAATATTACAAAACCGTTATTGGGAAGTCAAAATTAAGCAATGTCACGAAGATCGGACTGCAGGAGACAAAACAAGTAAGCCACGCAACTTGTGTAACATGGTACTTGGTGAAGAATCTGTTTTGGAAAATTTGTTCTTTACTTATTATTTCTAACTCTTATTTCTAGATTGACTACATGGTTCCGACCAAAATAGGGAAGGAGTTTGACTACATGTAGTAAGTTCTCATTTTCTTGCTCTAAAGCTTCACTGCTTATGCTACGGTTGGGCTTGCATTAAAAAATTCCTTAAGATCTGGTCACCGTACTTGGCATTCAAGATCCATACATTCATGTTTTAGCCTTTCCAATAAAACAGTTTAGAAATGTGAAGCAAATCCCTCTGTTCCTCCCCAGACAGAGGCCCGATTTGTGTGTGTTGCTAACATTGAGCTCAGTTGCCACCACACCTTGTCCATTAGGCATGCCTGAAGGGGGGGGGCATATTGGCTAGATGGATCCCATCCAGTTTCCTTAACCCCCCCCCCCCTCTATTTTTTTTTTTTTGATCGTTAGGATGCAGGTAGCCAGGGGGTTTATTTACTAAAACCTGAAGAGTGCAAAATCTGGTGCAACTCTGCATAAAAAACAATCAGCTTCCAGATTTTATTGCCAAAGCTTAATTGAACAAGCTGAAGTTAGAAGATGATTGATTATCATGTACAGCTGCACCAGTTTTAGTAAATCTTGGTTTTCATGGTGCAGACAGCCCAGCTGCCTTCATCCTAGAAGCCATTGACAGTGTTCAGTCCTGCCTCTTAGCAACCATAAAAAAGATAGAGGTGGAGGAACAAGGAAACTAACATGCCCCCTCCCTCTGCATACCTAGTGATGGTACTTGACTCAGAGAATTGCCAGGTTTCTAAGACAAGTGATGTTAGCCCTCGTTCAAACCGGGGTGATTTGTCATGCAATTTGACAGTTCCAAATCGTATGACAAGTTGAACCCCATTGCCGGCTTTGGAACAGTTTATATCGATGCGACTCATGACCCGGCAATTAGGAAGAAGGTTCCTGCACTACTTTTTTCCCAATTTCATTGCGACTTGCATAGACTTCTGTTAACCGCTTGCTGACCGTATACTGAAGATATACGGCGGCTCTCCTGCACAGAATCACGTACCTAGTATATGAT
Organism: Aquarana catesbeiana; assembly: GCF_042186555.1. Taxonomy (NCBI): domain Eukaryota; kingdom Metazoa; phylum Chordata; class Amphibia; order Anura; family Ranidae; genus Aquarana; species Aquarana catesbeiana. Next base: position 26,076,193 of record NC_133328.1, on the reverse strand, counting down.
CCTGCATTTCTAGGTTTGGGGCACTTGTGTGCTGCCGGCAGCCTGCTCCTGTTGTGATTAAACACAGGGGGAGCTGATTGGCGGGTAAGGCGGACTCTATGTCCGCTGGTACCCGCCAGTGCTTCGGTAAGCAAGGCAGATCGCCGTTCTGTCACTACAGAAGACATGGATCCTGTATCTCTGCTGTGCAGAGGCACCAATTCATGCCTTCTCCTAGTACAAGCACCTCCCCCACAGTAGTAAAGCACTGGTCAGGCGCACATTTAACCCTTTGGTCGCCCCTGATGTTAACCCCTTCCCTGCCTGTGTCATTAGTAAAGTCACAGTGCATATTTTTAGCACTGATCACTGTATTAGTGTCACTGATCCCCAAAAAGTGTCAGTTAGTGTCCTGACTGTCTGCCACAATATCGCAGTCCTGCTACAAGTCGCTGATCGCCGCCGTTACTAGTAAAAAAAAAAAAAAAAATATCCCATGGTTTGAAGATGCTATAACTTTTGTACAAATCTGATATTATTTTTTTTTTTAGTTTTTATTTATTATTTTTATTTTATTTTTATTTATTATTTATTGATATTTATTTTATATACGAAAGTAAAAAATATTGTTTTTTTTTTTTTTTTCAAAATGTTTATAGCACAAAAAATTAAAATCGCAGAGGTCATCAAATACCACCAAAAGAAAGCTCTATTTGTGGGGGGAAAAAAAAGGACATACATTTTGTTTGGGTGCAGCATTGCACGACCCCGCAATTTTAAGTTACAGTAATGCAGTGCCGTATCACAAAACATGGCCTGGTCATGAAGTGGGTAAACCTTCTGGAGCTGAAGTGGTTAAATTAAGTTGCAAGCCGCAATGAAATCGGCAGTGCAAATTGCACTGATCGTCGGCCTTGAAATTGCGCTAAATTAGCGCAACTTCAAAGTCGCACCACTGTGAACCAGGGCTTAATCACATTTAAACATTTGTCCTCTTGTTAGATGCATGGTCGGACTGCATGCACATTATTGCCTGGGGACAGGAGCAACTAATGAGATATTTGGTCAGACTTCTTCTGTAAAGCTGGAATCCAGCTAGGACCCACCTACAGCCTTTTATTGAAAATTTGGCTTCTAGCGGCTTCCTAGTTTGCACAATACTCTTGGTACCACCTGCGTGCACGTCTCTGCATTCCCATGGAATTATGAGAAACATACTTCTTTTTTGTCTTTATGAAGTATGTCAGATGTGACGTGCTGCTGGCCTAAATGCTCCTTCTGGCCCCCCGGGACTGGTGAACTGTAATGTAGAAGACAGTGATGTCCCACAAGAGAAAAACAATCATTTTATAGCATTTTTAGAGCATAGGCAAAAAGAGTCAAGAGTGGGCAGGATCCTGGAGTTCAGCTTCTAAATCTTTTAAATCTACATAACTGTTAAACCTGTGTGGAGGGTTCTGTAAACCGCAAGGCTGTAGCTTTTCTGAGCTCACTGGCCTTGTGTTATGTGGCCAGATTTTTGCTACGCATGAAGCTATGGCTTCTACACGAGCAAATCATCTACAGTGAGTAGAGGAATTGCTTGTTTTGCTGCCAAAAGTTTTATGGTGGATTATCAATGCTTCTTATCGGAAGAAGTGGCCTGAGCACTCACCACCCTGTCCAGGTTTAGTAATACATTTTGTATTTCTTGTTACATACTTGCCTTGTTGAAACGTGACTTTCTTTTGGTCCATTGCACAATGCATTTCATTTATATAAGAATTCTTTCATACTTCACAGCACCTACTGCACCCTGCCAAGCATTAAAGTTCACAACATAGTGATGAATATGCAGTAAGTATCTCTCTCTTTTGCTCATTCTCGCTTGCTCGCCATTTCGCCTTTCTCTCTCTCCTTCTCGCTATCTCGCCCCTCTCTCTCCTTCTCGCTATCTCGCCCCTCTCTCTCCTTCTCGCTATCTCGCCCCTCTCTCGCCTGTCTCCCTTGCTCGCCCCTCTCTCGCCTGTCTCCCTTGCTCGCCCCTCTCTCGCCTGTCTCCCTTGCTCGCCCCTCTCTCGCCTGTCTCCCTTGCTCGCCCCTCTCTCGCCTGTCTCCCTTGCTCGCCCCTCTCTCGCCTGTCTCCCTTGCTCGCCCCTCTCTCGCCTGTCTCCCTTGCTCGCCCCTCTCTCGCCTGTCTCCCTTGCTCGCCCCTCTCTCGCCTGTCTCCCTTGCTCGCCCCTCTCTCGCCTGTCTCCCTTGCTCGCCCCTCTCTCGCCTGTCTCCCTTGCTCGCCCCTCTCTCGCCTGTCTCCCTTGCTTTCTCTCTTCTAGTGTATGTGCTGGCCAGTAAGAAGATCAACAGTTAGCCAGCTTATGTCTTCCTATATGTAGAGCCAAAAATGTCTCTCAATTAGCCTCTTATACAACAACACAGACCCTAACTCAATAAAGCACATGTATTTGCTTGTTGTGGTTTCTATGGATTAGGACAGGGATAGGAACCTCAGCCCTCAGCAGAGGCATTATGGGATTTGTAGTTTCACCACAGTTGGAGGGCCGAGATTGCCTACGCCTGGATTACGATATGTGTGCTCATGTCCAAGTAGGCTGTTTTGCCAACTCTGAACCAAGCGACTGACTAATTTTTTCTTTGGAGAGGTCCAACACCTAATGTGCTATGTGGCCAAAAGTTGGCAGACATCCCTCCCAGTTCTTCATTGAAGGGTACTGTAAATGATATAGCAGAGATTTTAGACAATTGTGCGCTTCCAACCTTGTGGTAGCACTTTGAAGACCCTTTTCTCCTCCAGAAATACAGAACTCCTGTGTACAAAGCCTACTTCGTAAAGACATAGGTGTCCGTTTATGAAGCAGTGGAAAATATTCACTGCTCAGTTTTCCGGCATTCACAGAGGGGATCTCTTTCTTCTGGGGGCCTGTTTATGAAGTGGTGTAGATCACAGTTTCATAAACTGACACCTTAGTTTGATGAACTTGGAGGAAATCAAGTATGCTTCATTAAGCCCTGATCTCAACCCTACTGAACACCTTTGGAATGAATTGGAATGCCGATTGTGAGCTAGGTCTTCTCATCCCACAAGGGCACAAATTCCAGCAGACACACTCTAAGATCTTGTGGAAAACTTTCCCAGAAAAGTGGAAGCTCATAACAAGCTGCTAAAGGTTTGATGGTCTCCACCAACTTTTGACTTTGCAGTATACATGTTTTTTCAGAGGATCTAGGGCTCCATTCACAAAAGCATATCACATGCAGTATTTAAGTGTGTTCCTAAATACCACATGCGATCCTGAAAATGTCAATTCAATATTGCTTTATGTGGTAATTACGGCATAAAGCAAAAACACTCTACTGCATAAAACAGTGTTAAAGTCAAATCACAAAAGGAAATAAATGGATGAATAGTTAGTGGTCCAGCCATGCGATGTTTAAGGAATGTGTATGCTTATAACTGGTTGTTAAGGAGCGGGTGGCCTGCCGGCGTCCTTAACAACCAGTAACTGTCATGGTTACATAGTTGGTTTGAAAAAAGACACAAGTCTATCTAGTTACCCCAATAAAGGGGGGAAAAATACATTTAAAAAATCATACAATCCTATATACACAATCGTATACCCACAGTTGATCCAGAAGAAGGCAAAAAACCCCAGCAAAGCATGATCCAATTTGCTCCAGCAGGAGAAAAAAAAGTCCTTCCTGATCCCCCCCGAGAGGAAATTATGTATTCCCTGGATCAACTTTACCTATAAATATTAGTATGCAGTTATATTATGTACATTTAGGAAAGAATCCAGGCCTTTTTTTAAAGCAAGCTACTGAGCTGGCAAGAACCAACTCTTAAAGGGCATCTATTCCACCATGGCCACCGCGTCCTTAACAACCAATGATTCATCAGCTGTCAGCGGGATTACGCGCTGGCAGCTAAATGTAAAGAAAAGATTTGCCAGCATTTAAAAATTGAAAAAAAAAACCTTTGAGGGGGTCTTCCCCAATCCGTACCAGGCCCTTCGGGTCTGGTATGGATTTGTTAGCAGAACCCCACATTAAAAAAACTGTGTGGGGCCCCCCCAAAATCCATGCCAGGAAAGGGGGATGCACGAGCGAGCGCCCCCCTCCTGAGCCATACCAGGTCTCAGCATAAGTTGGGGGTGCTGCTAAATAAACGAAGGCCTGCGCCTTAAAATGGAGTTCCGCCCCCTTTTTTAACTTTTAATCAATCGATTAATGATAATAATGTACTTATTGATTGATTTTTTTTTTTCATCAGTTTACCTTGTTTATCAGCTGCTCAGTTGCACTACCTCCTTCTCCCACCCGCGGTTAATGACGTCATTTCCCAGTGGCAGCGCACTGTCTCCTGGGAGCTTGGTGTCATAATTCCCAGGAGTCAGTGTGTATCGCCGCCGCCGCTCAGCATCGCGAGATTTTAAAACCGGACGTGACGCGTCATGGAAATGACGCGATACAAGGCGTCTGTTGATTTTCGTTGCCATCACAACGGGGCGGGCACTTCCGACGCCGCCACCCATTGTGATGGCAACGTCAGAAGCGTACGGCGCTGCATGCGCGAGAACGGGCAGTGCATGCTGGTCGCTCAGCTGCACCGTATCCCGGAAGATAGTGCTTGTGGGCTTCACATACCCACAAGCAATATGGAAAATGCCAGTAGAGAACAAGATAACATATCGTACGATCGGAAATCGGCATACGAGCGGCAATCGATCCCTAAAACCTGAGTACTATAAATATGAGTTTTAAAACAATTATATTCTTCCAAAAAAAAAAAAAAATTTAGACAGTTGGAACTCCGCTTTAACAACCAGCTAGTTATTACTGGTTTTTGAATTAACGCAAGCTTTCACTACTAAAATACCGTCTTACTTCATAAAATAGCACATGCAGTATTTTAGTAGCATTTTTTAGTGAATTAAAAAATGTTTTTTGAAAAACATTGCGCGGTATCTTACCACATACCTGGATGCTGTAAGATACCACTTTGTTAATGGAGCCCATGATCACTGCCCTTCTCTGGGTCAGCTGTGGACTGAGGACTCTTATTTGTCTGAGGAGTGAACTTATAGTTCCCAAGTGGCATTCAAGGACAGCCCACAAGACGTAGAGCTCTTCCCATCAGGACAGGAAACCTGTTGCCCCTTCCTAGAAAAAAAATGCGGTCCTTCAGGCCCCTGCTTCAGTTTTTAGTGTTTCTTCTGGATGGAGGGAACATATTTCCCAAGAAACCAATGGAAGGGCTCACCCTGGAGCTGCCTAGAAGGCTTCTTGGGAGAGCAGGTTCATAAAACATAGATATGGATAAGGTTCATAGAACATGGATATGGCTTAGGTTCATAGAACATGGATATGGCTTAGGTTCATAGAACATGGATATGGATAAGGTTCATAGAACATGGATATGGATAAGGTTCATAGAACATGGATATGGATGTTCATAGGACATAGATATGGCTAAGGTTCATAGAACATGGATATGGATGTTCATAGAACATGGATATGGCTAAGGTTCATAGAACATGGATATGGCTAAGGTTCATAGAACATGGATATGGCTAAGGTTCATAGAACATGGATATGGATAAGGTTCATAGAACATGGATATGGATGTTCATAGAACATAGATATGGCTAAGGTTCATAGAATGTGGCTAAGGTTCATAGAACATGGATATGGCTTAGGTTCATAGAACATGGATATGGATAAGGTTCATAGAACATGGATATGGATGTTCATAGAACATGGATATGGATGTTCATAGGACATAGAGATGGCTAAGCCTCATAGAACATAGATATGGCTAAGGTTCATAGAATGTGGCTAAGGTTCATAGAACATGGATATGGCTAAGGTTCATAGAACATGGATATGGATAAGGTTCATAGAACATGGATATGGATGTTCATAGAACATGGATATGGCTAAGGTTCATAGAACATGGATATGGCTAAGGTTCATAGAACATGGATATGGCTAAGGTTCATAGAACATGGATATGGGCAAGGTTCATAGAATTTGTTTGGGAAAAGAGAAGAAAATCAGAATTTTTGGATCTTCTAAACTTGTTTTTTTTATCTTCTACAGAGTGACCGTCACCATTTCATACTTGATGCACCCGGAGCAGATCTCCCAGGAAGTCTACCAGTACGTAGACTGTGGGGGCAATGCCACGTACCACCTCGGCCAGTCCAATCTCCCCATCTTCAAACAGCCCTAAGCTTCGCCAGGCCGCAACGGAGGCGTTGTGCAAATTTTTTTGCTTTGCCGTCTCGGCACAGGACGGCTGGCAGTACTTTACGTTGGGAGCGCACGGCTTAGGGGAGCGGTCTGCGCTGTTATAGTAGGCTCTAACTTAGACTGAAGGTTTCCATTCACTGAATCACTAGGCGTGGTTCATCCAAATTTCAATGTGTAAATACTTCTGTACATAGTGAATTGTTAATGTACTGTATATGTCCAAGAATGCAGGTGATGTAATATGTCTACTTATTGGCCGCTTTTAAGGGATCAGCCCACCCAAAAAAAAGTCAGTTTGTTATAATATTTCTTGAGGCCTCTTGATTTGGAATCTCCACCCACTAACTATTTAGGTTAAAAAATAGCCCATGGCAGGGGGGGAGAAAAGACCCTTGGGTGGGTGGGGGTAGCCTTCAATCCTGCATAGGAAGAAATTATATTAAAAAAAAAAATGGGCAGTTCAGCCCCCCAATCATCCATCCATGGTGGACACACCAGGTTTTAAGTGGACTGATCCTTTAAATTAGGCCGGTCACAAGCCTGGGCAACTCAGACTTAGCATATTAATAAAAAAAATTGCATAAGCAGATGTTGGGATTAGTGAAAAGTGCGTGTCCAAGCGATCAGGTACGCTATTTGTCCTGATTGGACAAGGTGACAGGGCCTCTTCAACTGACCATTAGTAAGGCTCTGTAGGCAGATATGAGTGCTCATAAATCCAACTTTTACACCAAAAGTAAATACAACATCGCTCATAGAGATCATTTTTGATGGGCAATTTTCACAGATAGGAGGAATTTCGCTTGTCCAATTTTTTTTTTTCTTTTCTACATTGCTCAGTTTAAATTGCCCAGGTTTGTGCCAGATTCACTTTAGCACGTTCCCGCTGCCCACATATAATAGAGGAAGTCATACTGTATCTGGGGCATTATTCAGACCGTTCAGCCAATCCTATCACTAGGATGAGCACCATTCTGGTGCCATAATGCACATAGATTACACTAAGACCTGGTGAATTAAAGCGTATCTAAACGCCAACATTTATTATATTATAGCTTACGTGTCCTTAAATGTGGCAGCTGCATTCGTTTTTTCTTTTTTCAGCAGCATTTTCGGCAAGTACAGGAAATCTGTTGATCCTGCCATATATGCAGCGTCCTTATGAGTTCCTGTGAGCTGAAAAAGAACAAATGTCCTTATTTTTTTTGTGTAAACTACTAATATATATATAGCTCTATTTATCTATATATATTTTTATTATTCTTTAAAAAAAAAAAAATGGGGTTACTTTATTAAAACTGGAGAGTGCAAAATCTGCTGCATTTTTTTATTTTATTTATTTTTTGTCAAAACTCAATTGAACAAACTGAAGATAGAAGCTAATTGGCTGCCATGCACCAGGTTTTGCACTCTCTCCAGTTTTAGTAAATCAACCTCTTGTTCTTTCTTGTCAGTTCGCAGGAAGTGACGAGGACACTGCATTTCTGGCAGGATCCACAGATATTTTCTGTACTTGCCTAAAATTCTCCTGGAATAAAGAAAAAAAAAAAGAAAACAAATGCAGCTGCCACATCTAAGGACTGGTAAGCTGCAATATATTACACATTTGTTTTTAGGTTTGGATACACTTGAATAGGCTGATTTCTAAGTGACTTCCTCCGCTGCCTGTGAGTGACAGGAACACTTTTTATTTTTAAGTTAAATGTACGATTTCCATACGTTTGATTTTAGAATGTAACTAACAATTTTATTTTTTTTTTGTTTTCCTTTCGTGATGCCTACAATACTCAGTGCTACAGTCTTTTGATCTTCCTTTGTGCATCGTTTGGTGTGTTACAATATTGTTTTTAATAAGTTTTGTTGTCAAGCAGATAAAAGTTGTTCACGCTTTATATACTGTTTTGGTGTGCTTAGCTTGTTTTTACAGGATATTTTAAATCACTGTTGAATTAACCTTTTAAGTTTCTTTTATCCCACAGTGCCTGATAAGTGTAACTGCCGGTGTTTTATAAATACCTTCCTTGTAAACTTATAGGAGACACCGCTTTACTCCCAACACCGACTTTTAGGGAGCAGTGGAACAATTGATAGAAAACGTCGCCATCTGCAGGCGATAATGCAGAACTACAGACCAGACACTGAGCCACGGATATGTCAAAGACGTGGCGCTATGGAGTCCCACAACCTTTCCCCTAAAGGGTACTTCTACTTTTGCAGTCAAATGTGAGACAACCACACTATATGTTTGTTATGTGTTCCCATTCACACAAATAGTAATAATAATGAGAATATCTAACAAACAAGAAAGTCGGTGTTCTCCCAGTTTGGCTACAAAGCTGGAAATACGCCTATAAGGAGATCTTTCTCCAAGTATGTATGTATGTGTGTGTGTATATAAATACATATAAAATTAGCGATAGATATATACAGCTCTATTTATTATTTATCTATATATATTTTTATTCTTTAAAAAAAATATATATATATATATATTTTTTTTTTTTTGTTTTCAAATAAAAATATATATAGATAAATAATAAATAGAGCTGTATATATCTATCGCTAATTTTATTTATATATATATATATATATATACACACACACACCACATATATATAGCTCTATTTATCTTTATATACCGTATTTATTGGCGTATAACACGCACTTTTTTCCCCTTAAAATCAGAGGCCACCGACATACACCAAGCCGAGTGTACTCGGCTAGTCTCGGCTCCGCTCACAGTCCCGCCCAGTCCTGCCATTGGACCTACTTTATGTCCATCATAGGGGCGGTACTGGGCAGGACTGCGAGAGGAGCCAAGACTAGCCGAGTAAACTCGGCTTTGTGTATGTCGGCGCCGCCTCACGATCAGCTGTTGAGGTTCGGAGATTTTCGGAGTCTCCTCAGCGCCTGCGCACTACAGGGCAGACACAGCCGATGATTGGCGCCAATTTTAAATACCTGTAGCTGCAATGACACAGGGCCGCAAAGGCTGCAATGACACAGGGCCGCAAAGGCTGCAATGACACAGGGCTGCAATGACAAAAGGCTGCAATGACACAGGGCTGCAATGACAAAAGGCTGCAATGACACAGGGCTGCAATGACAAAAGGCTGCAATGACACTGGGCCGCAAAGGCTGCAATGACAAAAGGCTGCAAAGACACTGGGCAAGGCTGCAGATGGACACTGATAAGGCTGCTTGAAGTTTTTTTCCTTAAACTTCCCTCCTAAAAGTTTTTTCTTTAAAATTCCCTCCTAAACTTGGGGTGCGTGTTATACGATGGGACGTGTTATACGCCGATAAATACGGTATGTGTTACTGGCCAGATCACCAGGTGAAAACTTAAGTAAAAAAAGACTAAAAAATGAAAACAAATGCAGCCACCACATGCTGTGATTGGTAAGCTGCAATATATTACATTTTTGGGTTTAATACCGCTTTACATTGTGAGTGAGCATTGATAAGTCCTCTTCCAGCTGCACTGCTCCCCTAATTACTAGAACACACCTTATGGGTGTCACTTGGACTGAAAAGAAACAGTGATAGGAGTGTGCTTTAGTATAACAAATTGGCAGGGCTTTTTGTCCTGTGAAACTGCACTAACATTTGTTGTGTGCAAATGGGAGCAAAATCAATTGTTGCTAGGTTGTTTTCTCTCTAGGTCAAATGTTATCTTCATATAAAAGTAAGTGGTTTGCAGAAATACTATGTATTATGTATTATGGCCACTGGATGGAGCTGACAATCCTGTGTATTATGTATGATCACCAGCTCCATCTAGTGGCCATATTGTGTTGTTTTCCTGATTTTATATAAATGAATAACGTTTGAAATGGAGAGTAAGAGCCTTGTCCTTGTTCACAGAGGATGAATGTACATGCAGTTTTACAGGACAAATATCTTTTTTTTTTTTTAAATACACTCAAAAGGGTCTTTTAGGGCTGTATGTTTTAAGTGTCTCCAACCTTCTCTCCACTTCAATGCTGCAGTAAATCTCTTTGGTATTTGACCCTTCTGGGAGTGCTGACTGTCTGTGTCCCTCACTGCTCAGTATGGCGCCATCCTCCTACCCCCCTCCATCCCCCGATGTCACTGCTGGTTGGGGGGGACGCAGTCATCCGACATTTCCAGAAGTTGCTGAAGAGTCTTTCACAGGCTGCAGGAGGAAGGGTAATAGAGATGGGCTGCCAATGAGGTGACTATAATACCCCTCCTATTGCATTCCATTTGTTTAAAATGCAAGTGCGCAAAAATGCGTGTTTTATGGATAAAGTCTTGAAGGTGAACAGCAGAGATTCTGTAAATTTAACACCTAATGGAACATTTGTATTGTTTTGATGATTTTTTTTTTTTTTTTTATGCCACTAATAATTTTGTGATTTTATTTGATTTTTAAGATTTGTTATGTGTGCCTAAATTTAAAAGAAGCCTTACTGCCGCGTAATTTCTCTAACGCATTAACCACTAAATATGACGGCCGTTCTAGGAATATTCTTCAGCTAGCACTGTTAAGTTGTTACTCACAGCAACTCATCTCATGTTTGCATTTATTTTCCTGAAATTGCACTAGTCTCATTTCAAGTTGTGTTACTTTTGTGTTCGGTAAACCAGTGTTTTATTTTTCTGCTACTAATAAATATGCAGTGTTAAAAAAAAAATGACGCAGTCTTTGATTGGTGTAAAGGCAGATCTTATCTTTTATTTTATTTTTTTATTTTATTTTTTTATTTTACTTAGTTCTTCTTCTTTTTTTTTTTTTTTTTTTCTCTCTTATTTTGGTATGATAAGATTTGTTTGTATTGGTATGCCACAAAAAAAGTGGAGAAACAAAAAACCAAATCTGACACGTTCCACGCAAAACTCCAAAAATGAACTGAACAAAATTATTGGCACCCTCAATTTAACCACTTCAGCTCCGGAAGATTTTACCCCCTTCCTGACGAGTCCATTTTTTTTTTTTTGCGATACGGCACTGCGTTACTTTAACTGACAATTGCGCAGTTGTGCGATGCTGTACCGAAATAAAATAGATTTTATGGGGTTTTTTTTCCCCCCACAAATAGAGCTTTCATTTGATGGTATTTGATCACCTCTGTGGTTTTTTTGCGCTCTAAACAAAAAAAGAGCAACAATTTTGAAAAAAAATCCACTACATTTTACTTTCTGCTATAAAAGATATCCTATAAAAAACGAATTTCTTCATCAAATTAGGCCAATATATATTCTGTTACATATTTTTGGTAAAAAAAAATCACAATAAGTGTATATTGATTAGGAGTGTTGAATATAATCGCAGCATCGGTGCATTGCGATTCAGACGTTCACAATGCTGCGAGTCGGCCGAATCAATGTCTGATGACGTCATCCGTCGCTCCCCGTGCGGTGCTCTGCCTCTCTGGGAGAAACAGAGGCAGAGCCTGCATGATGGATAAAGTCCCCTCCCCTTCACTAAAGCAGAAAGTCAGCTGATGAGCTGACAGCCAGTACAGTGCAGGGGGGAGGAGCTCGAGGAGATCCTACATCAGGAGAGGCTTCACTGGAGGCATGGAGGAGGGGGAATCGACTGACACTCAGAGCAGGTGAGTGCCAGTGTCACTGATCCCATCCTTCCACTACCATCACCCCTCTGACACTGATCCCACCACCCCTCTGTATGATCCCATCTATCCCTCTGCCACTGATCCCACCATCCATGGGCGTAGCATAAGGGGTTGCAGGGGTCACAATCGCAACCCCGCCCCTAGCTCCAGGGGGCCCCCTGCAGCCTCCCTGTCATATTATCATATCCTCCACAAAATCCAGCTCCGATCTGCCCTAGGGCTCCAAAGCCACGCTCCAGTACTGGGCTTCTACTTTGCCTTCCACATTCCGCACCCCCTCCCCAGGCTGGGGAGAAGCTGTGAGCCATTTCCTGAATGGAGAGGAACACGAGGTGAGAACAGCCCAGGATGGGGAAGTGTCTGTGCTGTGTGCTGGCAACATGGAATGGTAACCGAGCTCAGCGAGGCAAGAGGAGAGTGACGTCCTGTAGCCACGATGGGACCGATGTCACTAGTGAGGTATGACACTGCTCAGTGTCTCCTAGTCACCAGCTGGGATTCTCTGTCCCCCCCACCCAGGGATGTCTACTTACCCCACTTCCCTGATAACTTGGGAAAAGACACACACCTCCGGGAGGTGACCTTCTCCCAACACTGACAGAGAAACCTTTAGAAATTGCTAAAACAAATTCCTTAACACCTCTGAGGGGCTGCAGGCTCCAGATTTTGTGTCACATGGCTTTGCGCCCCCCCCCCCAAAGCCCCCTGACCACCCCCTCCACCCTGGATGCTATACCCAACTGCTGAGCTTCTTTCCCAGTACAGCACTCTATACTGTTCCTCCTCCGCAGGGCTGAAATCACATTTCTTTACAACACAGCCAGTCAGCCATGATCTGCACAGGGTGTATCTGCCTACTGCAACTACACTGCCGTTCTGACCAGAGAATTTTACAGGTCAGAAGGGCAACATAAAAGTCAGATACACCCTGTGATGGCTAATAGACTGTGTAAAAGAATGTGACTTCAGCCCTGTGTAGTGTGGAGGAGAAAGAGCTGTTTACGGTGCTGGGATGGGAAAGGAGCTCTGCCAAATGACCTGCCAGGGGTGATCCCTGTCCTCTGATTCTCCAGGGGTGATCCCTGTCCTCTGATTCTCCAGGGGTGATCCCTGTCCTCTGATTCTCCAGGGGTGATCCCTGTCCTCTGATTCTCCAGGGGTGATCCCTGTCCTCTGATTCTCCAGGGGTGATCCCTGTCCTCTGATTCTCCAGGGGTGATCCCTGTCCTTTGATTCTCCAGCCGTGATCCCTGTCCTTTGATTCTCCAGCGGTGATCCCTGTCCTCTAATGTAAGGAGGAACTCTCTCCACTTTGAGTATCTTGGCGTGCGGTGGATGTATCTGCACACATGGTGGTAGTGGGGGGGGCCCAGGTCAACGTTTGCATCGGGGCCCACAAGCTTCAAACTACGCCTCTGCCACCATCCCTCTGCCACTGATCCCAGCCATCCCTCTGCCTGATCCCATCTATCCCTCTGCCTGATCCCAGCCATCCCTCTGCCACTGTAGAAAAATGTAGCTTTTCTGACTGCTTGAATTTTTGGATAAAATGTTTTTAACCTTGCGCAGTAATCGTGATGCATCGTGGAATCTAATCTAATTGAATCGTGGACAGGATCATCGTAATCGAGTTGTGAGACCAGTGAAGATGCGCACCCCTAATATTGATTGGTTTGCGCAAAAGTTATAGCGTCTACAAACTATGGGATAGATTTATGGAATTTTTGGGGTTTTTTTAATATTTTTTTACTAGTAATGACGGCGATCGGTTAACATCAGGGGCAATCAAAATGTGTCCCGGGGGGGGTGCTTTCTAATTGGGGAGGATGTCCTTTGACTAAAACCCCTTTCACACTGGGGCGATTTGCAGGCGCTACAGCGCTAAATATAGCGCCTGCAAAGCGCCCTGAAAGAGCCGCTGCTGTGTCTCCAATGTGAAAGCCCCGAGGGCTTTCACACTGGAGCGGTGCGCTGGCAGGACGGTAAAAACAGTCCTGCTAGCAGCATCTTTGGAGCGGTGTATACTGAAATCAATGGGGCAGCGCGGCTATACCGCCGGCATAGTGCTGCTGCAGCAGCACTTTGTGGTGGTTTTAACCCTTTCTCAGCCGCTAGGGGGGGATAAAAGTGGCCCGATAGCGGCCGAATACGATGGTAAAGCGCCGCTAAAAATAGTGGCGCTTTACCGCCGCCCCAGTGTGAGAGGGGCCTAAAGGAAACCAGAGAATCGTATTTCTGCTTAGCAAAAACGTAAGATCTCCATTTTCCCCTCTGGCAGACCGCGGTTCTGCCTCTCTGACGTCACAAGGGGCGGGCTCTCTGGGCGATGTCATTGGATGGCCACGCCCCTTGCCTATATAAGAGATGCCGGTGTTTCATCAGATTAGGCGCCCCATCAGAATGTGTAACGGAAGTTACGTTTCATCGCCGCCATCTTACTACGTTCTGCACTCCTCCACGGTAAGAATACACTGAGAAAAGGGAAAGTGGACATCTTGTTACACCCACACCCACCCCTTGTTAAATTCAGTTTACTGTTAAAAAAAAGTGTATCTAGTGAAATACAGTACTTGGAACTCCGTGTGAATGTTTACATGTTGAATTTTAAAAGCAGCAAACTTCTGTCCGATTAGCAAACCTGTGAGATCAGCAGGCTTGACGCTGCTTTTAAAATTCAACATCTAACCAGTCATACGGAGTTCTAAGTACTGTATTTTACTATATAAACTCAGTTTACTGTTAAAAAAAAGTGTAAAATGCAAAACTCCGGTGGGTGTAACAATATGTCCGCTTTCTGTGTATCCTTACTGTGGAGGAGTGTGGGGTGTAGCAAGATGGCGGCGATGAAACTTTACTTCCGTTAGACATTTTGACGGGTCGCCTAATTTGATGAAACAGCGGGAACATCACAACGGAGAAAGACGGCTTCAGGACAAGACCGGCTTCTTTTTGTTTTTTTGGGAAGAAGACAACGGCAACGGGCATCGGGAGACATCGGCTCCAGATTCCTATAAGCCTTCCCCCTGCAGACCCTGACCCTGACAACCACCAGCCAGGGTTGTTGGGAAGAGGCCCTTGTCCTCATTAACATGGGGGCCCCAGAGCACCCCCCCTCCCATTTTGAGGGCATGCCATCTCATATGGTTCAGGAGGGTGGACGCTGCTTGCTCGTCCTCCCTTCCCTGACCTACCGAGCGGCATGATCAGATAAGGGTCTGGTATGAATTTTGGGGGGACCCCACTTCCAAACTAGACATGAAGGGCCTGGTATAGACCTGGGGGGAACCCCATGCCGTTTTTTTTTTTTTTTTTTTACATTCGGAGCTTACAGCGGGGGAAGCCCGCTGACAGCTGATGACTCATCAGTTGTTAAGGACGCAGCGGCTGGCTTCCTGGCCCCCTGCTTAGCAACCAGCTATTTACAGTGTTAAAATAAAAACTGCAAAACATATTAAAAATCCCATTACAAACACAAAACTTGCGTTTCTGGTGCGGTTCCATTGAAGTCTATTACCCGCAAATCGTGGGAAAAAAGTCCAATACCCTTTCCAAAAACGCACCGGCCGCAAATGCATAGATGTGAACTTGTACCATAGGAAACAATGTTAAAATGGACTGTAGTGCGTTTCTGCAAACTGCAAAACGCACTAAGAAACGCATAGGTGTGAACCTAGGGTAAATAAGGGCCATCTGGTTTTTTTCCCCAAACTGAATGACCTCACTAATTGAACCCCGCACTGCTATTATTTTGAACACGCCCCTTTCAATTAATGATTTATATACACAGAATCAGCAGCATGCATGTCATGACTGTTTGGTCTGTTGGTTTTCTATTACTATTACTTTCTATTACTCTACTACACCTACTAGTATACAGTGGGGTAAAAAAGGTATTTAGTCAGCCACCAATTGTGCAAGTTCTCCCACTTAAAAATATGAGAGAAGCCTGTAATTGTCATCATAGGTATACCTCAAC
Organism: Aquarana catesbeiana; assembly: GCF_042186555.1. Classification (NCBI taxonomy): domain Eukaryota; kingdom Metazoa; phylum Chordata; class Amphibia; order Anura; family Ranidae; genus Aquarana; species Aquarana catesbeiana. The sequence continues at coordinate 26,060,386 of NC_133328.1, read as the reverse complement.
TATGAGAGACAAAATGTGGAAACAAATCCAGACAATCACATTGATTTTTGAAATAGTTTATTTGGTGTGTTTGGTGTGTTTGTAGGTGACCAAATACTTATTTTCCACCATAATTTGCAAATAAATTCTTTCCAAATCAGACAATGTGATTGTCTGGATTTGTTTCCACATTTTGTCTCTCATAGTTGAGGTATACCTATGATGACAATTACAGGCCTCTCTCATCGTTTTAAGTGGGAGAACTTGCACAATTGGTGGCTGACTAAATACTTTTCTCCCCTCGTCTTTCAGGACAGCACCTGGAGAGAGCGCAGCTCCACCCACTTTTCCCAGGAAACACTGCAGTCAGTTTTTTCTTTAAAGACCGGACACTTCCACCATGGCCTCAGTTGTAGTGTTTCCTCCGCCATGGTGGAAGCGCTGCAGGGAACCAGGGGTGTGCTGCGCTGTCTCCAGGTGGAGAGAGTTGGGGCATACCGGTATTCTGTTTCTTTTTGTGGCAGGCCAGCCCAGCTTCCTCCCTTCACGTGCGGGGGTTGCTCCGGCGTCCTCCCCTCTTCATACCCGGCGAGGGTCAGGCTGCGGGGGGTCCCAGCTCCTTTAGACCGGCGGCTGGCTTGGAAGGAGCGGCGTCTCCTCTTCAACCCCATTGCACAGCCTTCCGGGTTCCGGTGGCGAGCGCGTCACTACGGCCGGGGGCGGGACCTCCAGCGGCGCGACGCGGCTTCCGGTTCCGGCCTCTGGAACGCAGGAGGGGAGGGCAGGTCTCTTCTGGCTGACGTCATTTCCGGCCCTCGCAGCGGCGAGTGGACCGGGAAGGTTTAAAAGACAAGCACCAAACGCCATTGCAAATCCTGTCAGTATGGAGGAGGAACAATCGGTGGTGGCAGGAGCAGGAGCCACACAAGTCAGCCAGGCTCAGGTAAGCGGGGACAGCGTGTCTCTGTAACTTACTCTATGGGCATGTTTTAGTTCCCTCTTTGGTAAATGTTTTAAAGAGCCTGCAACATTCTTCCTGGGTATTGAAGCAGGAAGTAAATGTGTTTAAGATTGTGAAGTAAATCTGTGGGGGGATTTACTGGCTGAGTGAAGGAGGGGGGTTAAATTGTTAGCTCTTCCACTCTTTTTTCAGCATGCTGTTTATAGGTGTTTTCTGTTTTGTGTATTTCAGAAGGCAAAAGAAAAGACCAAGCATTCGTCTTTTCCTGTTAAAAGAAAATGCCCATCTTGTAAAAATGTGCTTAAAGAGTCTTGGGCAAAGGTGTTATGCAAAGGGTGCATTGCAGACTTAGTTAGGGAGGAAACCACTCCTAGTGTACCTGTGGTTCAGCAGGACTTACTGAGCTCATTTAGGAAGGATTTGGCGGAGACCTTTGAGTCATTTAAATCCTACCTTGACAAACGTCCAGCCGCAGGCAGCTCAGTACCTCGTTCCCAGTCTTCTGTTTCCGCATATAGGGGTGACAGTGACTCGGAGGAGGAAAATCGTAGCGTGGCTACGGAATCAGAGGAAGAGGCAGATGAGGAGAAAGAGTCTTCTTCTTCTTCTTCTCGATATAAGTTGTCTCTAGAGGAGGTGGATGATCTACTAAAAACTATCCACACTACTCTTAATATTACAGAGGACAAGGCCCAGCTGTCGTTACACGATAAGATGTTTCAAGGCATGGGTGAGGTGAAACACAGGATGTTTCCGGTGCACAAGTTTCTGTCAGAAACAGTTAAAAGAGAATGGAAGGACCCAGAGAGGGCCCCCTTCTTTTCTAGATCCCTCAAACGCAGGTTTCCCTTTGAGGAAGATAGCGCACAGGTCTGGAACAAAAAACCTAGACTGGATGCGGCCTTCTCTCAGGTGTCGAGAAACACTGACCTCGCGTTTGAGGACATGGGTATCCTCAAGGACCCCATGGACAAGAGGGCGGACTCCCTGCTAAAGAAAGCCTGGGATTCCACCCTAGCAAATTTAAAGCCAGCTATGGCATCAACAGTGGTAGCCAGAAACCTGGAGCACTGGTTGGAACAGCTAAAGGTTCATATCGAGGCAGGTACACCTCGTAAGGATCTTTTGGAGACCCTACCAGTGCTTATGAAAGCCGTTGGATATATAGCAGATGCTTCGGCCGAATCAGTTAGGATGTCGGGCAGATCATCTGCCCTAATCAACTCAACGCGCAGGGCTCTGTGGGTCAAGACTTGGACCGGGGACACAGCCTCTAAAGCCAAGTTATGCGGTTTGCCCTTTGAGGGGGATTTGGTTTTTGGCCCAGGTCTTGAAGCCATTCTTGAGAGAACGGCTGACAAAAAGAAAGCCTTCCCCATTAAGAAAAAGGTGGTTCCTCAGGGCAACAAAAATTTTCGTCCTTTTCGGAAAACCACAGACTCAAAGGAGACAGTATATAAAAGACCTTGGAGGTCTCAGAGAGGCAGGGGCAAGTCAGGGGTACTCTTTCGCCCCCCTACCCCAAATACTAAGAGCCAGTGACGGTCCCCAGTCTGTGGGAGCAAGGTTACAAACCTTCTTCCCACAGTGGCAGAGGATAACAGACAGTCCATTTATCCTAAAAACTATAAGGGAGGGTTACGGACTGGAGTTTGCCCAACCCCCTCCGGTTCGGTTTTATTTAACTCAGGCTCCCAGAGACCCGGAGAAGCTTACGGCTATGTCAGCAATTCTGCAGGAGTTAATTCAGCAGAAGGTGGTAGTAAATGTTCCCCCCAACGAGGTAGAACAGGGGTGCTATTCACACATCTTTCTGGTGAAGAAGCCTTCAGGCAAGTTCAGATTGATCCTGAACCTGAAGATACTCAACAGAGCGGTCAGGTACAAAAGGTTCAAGATGGATACGATCTTTTCGGTAAAGGGTCTCCTGACCCCAGACTGCTTTATGGTATCCATAGACCTAAGAGATGCATATCTCCATGTGCCTATAGCCCCAGCATCACAGAAGCACCTCAGATTTGCGATCAGGATAGGGGGATCTGTCCTACATCTGCAATTCAGAGCTCTCCCCTTCGGGCTGTCATCCTCTCCGAGGATATTTACAAAAATTCTGGCGGAGGCCTTAGCCCCTCTCAGAATAGAAGGAATTTCGATTGTCCCATATCTAGACGATCTGCTAATATTTGCCAAATCAAGGCACATATTGGAGAGAGATCTACTAAGGACGAGGAGGCATCTGGAGAGCCTAGGGTGGTTAATAAACGAGGAAAAATCGAACCTGATCCCATCACAGGCAATAACCTTTCTAGGTTACACTATCGACTCCATACAGGGAAAAATGTATCTCCCAGAGGAGAAGATAGTAAAGCTTCAGAACGCTGTAAAAAAGGCCCAGACAAACCTGCCAATTTCTATCAGGGCAGTGATGTCTGTTTTGGGGCTCCTTACTGCAGCAATACCTGCAGTACAGTGGGCACGGTTGCATGCAAGGGAACTTCAACAGACAATTTTGAGAAGTTGGTCTTATGGAGAGTCCCTAGAAAAGATGATAACGATATCTCCCCGAGTTCAGAGGAAGCTCTGGTGGTGGAGGAGGTACTCCAATCTGAACAAGGGCCTGCTCTGGTTTTTTCCCCAGGAGAGGAGATTAACAACAGATGCGAGTTCCTGGGGGTGGGGAGCCCACCTGGAAGGACAGATGGCTCAAGGCAATTGGACAAGAAGGGAAGCCAGGAGATCCTCCAATTGGAGGGAATTAAGGGCTATTCTCCTAGGACTATGGGCTTTCGAGGGAATAGTCCGGGGGCATCATGTTCAGGTGCTATCAGACAATGCCACAGCAGTGGCATATGTTACAAGACAGGGGGGCACAAGAAGCAAGGTCTTGCTAGCCTTGTCAGTTCAGTTGCTATCCTGGGCGGAAGGCAACGTAAAGTCCCTAGCAGCTGTACACCTAAAAGGAGAGCTGAATCTAGTGGCAGACTTTCTAAGCAGAGAAAGGATACTAGAGGCAGAATGGAGTCTGAACAAGGAGGTATTCCAGGAATTAACAAAGAAATGGGGAACTCCTCAGATAGACCTGTTCGCATCCCACAAGAATGCAAAGGTGAGAGCCTATTACTCACTAAACAGGCAAGATCAGGCGAAAGGTTTGGATGCGCTGGCACAACCATGGAACTTCCACTTGTGCTACGCCTTTCCCCCCTTTCAAATGATCCCTTGGGTGTTGAAAAAACTACAGCGAGAGACCACAAGTTTGATCCTAGTGGCTCCTTTTTGGCCCAAGAGACCCTGGTTTGCAACCATACAGAGGTTGGCAGTGGAACCACATTGGGTTCTCCCACTTCGAAAGGATCTGCTATCCCAGGGACCCCTTCAGCATCCAAATGTCAATCAGCTCAGGCTGACAGGTTGGTTACTGAGGAGCAGCTGCTAAAAAGAAGGGGCTTCTCAGATAAGCTGGTATCAATCCTGTTAAATAGCCGAAAGAAGGTTACCAGGGGTATTTATTTTAAGACATGGAAGCGGTTTAATTCCTGGTGCATGACTAAAAAATGTTCACCACAGGAGTTGCCCTCAATTTTAGAGTTTCTCAATGAGGGTATGGAGATGGGGCTGGCAGCCAGTACCCTGAAGGTCCAGGTAGCTGCCTTGTCGGTGTTTCTTGAGAGAAAGTTATCTCAAGAACCATTTATAGTGAGATTTTTCAAAGCATTGGCCAGGCTTAGGCCGGTACCTTTCAAATCCTTTCCTAAATGGGATTTATCTCTGGTGCTACAAGGGTTGATCAGATCACCCTTTGAGCCACCACAGGAAGCAACTTTAAAAGTATGGACGTTTAAACTGGTTCTTTTGGTGGCAGTTACCTCAGCCAGAAGAATTAGTGAGTTACAGGCTCTATCTATAGTAGAACCCTTTTGTTTGATATTTTCAGACCGGGTAGTGCTGAAAACTGACCCGGGCTTCTTGCCAAAGGTCGCAACCTTTTTTCATAGGGCACAAGAGATAGTTTTACCTACTTTTTGTCCTACACCATCCAACTCTAAAGAGGAGGCTTTTCATACCCTGGATGCGAGGAGATGTTTACTCCATTATTTAGAGATTACGAGAGAATTTAGGAAGACAAATTCTCTTTTTATTCTTTTTTCTGGATCACGCAAGGGTCATTGTGCTTCTAAAAGCACTATAGGCAGATGGCTTAGAATGGCGATCAGTGAAGCCTACAAGGCTGCAGGGGCTGATCCTCCCACAGGGGTAATGGCCCATTCAACAAGGGCAGTAGCAACGTCCTGGGCAGAAAGAGCGGGGGCTTCTCCAGGCTGGATCTGTAAAGCGGCCACGTGGACAAGTTTCTCCACCTTCACCCGCCACTACAGGTTGGACTTGCTATCAGCAGCGGATCAATCGTTTGGCAGGAAGGTCCTGCAGGCGGTGGTCCCACCCTAGAGTAAGTACTCTTTTATCATCTCCAGGTGCTGTCCTGAAAGACGAGGGGAGAAAAACCCTAGTTAGACTTACCGGTAACGGTATTTCTACGAGTCTTTCAGGACAGCACCGATGACCCGCCCTAATTGGTTTATAAAAATGTGGTGTTATTGCTATGTTCTGCTTATCTAATTTCAGCATGGCTGGAGGTACTCTATGAACAACTGAGGCCATGGTGGAAGTGTCCGGTCTTTAAAGAAAAAACTGACTGCAGTGTTTCCTGGGAAAAGTGGGTGGAGCTGCGCTCTCTCCAGGTGCTGTCCTGAAAGACTCGTAGAAATGCCGTTACCGGTAAGTCTAACTAGGGTTTTTTTGCCCCACTGTATTATTTTCCATGTAGAAATGTAATTTATACCAAAAACAGCGATTGATCTGGTTGGCAATGTTGGACTGCTATTATTTTGAACCTAACTGTAACTAACTTTCCTACAGACTAAATAATAAACACTGATTTGGGTTTTTCACCAGAGCAATGTAGTTTGGCCTAAATTTATGAAGAAAGATTATTTATTTGCAAAATTTATAACAGAAATGAAGAAAAATGCGTTTTGTTTTTTTTTTTTTTTAAGAATTTCAATATTTTTGCATTTATTTAGCAAAAAATAAAAACCAAGTGGTGATTAAATACCACCAAAAGAAAGCTCTCTTTGTGTGATAAAGTGATAAAAACTTCATATGGGTACAGTGTTTCATGACCGCGAAATTGTCATTCAAAGTGTGAGAGGGGTGAAAGTTCCCAGGTTTACTTTCTCTAGAGTACATATTGATACTTCCTCTTTTTAAACTTCTGAACCGTATTACTGTAAGACCTACTGGTTCCTTACTATACTGACAGAGTTCTTATCATCTTTGGTCGTTGGTAAAAACCACAAACCACTATCAACATATGCTAAAATTTGTAAAATTGATATGTAATTATTAAACTAATGGGCTGAACATATATCTCCTGTTGTACATTTCATATATAATGTATTCTGTGTCCACCCAATCTGAGATGGCAATTGTGCCCTGGCACCCTTGTGGTAACAGTTTGAAGGGCCATTTCTCTTCCGGCAAGACTGTGCCTTGGTGTATAACGCCAGCTCCATAAAGACATGATTTGATGAGTTTGGGGTGGAGGAACTTGATTGGCCTACACAGATCCCTGATTTCAACCCTACTGAACACCTTTGAGATTAATTGCAATTGCTATTGACCCAGGTCTGCTCATCCAACATTAGTTCCTGACAAGTGTTCTTTTGGCCGAATGAGCACAAATTCCCAGAGAAAAAAAAATCCAGAATCTTGTGGGAAGCCTTTCCAGAAGATTGGGTGCTGTAATACCCACAAAGGGTGCTGGTAAGTCCTCATTAATGGCCATGGTTTTGGAATGGGTTGTCCAACAAGCCCCACATAGGTTGATAGTCGGGTGTCTACAAACCTTTCGCCCTTTGGTGTAGGTCTATGTATTGATTTTGTTAACCTAACATGGTCTCCAAACTGCGGCCTGGGGCTTGATGCGCCCCGTTACTTGCTTATTTATCTGGTCCTTGAGGCATTATTCCTCCCACTGTCAGCAACAATGAGGCATAGTTCCTGACACCGACAATGGGACACTAGTCCTCTCACTGATGCAAACTTGTCACACTATTACTCCTACTAATACCAATGATGGGGCACTATTCCTCCCACTGACACCAACAATGAGACATGATTCGTTCCATTGATATTAACAATGGGGCACTATTCCTCCCATTGATACCAATGATGAAACACTATTCCTTCCATTGATACCAATGATGGGGCACTATTCCTCCCACTGACACCAACAATGGGGCATTATTCCTCTCATTGATACCAATGATGGGGTAATATTCCTCCCACTGACACTGTGGGGCACTATTCCTCCCATTGATATCAACGATGGAACACTATTCCTTCCATCGATATCAATTATAGAATACTATTCCTTCCATTGATACCAATGATGGGGCACTTTCACACCCCTTCATACCAATGATAGGGCATTGTTCAATCCCACTGACACCAGGTCATTTTATTCACCAACAATGAGACACTATTGATCTTTTATTAAAAGAATCAAGCAACCAATTTTATACAAAAGTAAAAAACAAAACCATAGTACAAAACTTCAACAGAAATCCAAGGAATACACATCCATGTTCAGAATATATACAATATATACATAATCCACTACCAAAATTATTTACATAAAGCAGCAGAGAGGGCCTAAGAGGCACAACCCATCACCTATGTACGTAGCCATTTATCAAAAATTAATCCAAAAAAAAAAAAAATAATCTAGGGTGATAAGAGACAGACAGCCACACCCGGGAAAGAGACTCCTGGCAGTCAGGGAGGCCTGAAACCCCTCCACGCCTTCAACCAAGCCCCCTGACTCCGCTTGTCTCTCTCGAGCACCCGAATCTTCTCCACCTCATGCAGAATGTCATACACCACCACCTGAACAGGAAGGATTTTACGCCGAATGCAGACCTGACACCGTGCGTTCCAAGTGAAATAACGGACTACTAGGCTAACTAGAAAAAGTGTATCTAAACAAAAAACCCCACCAGTATTGAATGCTCCATACACCCACTCAGCATAACCCAGCCTGGAGAGGAAAGGGACACCGAGGGCCCGTCCCACCTGTTTGTACACCTCTATGTTAAAAGGGCAATGAAGCAGAAAATGGTCCATAGTCTCCTCCTCACCTGCACACTCCTCCCGAGGACAGCTACGATCCACCCCACTGCGGAATTTCAAATTGCCCCTAACATAGAGTCTCCCATGGAAGCACAACCAGGCCAGATCCCTGAATTTAGGGGGTACTCTGTCCAAATTAATAAGTCTTAACCCTGCCCTCAAAACTGGGCCTGGGCAATCCCTTAAGGCCAGTGGGTCATGAAAGACTTCGCTCAAGACTCGGCTCATAAGGACTTTCCTCGGAACCGATCTGAGATCTTCAGCCGACAATCGCCACTGCCGTAGTAACTTCAGGCACGGAGCGACATAGGCTGGTAGCTGACCACGATGACCCCTGAGATTCTTCACTTGGCCACCTTCTTCCCAAAGTCGTAGAAAAGGCCTAAACCAAGATCTAAATATGCCTGCCCATCCAGGAGGTTCCACTGCAAGCATATTACCAATATTAAACTTGAGAAAAAGCAGTGAACAGAAAAGAACTGGGTTGACCATACCTAAGCCACCCTCCCTCCTGGATAGATAGGTGACATTCCTCTTGATGGGGTTCAGTCTGTTCCCCCACAACATCTGGAAGAACACACTACTGACCCTAGCATAGAGAGACACTGGCAAGATGCAGACAAAGCTGACATACAAGAAGATCGGAATCAGGTAAGTCTTAATCAGATCAACCCTTTCCCTCATAGATAACTTCCATCTCTTCCAGCTGACCACCTTAGTATTGGCAATTTCCAGTCTGCCTTCCCAGTTTTTTAGGCCATAATCGCCAGGTCCAAATTCAATGCCTAAAATCTTAATTCTTTCCTGGGGCACTGGAAAGGTGTCCGGGAGATCAAACCCCTCACCTTCCTTTCCCATCCAGAAAACTTCACTCTTTTCCTGATTGATCTTGGAGCCTGATGCTTCAGAATACCGTGATGTCAGAGAGACCACCTCCTCTGCTTCATCCGCCCCAGTGACAATCACCGACACATCGTCCGCATAGGCAACAACCCTCAAAGGCGGCTCACCCGGAAGCCCCACTGGCACCCCACACAACATGCCGCTCTCTAGCCTCCTGATGAAGGGGTCGATTGCAAACACATAGAGCAAGGGACTCAGGGGACAACCCTGGCGCACCCCGTAGCCAACCTCAAAGGACTGCCCAACCCAACCATTAACAAGAGGAAAGCTCTCTGCCCCCTCATACAAGACTTTTAACCAATCGACAAAACCACCCGGCAGACCGTACTTACTAAGGAGCAACCACAGGTACTCATGGTTAACACGATCAAAAGCCTTTGCCTGATCCAATGTCAGCAAATACTTTCCCCAGCCTGCAGCCCTGCACCGCTCCAAGGCCTCCCGGACAGCTAAAACTGCTGTGAAGGTGCACCTACCCTGGACCGAACAGTGCTGATGGCGAGAAAGCAAAGACTCTGCTACTGACGATAGGCGCCAGAAAATGATCTTTGCCAGTATCTTTCTATCGACATTAAGAAGGCTGATGGGGCGCCAATTCTCAATCATCGAAGGATCTTTACCCTTTGAAAGAAGAATCACAGCTGAGTGCCTCATGGAAGAGGGAAGTACCCCCTCAGCAAGGCAACTGTTAAAAACCTCTACCAAATGTGGGGCCAGAATAGACTTAAAAGCTTTGTAAAACTCAGCCGTCAAGCCATCCGGTCCAGGTGACTTTTTGATGGCAAGCTGTTCAATTGCCCTTATCACCTCTTCAACTGTGATCTCCTCTGTCAAATTCATCAATGGGACATCTTCATCATTTAGACCTGGAGTAGAGTCCAAAAAGCTTTCCATCTTGTCACGGTCAAGCTCTTTCCTCCCAAGAAGGTCAGCATAAAAGGACCTCACGACCTCCAGAATCCCTGACCTGGACTTTGTCAAGGAACCTGTACTGTCCTTAAGGCCAACGACCGTTTTAACAGCTACACCTTGTTTGCAGTTCTGGTAAGGGTCAGGCGAGTGGTACTTCCCATAGTCCCTCTCCAGAACCAAAGAGGCATGCCGGTCATATTGACACTTCCTGAGAAGGAGTTTCACTTCGGAGATTGCCCCAGGATCTCCTCCTCTCGAGACAAGAATATCCAGCTTCCTCCGTAAACGTTGGTAGGTCATGTATTTATTAAACTGCTTTCTATTGGCTAGGCCCCTGAAGAATCCAGCAATCCTCTTTTTGGTCAGCTCCCACCACTCAGCCTTGCTGCTACAAAAGTCCAGGATGGTCACCTGTGCCTGAAAGAATTCCTCAAAGGATTGTCTAACATGTTCTTCCTTGAGTAGAGTCGAATTCAATCTCCAGATGCCCTTGCCCCTCTGAGGGGCGTCTGAAGCATTCAGGACCACAGATAGCATACAGTGATCAGAGAACTCTACTGCCTGCACCACTGGGGGTGAGAAAGCAGAGGTCTCCTTCAAAAAAAACCTATCTATTCTACTCTGACTATTACCTCGATGAAAGGTGAACCCAGTGTCATCCGGGAGGTGCTTAATGTGCACATCCACAAGACCAGCATCCCTAACCATACTATTTAAAAAAACGCTATCATATCCCAGCCTGTCCTTGAAGTCCTTCCTGTCCTTGGGCCTAGTTACTGTATTAAAGTCACCTCCAAAGACCACTTGCCGGGATGTAAAAAGAAATGGCTTGATCCTTGTAAAAAGGCATTTCCTGTCCCACTTTGTATGCGGTCCATAAACATTAATTAGGCGCAGGTCCTGCCCTCCCACAAGGACGTCTAAGACCATACATCTCCCAATCTCCACCTCAATAACCCGCCGGACAGTTACCATGCCGGTTTTAAACAATACCGCCACACCGCCGTAAGGCTCGGCCGCAAGAGACCAGTAAGATGGACCATACCTCCACTCTCTCTTGGCCATATGAATATCTGCCAAGGAGGTGAGCCTAGTCTCTTGCAAAAATAAAATTTCAGCATCTAATTGGCTGAACAAAAAGAAGGCCATAGAACGAGCTCTTACTGACTTAATGCTGGCGACATTTATTGTCACCACTTTTAACGGAGGGGGAACCGCCATTTGGGTTATTGGGTGGTTTGCTTCTTAGCTCCCCTCTGCTGCTCATCACCAGAAGCCTCTCTCTTTCTTGAGGCCGCCTCAAACTCCATTTCGGAATCAGAACTTCGCTCCGAAGAAGCTCCAGATGAAGAGATATCCCAATTAGAGGACCTATATCGGTTGGAGACAGGCACTGGAGCCTGTTCCGTCCTCACCATCTGCTTCTTCCGCTTCCCAACCTTCCTTCTCTCCTCCAGGTACTGCAGGTCAGCTTCAGAGATGCCCTCATCTCTTACTTTTTTCTGTGAAGTCTTTACAGAAGACTTCTTTACAGAGGAAGAAGCAACCTTTTAAGTACCCACTACCACTGCTGGTGGGGGGGGTGCTCCCTTTGAATCAGACTTAGGAGGGGTAGACTCCTGGGGGGTAACTGACTCAGGGGGCACATACTTGGAAGGTTCTGACACAAGAGGAGAGGGTACAGTAGGCTGGGGGGAGACAGATACAGATACAGAAGGAATACTTACAGACACATGAGGGGTGGCCACAGGAACTGGAGAGGGATCCTGAGCAGGACCAGGGGAGTCAGTCACCGCAGAGGAGGATGGTACACCAGGGGCCTCACCCTCCATCCTGTCCAGCCTTGACATGTCATCAATTACCTCCTTCTCCATATTGTGCCAGGCTTCAGGACATCTGCTGTAGGGGTGGCCAAGGCGCAGGCACAGGTTGCACCTGATCATTTCGGTGCAGTCCTTAGCCATATGACCCTGACCTCGACACACTGAACATATCAAGGCTGAACAGGAGGAACTCAAATGCCCCTTTTCTCCACAGCGGTGACACAGCTTCGGCTGACCAGGGTAAAAAACAGTCATCCTATCCCTCCCTATAAAAGCTGAGGAGGGCAGGTGACGGACAACATTCCCATCCCTGGCCAACCTGACTGTAACTGACCAACCCCCAGTCCAGATGTTACGCTCATCAAAGATTTTATTGGGCTTGGTCAAAACCTCCCCATAGTTCCTTAACCAAACCTCTAGATCCCGGGCAGGGACACTCTCATTAGTGAGGATAATTGTGATTTTTTTTACTGTAGACCTCTGAGAAACTGCAACTGGGGCCAGACCTTCCCATTCAGGTCTTGACCTGCAACGAGCCTCATATCTCTCCCAGAACAGGTCAAGACCCTCTGGCCTGGTGAAGCTAACTGTATAATCCCGGCTCCCAGCTACATGTATAAAGGCATACAGATCATTTGCCCCAAAACCCATCTCTAAAATCATGTCCACCACTGCACGCCGTGCTGGAGGGATCGCACCACCTTCCCATTTCAGAATAACAACATTACGTCTGGGACCCCCAGCAGAAGCCAGAGACCCAAGACCAGATCCTGGGGTGCTCAAAGTGGTAGCCTGTAGGGGAAAACCCCGCTTGGGGGCAGAGCTACCAGGAGCAGAGCGTACCACCTGAGCAAAGGTAAGTTTTTCAGGGCCAAGGCCCCACACTGAAGTCATAGCAGTCTGTACATTACTATTATTATTCACTGCTTGAACGGAGTTGGTAGGACTGTCCATCACACTTGAACTGGGACCATTGTTCATCACACTGGTACTGGGATGATTTTTATCAGTCACACAAAACTTCACATTCCCATCAGGAATAATCACAGTTTCTGATGTAATACCAGCTCTCTCCTGAAGCTGTGCTGTAGAGTCCTCAGCAGCTGTGGGGCAAACAGCTTCAGCCAAAGGGGGGTTAATAGGCTCTGCTGAATCTTGTAGTTCATCTGCAGGAATGTCATTTTTTAAAAGCAAACTTTGCTGTACTGCAGCATCAGCAGGCACAGCATTGCTAGAGATAGGACTAGCAGCCTGACTCTCACTGGGCACATTGTCTGTATCAGTCACAGTGTTGAATGCCACAAAAATTGTTTTATCCACAATATGGGACTTGACAGGCTTTACCTTGTCAGGCACATTGTCTGTAATGTCCTCATCATTAAATGCCAGCTGATCCCCCCGCATAGGAGACTCCATTACTTGGATGGCCCTGAGCATGCCTCCTGAGTCCTGGGAAGGCATGGGGCTGCTTACCTCTCCCTGAAGGGGCAGGGGGTCAGAACTGGGGGTCTCCTCCTCCACCTCCATCTTTGTCATCCTCGCAAATCTTTTATCGTTACAAAACTTTTCTTTAAATGGCCCATCTCTGCCTTCCATCATGGCCACAATGGTCTCCTGGTGTTCCACCCGAACCTTGGCCAGTTGGATCTCAGGATCCATGGATCCACGTTTCTGGCTATGCAAGCCCTCACGTTGCCTTCTCAGGCGCTTCAGCTCCGCTCTGAGCTTGTAGAGCTTGTCTCTTTCCCTATTCAGGACCTTAATCCCAGCCACCACTCGCTCCCGGATGGCCCCGGAACCTTCATCTTCACCAGGGGCAGAGAGATCACCAACCATGGGTTGTATAGGGGCAGGTATGTTACCTGATGGCCCAGGAGATGGCTGTGAGCTTCCAGCAGGAGAGGCCCTGCTGGCCTCCATGGCTTCCCCAGAAAGGGGCCAGGAGAGCTGGGATAGATTTCCTCACCAGTCCCCTCTCACACGGATCTGCAGCAGCTCCAGAGAGACAGCCTCCTCCTGACACACCTGTGCTCCAATGATGGGTGGGGCACTATTCCTCCCACTGACACCAACAATTAGACATAATTCCTTCTGTTGATGCCAACGATGGGGCACTATTCCTCCCACTGACACCAACAACAGGACACAATTCCTTCCATTGATACCAACAATGGGGCACTATTCTTCCCACTGACACCAACAATGGGACACTATTCCCTCCATTGATACCAACAATGGGGCACTATTCTTCCCACTGACACCAACAATGGGACACTATTCCTTCCATTGATACCAACAATGGGGCACTATTCCTCCCACTGACACCAACAATGAGACACTATTGCTTCCATTGATACCAATGAGGGGGCATTATTCCTCCCACGGACACCAACAATGAGACACTTCATTCCACTGATACCAACAATTGAGCAATATTCCTCCCACTGACACCAACAATGAGACACTATTTGTTCCATTGATACCAACAATGGGGCACAATTCCTCCCACTGATACCAACAATGAAACACTATTCCTTCCACTGACACCAACAATGGGGCACTATTCCTCCCATTGATACCAATGATGGGGCAATATTCCTCCCACTGACACCTACAATGAGACACTATTCCTTCCATTGATACCAACGATGGGGTAATATTCCTCCCACTGATACCAATGATAGAACACTATTCCTTCCATTGAGGCCAATGATGGGGCACTAGTACACCCCTTAATACCAATGATAGGGCATTGTTCAATTCCACTGACACCGGGGCATTTTATTCACCAACAATAAGACTCTATTCCTTCCATTGATACCAACAATGGGGCACTGTTCCTCCCACTGGCACCAACAATGAGACATTATTCCTTCTATTGATACCAATGATGGGGCACTATCACACTCCCTAATACCAATAATGGGGCATTGTTTAATCCCACTGACACCAGGACATTTTATTCTCCCAGTGGTCACAGTCTGGCCCCCTAAAGTCTGAAGGACAGTAAACTGGCCCTTTGTTTATAAAGTTTGGAGACCCCTGATTTTACACAACACCTACTAACACAAAGAAGGGATGCAAGTAACACCTGTGCACAAAAACATGGCACTCTACGGGTGTACACTTTACTATGCTGCATGTGAATAAGACCTTATTCTCCCCCTAACACATACAGCGGAGGAGTGACTGTCAATAGTGGAACATAATGAAATGTGGCTGAAGATGAATATAAAGGATGAAGTTTCCATTCAGGAGGGTGTCTTTAGGGAAATGTCTCCATGTTCACTGTTGTTTCCATAATATGAAGTGCATCTGATATATGAATGTGTCTTCTCTGAGTATTTCTTGGCTGCGTTGGGACTTTTCACAGCTCTGTTCAGGTGACACCTGGTATTGGGGTCATTGAGCGACTACAGGACTGTATAAGCAACGTTAAGAATACAGCTACCACAATTGAAAACATGAATTCACTAGATTGGAAACATCCTTCTAGAAACAGGTTTGTTATTTCCTCCATATGGTTGTAATTTTGGGGGCAGATAGTAAAAAGATGAGTTATGTCTCCTATATCGAATGTATAGCAGAATACTAAATAGTTTATTCTCAGTATTCAATATCCAGTTGTTCTTATATATTTCCAGTTGTTCTTAAATATTTTATGATATCTTTTCATGTGACAACACTGAAGAAATGACACTTTGCTACAATGTAAAGTAGTGAGTGTACAGCTTGTATAACAGTGTAAATTTGCTGTCCCCTCAAAATAACTCAACACACAGCTATTAATGTCTAAACCGCTGGCAACAAAAGTGAAAATGTCCAAAGGGTCAATATTTTGTGTGGCCACCATTATTTTCCAGCACTGCCTTAACCCTCTTGGGCATGGAGTTCACCAGAACTTCACAGGTTGCCACTGGAGTCCTCTTCCACGCCTCCATGATGACATCACAGAGCTGATTGATGTTAGAGACCTTGAGCTCCTCCACCTTCCGTTTGATGATGCCCCATAGATGCTCAATAGGGTTTAGGTCTGGAGACATGCTTGGCCAGTCCATCACCTTTACCCTCAGCTTCTTTAGCAAGACGGTGGTCGTCTTGGAGGTGCGTTTGGGGTCGTTATATTGGAATACTGCCCTGCGGCCCAGACTCCGAAGGGAGGGGATCATGCTCTGCTTCAGTATGTCGCAGTACATGTTGGCATTCATGGTTCCCTCAATGAACTGTAGCTCCCCAGTGCCGGCAGCACTCATGCAGCCCCAGACCATGACACTCCCACCACCATGCTTGACTGTAGGCAAGACACACTTGTCTTTGTACTCCTCACCTGGTTGCTGCCACACACGCTTGACACCATCTGAACCAATAAATGTATCTTGGTATCATCAGACTACAGGACATGGTTCCAGTAATCCATGTCCTTAGTCTGCTTGTCTTCAGCCAACTGTTTGCAGGCTTTCTTGTGCATCATCTTTAGAAGAGGTTTCCTTCTGGGACGACAGCCATGCAGACCAATTTGATGCAGTGTGTGGCGTATCGTCTGAGTACTGACAGGCTGACCCCCCACCCCTTCAGCCTCTGCAGCAATGCTGGCAGCACTCATACATCTATTTCCCAAAGACAACCTCTGGATATGACGCTGAGGACGTGCACTCAACTCCTTTGGTCGACCATGGCGAGGCCTGTTCTGAGTGAAACCTGTCCTCTTAAACCGCTGTATGGTCTTGGCCACCGTGCTGCAGCTCAGTTTCAGGTTCTTGGCAATCTTATAGCCTAGGCCATCTTTATGTAAAGCGACAATTCTTTTTTTCAGATCCTCGGAGAATTATTTGCCATAAGGTGCCATGTTGAACTTCCAGTGACCAGTATGAGAGAGTGAGAGCGATAACACCAAATTTAACACAGCAGCTCCCCATTCACACCTGAGACCTTGTTACACTAATGAGTCACATGACACCGTTGAGTGAAAATGGCTAAATGGGCCAAATTTGGACATTTTCACTTAGGGGTGTACTCACTTTTGTTGCCAGCAGTTTAGACATAAATGGCTGTGTGTTGAGTTATTTTGAGGGGACAGCAAATTTACACTGTTATACAAGCTGTACACTCACTACTTTACATTGTAGCAAAGTGTAATTTCTTCAGTGTTGTCACATGAAAAGATATAATAAATATAATAAAATATTTACAAAAATGTGAGGGGTGTACTCACTTTTGTGAGATACAATAGTTTACCTATACGGTATCTGAAAAAATATTGCAATTCTGCTCAGTCATCTTGTGAATTCACAGAGCCTTGTCATAAAGTGTGCCTGAATCTAGCACCAGCAGCAGAAAAGTTGTCAGCACATTGAGACTACTAGGGATCATTGCTAGGGATAAGAGCTAGAGTTGAAGTAGTAACAATAATAATTACATTTTATGTTTTTGACCAATATTAATGCTCTTCCAGACAATTACTCTATAACCCGAATACAAACATGTTTATATATTTTACAAACATAAGCTGTCCTATTAGGTGTTAGCAGAGTAAAAGCTCTGGGATTTGTAACTGCATTAGGCATACAGGTTTTAATTTTAGTCTCTAACAGAAGCTCATTGAACAATACATTTATACTAAAAAATCTAAGCAAACACTTCTTGTTGCACAGAGGGGAATCTGTGACTAGGGATTATGGTGAGGTATGACTTCAGCCCTTGTATACTGAAAACTTCAGTTTAGTTTTCCTTAGGGCTCAAACATGTCCCCTGGGTGTGGTCCTGGGTTTGGTCAAATAGCACTAATACAATTACAGAGGAGGGGGTCTTAAAGAGGCATTATTAAAAACCAGGAGTATGTTATGCACAGGGTGCAGCATTCAGGAGTGCCCAACATACAGAGTGCTGAGTTCAGAGGTACACTACCTACAGAGTGCTGAGTTCAGGAGTGCACTACATATAGAGTGCAGAGTTCTGGGAGGCATGATGTACTGAGTGCAGAGTTCAGGAGTGCACTATGTGCTGAGTTTAGGGGTGTGTGATGTGCAGAGTTCAGGGGTGTGCTACATACAGATTTCAGAGTTCAGGTGTGCACTATATACAGAGTGCAGAGTTCAGATGTGTGCTATGAACAGAGTGCAGAGTTTGTAGTTATGCTATGTACAGTGTACAAAGTTCAGGGGTGCGCTACATATAGAGGGCAGAAATTAGGGATGCATTACGTACAGAGTGCAGAGTTCAGAGGTGCGCTATGTATAGAGTGCAGACTATAGGAGTGTGTGATGTACAGAGATCAGAAATGTGCAGAGTTCAGGGATGCGTTATGTACAGAGATCAGGAGTGCACTACGTACAAAGTGCTGAGATCAGGAGTGCACAACATACAAACTGCAGCATTAAGGAGTGCGCTACGCTCAGAAATCGGTGTGCTATGTAGAGAGTGCAGCGTTTAGGGGTGTGCTACATACAGAGTGCAGCGTTCAGGGGTATGCGACGTACAGAGTGCAGCGTTCAGGGGTATGCGACGTACAGAGTGCAGCGTTCAGGGGTATGCGATGTACAGAGTGCAGTGTTCAGGGGTATGCTACGTACAGAGTGCAGTGTTCAGGGTTACGCTACATACAGAGTGCAGCGTTCAGGGGTACGCTATGTACAGAGTGCAGAGTTCAGGGGTATGCTACGTACAGAGTGCAGCGTTCAGGGGTACGCTACCTACAGAGTGCAGCGTTCAGGGGTACGCTACGTACAGAGTGTAGCATTCAGGGGTACGCTACGTACAGAGTGCAGGGTTCTGGGGTGTGCTACGTACAGAGTACAGCGTTCAGGGGTACACTATGTACAGCATTCAGGGGTACGCTATGTACAGAGTGCAGGGTTCTGGGGTGTGCTATGTACAGAGTGCAGGGTTCTGGGGTGCGCTACATACAGAGTACAGGGTTCTGGGGTGCGCTACATACAGAGTACAGGGTTCAGGGGTGCGCTACATACAGAGTGTAGGGTTCAGGAGTATGGGTCCAGTGTGCTATGTAAATAAAGAGTAGAGAAAAAACAGAGCAGTGCAACAAAATCCAATATAGTGTAGTATTTAATGACACATAAATAGGTAAAACAAAGCTAAAAGTAATGCACTCACAAAGGGAGGAGGTCAGGAACAACACAACTAGGGGATAGCCGCCCACCCCCTGCAGAGATCAGGATGTGCAGGGCAGGGAGGTTCTGTGGCAGCCACTAGATAAGGAGCTCTGTCACTTATAAACACAAAACACGAAATGACACTGGTAAGTTTCAAGCGGCAAGCACAGGGGTGAGCGTTGGCCGGAGGCGTTCATCCACTTTTTAGTTGAAAAAAATGCCTTGATTTTCCTTATTAGCCTAATAGGGTCCCCTCCAATCCCAGGCCCCTTAGCAGCTGCATGGGCTGCTAGGTCTATTGTTCTTCCATTGGTGTGCTGTGAACAGCTGGTCAGAACTGAGACTCACACATGCTGCACATGGTAGCAAAATCCTCCCATTGATAACAAAAAGTTGCAATCTATCTGTTTATACTACACTACATTAAAGGTTTGCCCTTTTGGCCATGTGAAAAAAAACAATGAATGCAATCATACCGTACAGGCAGCATCTACGAAACAATATCCAATGTGCAGAGTGCAATAGTGTGGAATCTATCTTGTACAGCACGGTGTCATTTGTCAAACTGCAATTACAGGAACCTCTGATGGTTTGGATTTCCCGGTGCGCCCTCTAATTAATAATTTTATAATTATAGGGTTTCCTGGTACTCCCTCTAATTAATAATTTCATAATTAAAGGGAAGCTCAGCTGCCATTATAATTTATTGCCTTCATGTGACTATTTCCATACCCACATGCATTTATTATATGTCTGACAGCTCACTATAGGGAAACAATAGATTTCAGGAAGAATTATATGATCATGTAGATATGACTGCTATAGATGTGATGCCCTTTGTGAAAACTATTTAAACAGGCTTCTAACTTTTTTTTAACCCATTGTGACTGCAATCTGCATATTGATGCCCCTTGTCGAGCACAAGTTAATAAATGTTCTCCCCTATGAGAGCCAGCAGCCGAAGTGGTTCCTGATCATGTGATCACTACGTCAGTTATGCAGGCTGGAGTTGTTATTGATAAAAATAAAAGCATTCAGTCTGTAAATGAAGACTGCCACCTTCAGGCTGCATTGTTGATCTGCATCACCATCTGTTTAATAGTGTAACTGTCAGATACAGTTGCACTATTAAAAAATAGCAATAAAGTAATTTTAAAAACATATGCATTTTTCAGCCTTTAGAAAAACAGAGCAGGGCTTTTTATTAAAGCAGCATACCAAAACCAAAAAAAAACCTTATATGTCATTAAAAAAAATATTTAGGTGTGCAAATTAGTTATAGAGTATTTGGTAAGTTCACTGCATGCTGATGCTGTTAAACTTTGGCCTAGGCATCAATGACTTCTAGTCATGAAATGGTTGAAGAGACACACAATAAGTTTTGTTACAAAAAAAAAAATCTTGTTATAGTAAATTTTTAAATTACATCCAAAAACCCAAATTAAAAATAACAAATAAAGTTTCCATATCTGAGAATATACATAAATAACAGTTACAGTAGCAGGTCCTGGTTGGATTACAGCTGTTCAGATGCTACATTTGTAGAAAAAAAAATACAGTATAAAAAGAGATCTCAGATCTTGCTGTTTGATCAGGTGTGATTCTCTTCTTGTATGACGATCCAGGTATAAGCCAGCTCTACCTCTGTGTCCTCTGAGTCACGTCCTCTGGTCTTAGAATGCCACTAATATTCGTCATTGGAATATTAAATATTGGGTGTTGAGTACAGTCGAGTCCTGCTGGATATTTAGTTCACTCAGTGTTTTCTGTAGCACTCAGTTGAGTCTTCCTTCACCCGCGTGCTCCCTGTAGATTAAAAATGGAGAAAGTTTGAATACTGAAACTTTATCCAAACTTTTTTTTTTATTAGGGACTCTATCCAAACTTTGCAACAAACCTAATAAAACAAATCAGTTGAGACTTAATATGTACTGTACAGTCTGGAGGAAAGAAGAAAAAGGGGAGACGTAATTGAAACCTCTAAATACATCAAGGGGGTGAATAAGGTTCAGGAGGGCAGTATCTTTAACCCTCAAAAAATGCACAAAGCACAAAATGGACTTTTAGGGTGCCCCAGTAATACCACACATTGCAGTATCATAAAGAAAAATAAGGGGGTAATAAACACCTCTGTACTGTTTTATTTTTACAAAAACAATAAAATTCACCGTAACTAAACTTCTATACATTAAAATAGCAAAGGCTTGCTTTTTTTTGTTATAAAATAAGAAACATGTCATACTTACCTGCTCTGTGCAATGACTTTGCACAGAGCAGTCCCGATCCTCCTCTTCTCAGGTCCCCCCGCTGGCGCTTCTGGCTCCACCATCCCCTCCCCTGCTGAGTGCCCCCATAGAAAGCCACATGCTATAGGGGCACTTGAGTATGCTTACTCCAGAGTCCCGTTCTGAGTGTCCATAAGTCATACAGAGCGGAACTTGGCTCTGCCCACCACACCCTCCCTACAGGCTCTGATTGACAACAGCTGCAGCCAATGGCTCCTGATGCTGTATCTGAGCCAATCAGGAGCAAGAGACCCCAGAGAGCCTTGACTCTCTGGCACATCGCTGGATCAAGGCCGGCTCAGGTATGTATTTAGGAGAGCTGCGGGAGAAGCTGTATGCAGAAGGATTTTTACCTTAAAAAAAACCTTCTGACTTTACAACCACTTTAAACAAACATAGACCTATAGACAAGACTTATACTGCATAGATATGTTCTCCTTGGTTATTAAACATAAACCATTTTTACTACTGATGACTACATTCCTCCCATACAGAGAGGTAAACTCCACTTGGCAAATGTTATTGCTTGTGTTGACAGTATCAAGTTCCTCTACGCGTTTCATGGGGCTTACCCCCCCCTGCTCCCTAAGAGGAGTAAGTCCAAAGGGATCAAATATTATGCTATGCAGCGTTACCTAATTATCCAGTTATGGAGCATAAAAATCTGAATAAAACCATTCCAATTGAACACATCTCTGGAAGATAGTTCAGGGCTTCAACGGCCAGGTATAGGAGCACCTCTTAGAGCACTAAGGGCAGGCACCCCCTGCATGGAAGTATAGTACTACAGGAGTCCATGAACTGAATCACATGCAGTATGGTTAGAATAGATCCTCTCTGATAGTGCTGGTATGTCATGGCAGATCATCAAATAAAGGTCAAGCCGACTGAGAGGGCCACCAAAACCTTCCTTGGTACATGAAACACAATGGCTCACATGTGCACTCCTGGCAATATTTTTAAAATTAAGCTAAGACACAGAACATGGAAAAATAAGCTCAAACTAAAAAACTAATCCCAGGAAGTATTATTTTATTGAAACAATAGCTAATGCTTGGAATAGACTTCCAGCAGAGGTAGAGTCAGTCAACAGTAAGTGGATTTAAACATGCTTGGGACAAATATAGAGCTATACCCAGAAAAGGAAGATTAAATTAAAAAAACTATATTATATATATATATAAAATTATATTATACCGTGTGTATATATATATATATATATATATATATATATATATATATATATATATATATATATATATATATATGGGGGAAGACTTGATGGACCACTTGGTAATTTTTTTGCCATCGCTCTTTTATATTTCTAAAACAAATTAGGATAGTAAACTCAACATAAAGGGAAATAAGGTGGCAGTTGGAAGATCTCAGAGCAACAGTGTAAAGTAGGAATGAGCCAAACATACTTGGGTTTGGTTCGAGGCAGATTCGGTGAACACCACAGAAGTTTAGGTGCCAAATCTGAACCTCATCGAAGTTAATGGAAGCTGTATGTTAAAAATCAGTTCTGGACATTTTTTAGGCGAGGGATTGTCTAACAAATGGCATGAAACCTTGGGCCCCTGGGCACTGCCCTTAAGAACTTTCACCAAAGAAAAAAAATAAAATGAATCCGAGTTGCGAGGGGCAGTGATTTTTAGTCATGTCCATATCTGGTCAATGAAGTCACCCAGAAGATCCCGGGAACTGATATTTGCAGGCAAGCAGTCATTGGGATCGGATTGTACCGGCAGTCAAAGGTCTTTCATTTTGTGGGATGGAGAGCGTTGGGCATGGTGACTGACGTCAATTTCATCATTGGATGACATAGCTGATATTGGATGTACATTGTGGGATCATCCCCTCTTTTCATGGCCTGCCAGGCTGCATGTTCAGTTAAGGGTCTGGTGTTGGTTTTTTGAGGGGACCCTACACTTTTTATTCTTGATTTTTGCATAGGGTTTCCCCTCAAAATCCATACCAGACCTCAAAGGCCTGAATTATGGGAAATGCTACGAAAAGTCCAGATGATTGTGACTAGCTACTACTAGATATATGGAGCATACTTAAAAAAAAGCACCCATCCATTACCTGTATTCTCTGACTACACATTACTCCAGTGTATCCAGGGCGACAGGAACATACGTTGGGTGAGATACATCGACCGCCATATAAACACTTGTAATTACACACGGCTGAAATAACACAGAAAACCTGATGAACAAGGAGACATTTTCCTGTCTTGTGATATAAATGTATATAAACAGACATGGCACACCACCCTGAGATACAAAGCATTACTTACGGCTCTGGCACTGAGCCCCTTCCCATTCCGGGGGGCACTGGCATGTGTTAGGGCCAATACACTCACCCCCATTCTTACATTTCTGGAGACATATTGCTGTGGAAATCAGAGACCAACATTTCAATTAATCAAGGTAAATATACAGCGGGAAGAAAAACACAGTAAGTGCTATAAAACGTTGTTATATTGAACATATGAATGTATCAGATTCACTGTCCCTGTGTTTTCTATTCAAATAGAGGATAACTATATGTTTTTGTAATTAGTTAAAGTAACACAGAGCTTATGAGGTTTTCAAGAGTCCCATTTTTCTTCTTTTATTGTGGAAAGGCAGAACTCACATATAGTATACCAGTGGTGGCCAACTTTCTTGTAGGGGGCCTGATGTGTGGCCCTTAACATCACCAAAGGGCCGAACATAATATTCAGTGAATAATCAGTGTCAGGGACAGCAGACACACAATAGGATACAGTCAAAGACTAATGGAATGATACAAGAGACTGCGGACATGATATAAGAGATGGTCAGAGACTGCAGACATTGTACAGGAGATGGTCAGAGACTGTGGATACAAGAGATGGTTAGAGACTATGGACAGGATACAAGAGATGGTCAGAGACTGTGGATATGTTACAGGAGATGGTTAGAGAAAGTAGACTGGATACAAGAGATGGTCAGAGACTGCAGACATTGTACATGTGATGGCCAGAGACTGTGGATATGATACAAGAGATGGTTAGAGACTACAGACAAGATACAAGAGATGGTCAGAGACTGCAGACAAGATCCCAGAGATGGTCAGAGACTGCAGACATGATACAAGAGATAGTCAGAGACAGCGGACATTGTGCAGGTGATGGTCAGAGACTGTGGACATGATACAGGAGATGATTAGAGACTGCATACATAATACAAGAGATAGTTAGAGACTGTGGACATGATACAAGAGATGGTTAGAGACTGAAGACATGCTGTAGAAGATTGTCAAAGACTGTGAACATGCTAGAGAAGTTGTTGGAGACTGGGGACATGCTTCAGGAGACAGTCATAGACTGGATACCCATTACATGACACTGCTGAAAATCACTGCCAATACAGGGCAATAGAGAAGCACAGATTCATGTCTGCAGGGGCCCCAAGGGCAGATAAAAAAAAAACAGTGCCCCATGCCATGCGGCCAGGGTAGTATACGATTACACACACACACGCATGTATAGTACATATAGATCCTGCATTCATTGAGAAATCTCCCCTTACGTGTATTGCATCGCTTTCCTTTCCAGCCTGATGGACAGGAGCAAATATTGGGACCGACACACTTTCCTCCGTTCATACATCTTGGGTCACAAACACCTAAAAAAAGACAATCCAGAATCCAGAGTATATACTTTATATCCTGTATGGACGGAATAAAGAACAGACATGTGCTACAACTACTTGTCCTCTGGACTTTTATACACTGGAGGTAATTACAAAGATTATCCTCCAGTTGTGTTGTGACACGACAACCTTTAGGTTTTGGTTTAAGTTCTGTTCACTATAAAATATACAGTATATATCCCACTCCCTCCTCTTGCCCTTATTTGTCTTTTTTTTTTTGTCCTACTCTTTCACTCCATCTCCCTTCTACTCCTTAACTCTTTGGACAATGTTGGAAGAAAAGTATAATATAATGGGAGGAGGAAGTTAGTCCAGGAACGTTACTAGGGTAAGGGATTATATAAACTGGTATAGGAGGTGAGTCCAGGAATGGTACCAGGGTAAGTGATAAAGGGGAATAGGAGGTAAGTCCATGGAGGGGATTTGGAAGTCAACAGTTTCTCATGTCCCTCTCTATCTGACATATTGTGCAGCTATTTTCACCATTGGCTCCTCTTCTCCCAGTATAATGTGGAGTTTCTCTTTCTATTCTATAGAAGTTAAGTCTGGGATGAGATCGGAGAGTCTCTGGTTAGTGCCCCTCACTGATGAGTAGTTGGGGCACCACAGCAGGAAATGGGCCTCATTCTCCAGGACCAATTGGTCCCATCCCTGCATAGTCTAATCTCCTTGGGTTTGTAGGTCTGTCTGTACCATCCTGAGACGATTTCCAGGCTGTATGCACTCAGTCTGTACAGGCACAGGGTCTGTCTGTCTTTGGGGTCTTGAAGCATCTCAAGGTATGGGGCCAGTTGTAGTCTTTTTTGTAGTGACTGGTAAGTAGTTTCTGAGAGTTTATTTTATATCTCTATTCCTTGACACTTCTTCATTACAGTTATTTATTATGCCCTTTATTTGGGATTCTGTCAGGCCACATTGTTGGGAGTTTTGGATGGACAAGTTTCTGAAGAGTTGTTGCAGGCCACACAGTTTGGAATGGTCTTTGTTGGTCAGTGAGACTTTATGGTCATATGAGTCGGGGCTGCTGTTTTTTAGGTGGTCCCAGTATAATACTACTTTCTTCTGTACTGTAAGCTGTAGAGGGAATTTTCCCAGTTGAGCCTGGCAAGCAATGCTGGAGGTGATCCACCAAACTTGAAGGAGGTGTTTGCAGAATTCCAGATTGAATATTTCTGTTGGACTGGAGTCCTATTTGGATTGGTCTGGGTGAGTGACAGGGCCCCATACCTCACCTGCTATAAAGGCGGATTAGGGGTCATGACACTATTATCACTCCAATGACACCTCTCCCAATCCCATCTATCTCTATCCTTCTTTTCTCTCTCTCTTTATTTAATTATCTCCCTCTTCTTCCTTATATCTTTCTCTCTCCCTTTTTTCTTCTTTTTTCTTTTCTCTCCCTTTCTCACCCTTCCTTTTAACCTTCTCTCCCTTCTCTCTCCTCTATTTTCTTTCTTGCTGTCTCACTTACTCATTGTCTGCTTTCTTTCTTTCTTTCTTTCTTGCTGTCTCACTTACTCATTGTCTGCTTTCTTTCTTTCTTTCTTTCTTGCTGTCTCACTTACTCATTGTCTGCTTTCTTTCTTTCTTTCTTTCTTTCTTTCTTTCTTTCTTTCTTTCTTTCTTTCTTTCTTGCTGTCTCACTTACTCATTGTCTGCTTTCTTTCTTTCTTTCTTTCTTTCTTTCTTTCTTTCTTTCTTTCTTGCTGTCTCACTTACTCATTGTCTGCTTTCTTTCTTTCTTTCTTTCTTTCTTTCTTTCTTTCTTTCTTTCTTTCTTTCTTTCTTTCTTTCTTTCTTTCTTTCTTTCTTTCTTGCTGTCTCACTTACTCATTGTCTGCTTTCTTTCTTTCTTTCTTTCTTTCTTTCTTTCTTTCTTTCTTTCTTTCTTTCTTTCTTTCTTTCTTTCTTTCTTTCTTTCTTTCTTTCTTTCTTTCTTTCTTGCTGTCTCACTTACTCATTGTCTGCTTTCTTTCTTTCTTTCTTTCTTTCTTTCTTTCTTTCTTTCTTGCTGTCTCACTTACTCATTGTCTGCTTTTTCTTTCTTTCTTTCTTTCTTTCTTTCTTTCTTTCTTTCTTTCTTTCTTTCTTGCTGTCTCACTTACTCATTGTCTGCTTTCTTTCTTTCTTTCTTTCTTTCTTGCTGTCTCACTTACTCATTGTCTGCTTTCTTTCTTTCTTTCTTTCTTTCTTTCTTTCTTTCTTTCTTTCTTTCTTTCTTTCTTTCTTGCTGTCTCACTTACTCATTGTCTGCTTTCTTTCTTTCTTTCTTTCTTTCTTTCTTTCTTTCTTTCTTTCTTTCTTTCTTTCTTTCTTTCTTTCTTTCTTTCTTTCTTTCTTTCTTTCTTTCTTTCTTTCTCACTCACTCATTGTCTGCTTTCTTTCTTTCTTTCTTTCTTTCTTTCTTTCTTTCTTTCTTTCTTTCTTTCTTTTCTTCTCCTTTCTCTTCTATTTCTTTCTTTCCTTCTCCTTTCACTTCTTTTTTTTTTCTTTCATTTCCTTCTCTTTTCTCTTCTCTTTTTTTTTCTTTCTTTCCTTCTCCTTTCTCTTCTCTTTTTTTTCTTTCTTTCCTTCTCCTTTCTCTTCCCTTTCGTTCTTTCTTTTCCTCTTCTTCATTCTTTCTTTCTTTCTCCTTTCTTTTCTCTTTTTTGTTCTTTTTTCTTTCCCCTTCTCTTCTCATTTGTTCTTTCTTTCCTCCCCCTTTCTCTTCTCTTTCATAGTTACATAGTTACATAGTAAGTGAGGTTGAAAAAAGACACAAGTCCGTCAAGTCCAACCTATGTGTGTGATTATATGTCAGTATTACATTGTATATCCCTGTATGTTGCGGTCGTTCAGGTGCTTATCTAATAGTTTTTTAAACTATCGATGCCCCCCACTGATACCACCGCCTGTGGAAGGGAATTCCACATCCTTGCCGCTCTTACAGTAAAGAACCCTCTACGTAGTTTACAGTTAAACCTCTTTTCTTCTAATTTTAATGAGTGGCCACGTGTCTAAAGTTGTATCCCTGTTGTGGGGTCACCAGTCAGGTATTTATACATTTAAATCATATCCCCTCTCAAGTGTCTCTTCTCCAGAGACAAAAAGTTCAGTGCTCGCAACCTTTCCTCATAACTAATATCCTCCAGTCCCTTTATTAGCTTTGTTGCCGCTCCATTTCCAGTACATCCTTCCTTCTGGTGCCCAGAACTGGACAGCATACTCTAGGTGCGGCCGGACCAGAGTCTTTTAGAGCGGGAGAATTATTGTTTTATCTCTGGAGTTGATCCCTTTTTAATGCATGACAATATTCTACTTTGCTTTGTTAGCAGCAGCTGCTTGGCATTGCATGCCATTGCTGAGCCTATCATCTACTAGAACCCCCAGGTCCTTTTCCATCCTAGATTCCCCCAGAGGATCTCCCCCCCGTGTATAGATTGCATTCATATTTTTGACACCCAAATGCATTATTTTACATTTTTCTACATTAAACCTCATTTGCCATGTAGTTGCCCACCCCGTTAATTTGTTCAGATCTTTTTGCAAGGTTTCCACATCCTGTGAAGAAGTTAATACCCTGCTTAGCTTAGTATCGTCCGCAAATACAGAGATTGAACTGTTTACCCCATCCTCCAGGTCGTTTATGAACAAAATAAATAGGATTGGTCCCAGCACAGAACCCTCGGGGACCCCACTTCCCACCCCTTACCATTCCGAGTACTCCCCATTTATCACCACCCTCTGAACTCGCCCTTGTAGCCAGTTTTCAATCCATATACTCACCCTATGGTCCATGCCAACTGAACTTATTTTGTACAGTAAACGCTTTTGCAAAATCCAGATACACCACGTCTACGGGCCTTCCTTTATCTAGATGGCAACTCACCTCCTCATAGAAGGTTAGATTAGTTTGGCAAGAACGATTCTTCATGAATCCATGCTGATTACTGCTAATGATACCATTCTCGTTACTAAAATCATCCCCTCTAAGAGCTTACATACTATTGATGTTAGGCTAACTGGTCTGTAATTCCCAGGGATGTATTTTGGGCCCTTTTTAAATATTGGTGCTACATTGGCTTTTCTCCAATCAGCTGGTACCATTTCAGTCAGTAGACTGTCAGTGAAAATTAGGAACAATGGTCTGGTATTTACTTGACTGAGTTCCCTAAGTACCCTCGGATGCAAGCCATCTGGTCCTGGTCATTTATTAATGTTAAGTTTCTCAAGTCTAATTTTAATTCTGTCCTCTGCTAACCATGGAGGTGCTTCCTGTGATGTGTCATGAGGATAAACACTGCAGTTTTGGTTACTGAAGGCCCCTGATTCCCTCGTGAAGACTGAGGAGAAGAATACATTCAATACCTTCGCCATCTCCCCATCCTTTGCAACCAGATGTCCTTCCTCATTCTTTATGGGGCCAATATGGTCTGTCCTCCCTTTTTTACTGTTTACATACTTAAAGAATTTCTTGGGTTTTTGTTTTTGCTCTCCTCTGCTGTGTCTTTCCTTTTCTATCTTAGCCGCCCTAATTGCACCCTTATATTACTTGTTGCATTCTTTATAACGTCTGAATGCTGATGATGATCCCTCAACCTTGTATTTTTTGAAGGCCTTCTTTGCTTTTATATGCATTTTTACATTGGAGTTAAGCCATCCAGGACTTTTGTTCGCTCTTTTAAATTTATTACCCAATGGGATGCATTGGCTAATGCTCTTATTTAATATGCTCTTAAAGCAAACCCATCTCTCCTCCATGTTCTTTGTTCCTAAGATTTTATCCCGACTCATACCTTCTAACAAGGTTCGTAGTTTAGGGAAGTTGGCTCTTTTGAAATTCAGTGTCTTTGTATTCCCCTTATGTTTCCTATTTGTGTTATTTATACTGAAGCCAATTGACCTGTGATCGCTGTTTCCTAAATTGCCCCGTTTTACCACATCCGTGATCAGGTCTGTATTGTTGTTAATCAGTAGATCCAGTAAAGCTTTATTTCTAGTTTGTGCGTCTACCATCTGACCCATACAATTGTCCTGCAAGACATTAAGGAACTGTCAAGCCTTAGACGAATGCGTGGTTCCCTCTACCCTGTCTGGATAATTAAAATACCCCAATATGATAACACTTGCCATCCTTACTGCTAATCCAACTTGTGATAGGAGATCCATCTCCCCTTCCTCCCTCAGATTAGGGGGCCTATAGCATACTCCCAGTATTATTTTCCCCTTAGCTTCATTCCTTTGGAGCTCTACCTATAAGGATTCCACCTCCTCCTTAGCTCCCTTAGTGATGTCATCTCTCACATTCACTTGTACATTATTCTTGATATACAGGCATACCCCTCCCCCTTTTTTACCATCTCTATCACTGCGATAAAGGGTATATATACCCTTGAATGGTTGCCAGTCAATCATGAGAGCTGTTGAACCAGATCTCTAAAATTCACACAAAATCCAAATCCTCCTCGTATCTCTAGTTTACCCATCTTGTGCGCCATGCTGATGGCATTGGTGAACATGCCACATAGTTTAGATCTTTCGTTTTTTCTTTCCTTCTCCTTTCTCTTCTATTTTGTTCTTTCTTTCCTTTACTTTTCTTTTCTCTTTCTTTCACCTCTATTTTTTTTCTCTGCCCATTACTTCTGTCCTTCTCTCTCTATATTATTCTTGCTTTACTATCTCTCTTTTCTCTCCTCTCTCACTCTTGTCTCATATGCATTTTTTCCTCAGTATAAACCAGAAACTGGGGACAGAACAGAGAAGAAGCAGAGCTCAGTGCAGAGACATTCACATTCACTTACTTGTCTGACATCTTTTCCCGATGTATCCGTCTGGACAGCTGCACATATTATTCCTCATACACTGACCGCCATTCTTACATGGGGGGCTGCACACCGCTGAAATCATACAACACAGTAAACAGGGGTATACATCACCCATCATTGTCAAATCATGTAAAGGTCAGTGTGAGACTAATAACAGAAAATGAATATATCATAATATATCATTATTACCTGGCCGTACATTACTTTATATAATTTTCCTATTCAATATTTTTGTGCACCTTTTGAACAGATATAGCACAACAATTTCAATGGTAGAATAAACAGAGCAAAGGGAAGCAAAGAAAAAAAAGAGTTAATTGTTAGAATTTGTGTACACATTAACAATATGCACATAATACACAAGTTTCATAATAAAATATCAATAAAAAATTCAAAGTGTGGCGCTATTTGTTAAGTGTATACAATATAAAGGCCTAAGCGTTAAGTAACATCAAATCATTACAATGTGAACAAGAAGAATACCACGTGAGCACATGTGACTGGTGAGCAAAATAATAATACATATATGTGTTCAATTCAAATAAACATCAAAAACAATATCAAATATAAAGTCCAAAACACCAAAGAAAAAGTCTGTAATAACAGTGCCTAAACGATGATGAGCAGGTGTTTTCTTGTACGTGCAGAAAAATTATTTAGACCCGGTAAGGGTTAGAAATTCACATTCCTGTCAACGTTCATCCTCATCAATCATGTGATCTGCACTCTTCCGGACGCCTGCAGTAGGATCTGAGACAGCGGAGGTCACATCTATACTTGCCAACTGTCCCAAGTTTGCCAGGACAATCATGCTTTCTGTTACTTCCTGGATCCAGGCCTAGGCAAATTATGTCATACCCCCGGAGTCTTCAGAATTGGAGCAGGGACTGAGGGAGAATTGCTAGGGGGTGTTTTTCAAAGTGATTTCTCAACCATATAAATAATAGACACATGGATGGATTGTCGTGCTGACCATTTCCCCCTCCCCCTCGTTTTGTGCGGTGATGACATCTGACCAGATAACACACCTAGACCTGTTGGTCATCAAGCTTTTTTGACCTGTATGGCATATGCTATTTCAGGCCATTACTTCTGGTAAGCCTCCATATTTTCTGGTGATGGTCCTGGCACTGTTTTCAAACTTCCGTGCACCTCTGGTCTTCCATGGTCAATTTATCTACCAGGCTACCGGGTCTAAATAATTTTTCTGCACGTACAAGAAAACACCTGCTCATCATCGTTTAGGCACTGTTATTACAGACTTTTTCTTTTTGGTGTTTTGGACTTTATATTTGACATTGTTTTTGATGTTTATTTGAATTGAACACATATATGTATTATTATTTTGCTCACCAGTCACATGTGCTCACGTGGTATTCTTCTTGTTCACATTGTAATGATTTGATGTTACTTAACGCTTAGGCCTTTATATTGTATACACTTAACAAATAGCGCCACACTTTGAATTTTTTATTGTTATTTTTGTCCCTGAGTCTACGGGTGTGTTGGCTGCTTCCTTAGTTTGCTTTTAGCGCAGCGCTGTACCATATTCCTTTATCATAATAAAATATTCCTATAAGATTATAGGATTATAAGACAGTACATACAGTACATGTATTATAAAGTCATCTGTATGAGACTTGTGTTTCATATTCTTAGTTGACATAGACTGTAGACAGCAGGAGACTCACCATTCTGGCACTGAGCTCCATAGAAGCCATTGGGGCAGAGACACACGTTGGACTTCAGACAAGTGCCACCATTGAGGCACACGGGGTGGCACACCACTAAATAAATTCAAACAGAAAAGAAAACTTTATAAAATACTGTCTATGCAGTTCAAACATATGCAATATACAGAAATCATACACCCCGAAATGATTTCAGCAGTATTTAAAGGGCCACTGTCATGAGAGATTAATAGAGGCTACAATAATTGAACTTTCCATTGAGAATATTAAAATATAGAGATAAGCAGTTCTGACATGACTCTGCTTCTCGTATGTGGACTGGGTGGCCCTGTTTTCCAAATCCTGTGCTGTCCAACTTCTTCTTTCCTCGTGCCAACATAGCAGCATACATGTGGTAGTATGCTGCCATTAATTGGCACCAGGAAAGTAAAATTACAGTATGTATTTAATAACATTTTCAGTTTTCCTGCTGCCAGCGTGGAAGCATACTACCACATGTAAGCTGCCATGAACTGGCGCCAGGAAAGGAAAATGACAGTAAGTATTTCTTACAATTTTTTTTACAATTTCTGCTTTCTCTGCTTAGTGTACCACTGTAGGGGGGAGCAGGAGTGGTTAGAGTAGATTCTGTAGTAATACCTCTGGGCCTCCACTAGATGTCGCCAGCAATGAGGTAAAGTCATGGGCAGTAGGGATGAGCTCGTGCATGTTCGGAACCTAGTCCAAACACACTTGAGTGATCCTATCAGGAAGCCATTACTGTACTGGGTCAATCATAATTGGGCATAGCATTCCCCACTCAGCAGCCACACATATACACGCCCCTTGTATGCGAATAGGGGGTGGCCAGTGCCTCTTGGACAGATCACTCAGGTGGGTTTGGTTTGGATCCGAACACACCTAATACCATTCCTAATGGTATTAGTGTGAAAAGCCCCTTAGTTGTAAACCTGCCTCTGGGTACCTGGGAAAAGAACTCTCCCTGTGGGTATGTGCCCTAAGGGACAGATTATAGATAAGGTTTGGCTGGCTGTCTTCTGCTGGATGGTCCCCTTTGGGGATACTACCATTTGGGGTAAGGACTCTAAACAAGTAAGGATGTAGTCAACAGATCTTTGAATGTGGGCTTTTTCACAGGTGGGAAAAGCAGATGGACTTTTCCCAGGTCATAGAAATACAGAAAGGAACGCCAGACCAAAACCGGATGAAAGAGTCCAAGATAGCATTAATTTTGGTAAAAAGAAAAGTATTGAATTTTGTATTGTATTTTGGAGACCCAGAATTAAAGGAATGGGGTGGACTGGTGCACTACTCTAATGCTGGGGTTATAAAAGCTAAGTATTAGGCAGGTAGCCTAGGCACCTTTGATGCATTTAAATAATTTATTCCATTATTCTCATCAATAACACTTACCTGTGCTGCAGGTAGGTCCACTCCAGCCGGGTTTGCATTTGCACACATCGGGGGCCACACATTCGCCTCCATTCTCGCAGTGCCGGTTACAAACCACTGTATGAAGAAAATAAAAGATTGGCAGCTATAAGAGCATTACTGTAAGGGATGGATCTCATCCTTGCCACCTGTCCTCTAGGAACACATCACAGCATCTGTAGAGCACTTCTGCTATTGATTTCTAGCTGGGATGACCACCTATAGACATAGATCATTTCCAGATCTAACTAGATCAATCATCAGTTATCTTGTGTCTCTATTAGTCCCTCACTACGGATACAACACAACTCACAGAGCTCCATTTTGTCTGAATGGTCGACCTACAGTGCCTTGAAAAAGAATTCATACCCCTTGAAATTCTCCACATTTTGTCATGTTACAGCCAAAGACGTAAATTTATTTTATTGGGATTGTATGTGATAGACCAACACAAAGTTGCACATAATTGTGACATGGAAGGAAAATGATAAATAGTTTTCAAAATGTTTTACAAATAAATATGTGAAAAGTGTGGCATGCATGCAAAGGCAGAAGATTCCAGATTGTATGACAACCATGGTTCCCTCCCATAGATATAATGGAGAAATGAGTGTAGACACAAAGGGACAGGGAGTGTGTTACTGGCAGGATCACCAGTTAAATAGAAAAGGAAAAGAAGCCTGAAAAAGTAAAAAAAAAATGCAGCCATCACATCTACGAACTGCTAATATGCAGTATATTACATTTTTTAATTTTTAGTTTACATATACTTTAATTTTAGGAAAAGAAGAACCACCTCCAAGATGGCAGCTTGTCCATTTCCTAGATTATAGTTATGTAATATATAGAGTAGACAGTTATTTAAAGCCCATTTGAACCTTTCTAAATTATTGATGTAATGCAGTCAGGCAGCATAAGAAATAAATGGGCTTCTTTTTATTTTTTTACTATTTTCTACAGCAAGGGTTAAAGAACTCTGTGCTCGCAGCATACTGGAGAGCCTCTCCTCTCTTCCACACAGAGTACAGCGGTCTGACACGCCCCTGCCAAATACTCCAATAAACAGCCCTGCTTAGGGAATGTGAGCACTGCTGATTGGAGCACTGGGCAAGGGGTGTGTCAGACCATTTCATTCTATGTGGAGCAGGGGGTCTGGCTCTCTAGCGTGCTGCTAGAACAAGGTATTTTAACCCTTGCTGCAGAAAATGTTTATGCAGCCTGAATGAAGGTCCAATCAAGCTTTAAATAAAAGCGTCAATAATTGAAAAAGGTCTATTAAGTAA
The DNA here is from genome assembly GCF_042186555.1 of Aquarana catesbeiana. Taxonomy (NCBI): domain Eukaryota; kingdom Metazoa; phylum Chordata; class Amphibia; order Anura; family Ranidae; genus Aquarana; species Aquarana catesbeiana. The sequence goes on along the minus strand of NC_133328.1, from coordinate 26,025,331 downwards.
CTTTCACACTTTTCAGGCGCTATAGCTCTAAAAATAGCGCCTGTAAAGCTCTACTGTCACTCCAGTGTGAAAGCCTGGAGTGACAGGTAGCATGTTCTGAAATGACAGACCTCATGCTACCTGCCTGGCTGTTCTATGGATACTCTGGGTTGAATCATTTCTCAGTCACTGGACGTGAAACAAGCACTCAGCAAATGAAGCCAACGATTCTCATCCCCTTCCTTGCTTTCAGATGAGGTCATTGCATTATCATGACTGACAGCCAGGCAACTGGCATTTTCAGAGGCAGGGGCCAAAAATACAAGCCTTTTGGATATATTGCATGATCCAGACTTACTTGTTTCACAGCGAGGTCCAACATAACCAAATGGACAGGAACAAACATTCCTAGCCTGGCAGATCCCTTCATGTTCACAGGGTGGGTCACAGTGAGCTAAAAAAAAATAAAAATAATTATTATGTAATGGATGTGGGAATGTCATGATGAAATGTCTATTCCAATATAAATATAAGTACAGGCTGACATATAGCCTTTATAGCCTGACATATATCAGCTTCTGCTTATCAACCTTAAAACATATTCAGCAGATATTTGCAAAGCTTATCCCTCCCTTGCTGTGGAACTGCAAGAGTGAACAGAAAGAACAGTTAACAGAAGAATCGCACCTGCTCTGAAAATACACTCAAAGTTAACACCAACATTTTAGAAGAAGCAAGAACATTGCAAGAACATAGCTACTTCCTCATATGGAAGCCTATATTTGTTTGTCACAATGAATATATATATCTTGTGGTTGTTTTGTGGTTTGCATGCGCCAGTCTTATTTGACGTATCTTAATCTTAACGAAATGGTATATAAGTCTTGAAAAGAGGAAATATTAAAGAGAAAGTATTTTACTCTGAACTGAGTATCTCGGGGTAATTACTTCAACGCGTGCACGCTCTATATTCAATTTGACCAGGGGCAGAAATAATAATACCGGACCTTGGTTCTGGTTCTGATCCAATACATTATAATAATCATTGTAGAATTCTATAATTCTGACAATTTGGGTTCTGCCTGTTAAACAGCTGAAGGTTTGTCCATGAAAATGTGTGTCTGTGTAAATTGTTTCTTGAAACAAGATCAGCAAGTCAGCTCTTGAAAAGTGTTTCTCTCCTCCCTGATAAATTACAACTACTGAAAGAACCGATGGTAAATAACTTTTACTATGTGCACCATGCGAGGGGATTCAGTTGGGTGTGTCTGAGCTTTTTTTCAACCTCCTTGATTCAGTTGGGTACCTTTGACCTGTTAACGGGTCAAATTCTGTAAATTCGGAGTAGATTCTGTGGTAATACCCATGGGCTTCCAATAGATGTCGCCAGCAATGAGGTAAAGTCCTGGGCAGTAGACATGTGCACTACTGAAAAATTTGTTAGTTTTCGTTACATTCATTTAAATTTTTTTTTGGAAAATTCGGGATTCAGAAACTCGAAAATTCAGAAATTTGAAAATTCGAAAATCCAAAAATAAGAAAGGAAAATCTGAAAATTCGAAAGAACGAACATCCGAAAATCCAAAAATTCGAAATAATAACTAACTAACTAATAATAACTAACTATTAAATTATAGGCATTGGAATTTCCTTTCAAATTTGGCTGTTAGTGAGCGTAACAAATACGAATTTATCTGAAGTTACAAATTATCCGAAATAACGAATGCCGCATCTAAACAAATGGAAAGGAATGAAATAATAATAAATAATAATATGTTTTTATTATTATTATTGTTATTTATTATTATTAATTTGTTACATTCCATTTGTTTAGATATGGCATTCGTTATTTCGGATCATTCATAACTTCGGATAAATTTGTATTCATTACGTTCACTAACAGCCAAATTTGAAAGGAAATTCCAATACCTATAATTTAATAGTTAGTAATAGTTAAGTTGTTATTATTAGTTAGTTATTATTTTCGATTTTCAAATTTTTGGGTTTTTGAATTTTCGGATTTTCGTTCTTATTTTTGGATTTCCGAAATTTGGAACTTCTGAATTTTCAAATTTCCGAATATTCGGAAATTCCAAAATTCGGAATTCGAAAAATTTTCGAATTCCAAATTTTTCGAAAATTCGATAATACGGATATTTCCGAATTATCGAATTTGTCAAAATTTGTTAAAAAACTAATTTGGAACTAAACTAAGCATGTCTACTGGGCAGTAGGGATGACCTCGTGCGGGTTCGGATCCTAGTTCAAACTATATTATGGTTTTCCCTAAGGCCCCGTTCACATTAAGTGATGCGTGTTTGGGTGCGAATATTCTTAATGGCATCCCAAACGCGATGCGTTTCTGGCACGATTTTTGTTCAACAAAACCACACAGCAATTGCGCATTTAAAAAAACGTACTAAGCTTGTCACCCAAAAAGGAGCAGGAACTTCTTTTGGGCGACAATCTCACATAGGGCAGACCATTGTCGCTCGAAGGGCAGCCCATTGAAATGAATGGGCTGCCCTATGCTCGTAATGCAAAAAGCGTTTAAAAACACGCGTTCATGAGACACTAGATATGAACCCGGCTTTACTGTTGTGGGTCAGAAAATTAAAGAAAAAAATCTTCCCCAATGACAGCAGCGAGTGGCCAGTCACTTCATTGGGTGTATGGAAGGGTTTACAACCACTTTAAAAGAACACAAGGTTTCTTGGAAGGAGGAAGGATGTACCTAACCTAAAGAAATAAAACTAATGCTGCTACAACCTGGAAGCTGCAATATATATAACATTTTTGTTCCTGGGTTTCAATATTTTGAAAGCCAAACAAATGATAATTGTAATACCCGTAATACCCAGCAGAGGGTGAGCTACATTGACTTTTCAAACAAGCAAGATCACAGGGATACCCAAATATTTTATTATAAAATCACTACAACATGGAATTCTTATATTCAGGAAGATAATAGGGAACTGTGCCTAACTAAACAAATGATCGCCTAAATATTGCACTTTTGCTATTATTCTCTATATTATCTTTTGCAGAGTTTAGCTATAGATGAATATGGGCATTCCGTATTTATCAATTACATGTGCACAATGTGCTATACATTTCATTTAAGGTTTACAAATATATTATATATATATATATATATATATATATATATATATATATATATATATATATATATATATATATATATATATACACACACACACACACACACACACACACACACACACACACACACACACACACTTTTTTTTAAGAACAAAGGTTTTATTTTCATGAAAACTATCTTGCATAAATAATTTTTTATGCAATCCTTAGACAAAAAAAGTAACAAAATGAAAAAAAATGAATTTTCCTATTTTTATTAAATTTATTTTTTTATGGGCACTGGAGGGCTGCATCTGATGGGCACTGGAGGGCTGCATCTGATGGGCACTGGAGGGCTGCATCTGATGGGCACTGGTAGGCTGCGTCTGATGGGCACTGGTAGGCTGCATCTGATGGGCACTGGTAGGCTGCATCTGATGGGCACTGGAGGGCTGCATCTGATGGGCACTGGAGGGCTGCATCTGATGGGCACTGGTCAGAGACTGCAGACTGAATTTTCTTCAGCTTTTCCTGCACTAAAGGTGTCAGTAATGGCCAACAATAAATTCATGTTAATTTAAATTGATGATATTCATTAAAAAGTCAAAAATAATACAATTATATATAAAAATCTAAATATTTTTTAAAAACTGTCATTTTTGTTTTCGGTTTCCGGCCAAGTGCATCCTGCATTTTTGGTTTTGGCACCAGAATCTCCATTTGGTGCACCACTAGGTAAAATGCATAAAAAACACGCCGAAACACACCTACATTCATCAAAAGCACACCGGACACACCTACACGCATCAAAATGCACCAGAACACACCTACATGCAAGAAAAAAAGCATCTGGAATGCACTCAGAAACACATAAAAACACGTAAGAAACGCATTTGGAAAAGGTTCTGGAGGATGTTTTTGTGGTGTGACCTGGCCCTAAAGTGATATTAAAGTTTCGTTTTTATAAATTTGTTTAAAAATAACAAACATGTTATACTTACCTGCTCTGTTGCAGTGGTTTTGCACAGAGCAGCCCAGATCCTCCTCTTCTCAGGTCCCTCTCCAGCCCTCCTGGCCCCTCCCTCCTGTTGAGTGCTCCCCCCCCCCCAGCAAGCAGCTTGCTATGGGGGCACCCGAGCAGAGCCACTGCTCTGTGTGTCCATTCAGACACAGAGCTGTGGCTCGGCCCCGCCCTCTCTCTCTCCTCATTGGCGCACTGACTTTGATTGACAGCAGTGGGAGCCAATGGCGCTTGCCTTAGCCAATTAGAAGGGGGAGAGTCCCGGACACCTGAGTCTCTTGTGCAACATCGCTGGATATATACATTTACATATACATATACATTACAAATACATTTTTTTTTTAAATATTAAAGGGTAATAAAATAGAAAAAATACCAGCAGGTAATTAATTATTAGTTGAAGAGAGAAGGGGAATAAGAAGTTAATTAGGGTTGATTAGTGTAAACGAAGGGTTAATAAGGGGTTAAATAGACAAAATATATTTAAAAAGAGTAAAAAAAATTCTTGTTTTAAAGTGGTACTCAACTCCATTGACACCCCCATGTTTTTTTACCCCACTTACCTGTAATGCTCTAATGCTCTTCATAGCACATACTCACCCACACAGTAAATCCGGAGTTGTCCCTCTGCGATTCGCTGTTCGACATGACATGCTGGACCCCCACCCCCGACTGCCCTCTAGTGCGACCCCCCCCCCCACCAGCTGCTTTGTGTCTGATAGTGCAGTCTCCTGGGAGATTTGATGTAAGAATCCCAGGAGGCTGCAGGACCAGGTTTACATCATCCTGGACTTGACCATAATGGCAGCGGGGGGGAGGGGGGGGGGGGCTAACAAATAAAACAATTTTAAAAAAAGGAAGACAAAAAATTCCCTACCATTCTGATTGTGGATGAAGAGGGGAAGGGAGTTTTAAAACAGAGCTAACTTTCTTTTGGGAGTTCAGTTTTGCTTTAACTGACATCATCTGCAAACTGAAGTTCATCCCTTTGATCTGCAGATGAATGAAACAAAGTAGATATGAATGTAGCAATGTTTGTATCTCTATATTTTGAGTCTGAACTGTGTTTATAAACATTGCGTCAGGCTATTCTTTTTTTGACAGCAGTAGCTGCTAGAGCTGCGGTATGTACACAGCAACTCCCCGCTGTCATTTCTGAGCTTAGAATTGCCAGCAATTGGGAGGTGGGGGTCTGGAAGAGGGGCCGAAGGACTGGACCTACTACACCAGACCTGTGTGCTTTAAAGCGGTATTAAACCCAAAACCAAATATGTAATATATTGCAGCTTACCAATCATTAGATGTGGCGGCTGCATTTGTTTTTTTTTTTAGGCTTTGTTTCCACCTGGTGATCAGTAACACACCTCTTGTATTAGAGTGCCTCCAGCCTCATCAGTTTGGGGAAAGGGGAAGGTTAAATGTATTAGCATATTTAGATACACTAACAAATTGAAGCCAAACTCCAGCTCACACTTTATAATAATCAGTTCCATCTCTTTCTTTTTAGGGATAAAGGCTTTACATGAAATAATAAAATCTCATCATTGTAAGCACCCCTGCCAGTGTTAAGTGGTTTGTCTTATCCATGTAAACTGATACATTCTGCTGGAGGGCTTGTGCTTTTGAAAAAACAAATGCAGCCATCACACCTAAGAATTGGTAAGCTGCAATATAATAAATGTTTGCTTTTGGGTGTTTGATACCGATTTAACCGATTGCCGGTACAGTACGGCGGTCCCTTTAAAAGCTACAGCAGGCACGCGCGCTGCACGGCGGGGGAGCTGATGCGCGTGGCCGGCGTCCGCGATGTCTGCCGGCCACCCGCGATCTCTCCACGGAGAGCAAGAATGGGGATCTGTCAATGTAGACAGACAGATCCCCATTTTGGCAGGGGAGTACAGAGTGATCTGCTGCTCCTAGTGATCAGGAACAGCGATCTCTCTCCTCCTCCAGTCAGTCCCCTCCCCACACAGTTAGAAAAACCTCCCAGGGAACACATTTAACCCCTTTATCCCCCCCCCCTAGTGTGAACTCCTTCCCTGCCAGTGACATATACACAGTAATCAGTCATTTTTATAGCACTGATCACTGTATAAATGTCAATGGTCCCAAAAAAGTGTCAAAGGTGTCCGATCTGTCCGCTGCAATGTCGCAGTCCTGCTAAAAATCGCTGATCACCACCATTACTAGTAAAAAAAAAATAATAAAAATGCCATAAATCTATCCCCTATTTTGTAGTATTTTTTAAAACTTTTGCGCAAACCAATCAATATACGCTTATTGCAATTTTTGATTACCAAAAATATGTAGAAGAATACATATTGGCCTTTTTTTTGTTTATAGCGCAAAAAATAAACCCGCAGAGGTGATCAAATACCACCAAAAGAAAGCTCTATTTGTGGGGAAAAAAGGACGTCAATTTTGTTTGTGTACAACGTGCCATACCGCAAAAAATGACCTGGTCATTAAGGGGGCAAATCCTTCCGGTTCTTAAGTGGTTTCTCATCCATGTAAACTGATACGTTCTGCTGCTGAGCTTGTGCTTTTGAAAAACAAAAATGTTTACTGGCTGGATCACCAGATGAAAACAGAAGAAGGGAGCATAAAAACAAAACAAAAAAAAAATGCAGCCATCACATCTAAGAATTGGTAAGCTGCAATATAATAAATGTTGGCTTTTCAATTTAATATTGCTTTCATGAAAAAACATTTTTTGGACGTGTGTAGCATGTCTCGTGCCCTCAACTGGTTAACCACTTCAGCCCCGAAAGATTTGGCTGCTGAATGACCAGGCTATTTTTTGCGATTTGGCACTCTGTCGCTTTAACTGACAATTGCGCGGTCATGCGACGTTGCACCCAAACAAAATTGACGTCCTTTTTTCCCCACAAATAGAGCTTTCTATTGGTGGTATTTGATCACCTCTGCAGTTTTTATTTTTTGCGCTATAAAGAAAAAAAGAGTGACAATTTAGAAAAAAAGCAATATTTTGTACCTTTTGCTATAATAAATATCCCCATTTTTTTTTTTTCAAAAAGCAAATTTTTTCCTCAGTTTAGGCCGATACGTATTCTTCTACATATTTTTGGTAAAAAAAAAAAAATCGCAATAAGCGGATATTGATTGGTTTGCGCAAAAGTTATAGCGTCTACAAAATAGGGGATAGATTTATAGCATTTTTATTATTATTATTTTTTTTTTACTAGTAATGGCGGCGATCTGCGATTTTTATTGGGACTGCGACATTATGGCGGACACATCGGACACTTTTGACACATTTTTGGGACCATTGACATTTATACAGCGATCAGTGCTATAAAAATGCACTGATTACTGTATAAATGTCACTGGCAGGGAAGGGGTTAACACTAGGGGGCGATCAAGGGGTTAACTGTGTTCCCTGCTACGTGTTTCTAACTGAAGGGGGAGGGGACTGACTAGAGGAAGTAACGGATAGTGGTTCCTAGCTAATAGGAACACACGATCTGTCACTCCTCTCAGAGCAGAACAGAGATTTGTACACACACACTTCTCTGTTCTGCCTCTCGTGCTCGCGTTCACTCGTGGCCGGAGGTCATCGCGACCATAGGCCACGAGCATCGGCACCCCCGCTGTGCAGCAGGCACGTGTCTGCTATCTTGATCCCGTGAGCCGACGTATAGCTACGACGGTTCGCGGGATCGTGCCGAACTGCCGCAGTAAAATGACGGCGGCTGGTCGGCAAGTGGTTAAAATGTATCTAACGCCAAAACGTTTTATAGCATTCTGGATGGAAAGGGTAATTAATCCTTTGGACAGTTGTCCCTGTTGGATGCTTTCCTATCTCCCTGTCTCAATCTGACTTGCTGCAGCTTCTAATGAACAATGTGAGAAGCTCACAGTGTGCATTGAAATCAGAGTAAGCCATTTCGGTCCAGGAGAGGAGCCGGTACAACTGTGCAAGACTGAAGGGAAGGCCGGAGTTCCACTTTATGATGAGAATCCACCAGTGCGCCCCCCCCCCCCCCCCCCCCCAGAAATGAAATTCCACTTTTGGGTGGATTCAGCTTAGAAAACGATCGGGGTGAATATTCATCCAATCACAGGACACAGGAAGCAGAGGATCGTCACCTTCTTCGCAATTGGTTCCCCCGTATCCCGGCGCGCACTCGCACACGTTGGGTCTCGCACACTTCCCACGGTTCTTGCAGTCCGGGCGGCACACAGCTGCAGCACATCAAATGTAATTACAGGGAGGCACATTACTCTCATATGTAAACATTTACTCGGACAAATGAGTGTGTGCGGCCGCTTACCAGTCTGACAGTTGTATCCGGAATAACCCGGCTTACATTTGCAAACATTCGGCGCTGTGCATTCCATATTTCTTCCGCACGGATGCCGGCAAATTGCTAGGTGGGGGGACAGATAATGAATGGCGTCATTAAATCTGTTCTAACAGAAGTCAGAGCCTTCTAAACAGGATTAAATAAAAAAAGCTACTTGAAAACATATTCATCAAAGTATTCGCTGTGCTCCGTAAGAGATTATTCAATTCTTTAAAGCAGAGCTACACTAAAAAAAAAAAAAAAAAAAATAACAAAACAAATAGGCCATCGAAAGATAAAATTAAAAAAAAAAATGCTTGTGCGGCAATGCTCACCCTTAACCGCAGTACTCATTTTATGCCACTAGATGTCCTCGCTCTTCCAAGCTGAATGACAGGCAGCATCATTCAACCCACCAGAGCTGTTATGTCCTTCCCCCAGCCTGTGACTGGACAGGGAAAGGAGAAGCAGGACAGTGGTGAGCTCAGCTCCCTGTCACTCTGCTCTCCCCTCCTATCAGCATGCATTAATGAATAGAAAACTGCATCATTTTGTCTCTTTTTTTATATTCGGGTGTAACTAATGTAAGGGGGCACTCTGATGGACACCTGATGTAAGAGCATACTTTGATAGGGACACCTGATGTAAGAACGCACTCTGATAGGGACACCTTAAGTAAGGGGACACTCTGATGGATGACTGATGTAAGAGGCACTCTGATGGAGACTGCTGATGTAAGGGGGCACTCTGATGGGGAAGCTGATGTAAGGGGGCACTCCTATGGGCGACTGATGTAGGGGGCACTCTGATAGGGACACCTGATGTAAGGGGGCACTCTGATGGGCAACTGATGTAAGAAGCACTCTGATGGGGACTGCTGATGTAAGGGGGCACTCTGATGGGGGCAACTAATGTAAGGGGGCACTCTGATGGGGGCAACTGATGTAAGGGGGCACTCTGATGGAGGCAACTGATGTAAGGGGGCACTCTGATGGGGGCAACTGATGTAAGGGGGCACTCTGATGGGGGCAACTGATGTAAGGGGGCACTTTGATGGGGCAACTGATGTAAGGAGGCACTCTGATGGGGCAACTGATGTAAGAGGGCACTCTGATGGGGCAACTGATGTAAGGGGAACTCTGATGGGGCAATTTATGTAAAGGGGCACTCTGATGGAGACACCTGATGTAATGGGGCACTCTGATTGAATAACTGGTGTAGGGGAGCACCCTGATGTACTACCTGTAAGATGTTACTTTCCAGGTTGTGACTCCATTGTACAGAAGCTTGCAAAATGAACAGGGAATACTGGTTCCCAGCATCTCTGCCACACTGTTGACATTATGCCCCCTGATTTTTGTTTTGTTTTTACTGCACCCCCAGCCCAGATATGACCCTGTCGTTAAACCTTTAAAGCTATATTAGCCTTTGTAGGATTGCTCATGCTGTATCATTGTCCACCACTGGCAGCCTCTTAAAGGTCTTTCCACACAAAAGTGATATTAAAGCTGCTATGGCCTTTTTTGAGGGACTCTCTACCTGTTGGATTTTGTATGTATGGATAACATGACAGGAAAAGTTAGAACACACAAAGCTCAGCAAGAACACCTAGAACTCCCAGGTGGACAGGAGTCAGTAATTTTGGCAAGGAGACCCCACTGTTGGGAGCATCCAATACATTTTCAAAGCCAAGGGCTCACTCAGCCCACTATGCTCCACTTGTAAGTAAAATATCACTTTGGAGTGGACTTATTGCTTAAGGTTGTAATTGTTTCATGGGCCAATGGCTTGAGGACAGCCTAAGGGCCACAATATGTATACTTATACAGATAATTGTATACCTTTGCAATTGACTCCATCACCAAAATAGCCATATGGACACCTTCCACATTTATACCCTCCATCCTTGTTTGGTTCACAGGCCACGTTCAGGAAACAAGGAGAATCTGCACAGCTTAGTCTCTCTGGAGGTGCTGTCCCCGGACTCTTTAATTCTCCCTTCCCTTCAGTCAAGTTCCGCAGAGGTGGAGAAATGTCTGGAATCTGGAAGCTGTGCCCGGGGTTTGTATCACCAACAGTGTTGGATGATGAGCCCTCAGCAGTCTTTTTGACCGTATACTCCTTTGAGGTCCACTCTTGCACGCCTGAATGGTATCTGGAGGTGTTGGTAACGGTTTGTATAGTTGGAAGTCCATTGCTGTAAGTTCCTTTGTAACTGGTCCTGGCTATGTGACTGGTAAACAAGCCATTCCGAGACAGGTAAGAAGGCGTTCTCCGACCATTCAGCATCTTGGAGATTGTGGATCTTCTTGTATCACCAATGGTCAGAAGTGATGGAACATTCCGAGTGGTCTGCATAATATGAGATTCAGAACTTCTGCTCGGTGCTGCTGGGCTGGGATTAGCAGGGGGCAATAAAGGCTCACTGATGGATTTTGTTGGGTAACCTAAAACGAAAAAAAAAAAAATGTTAGCACATTAGAACGTATTTTATGACCTTAGCTTTGGTTTAATATCTTTTCTGCCCAAACGCTCATCAATAGAAGCTATGGTATACTTACCTAAAAAGCTTAAGAAACCACAAAACCTGTATGTAAAAATGGTAATTATCATGGCATTTGAAGGCTATATAGGCTATCTACTGTATAGGTGATATATGTGCCACAAACCAATGGATCAGAATGGACAACTGGCATTAAAGTTGAAGTTTACTTTGATTATACTGTGCGCTCTCAAGTCTAAGCTGCCCAACAGCTCTTGGTCCAGGCAAAAGATGGGCAACTGGCGGTCACATGATCCCCATCCTTCCCGTCCCCGAGTGTTCCGAACTGGCTAAAGAAACACCAGGGCAGAAAGGGGGTAAAAAGGAAGCTCTGAGGAGGAAGCTTATAAAAAGAAAATAAAAAAACAAAAAAAAACAGCAAATTCATGTAAGTTATATTAATATCTGATTTAGGAAGAAAAAATTGACCTAATACCAATTTAAAGTCTTACTAAACCCAGGAGGTCTGCATTCACTATATCTGGTCTCCCGCAGTACGCAGAACATGGAAATGCAATTATTTAGTAAATATAAACTGCTAAATACTTTTTCTCATTAGCAGTATATAGCAGTCATGTGACTTCTATCGGTGTTTGGTTAAAGCTTGTAGGAGGAGTTTTTTTTCTCTGATTGTCCTATGAGGCTGCATGACCCCTGACCCTCTGTCTGGACAGTGCTGATTGGCCCTGTGCTGATCACATGCACTCTCCCAAGAAAAAAAGTTTACGCGATACACACCAAACTGAGCATGTGCAGAGTGCCCCCAAGGCTCTATACTATCAGGAGACGGATTGGGGACTGTGGAAGAAGGGGAGGATCAGAGAAGACAGGATCAAACAGCCTTTTTAAACATTGCGGAGGATTAACCCCTTAGGTTCCACAGTGAGTATAACAAGCATGCTTTACTGCATATACAGACTGATTTTACTAATAAGTGAATTGGATGAGTGTGAATGCGCTATTCCTATCTTTACACCACTTGTAATAATATGTGATCAAAAAAATTAATAAATAAAGCACTGTATCATGTGATAATACAATTAACCATCTCCTGCGTGCAAATAGAATACATAAAAAACACAATTCAAATAAATATATATAAACCAATATCCTTCTCTTGTGTGTGAATTACACAAAAAACCTGTAAAAATAGTTAAAAACCATGTGCAAATTGCCCCTCCTGTGCATATACACAATATTAAAGTCCCATAAATTCCATAAACCATAAAACCAAAAAAACTTAAAAAATCCAAAAAAAAAGGAATCCAAAAAAAGAGAAGATCCAAAAAAAGAAGAGAAATCCTCTTGCAAATGCTGTGACTATATTGTGCTCTTGTATCTCTTCTTAACTATAAGTGACTTTGTGACCCACCACCACCTTGTAGATTGGCCACTCACCAGATACTGTAAAATGATGTGCCTTTGGTTCATTCATGGGATAACCACTCCACCTTAAAAGCCGCTCCACCTTAAATGCGCTCCACCTTATTACCACTTTTCATCAGCTATGCTATGGTTTTTCCTCATGTAGGATACATAAATGGGCGATCATAGCGTAATATGTTTAAAACATTTATTGAGTAAAAAACAAAACCAGATATCACACTCACATTTAAAAGTGCCTTTAGGCCGGCACTGAGCAAATCCAGCAGATAAGGACAAGTGCTAAGCGGTTCCGTGGTCCGTGTATGGCCTCCACGTTTGGCTTGCGCCTCACCCCTCGTTCTCGTGTGTGTTTCCGCCCGCTGCCCGGACGTTTAGCGATCACCTGTTCCGAGAGATTTCCCAGCAGCCTCTACGCGTTTCACATCATCATATGCGTCATCAGGAAGCTGCCGTATGATTGGTGCGTGCTATATTTATACCCCGTGTAACCGGAAGTGCATGTGTCGCCATCTTAACTAAGGGATACTGTTCCCAATTCCTGTATTTTTAAAGCCGGAAGTGCGTGTCCCGCCATCTTAGCTAAGGGATGTGTTGCCCAATTCTTATTCTTTTAATTGCCTTCCTTATAGCATCATCTACCCCGCTTGTTTAACTAAGTTTACTTATTCTATTGCCAAATTATTAACAGACTATAATGTTCCGCAGATTACAACTGTTAATAATTTTAAAATATTGTGAGAGTCTCTTCAGCAGATAAAGATGGGCTACATCTTCGTAAACAACATCGTTCTTGGCAATAGAATAAGTAAACTTAGTTAAACAAGCGGGGTAGATGATGCTATAAGGAAGGCAATTAAAAGAGTAAGAATTGGGCAACACATCCCTTAGCTAAGATGGCGGGACACGCACTTCCGGCTTTAAAAATACAGGAATTGGCAACAGTATCCCTTAGTTAAGATGGCGACACACGCACTTCCGGTTACACGGGGTATAAATATAGCACGCACCAATCATACGGCAGCTTCCTGATGACGCATATGATGATGTGAAACGCGTAGAGGCTGCTGGGGAATCTCTGGAACAGGTAATCGCTAAACGTCCGGGCAGCGGGCGGAAACACACACGAGAACGAGGGGTGAGGCGCAAGCCAAACGTGGAGGCCATACACGGACCACGGAACCGCTTATCACTTGTCCTTATCTGCTGGATTTGCTCAGTGCCGGCCTAAAGGCACTTTTAAATGTGAGTGTGATATCTGGTTTTGTTTTTTACGCAATAAATGTTTTAAACATATTACGCTATGATCGCCCATTTATGTATCCTACATGAGGAAAAACCATAGCATAGCTGATGAAAAGTGGTAATAAGGTGGAGCACATTTAAGGTGGAGCGGCTTTTAAGGTGGAGTGGTTATCCCATGAATGAACCAAAGGCACATCATTTTACAGTATCTGGTGAGTGGCCAATCTGCAAGATGGTGGTGGGTCACAAAGTCACTTATAGTTAAGAAGAGATACAAGAGCACAATATAGTCACAGCATTTGCAAGAGGATTTCTCTTCTTTTTTTGGATCTTCTCTTTTTTTGGATTCCTTTTTTTGGATTTTTTAAGTTTTTTTGGTTTTATGGTTTATGGAATTTATGGGACTTTAATATTGTGTATATGCACAGGAGGGGCAATTTGCACATGGTTTTTAACTATTTTTACAGGTTTTTTGTGTAATTCACACACAAGAGAAGGATATTGGTTTATATATATTTATTTGAATTGTGTTTTTTATGTATTCTATTTGCACGCAGGAGATGGTTAATTGTATTATCACATGATAGAGTGCTTTGTTTATTAATTTTTTTGATCACATATTATTACAAGTGGTGTAAAGATAGGAATAGCGCATTCACACTCATCCAATTCACTTATTCCTTATCCCTTTAAGAAAAAGGTTTTTTTTTTAATGCAGCCATTCTGACAAACACATTGTTTTTTGCGCCGGTGACACATATTTATGCAGACTGATTTTACTGTTGTGGGTTTAGTATATACTTTAAACTGAGTCAGTACACCAGAAAAGTAAAACGTCAGCTTTTTTTTTCATCCAAAAGCTTTATTTTTGGCAGCTGTGATTCATTTTTTTTAATTAAATTTAGGGGGAAAATTACGTTACTCCTTTAAGAATACTGTATATCCACACAGTGTCATTGTGCCTAGCTTTGCTCAACATTAGAACCAATATCCTCTTTCCTTTGTCTATATAAAATAAATAGTTGTTCCACTTCTCTGATTTGGAACGTAGAAAAATATCTCCTGTCATTGGCTGCACAATAATTCATTACCCAGTTCAGGAAATTAACACTTGTTTATTATTCCTTTAGCGCTCCGCTCAATTAACAGAACAAATGTTCCATGGAGAGGGGTTCAGGAGCAGCGAATGTAACTTTCTATTCAGTGTTACAAACAGTCACATCTTATGTAACATTCCTAATATTGTACATATGCAGGAATGTGTTTCTTAAAGGCCAACACCACCTAAAAATGTATTTTCAGGATATCAAATAGTAGTTGGTCACATTCATCTGCATTTTTATTTGGGTACAACGTCGCACGACCACTCAATTGTCAGTTAAAGTAATGCAGTGCCATATCGACAAAAAATGGCCTGGTCAGGAAGGGGGTAAATCCTTTCGGGGCTTAAGTGGTTAAATGATAGAGACAGAATATCCACCAAAAATCCAGAAAAACACATGATACAAAAGTTATAAATTGAGTTGCAATTCAGTGAGTAAAATAAGTATTGTATTTGATCCCCAAGCAAAACATGATTTAGTACTTGGTGGAGAAACAGAGGTAAGATGTTTCTTGTATTTGGTGACCAGGTTTGCACACATCTCCGGAGGGATTTTGGTTCACTCTTCTTTACAGATCTTCTCGAAATCCTTAAGGTTTCTTGGTTGTCAGTTGGCAACTCGAAGTTTCAGCTCCCTCCATACATTTTCTATAGGATTAAGGTCTGGACACTGGCTAGGCCACTCCATGACCTTATTGCTTCTTCTTGAGCCCCTCCTTTGTTGCCTTGGCGGTATGTTTTTGGTCATTGTCATGCTGGAAGACCCATCTTCAGTGTTCTGGCTGAGGGAAAAAGGTTCTTATCCAAGATTTTACAATACATGGCCCCCTGTCCATTGGCCCCACAATGTGGCAAAGTCGGCCTGTACCTCCATACTTGACTGTAGAGATGGTGTTCTTAGGGTCATAGTCAGCATTTTTCTTCCTCCAAACACGGCGAGTCAAGTTAATGCCAAAGAGCATAATTTTGGTCTCATCTGACCACAGCACTTTCTCCCATTCCTTTTCTGAATCATTAAGATGTTCATTGGCAGACTTCAGGCGGGCCTGTACATGTGCTTTCTTGAGGAGGGGGACCTTATAGGGCTGCAGGATCCATGGCGGCTTATTGTGTTACCAATGGTTGGTTTGGTGACTATGATCCCTCACGTTTCCCATTATTATCCTTACCCCATGAGGCAAAATCTTGCATGGAGCTCCAGACAGAGGGCGATTGATGGTCATTTTGTTTCTCTTCGATTTTCCAATAATCACTCCAACAGTTGTCTCCTTCTAACCAAGGCTCTTGCTGATGGTCTTGTAGCCCATTCCAGCTTTGTGCAGGTCTACAATCATGTCCCTAATGTCCTTTGACAGCTCTTTGGTCTTGCCCATGATGGTGAGGTTTCAATGGAAGAAAGATTCTGTGGACAGGTGTTTTTTATACACATAACGAGTTGTCGTTAGGTGCACCTTCTTAAATGGACAGGACTAATCTGTGTACCACATGAGCACATACTGTAGCTAGTCTGTGGCAGCCAGAATTATTGTTGGTTGGTAGAGGATCAAATACTTATGATACATTTGTATCATGTGTAGGGATGAGCCGAACACCCCCCTGTTCGGTTTGCACCAGAAAAAGTTATCTAAAGTCTATGGGACACGAACATGAATAATCAAAAGTGCTAATTTTAAAGGCTTATATGCAAGTTATTGTCATAAAAAGTGTTTGGGGACCCGAGTCCTGCCCCAGGGGACAGGGATCAATGCAAAAAAAAGTTTTAAAAACGGACGTTTTTTCGGGAGCAGTGATTTTAATAATGCTTAAAGTGAAACAATAAAAGTGTAATATCCCTTTAAATTTCGTACCTGGGGGGTGTCTATAGTATGCCTGTAAAGGGGCGCATGTTTCCCGTGTTTAGAACAGTCTAACAGCAAAATGACATTTCAAAGGAAAAAAAGTCATTCAAAACTACTCGAGGCTATTAATGCATTGCCGGTCCGGCAATACACATAAAAGTTCATTGATAACTGGTATGTGTCATGGGGAATGCCACAGGGAAGTCCCGTCAAGTCCCCTTGCGTCAGAGGGGGGCTCGGGGCACTGGGTGGCCCCGCCCCCCCATTATTTAGGAACCGTCAGAAGAGGAGAAGCGCCACACAGCGGGAGCCTCTCTCCATGGCATCATGGATGCGGAGCGGCCCGAAAAGAAGATGAAGACAAAAAGATGAAGAGAAGAAGATGAAGAGAAGAGCGGGAGCCTCCCTCCATGCCATCATGGATGCCGAGCGGCCCGGAGAAGAAGATGAAGAGAAGAAGATGAAGAGAAGAGCGGGAGCCTCCCTCCATGCCGTCATGGATGTGGAGCGGCCTGAGGAGAAGAAGGGAAGAAGACGCCGATGCCGCGGAGGAAGATGCCGGACGAGAACATCGGAGGAAGAACCAGAAGTACCAGAAGAAGAAGAAGATGGAGGAAGAAACCGAAGGAAGATAGAAGATAAAAGAAAGAAGAAAGAAGAAGCATTTAAATAAAGGAATTGTCAAAAACTGTCTCTTGTCATTTTTAACATTTTTGACAGTTGTTTAGTGAAATGGTACCCTTACCATTTCAAACAGGGGGGAGGGCTGGGATCTGGGGGTCCCCTTGTTAAAGGGGGCTTCCAGATTCCGATAAGCCCCCCGCCCACAGACCCCCACAACCACCGGCCAGGGTTGTGGGGATGAGGACCTTGTCCTCATCAACATGGGGACAAGGTGTTTTGGGGGGCTACCCCAAAGCACCCTCCCAATGTTGAGGGCATGTGGCCTGGTACGGTTCAGGAGAGGGGGCGCTCTCTCGTCCCCCCCTCTTTTCCTGCGGCCTGCCAGGTTGCGTGCTCGGATAAGGGTCTGGTATGGATTTTTGGGGGGACCCCACGCCGTTTTTTTTAAATTGTGGCGCGGGGTTCCCCTTAAAATCCATACCAGACCTGAAGGGCCTGGTATGGAATTTAGGGGGACCCCCCACGTCATTTTTTTTTTAAATTTTGGTTCGGGGTTCCCCTGTGGGGAATTCCCATGCCGTTTTTATCAATGAACTTTTATGTGTATTGTCGGACCGGCAATTCATTAATAGCCGCGAGTAGTTTAAATGACTCTTTTTCCTTTGAAATGTCATTTTGCTGTCAGACTGTTCTAAACACGGGAAACATGCGCCCCTTTACAGGCATACTATAGACACCCCCCAGGTACGAAATTTAAAGGAATGTTACACTTTTATTGTTTCACTTTAAGCATTATTAAAATCACTGCTCCCGAAAAAACGGACGTTTTTAAAACTTTTTTTTGCATTGATCCATGTCCCCTGGGGCAGGACCCAGGTCCCCAAACACTT
Organism: Aquarana catesbeiana; assembly: GCF_042186555.1. Classification (NCBI taxonomy): domain Eukaryota; kingdom Metazoa; phylum Chordata; class Amphibia; order Anura; family Ranidae; genus Aquarana; species Aquarana catesbeiana. The sequence goes on along the minus strand of NC_133328.1, from coordinate 26,007,298 downwards.
TTTATGACAATATCATGAATATAAGCCTTTAAAATTAGCACTTTTGATTTCTCCCATAGACTTTTAAAGGGTGTTCCGCGGCATTCGAATTTGCCGCGAACACCCCAAATTGTTCGCTGTTCGGCGAACTTGCGAACAGCCGATGTTCGAGTCGAACTCGAAGCTCATCCCTAATCATGTGTTTTCTTTGGATTTTTGGTTGATATTCTGACTCTATCATTTAAAATACACCTATGATAAAATTATAGAGCCTTAATTTTTTTGTAAGTGGGCACACTTACAAAATCTGTAGGGGATCAAATAATTATTTTCTCCACTATACATAGTTAATCAGGTTGAAAAAAGACACAGGTCTATCCAGTTCAACCAATATAGAAAAAACAAAAAAGTTGTGTTTGAATCCTAGTCCAAACCAGCCTAAGCTATCCTGTCTGTAAGGGTAGGGTGCTGGGGTGTCACGTTTTCCATGTTTCCCTCCTTGTTGGGTCCCTAGCAAGGGTCACATGAGAGGCCTACTCCGGGATGGGTTCTTGTGGGCTACGATGGGCACTCTGTGCAAGGTCACTGTTTTACACATGAGGTACTCTTGTGCTGTTTTCATCAATGCCCTGGGACCAGGCTGGGGGGATACTCGACCTTAAAGTGGGACCTTACTCTAATGCCGCGTACACATGATCGGAAATTCAGACAGCAAAAGACCGATGAGAGCTTTTGGTTAGAAAATGCGGCCGTGTGTATGCTCCATCGGACTTTTGCTGGTTGAATTCCAGCCAGCAAAAGATTGGGAGCATGTTCTCAATTTTTCGGTCGGAAAAAGTTCCTATCCGAAAATGCGATCGTCTGTAGCAATTCCGATGCGCAAAATTCCTACGCATGCTCCGAAACAATTTGACAATTTGACGCATGCTTGGAAGCATTGAGCTTCATTTTCTTGGCTCGTCGTAGTGTTCTTTGCAGTCGAAAGTTCAGCGAACTTTTGTGTGATCGTGTGTATGCAAGGCAAGCTTGAGCGGAATCCCGTCTGAAAAGCCATCATATCTTTTTCCGACCAAAATCCCGATCGTGTGTACGCGGCATTAGGGATCAACATGCACCATGTACACTTGCATTGTAACTGTTCTCCAGTTAACTCTCGGGGTTCCCGTGATAATGCACACTTTCACTGTAACTTGCATTTAGAAGGGAGCCTTGTCCATATCCAGCCATCCAGCATTTTCCCCTACAATTCCCAGCAGAGTGGGCCTCGCTGTTTACATTGCGCAGGCGCTACACATGCTCTTAGCTTGACTGTTGAACCTCTGTACAGAATAGAAACTTCTGCGGTGTGAATCTGCTACCGAAGCTGTGGGAGACAGACCGCTGGTGGAAAGAGAGTCGATAACATCTCCCTCGCTGCTAAAGGACATTCCACCAATAACCGGTACACGCTACCAACAGGCTGCTTGTTAAACTTCCATTACCCAAAGTAACCACTTACGTCTCTACACTGCTCCAGCTCCTTAGGAGTGTTGAGGCACCGTGACATCTTTGTGGCTGGATAGTACATGCGGATTCGGACTACGATCCAAATGTGCCTGAGTTCATCCCTAGTTCTAAGTAGTAATAAGCTAAACTGAACACAGTTTGGCCCAAACCCACAGAAAGCTGTCACATGATAGCAGGCTGTCAGACCCAATCAGCAGCGGCCGGGGAATTCCCCGCCCTACAGCTGCATGAAACAAAGGGATGGGGATTCTGGTGACATCATTGACCTAATATGGTCATATTGTCATATTTGGCCAATGACATTGTTCAAATATGGCCATGTGGTCATATTGGATAATGACATCAGCCAGCATCCCTGCCCTTTGCGCTACATGTGGCTTGGCCATAGCTGATTGGGCTGATGGCCTGCTATCATGTGACAGCTTCCCACAGGTTAAGCCATAACCTTCACTTATCAGGAACACCTTAATCCACTCACCATGGGAGATGTTGATTGGCCAAGAACAGAATGGAAAGTGTGAAAGTTGTTGAACCATTCTGTTCTGGTTACATAATCCCATCCTTGGTATCAAGAAGTCTGTATAGGTGTTAATCCTTTGATTTACTTGGCTAAGGATGGGTTCACACTGTCGAGAACTTAATGTTGGCTTCCACCGCATCCAATTCGCATTTCAGGAGATTGTTCACACATCTCCGGTGCGAATTGCACAGGAGTCCTGTGTGTCTTCTGGTGCGTTTTGGGTGCAAATTCAGCCAAAAATTCGGACTGAAATCGGACCTGAAAACAGTGAACAGGGATGCACAGGACCCCTGCTGTGATCCACTCCATGCAGCAGTGTGAACCCAACCTGAAGGTATAAATTGTTGTCAAAATGCATAGTTAGAAATTTTATTTCTGGGGTATCTTCCTCCGCCTCTCCTCTTTATGAAAATAGCCCTTATTATGAAGATTCAGTAACAGTTATACATTTCATTACCTTGTTGTCTTCCATTTGTTCTACTGACATTGTGCCTGTAATAACTTTCTGTGAATGTGGCCGGTGACTCAGTGGTTGGTGGAGTTGTTAACATCTGTACTGTACAAATAAAAATAAAACAGATAAGACTTCTTGATTTATTCTTATAGTCTTATATACAAAAAAGGCAAAACAAAAACAAAAAACAGGAGCAAAAGGTTTGCAGCTGAAGGTCCTCTTCCTCTTTAGCTCTGCTCCAGTGCTAGGTGGTTTCCTTCTGGTGCAGAGACTATCCTTGACTTGAAGGCTTCAGAAACATTCCCTGCATTATTGTATGTCTATATAAAAAGATGAGTGCACCATAACTCAAGACTCAATCCATGAAGAAAATTATCCGGCAACCCGTTACATTCCAGATTCCAAATTCTTTATTAGGCTATGTACAGCTGTGCCTGGTTGCCGGCTAACTTTTTTCATGGATTGATGTTTCGGGAGCGCACACTCAAGCCACGTGCACTGGCCCTCAGCAATTCATGCAGAGATAGACCAGCTGAGCGTGGATACAGTTTTTCTAGTTTATAACTTTAGTTTGTAAGATTCAGTCCAGTGAATGTTTAATGTTCCAACAGTACAAACAAATGGCCACTGTTCCCGCCTATAACTGGCCTTTGCAGCAAAGAGCAGGTGGAAGGGTGAGGTAAGTCAAACAAAAACCAAAGAAAATTCCCAGCTCAACTTACCGACCAACCTCCAACCAACCGAATTGTCCTAACAGTATGCGATAAAAACAGGGGTTTAGTTTGCACACATTTGCAAATACATACATAAGCTGCAGAGCCTCTTCATGGCACCCCAGTATTATCTGCAGTCCTAACTCTATATTTTGAGAGCCTCCATAGTAGAAGCACATGTATTATAATGGATAGGCAGAGGACAGGAGAGCCTTGGGGTTAACAAACTAAACCCATGTTTTTAAAGCATGTTAGACAGGACAATTGGTTGCAGGCTGGTCGGTAAGTTGAGCTGGGAATTTTCTTTGTTTTTCGTTTGAAATGTTTAATATTCACAGTGAAAGGTCAGAAGGTATATCCAACAGGTTTTGGGGCTCACAAATCCCCCTTCATCAGGGCTTGTATGCTTGTACAATGATGTATGATATTGCACAGACATACTGTATTTGGAAATTAAGATTAGGTAATTCCAGCATAGTTGGCTTGTCTGATAACCAACCTGCAGCATACAATGCCCTGATGAATGGGGATTTGAAAACCCCCAAAACGCTTTGGCTACCCTTTATTACCTTTTTTTTGTGAATAATAAACATTCACTGGACCAGATTTTGAGTTGTAGCACATTCCTCCTATAGAGACTTTCAGACTGCTCTACTGCGCTACTGGTCCACACATGATGATCCTTTTGGGTGTCAATATGTTAGGGTTGTGTTGTGAGCGTAAGAAGTTAAGGTAGGGGTAAACATTTAGGGTGTGCTAACCAGGGGTTCCGTCCGTTTAGGAATGCGGGGACTAGCAAATGGGCCCTGGCATACATGAATTCCATGAGACATTGGTTGTTTAGTGACAGAATCACTTCTGTGAGTGAGGGGGGGATCAGGAGATTTCCATTTTTTGGCAATTGTCAGCCTGGTGGCGATAAGGATGTGAGTTAAAATGGGGTGAGTGGCTGATGGCCAGGAGTCAAAGCCTAGACCCAAAAGGACCATTTGCGAGGATAGTGAGATAGCAGTTGATAGGATAGAGGAAAGAAGTTTTGTGAGGGCAGATCAAAAGGGTGTCAGTTTGGGGCATGACCACCAGATATGTAGAGTTGTGCCAGAGTGGCCACAGGTTCTCCAGCAGCTGTCGGATGTGGTAGGGTAAATCTTTGCCAGTTTAGAAGGTGTAAGGTACCAGTTATTGAGGATTTTTTGTACCGTTTTCCAGTGCGTGATACATCGGGAGAATTTCGGTGGTCTCCTGAGGGCGCTATGTCATTGTTGGTGAGTGTAGGTACACTCGAGGAGGTTCTCACATTTCAGCATAGCAGTAGTTTTGGTGTCCGGTACCAGGTTAGTGAGGAGCTTGTAGATATAGGAGATGCCTTTCAGACGGGGATGGTCTGTGTTGTAGAATTTTAGTAGGAGCCAGAAGAAGGGATTTTTAGACCACGTTACCCGTGAGAGCACTGAGCGGATTCTGGGGTACATGAAAAAGTCTCTAGATGGAATGTGGTAGTTCCTTTGTAGGTGCTGGAAGGGTAGGAGCAGGGAGTCTTGGTAGAAATCTCCAATGGTATTAATGCCCTTATGTAGCCAGTTTGAGATTGGGATATCAGGTAGAATTGTTTGCAGAGCCTTGAGAGGTATGTCTTGTAGTAGTCGGTGGGGTATGCCTCCTGATTGTTGAAAGATTGCTCTCCATATTTTGAGAGTTGCATTGATTGTGGTAAGATAGCTCTGCTTTTTGTGGTGGTGCAGGCGTAGTGCACTAAGGGTCAGTTTAGAGTGAGTTGCCATGACTGTTGCTTCTATTTGTATCCAAGGGTTTTGTAAATCTGCTTTCCACCAGTATTTCATTTGATCCAGAATGGTTGCTTTAAAGTAGGCTGAAATATTAGGAGCTCCCATCCCACCAGTAAACGTTGGTGAACAAAGGGTAGATCTTTTTTGTGAACACATGTTACATATAACAATAGTACTAACTGATCACTGGTACAATAGTAGATACAAGAAAGCGTAAAAAGCAATAAGGATAGCTTATTCTACTTCTAGTACAGTTTAGAACTTGTGGTAGAGTGCTTAGCATTCTGTGTTATCCAGGGGGAAGTGTGAGAGAAAAAAGCAGCGAAACAAAGACAAAAAATGAAACAGAAAAAGCAGGGTGAAGATAGAATAACTCATCTGAGACATTAAGTTGTTAAGGAGAGAAGTAATGTCCAAATCGCTTGTTTAGGAACATAGGTGGCCCCAAATGAGACTGGGATGTCAATGGAGGCGTTGGTCACGGGATGAGGCGCGGTTGGTGTTGTCGCGGCCGTGGCTGGATGATTGTTCTCGGCGTGAGTGCATTGCTGGTGGGGGTGAAGAGATGAGGCCCCAATTTAGCAGTCTTTTAATGCCTTATTTAGGGGTGAAGATGGTGGTTGATTGACTTTGGAATGTCACCATCAATTTAGTGGGGAAACCCCACTTGTAGGTGATGTTGCGATCCCAGAGGACTGTAGTGACTGGGCAGTGGCAGCTGAGATATATTATTCCTCCTGGAGTGTTCCTCGAGGTCGGTCACTTTAGCTTGTAAAAATTGGATTTCTTGCGAGTGCTGGTGGTATGCCTCAGATGCTTCATGGTGGGCAGTGGTATGTTCTGTAACTTGCCTCTCAAGCATATTTGTACGCTCCTCTATCTGATCCACTCTGGAGTGGAGGCAGGATAAGGATGAGCGGAGCTCATTGCGTAAGTCCTTTTGAGGGGACATTAGCATCAGTTTCAGGGTGTATTCTGAGGCGGGCTGGTCACTGGCAGGTAGAGCAGCCAGGGATTCCTGTGTACTTTTACTTTCCTCAAGTTCACCCCAGTGCTGTCTTTTGTAAAGCAGTGCTTTGGAGGGAGAGGGTGCTGGGGACTGTGCTGCCCGCTTACCTCTATCAGCAGGTGAGTTTTGATAAGGTGAGAAGTCGGGCTCAGTGCTGTCCATGTCTTCCCGAATGCGTGCTGGACCTTGTGATGCCTCTGTTGCTGGCACGGGAGGAGGGGTAGACGCCGCTCCGGCGCCACTTTGGCTGTGCTGCATGCCTTTGCCTGTGACTGTGCCTCTCTGTGTGTAGAAGTCTGTGAGGCAGCGCAACTTGTATGTGCAGTGGTATTTCTTCTTTGACATACCGCTGCTGTGATCCTCAGAGTTCCAGCTCCCCTCTGGTGTAGGAGAGAGGGGAGAAAGGCTGCTATGGCAGACAGAGGGTTGCTGATTGTCCCATAGCTGAGCAGAGCTTATGGGTTAAGTGGCCATCTTGCTCCATGGCCAGCCACACTCTCATCCTTTTTATATGGACCTTCAGACCTGCTGGGGATCGCCAGGAGCACCCCAGGTAATGGAGGGTAGCCTCCAAGGACTGTAATTCATACCCATTCAATGTGTTTAATCACTAAGATTAGGGCTAGCTTCAGAAATGTCATTCTCATTCACTTGCTTTAGGATTCTTTGTCTGCCAGCAATGTGACTGTTGCTTAAATGATTATGGTAAATTTGAACATATGACCAAGTAGTAGCTTTGAAATTTCTCAGAAGAACAACTCCTCTCAAGCACATTTGTATGAACACAAAATCCTTGCACTTGATATGATTGGGGCTTTGCCCCAGCAAGGAATTTAACTTTGGAGGCAGAGATAAAAAGTCTAATGCTCTACCATCAAGGCTAGCCCTTGAGTAAGCCCCACTGACGAAACGCGTTGGAGACCCTGTGTGTGGTGTATGTAAAACTGTGGAGACAGAATGGTAAGAGCACCAGAGTCCGATGCTGAACACTGCCAGTAAATTGTGCGCTGAAAGTGCTGAAAGCACTCCTTGAATGTAATCTTCTTTATGAACTTTTAAATGGAATGGTGAATTTTGTCTCTATGATGACGGATATTAGCATTTTTCTAGTTCTCTCTGTGGACTATAGAACCCCTCATCCCCTTCTATGTTTCAGAGATGCTGAGAGGGGAGGGTGTTTTATAGTCCAAACATACTTCCTCTCCTACTGTACAGTATAGTGAGTGAGCCTAAGGACAGCAAGTTCACTACTTGCAGGCTCATCAGGTGGAAATAACAGAAACAAGCTTAAAGAAAAAAAACAAATGCAGCCACCACATCCAAGGACCGGTAAGCTGAAATATATTAAATGTTATTAAATAAATATACTAATTCAATTTTAAATAACAATAAATAAATATATAAAAACATATTAAATATTACAACTATACAGTATATATATTCAATATATTAAATTCTTGGATTTACATATACTTTAATTTAACCTCCAAATAGGTCACTATTGTTGTGGAGTAAGTGTAGAATATATAAAATTATCATCTTACCACATATCTTTCCATCTCCTTCATAGCCCTGTGGGCAAGGACCACACTTGTAGGAACCCAAGGTGTTTGTACAGAGAACGCTGGGATAGCAAGGAAAAGATAGACACTCATCAACATCTTCCTCACAAGATTTTCCTAGAAATAGATACAAGAAATGCATACAATTATTCACCATAATTTATTTTCCTAGAAGAGTTTGTTGTGTGAAGACAAAGGCTAACAAGCTAGCATAGCCTTCAGAGTGGCCGACAAACTTTCACCCCTCTCAGAACTTATTCAGGTGGTGAGGAGAGCCAGTTTTTTTAATGTGTATTGGAGTCAACTGGCAGCTAGGCCTTCCATAGGTGACCCTTAGGAAAAAGTGAAGATAGCATAAGGAATGAAAGCACCACACCACATCTTAAGGTCCAGAATTATATTTTATTTAAAACCGCCAACATGTTTTGGGGGTTGTTGTGACAATCCCCACTTCTTCAGGGCTGAAAAGGATTCAAGACCTGAAATCTGGACCAATTATAATGGAAGCATGGAAAAGTTGATGTGATTAGTTCTGCCTGAAGCTTTCTTTCCCGATTCATTTTGGCAACATTGAAGAAAGGAGACCCTCACAAACCCTGAAAGATGTTTGCTTTTCTCTATCAATTTTAAATAAAATATTATTCTGGACTTTTAGATGTACAATGGTGCTTCTATTCCTTACCTATATTTACTATCACCTGATATGTATAATCGGTTTTGTTACGAATATAAATTCAGACAAAATTTTCGTTATTCGGAAATTTGAATATACAGTATCTGAATCACAATAGTAATGAATTTCAACTAATAAAAAATAAATTATAAGGGAACAATTTATCTTAATTCGAATTGGAAAAATAATTTGAATTAGAAAATTTGCATTTGAAATGGAACGACCTCCTGAAGGAGGAGGAGGAGCTGGACCTACTATCACAGTTAGAAATGGCAGCGAGACAGAGAAATGTCATCATAATGGCGTACTTCAATTATCCCGATACTGATGGGGCAGAAGGGAAAGCACACTCATTAAAGGCCCTTCATTTCAGGAATGTCTTACAGGACAACTTCATGGCCCAATTGGTGGATTCCCCAACTAGAAAGAATGCCCTGCTAGATTTATTCATTACGAACAATCCAAGACTGATCTCAGACGTGGCAATACGGGACAACTTGTGATCTAGCGACCATGTGATCACATTTAGCGTACAAAATAGAAAAAGAAGGCACGAGGATAGCACAAAAAAAACGAGCACATTTTTCTGAACTGCGGTCATTATTACATGACATAAATTGGGACCAAATCCTAGAAACATTGAACACGGAAGAAAAATGGGAATGCTTTAGGAGCATATTTAAACAAAGGTATCACACAGTGCATTCCAATGGGCAATAAATATAGAAGACCAGAGGTTAAACCTGGGTGGCTAAACCGTAATGTGAAAAGCCTCATTAAATAGAAAAACATACCCTTTAAAAAATATAAAGGAGATGGGTCATTTTCTGCATTTGAGCACTACAAGGAATGCAATAAGACGTGTAAAACACAATCAGGGCGGTTAAAAAAGATTATGAGAGACACACAGCGGAGGAGAGTAAAAAAAATCCAAAGACATTTTTTAGATACATTAACAGTAAAAGGGCGAGATCAGAGCACATTTCCCACATAAAAGATGAGGGTGGGAGGATGGTTACAGATAACACAGAGAAGGCAACTGTACTAAATGCCTTCTTCTCCTCAGTTTTTATACAGGAAAAGGAGGGTTATACCAACTGTGACAGTACTGTTAGTGACACATCACAGGACATACCCTTGTGGCTAACAGAGCCCGGAGTCAAGGAAAGACTAGATAAACTCAATACAAATAAATCGCCAGGACTGGATGGCTTTACCTCGGTGAGTCCTCAGAGAACTCTTGTTCCTAATCTTTGCAGACAGCATACTGACAGGAATTGTACCAGCTGATTGGAGAAAAGCCAATGTGGCACTAATATTCAAAAAAGGGCAGAGACAAATCCCTGGAAACTACAAGCCAGTCAGCCTAACATCAATAGAGGGTAAATAATTGAGGGGATGATAATTTGAATCTCGAATTGGTTTGAGAATAAAAAATATACGATATGAATCTGAATATAAAAATACATTTTGAAAACTAATCATTTTAACATAACGAATATGATGAAATTCAATTTTTTTTTTACTTAACAAACAAATCTGAAACTAAACAAGACAAATGTTTTGGTTGTGCTTATCTCTACTGTCGCCCTTCTCACACAGTTCAAGATGGAAGATATAATACTTATACAATTCTGAGTCTGTTCTGCTTCCTCCTGGTTGGAATAATTCCATCGGAAACCTCAAAAAGTGGCTTCTGTATGAAAGCCCCAATAGAAGCAGGAGGTAAAGTTTAGCCAGATAGAATGAAGACTGTTACACCTTCGGCTACCAATAGACAAATAGAGTTAATAGATCCTGAGAGAACAGTCCATTACTGGGTTGTAGGGATGAGCCGAACACCCCCCGGTTCGGTTCGCACCAGAACCTGCGAACGGACCGAAAGTTCGCACGAACGTTAGAACCCCATTGACGTCTATGGGACTCGAACGTTCGAAATCAAAAGTGCTCATTTTAAAGGCTAATTTGCATGGTATTGTCCTAAAAAGGGTTTGGGGACCCGGGTCCTACCCCAGGGGACATGTATCAATGCAAAAAAAACTTTTAAAAACGGCCGTTTTTTCGGGAGCAGTGATTTTAATGATGCTTAAAGTAAAAAAAAAAAAGTGAAATATTCCTTTAAATATCGTATCTGAGGGGTGTCTATAGTATGCCTGTAAAGTGACGCGTGTTTCCCGTGTTTAGAACAGTCCCTGCACCAAATGTCATTTTTAAAGGAAAAAATCTCATTTAAAACTGCTTGCGGGTTTAATGTAATGTCAGGTCCTGGCAATATGGATGAAAATCAGTGAGACAAACGGCATGGGTACCCCCCAGTCCATTACCAGGCCCTTTGGGTCTTGTATGGATATTAAGGGGAACCCCGCACCCAAATTAAAATAAGGAAAGGTGTGGGGCCACCAGGCCCTATATACTCTGAACAGCAGTATACAGGCTGTAGGTTTGTTGTTAAGTAGAATCTCTTTGTAATTTTGAACGGGTACATTTTTAACGTGTTTAGCTCCAGCCAAAAAATCTTTTTTAAGCTTTTTGGAAAACATAGGGAAGGGTTATCACCCCTGTGACATTTGTTTTGCTGTCTTTCCTCCTCTTCAGAAGATTTCACCTCACTTTTTGTCCCAATGGATTGGAAAGCATCAGTGGAAAGGAGAAATGTTTTTCCCATATTAACTCTTACAGGAGAGAATTTCCCTTCCTAGGGGTAGATTTCACTTCCTGTTGTCTCCTTCCATTTGCAAGTAGGAGTCGTTTGTAAGTTAGTTGTTTGAAAGTAGGGTCCTGCCCTATATACTCAGCAGAAATTTGGGCCTTAGGTGTTGCTGTGGCCACAACACTGTAAGCCCTCACAGGGCTCTGCTGTGAAATATTAGATCAAGAATTGTAATTACATGCCCCTGTTGAACAGGAGCTGAAAAATTAGGCCTTAGGCACTGGTGCTGGTGCCACAACACTGCAACCCCTCACAGACACTCTAGTTGGAATGCAGGAACGAGCCCTGCTGCAAAGTATTGCATCAAAAATTGTAATTACACGCCCCTGTTAAACAAGGGCTGAAAAATTGGGCCTTAGGCACTGGTGCTGGTGCCACAACACTGCAACCCCTCACAGACACTCTAGTTGGAATGCAGGAACGAGCCCTGCTGCAAAGTATTACATCAAAAATCGTAATTACACGCCCCTGTTAAACAGGGGCTGAAAAATTGTGCCTTAGGCACTGGTGGTGGCACCCAGAACCAAAAATGTTCTTACAAGCTATCAGCGTGATGATTGAGGAGGAAGAGGATAATTACTCAGGGATAGTCACTCAGCATCAGCATAGGCAGTCTTTGAAGGGATCTGAGATTTAAAAAAAAATTATTCGGTTACATCAGCATCAGGTGCTTGGTAGCTGGTGGTGATCCAAGACTCATTCATTTTTATGAAGGTCAGTCGATCGACCGAGTCAGTGGACAGATGCACCCTGTGATCAGTTACCACGCCTCCAGCAGCACTGAATGTGCGTTCCGAAAGAACGCTGGATGCAGGACAGGCCAGTAGCTCAATTGCATACTGTGCAAGCTCTGGCCAGTGATCCATCCTCAAGACCCAGTAACCCAGAGGATTTTCGGTGGGAAAGGTGTCCAAGTCTGATCTTGCCCCTAGGTATTCCTGCACCATGTAAAACAGACGCTGGCGATGGTTGCTGGAACCGATCATACCTTGGGGCTGCGGACCAAAAAATTGTCTGAACGCATCGGTCAGACGGCCACCTTCTCCACCGCTCCTTCTTTGACTGACCGAAGCCTCAGCAACACGTTGTCCAGAAACAGGAGTTTGTAACCTCCCAGTCTCTGGGAACGCGTTGCACAGACCTTTCTGCAAGGCCTCCCGAAGATGTTTCATCCTCTGCTCCCTCTGTGATGGCAAGATAAGGTCCGCAACCTTACCCTTGTAACGTGGATCAAGGAGGGTTGCCAGCCAGTATTGGTCCTTCTCCTTGATACCACAAATACGAGGATCCTTACGCAGGCTTTGCAGGATCAGGGAGGCCATGCAGCGTAGGTTTGCTGAGGCATTCGGTCCGGAGTCCTCTGGGTCACTAAGGACGACATGGTCCGCAGCCACCTCCTCCCAGCCACGTACAAGTCCATGTGTTTCTTGGGACTGATCCCTTAAAGACTGCTGCTGATGCTGAGTGCCAGGCTCCACCTCCATACTGACACAATCTTCCTCCTCCTCCTCCTCCTCTTCCTCCTCGTCCTCTTCCTGTGTGATTGGCGGGCACGCAGGAACACTGTCTGGATAAAGGGGGCCTTGAGAGCTAAGGAAGTCCTCCTCTTCCTGCCTCTGTTCTGCCTCAAGTGCCCTGTCCATTATTCCACGCAGCGTGTGCTCCAACAGGTGGACAAGGGGGACAGTGTCACTGATGCATGCACTGTCACTGCTCACCATCCTCGTGGCCTCCTCAAATGGTGACAGGACAGTGCATGCATCCCTGATCATGGCCCACTGGCGTGGGGAAAAAAAAACAAGCTCCCCTGACCCTGTCCTGGTGCCATAGTCGCACAGGTACTCATTGATGGCCCTCTGCTGCGTGTGCAGCCGCTGCAGCATGGCCAACGTTGAGTTCCACCTGGTGGGCATGTCACAGATTAGGCGGTTCTTGGGCAGGTTAAACTCCTTTTGGAGGTCCGTCAGCCGAGCACTGGCATTATATGACCGGCGGAAATGCACACAGACTTTCCTGGCCTGCCTCAGGACATCCTGTAAGCCCGGGTACCTGCCCAAGAACCGCTGCACCACCAAGTTAAGGACGTGAGCCAAACAGGGCACATGGGTCATTTGTCCCTGTCGGAGGGCAGAGAGGAGGTTGGTGCCATTGTCGCAAACCACCATTCCTGCCTTAAGTTGGCGTGGCGTCAACCACCTCTGAACCTGCCCCTGCAGAACTGACAGAACCTCTGCCCCAGTGTGGCTCCTGTCCCCCAAGCACACCAGCTCAAGCACCGCATGGCATCTTTTGGCCTGCGTACTTGCGTAGCCCCTTGAACGACTACGGAGCACCGCTGGTTCCGAGGAAGAGGCCATGGAGGAAGAAGAAGAGGAGGGGGTGGAGGAGAGAGGTGTGTCACAATCATTAGCATTTTGGAGGCGTGGTGGCGGAACAACCTCCAACACTACTGCACCTTGTCCTGCATCCTTCCCAGCTGCCAGCAGAGTCACCCAATGCGCCGTGAAACTTAGGTAACGTCCCTGTCCATGCCTGCTGGACCATGAGTCAGCGGTAATATGCACCTTACCGCTGACCGCCCTGTCCAGCGAGGCATGGACATTGCCTTCCACATGCTGGTAGAGAGCCGGAATTGCCTTCCGTGAGAAAAAGTGGCGTTTGGGTACCTGCCACTGAGGAACCGCACATTCCACAAACTCACGGAAGGGGGCAGAGTCTACCAACTGAAAAGGCAGCAGTTGAAGTGCTAGCAATTTTGCCAAGCTAGCATTCAACCGTTGGGCATATGGATGGCTGGGAGCAAACTTCTTTCGGCGGTGCAGCAGCTGGGGCAGGGAAATTTGCCTGGTACAATCTGACGTCGGTGTACCAAAATCAGATTGCCCACAAGTACGTGGCTGTGACACACCTAATTCTACACCTTCATTCCTCTCAGTGCAGGTCTCAGAGAGGACTGAAGGTCTAGTGGGGTTGGAAATCTCAGCTGATGAGGAGCAAGCAGAGGTCCTCTTTGTTCTTTGGTGTGGGTCTTTTAGATACGCTTGCCAACGAACTGCATGGCAGGTCAACATATGTCTGGTCAAGCATGTGGTACCCAAGCGGGAGATGTTTTGGCCACGCGAGATACGCTTGAGACATATGTTGCAAATAGCAGCGGTGCGATCTGATGCACTCGTCTCAAAAAAGGCCCACACCAAAGAACTTTTTGAATAACGCACAGAGACTGCAGCGCCCTGCACATGTGGAGCTTTGGGGTGTGATGCAGTCAATGTGCTGCCCTTAGGCTGGCCCCTGGAGGGCATCCTGCCTCGTTGGTGATGTGCCGCCTCCTCCTCCTCCTCCTCCTCTCTCCTATCAGGCACCCACGTTGAGTCAGTGACCTCATCATCCCCTCCCTCCTCATCACTGGAGCAAACCTGGCAGTATGCTGCAGCAGGGGGAGCATGACTGCCAGATTGCTGTCCTTCTTGGGCACCCCCCTCTGTCCGTGCTCGTGTTACTGCCTTCATCGAGCTCAGTATCATCATCAGAGCCTTCCAAACGCTGGGCATCCTCCTGGAGCATGTACCCAACACTGTGGTCAAACAGTTCGAGGGACTCCTCAGGAGGACATGGTGGGGCTAGGGAAGGAGTCACTGATGACATTGAGCCAAGGGAAGAGGCCGCTGCTTTGCCAGACAAAGTACCCTGGGCATGGGTGAGAGAGGATGAGGAGGATGAGGACGGCTTGGTCATCCACTCGACCAAGTCTACCGCATGTTGCGGCTCAACATGGCCAGCTGCCGAAAAAAAGGCCAAGCGTGTCCCATGGCCACGTGCTGATGAGGATGCACCGTCTCCACGACCAGCACTAGACACAGAGCCTGCTTGCCCTCTCTTATTGGCTTGTGACTGTCTGCCTCTCCTTCTTGGCCTTCCAGACATACTAATGGCCTGTAGCTGCACTAAGCTGGGATATATATATATATATACTGATACTGCAGCTAGCAAAATCAACTGCCTGCCTGTAGTATGAGAACACCACCAACCTTCTACAGGTAGCTTTAGCTGAACACTGTGAGGTGGACGCACCCCACTAACTTGTAGGTTTAGCTGAACACTGTGAGCAGGGCGCACCCCACTAACTTGTAGGTTTAGCAGAACACTGTGAGCAGGACGCACTGCACTAACTGTAAATAGTCTAGTTGCCTGACTGTGGTACTAATAGGATCAAAAGAACACCAGCAATTTTCTTTAAAATACTGTAACAAGACAAGCCTGCCTGTTAGTAAGAAGATAACAGGAACGGATCTAGCTGAACACTGTGAGCAGGACGCACCCCACTAGCTTGTAGGTTTAGCTGAACACTGTGAGGTGGACGCACCCCACTAACTTGTAGGTTTAGCTGAACACTGTGAGCAGGACGCACCCCACTAACTTGTAGGTTTAGCAGAACACTGTGAGCAGGACGCACTGCACTAACTGTAAATAGTCTAGCTGCCTGACTGTGGTACTAATAGGATCAAAAGAACACCAGCAATTTTCTTCAGGTAGCTGTATTTACTGTAACAAGACAAGCCTGCCTGTCAGTAAGAAGATAACAGAAACGGATCTAGCTGAACACTGTGAGCAGGACGCACCCCACTAGCTTGTAGGTTTAGCTGAACACTGTGAGGTGGACGCACCCCACTAACTTGTAGGTTTAGCTGAACACTGAGCAGGACGTACCCCACTAACTTGTAGGTTTAGCAGAACACTGTGAGCAGGACGCACTGCACTAACTGTAAATAGTCTAGCTGCCTGACTGTGGTACTAATAGGATCAAAAGAACACCAGCAATTTTCTTCAGGTAGCTGTATTTACTGTAACAAGACAAGCCTGCCTGTTAGTAAGAAGATAACAGAAACGGATCTAGCTGAACACTGTGAGCAGGATGCACCCCACTAGCTTGTAGGTTTAGCTGAACACTGTGAGGTGGACGCACCCCACTAACTTGTAGGTTTAGCTGAACACTGTGAGCAGGACGCACCCCACTAACTTGTAGGTTTAGCAGAACACTGTGGGCAGGACGCACTGCACTAACTGTAAATAGTCTAGCTGCCTGACTGTGGTACTAATAGGATCAAAAGAACACCAGTAATTTTCTTTAAAATACTGTAACAAGACAAGCCTGCCTGTCAGTAAGAAGATAACAGGAACGGATCTAGCTGAACACTGTGAGCAGGACGCACTGCATTAAATGTAAATAGTCTAGAAGATAACAGGAACGGATCTAGCTAAACTGAATACAGTGTATATATATATATATATATATATATATATATGCAACACCTGGGATGCATATATATACACAATACACTTTAAGTGCAGCTAACTGACTGACTGTCCTGCCTAATCTAGCTAACTCAAATGAAATGACACTGTCTCTCTCTCTCTCTAAGCACACCGGAACACACTGCACAGGGCCGCCGTGCAGGCTGCCTTATATAGTGTGGGGCGTGTACTAAATCCCCTGAGCCATAATTGGCCAAAGCCTCCTTGGCTTTGGCCAATTATGGCTCTCTGTTAAGGCGGCGCTGTGATTGGCCAAGCATGCGGGTCATAGTGCATGCTTGGCCAATCATCAGCAAGCAATGCACTGCAATGCCGCAGTGAATTATGGGCCGTGACGCGCCACACGAATTTGGCGCGAACGGCCCATATCGTTCGCAATTCGGCGAACGATCGAACACGAAGCTCATCCCTACTGGGTTGTATGTTTTTTTATTTTTTTTAGCAAATCATGATAATCCCTTGAGATAAGGCTTCTGCCAAGGGTGTCTCTCCCTCCCTCCACACTCACTTTATAAATGAGCTTTGTTGGCCAATATTAAAGAGATGCTATCACCAGATCATTCATTTCACATCTTTACTTACTGTTCCAAATATTGTATATCTGTCATCATATTACATTTAGAGATCTTTAAGTTAGCTGCTAGAGGCAACTACAATGACTCAACCTGATTGCTTAAGGACCTGATTATGTTTTCTATCTCTGGGATCCTATTGATGAGATCTCTGCACTGGGTTCCTGGCCCTACACACATTATAAGGGGCTCCCACCATCCCTCCCACATTTTTTTTATTTCATATTATGGAAAATCTAACAGGATGACCTGGAAAACACAAAGGTGGACAGGCACAGAGCTGGTAATGTTGACAGAAGAGCTCACTGTTGGATTATTGAAGACATACAAGAAGCCAGGGAACGCCTCATCTCCCTGACTTTCACCTCTAATAAATAAATAAAGACAAAACGATCAACAACAGCATAAACACAGCCTTGATGAAAACCTGAAGAGAAAATCTCCTTCAATACACAGAGAAAAAACAAATAACTGAGTACCTCTAGTCACCACATACAACCCAGCACTTGAAGGGATCAAAAAGATAATCAAAGATTTACAACCCATTATAACAGAGGATGAAACTCTGAAAGGAATATTCCAACAACCCCCATTATTGGCTTTAAGACAACCACCCAACCTCAGACACAAACTAATCAGCAGGAAACTTCACTCTGATTATGAAGTCACAAATAATGGAAGCAAACCCTGCAATAAAAAACGCTGCAAACTATGCAACCAGATCAATCTATCCAAAAGTGTCACACACACAAATGGGACCTTCAATATCACGGGATCAACTGTACCTCCAGTAATGTAGTGTACCTCATCCAATGCTAAAGGTGCAGCAAAGGATCTTATGTTGGTGAAACAGGACAGAAGTTGCAAGCGAGGATGAATTTGCACAGATATACCATCAAGGAACATAAAGAAGACAGTTTATGCACACCTGTGGGACATCACTTCTCACAACCGGACACACTATAGAAGACCTCAGTGTTTTAGTTCTTAAAGGGAATTTCAGAACTATCCAGGAAAGGGAAACGTTTGAACTAAGAATGATAATTCTTTTTGACACAAAAAATAATGGCCTGAATTTAGATATTGGTTTCCTTACCCGTTATACTAAAGTTTTAGGACCCCCTCTGTGACTATCACTCCCCCCCCCCTCCATTCTATATACATTCTATAGCTCTCCCTCTGTCTTATCTTACTAACTCTGCTGCTATCTTTATTACCATTGATTTGTATGTGTTTGTTTTTCTCTTTTTCTCTCTCTCCTTTCCCTCAGTGATGTGTTTTTGTTTTTTTTTTTAACATTCTGCTTAAAAATTTGTAAATCGGTACTGCTTGGACCTTGAAGAAGGGGAAATACCCCGAAAGCTTGTCCTGAAAAATTGTATGTTAGTGCAAATAAAAAAAGTATCACGGACACTACTCAATTACCTCTAATAAAAATAGAATTTTTGACCAGACTCTTTATGACCTTCAAACCACTAAGCCAGATATTTATTATTTGTTATCATTAAATAACAGCATTCTTTTAATAAATGTCCTGCAGTTGAGATCAAACATATCTTTTGGTAAATGATTCTCACTTGGTGTACAGTACATCCAGTCATTCATGACCCACCTTTCAGACCTGGAGGACATTCACAGTGATAGCCATTGACCTCATCTACACATTTTCCTGCACTGCATGGATTAGACTGACAGTCATCGGTGTCCGTTTCACAGTTCTCTCCTTCAAATCCTGTTGTGCAGACACATAGATATTCCCCTTTTCCTGGTGGGAAGTTAATATTTGCCACACATGATCCACCATTTTTGCAGCCACACGCTTTCACTAGAACCTGAGAACACAAAATAAGAACACATGCAGCAACAAAATAGGTCAAATAAGACATATTACAAATTTTACAGTGGATCTGAACCCAAAAAGTTAAGACGTGCTATCTTATAATGAACATCCAGAGCAGGGGTCTCCAAACTTTCTAAACAAAGAGCTAGTTTATAGTCCTTAAAACTTTAGTAGGGCCAAACTGTGGCCAGCAGGTTTGGAAATTTTTCCTGGCATCAGTGGGAGTAAACATCACCACATTTGGTATTAGGAGGAGGAATTGTGCCCCATCGATGGTATAATTGTGAGGAATCATGCCCCATTGTTGGTATTATTGGGAGGAATAGTGCCCCATCAGTGGTATCAGTGGGAGAAATAGTGTCCTATCATTGGTGTCAGTGGGAGCAATAGTGTCCCATCATTGGTGTCAGTGGGAGAAATAGTGCTCTATCATTGGTATCAGTGGGAGGAATAGTGTCCTATCATGGGTGTCAGTGGGAGGAATAGTGTCCTATTATTGGTGTCAGTGGAAGGAATAGTGCCCCATTGTTGGTGTCAGTGGGAGGAATAGTGCCCCATCGTTGATGTCAGTGGGAAGAATAGTGCCCCATTGTTGGTGTCAGTGGGAGAAACTCATTGTTGATGTCAGTTGGCAGAATAGTGTCTCGTATCAGTGGGAGAATAGTGCCCCAATGGTCGGATAAAGGCAAGCACAGGGTCACATCCGGCTCCCAGAGTGTGATATGATTCAGAACAAAACAAAAACTTTAGTAATGCCGCGTACACACGGTCGGACTTTTCGTCTACAAAAGTCCAACGGACGCTGACGGACTAAAGCTGGCTGGTAATCCGATCGTGTGTGGGCTTCTCCGGACTTTCAACGGACTTTTTTAGCCTCAAATCCGACGGACTTTAGATTTGAAACATGCTTCAAATCTTTACGTCGTAAGTACGACGGACCCCGAAATCCGCTCGTCTGTGTGCTAGTCCGACGGACAAAAACCCATGCTAGGGCAGCTATTGGCTACTGGCTATGAACTTCCTTATTTTAGTCCGGTGTACGTCATCACGTACGAATCCGTCGGACTTTTGTGTGGTCGTGTGTAGGCAAGTCCGTTCGTAAGAAAGTCTGCCGCAAGCCGAAGGTACGTCGGAAGTCTGTCGGACAGGCTGTCGGACTTTTGTAGACGAAAAGTCCGACCGTGTGTACGCGGCATAAGAGTCCAACCTTACATCGGTGTCTTCATCAGAATCCCCCTTACATCAGGGTCCTCCCTTGTATCAAGGTCACGGTCAGAGTCCCCCTTAGATTAGGTTACCCATCAAAGTTACCCCTTACATCAAGGCCCACATCAAAGTTCCCCTCTACATCAGAGTCCTCCCTTACATTAGGGAATCCCACTTACATCAGCATCCCCATCAGAGCTCCTCTTACATCAGAGTCGTTCCTTACATTAGGGTCCCTATCAGCATCCCCCCTTACATCGGGGTCCCCATTAAAGATCTTTTATGCATCAGAGATCTTCTTACATTGGGGTCCCTATCAGTGTCCCCCCTTACATCAGGGTACCCATCAAAGCTCCTTCTACAAGAGGGCCCTTCCTTACATCAGGGTCCCGATTAGAGCTCCCACATACATCAGGGTTCCTATCAACACTGTAAAGCTTACCATATGGCTGTAGAAGCAGAGCAGGAGCTGTAGCAGATCTGCATGAGGTTCAATCCTACTGTGAATGTCGTTGGTTGCTAAGATGCCAGCATTCCCAGCAACCAATAACAGGGTAATGACAGCACAGCAGGGGGGGGGGGGGGGGGTTGTTAAGGAAAGACCTGCACTGGAGACTACATGAGGGAGGTAAGGGGTGCGGGGGGTGGGGTTGTTGAAGCGGAGACCATATGCAACCTCTGCTGACCTGAATCCTCAAACTGTACCCATTGAGAGAACACGACTGCTCCTAGTTGCAGGCTAAATCTTGTAGCAGGCCAGATGTGGCCCAGGGGCCATAGATTGTACAGTATACCCCTGATCTAGAGGATGAGATATTTGTACTCATTGTAACATCCTTTTCTCAGAGTAAAATGAAGGACAAAGCTTGATAGTAAGAAACCTAGTAGTATAACCTTGGGTTTCTTACTCTTAAGCTGTGTCCCTCACTGGGCGATGGAGAAAAGTTGATTGCACCTAAGTAATGACCTGAAAAGTCTACTTGTGTCTTGAATGCCTGCTGAAAAATAACAGCACACTGCTGTACCTGCCTCTTAGCTGTATATCTGCAGTGAGTTTATTGAAGGCAGTTATTCCTTTGACTGCTACTCTCAACAGATCTGGAGTGAGATTTGGTGATGTCACTACTGTGCTGCTCACTGTTCTCCTGGATGAAGAGGAAGCTGTACCTGAGGACTTGCAGTATAAGGATCTCCTTGCTACTGCTTCATTCATTCTGTTAATCTGTGATTCCTCCTCTCTGGCTGCTTCTTGAATATCCCCTCACCAGTCATCAGGGAGGCAGCTCTGACATGAAGAAGCAAAACCCCCATGGTGGCCACCCCCATATTGAGACATAGTGTAGAACAAGGTATAGTAGTTCTGTTATATATTAATTGCTAGTCTTTGGCCTTCTGCTTGCTTTTTTTTTTTGGCAAAGCTTCTACAGTGTAGGTCCAGGGTGTATTGGACCTCTACAGAGAGATCCCTGCTTCTACACATAGAGTAAGGCTCCTTCTCTTCGACCTTTTGTACTCAGGCTTTGATTGCATTCCAAAGAAAGAAACTGTAATGCCCCGTACACACGGTCGGATTTTCCGACGGAAAATGTGTGATAGGACCTTGTTGTCGGAAATTCCGACCATGTGTGGGCTCCATCACTCATTTTCCGACAACAAAATCAGTTGTCGGAAATTCCAATAGTGTGTACACAAATCCGATGCACAAAGTGCCATGCATGCTCAGAATAAATTAAGAGACGAAAGCTAATGGCTACTGCTCCGTTTATAGTCCCGACGTACGTGTTTTACGTCACCGCATTTGGAACAATCGGATTTTCCGACAACTTTGTGTAACAGTGTGTATGCAAGACAAGTTTGAGCCAACATCCGTCGGAAAAAATCCATGGATTTTGTTGTCGGAATGTCCGATCCTGTGTACAGGGCATTAGACTACACACATTTTTTTCTGATGCCCCTGGAATGTTTTTATGTCATTTAAACTGAAGTGCATAAAGCCTGAAGAAGGGATCTAAGTTAACCTGAAAGCTTGCATCTTTAATAGCCAATAAAGAGGATCACTTATACACCAAACGTTCTGCATTAATCAACGACTAATACAACACAATACTACTGTACTTATTTAATATTACTGATCTTACTAAAAGTTTTGTTGGGCTGCAAGGGCTCTTGCACATGGGCACCAAAAACGCCACATTTTTAAGCATTGTGTCGTTTTTTTTGTTTTGTTTTGTTTTGTTTTTTTATGCAGCTTATTGCTTTCAATGGGACTGTGCATATAAGTAAACCAGCATCATATTTAGACCATTAAAATTAAAAAGTACAAAAATCTGGGTAACTGGTGAGTATTTTGCATATGAAAGTATGCATGCATAAATCACACCTCCACTTGAGTAATAGAGTATGGTATAGCTGGAAGAATTTTTAAATATGTATACATGCATATAATGTGTGTCAATGAGTGCGGTATACAGACCCTATATATGTTTGCACCAGGAGATCCGGCATTTATATACAGTATACAGTAAGTACTGTGTACAAGAAGCCATAGGTCAGTGCTGGCGAACCTTGGCACCCCAGATGTTTTGGAACTACATTTTCCATGATGCTCAACTACACTGCAGAGTGCATGAGCATCATGAGAAATGTAGTTCCAAAACATCTGGGGTGCCAAGGTTTGCCATCACTGCCATAGGTGCTATCCAATGTGGTATAGAATCAGAAGGTGATAGGAAGCCTTGGAAATACAATTTAGGTTGGAGATGGTCTTATGCTTCTTATTTCATTTATGTATTTTGTTTTGGAAACAAAAATCTTTTATCAAATGACCAAATGGACTAAAGCTGACTCTTCGTGTTTTGGCATTTCTGTCTGGCTGCCCCAACCTTATCTAGACTATATCGGAAATAAATCATCTTTCATCCAGACTCCACGAGAGTCAGGCAGGATACATTTTCATTTTATGATATATATACAAGGGTGAAGATATCATCACACACACTCCTCTATGGTGTCCAGAACTTTGATGTTCATGAGATGCCGGGATGAAGGTTTACCCAGTAAATCACCACCTCTAGGACTTCAAAGGCATTCTATCTCTGTGATCTCTGTGACATAATTATTAATAGAGGAGCCACTTCCAGACAGTCAATGTTTGAGCATGTGCATCAGAATAACATTAGAAAAAAACCCCTGAATAATAACAACATTCGTTCTTTGAAGTACTTCATTCAGGAAATACTGACACTGGCGCTAAAGTAAAGCTAGCCATACACTTATGCCAGCCGTACACTAATAGCTTATTTTTATTCCGCCTGGGGGCTAAATGAGAAAAAGTTAACAGATTCCTCCATCCATGCTACATAGTGTGCAGCAGTGGCGGACAGTGTTTGGGGGGAGCGGCAAACAGTATGCCAACCCCCCCCCGGTCGGTTGATCATCGGTAGCACTTACCCCATCACCGGTGGCTTCCCTTTCTCGGTGGCCAATCAGGAGTTGTTTTTTTTTCGGCCAGTCGGAAAACGGGTCCCACATCCGCTTCTGGTTGGCCGGATTGAGGATCAGTGTTTTAACAGTGAATATTATTTTGCTGTTGTAACACACCTGGGTGGGATCGGAGCGCATTCTCTGTGACCCCAGCCCACCCTATTTTGAAGGGATGGGCCGCCACTGACAGTGTGGATGGATTAATTTTCCGCTGCAGCTATTGTATTTTTATGTCTAATCCTGGCCTGTGAGCTGGATGAAAGAAATCTAAGAGCTCACGCTGACAACTGCTTTTACGATAAAATGTTACATTTTACAGTGCCGACTGGTGTGATCCAATATAATAAAGGCATACCAATAGAAGATATGGCTCCTCTGGACAGACTTCTGTGCACAGGCTAATACATGTTCCCTCTTGTGTTCCCAGGAATTGGGCACATGCTAATGCGCATGCGCATAAACCCATGCGCGCCGGCGCTCACGCGCACTTTTGACAGCCGAACAGGCTATGTAAACTGGGCCAGTGCTCAGCATCAGTGCTGCTTTGTCTTCAGCCTCCTGTGTATCCTCTGATTCTGTATCCAGAATTCCAGTTTCTGACCGGGCTTGTCTCTGAACCCTGCCTGTACTGACCTTGGCTTGTCCCTGTCAGGAACCATAAACCAGGCGGAGACAGAAAATGCAGTTAAAATCTCATTTTATACAGTCAGTAAGATCTTATTCTCGGCACCTCCCCACACAGCTACAATCTGCACAGCTTGAAGCTGGTTACTTGTTGCAGGTTGCAGTCCTGGCCTTGAAATTCCCTGCTCGAGAACAGCAGCTCAGCTGGAGTGACCAGCTATACACTGTGCAGATCGTAGCTGTGTGTAATCCAATTTCAGTTTCAGCTATGTGCTGTGTGGGGAGGAGATCTTGCTGCCTGTGCTCAGGCTGTGTACAGTGCAGAGGTGAGAGACAGCCGGGTACAGCGCCAGGGGTGATTGTGGGCAGAGGCGTTGCTAGGGGGTGGCTATTGGGGCTATAGCCCCGAATCTGGGGCCCATAGCCCCCAGTCTCTCACTGGGGGAAGCGATGCCATAAGTGACAGATGTGGGCGCTGTGCATATAACTAACATCTCAGCCATTTTACTTTTGTTCTGCCACTGCACTGGTTGCTAGAGCCACCCAGGGTCTAGCAACCCGTGATGTCACGTAACCTGAGTGACACAGTGGGAGCCCGAGGCAGTGGTGTCGCTGGGGGGGTGGGGGCTGCCTTCCCTTCCTCTCTGTTTACATCCACACAGGAGGAGGAGGATCATGAGGGACACACCCCTGTGTACAGTATATCCGTCAGCGCTGTTCTGAGGTCTGTACATTTTTACTATACAGTATGTAGGTGGACATGTGCAGGGGACTATGGAAGGGGAGAGGGGTGCCTATACTGATGGGGGGGTCTGCACTGAAGGGGGGTGTCTATACTGATGGGGGTCTGCACTGAGGAGGGTCTATACTGATGGGGGGTCTGCACTGAGGGGGGGTGGCTGCACTGAGCGGGTATCTATACTGATGGGGGAGGTCTATACTAAGGGAGGGGTGGTCTGTACTGAGGGGGGGTCTATACTGATGGAGGGGGGTGGTCTGTACCATGCCCGCAGCCTCTGACATCTCTTGTACCATGCCCGCAGCCTCTGACATCTCCTGTACCATGTCCGCAGCCTCTGCATCACCTCTTGTATATATACACACGCACACACACACACACACACACACACACACACACACACATTTTTATTATATACATGTGTATGCCCGCCCAAGCGTATGACTTTCTTTACTTCGCTGCTATGGGCTCTAGCCCCATATCTTTAGTAGGCCTAGCAACACCCCTGGTTGTGGGTGGCGGTTTTGGGGGGCGCATCTAAAATCTGGGGGAGCGAGCCAGAGAAAAATCTTAAAGCAGGCCAAAGTTTGGAGACCCCTGCTGTAGTCTATAGTAAGCAAAAGTCAGTGATAGAACATTATACCTTACCTCCACCGTCTCAGTGGTCTTTGCATTGCAGTCATCAGAGATGGAGAACACAAACTTCTCTGCGGTCTGTGACATGACTTTCCAAACCAACAGTCCTGCCGCAGACAGAGCGGCTCCCTCCGGTCCAGAGTCCAGCATGAACAAAATGGCGGAGCCCTCTGGGTCTGACCCCATGAACTGGTATACAAAGTTTTCACTGTAAAACGTCTGTAGTTTTCCCGATAGTGAATGGAGCACTGGAGGCCGATTGTCTGCAAGAGATTCATGAGCGTCATCACAGCTTTTATGAGGTTTTATGCAGAGACGAGCGCATCCAGCTACAAACTGCCAAATCGGCAAGCACCATGGCAAACCATCTTCTAATTGCATCAGTATGGGTTCATTTTCTGTCCAGGTGTTTGGTGAATATTGGGTAATGAGGGAACCACAGCCAAAATGTTACTATGAATTTTGATACTTTCATTACTACTACTAGCTATTTGGTTTTAAATATGACCCTTGAGGCAGGGATATTGTATTGATATCGCATTAATATCAAATTGATATGCAGATATCTTTATGTTTTTTTCTTGCCCTGGTGAGTGGGCGCTCTTGGACTCTGAAGCGAGTTGGAAATTTTTGGGGGGATTGTCCTCCTCACTTTTATTGGAATAAAAGTTGTATGTGGACCTCTTAGCACCGGAGTGGCGCTTCAATTTAAATTTTTGTTAAAATTTTACCAAATTCATTGAACAGCAGAACATAAAGGCCGTACGTAGGCAGATAGATGGTGGAAGTTGGCTTGCCACTGTACTTGTGACTGTGAAACTGGTTCAGCTGATATTGTCAACAAAATTGTAACTTACTGGTGTGCCAGACACTCTTCAAATCTTCCAAAAGAGGGGAACTGGACTGTGCTGTGTTAATCTCAGGACTGGCCGGCAAGATCCTGTTTTATATACACTAGACATGTGCACTGCCAAAAAATGTGTTCATATTCGTTTAATTTGTTTTTTGGGGGGTTTTTTCGGTTTTTCGGGTCATTCGTTAAATTCGAAAATTCGAAATCCGGAAATTTGAATTTCCGAATTTTCAAATATCAAAATTTTCGAATTTCCGAATTTTTGAATTTTCGAATTTCCGGGTTTTGAAAATTCGAAAATTTATACATTTGAAAAATTAGAATTTTCTGTTTTTCTCATTTTCAAATTTTCGAACAATCAAAATTTCAAAACCCGGAAATTTGATAATTCGGATATTCTAAAATTCGGAAATTCAAAGATTCGAAAATCCGAAATCTGGAAATTCTAAATAATAACTAACTAATAATAACTAACTTAAATCATAGGTATTGGAATTTCCTTTCAAATTTGGCTGTTAGTGAACGTAACGAATACAAATTTATCAGACGTTAAAAATGATCCATAATAACCAATAACAAATATAAACAAATGGAACGGAACAAATAATTTAATAATAAAATGTTTTTATTATTATTGTTATTTATTATTATTGATTCATTACATTCCATTCGTTTAAATATGGCATTTGTTATTTCGGAAAATTTGTAACTTTGGATAAATTTGTATTCGTTATGTTCACTAACAGCCAAAAAAGCCAAAGGGAAATTCCAATACCTATAATTTAATAGTTAGTAATAGTTAAGTTATTATTAGTTAGTTATTATTTCAGATTTTCGAATTTTCGAATTTTTGTTCTTTTGAATTTTCGTATATTTTCGGATTTTTTTCCGAATTTCAAATTTCCGAATTTTAGAATTTTCAGATTTTTCGAATTTCTGAATTTTAAAATTTCAGAATTTTTGGATTTTTGAATTTCGAATTTCAGAGTTTTCGGATTTTCGAATTTCCAAATTTCCAGATTTTCGAATTTTTTAAAATTTTGTAAATTCGAAAATGCGTAAATTCAGGATTTTTCGAATATTCAAATTTATGAATATTTGGAAAAATTTGTTAAACGGGTTTTCGTTAATTCAGATATTTCCGAATTTGTCAAAATTCGTTAAAAAGCGTATTTGGAATGAAACGAATTGCATATGTCTAGTATACACTAAATCTGAACTCATACAAACATACACGTTATACACTTTTTACACTTTACACGTCTGTATAAGTGGAGGTGCATACATTCTGTGAGTTCCTGGCCACCGCTGATTATACACTATCGACGTTTACATCTCCCCTGAATCAGTCACTCAGGCAGCAACAGCATTGGTGAAGAATTACTTTGGCCTTCAGTCATTCTGAAAAACCAAAGGCCAAGGTCATTCAGGGCTTGCACCGCTGCCACATGAATGACTTATGCTGGTGGAGATGTAAACATCAATAGCATGTAATCAGCGGCGGCGGTGCAGAATGACCTTGGCCTACAGCCAATTATAATGACTCAATGGTCTGTGCTGCTGCCACTGCCTGCACGTGGTTGGTATTTATACAACAAACCCAAATTCCCTAGGCAGAGGTGGCAGCGCATAATATTTATGTATTTAAATTTATGTAAATGTTAGCACAAGTGTCTACATGCGTACAGCATAAAATACAGTCAAAATTGGACTGTGAACACAAAATATTTGTAGCTTCAATGTTGGCAGCTAAATGCTAAGGAGCAAAGTTAATGGGTCTATGGCAAACAACACTGTGGCATTCAGATCTGTTATGAATCTGAACGCAACTTAATGTATGCCTGTGTGCATGAGCCCATATATACAGTACAATATCCCAGATAGAAAGCAAATGAGCTGCAAGTTCAAAAATGACTTGCTAAGCTATTGCTAGACTTGCCAGACTTCAGGTTTGTTGCACAATTGCTGCAAATCCGCATTGCATGACTCTAGATCAACTTTCTTTGCAAACATTCTGCAAGTCTGTCTGCTGCACGTTCTGGTTCAGTTATGTTGTGCAATATTCCTCCCACCACAGGGGGTCACTGTGGCTGAATTTTCATGTTGTAGACTTGCAAAGCTCTTGCTGTAGACTCACCGCTGCAACTTTGCTCTTGCTAGATAGAGACTTGCCACACACTTTTTGGGGACCAGTGACACCAATACAGTGATCAGTGCTATAAAAATGCACTGATCACTGTATAAATGACACTGGCAGGGAAGGGGTTAACACCAGGGGCGATCAAAAGGTCAACTGTGTTCCCTTGGAGGTGTTTCTAACTGTATGGGGGATGGGCTGCCTGGGAGAAGAGAGAGATCGCTGTTCCTGATCACTATCAACAGACGATCTCTCTCTACTCCCCTGTCAGAACGGGGATCTGTCTGCTTACATTGACAGATCCCTGTTCTGGCTCTCTTTCCTGAGATCGCAGGTGGCCGGTGGACATCGAGTCTGCCAGACCCGCGGGCAAGCTCCCGCAAAAGCCAGTGCGTGAACCGATGTACCAGTAAGTCGATTTACGCAGCCGAGCCAACTTGCCGCAGTATAAATGTGGCGGCTGGTCAGCAACTGGTTAACGATCCGAGAATTAAATTGTCACACTTTGTATATTTAATCTGTGTAAATCTAAACCACTCCACAAATCCCTCAGCAGATCAAAAGTGTCACTTTCTTCCATAGACAATGATGGAGGGCTTACTTTCAGTGACTGACCACGTTAACTTGGAGACCCCAGGCTTGCAGAGTAGACAAGGACTGGTGGGGTTGGTGTCACCTTCAGCGTAACAAAGTCCATCTATATTACAGGTCTTCTCCTGGAAAACAACAAGCATATGGTTCAGGAAACATGACTGGGCTAAAAATTCATCTCACCATTATTATCTATTCTGTTACAGCGTTCCAGGTCTCCACCCGCTCTAGAGCTGCAATGTGTCCAGAACATATTGCTCTGGGAACGATGATGCCATTGGCCGGTTTAGCTAAGTATTAGAGAATCATCATCTGGGGACTGATGTCACTCCTTTTGACATTCTGCTCAGTACAACAAATACTCAGGACAATGATTGTAATACCCCGAGGAAGTGAGCAGTGGAAGACATGTGCAAGTTGATGCATTTATTTTCCAGCACCTTTACCAGATTCTAGAACTTTAAAGAGACCCTGTCACTAACTTAAATAATTGCATGTGAAATCACAGAAATATTAACTATTTAAATGCTTACTTACAGTATTTTTTCT
Organism: Aquarana catesbeiana; assembly: GCF_042186555.1. Taxonomy (NCBI): domain Eukaryota; kingdom Metazoa; phylum Chordata; class Amphibia; order Anura; family Ranidae; genus Aquarana; species Aquarana catesbeiana. The sequence goes on along the minus strand of NC_133328.1, from coordinate 25,977,842 downwards.
TTCCATAAATATATTTTTTGACTTGCAATGCGACTCTGAACTTTCCGGAGAACTTGAGAACTCCAGGAAGAGTCAGTTCCCTAGCACAGCCTTCTTCCTCTTGCATGTCATAGTCCTCTCCTCTTCTGGGAGTGTCAAATTACTTTCTTTCTATGCTGGCCTAGCTCCACCACCCCCCTACGCTCATCTACCCATATGTAGCACCATCTACTTTAGGTAGGTGCTAGATGTAGATTTTTTTTTAGTGAGCACAGGTACATTTATTCAGGCCTAGCTGTGAGCTAGGCCTGTTTGTTTTGATCTGTGGGGCTGGGAGTGCATAGAAGCAGGTGACTCACATGCAGCATCATTTCTCTGGCTTCTAGAGGCTTGAGGTGTCACAGTTAGCCTTGACCAATCCCCAGCTAGGATTGGCAGGGGGCAGGCCTTGATATACCCAGGGTCAGGCTTGCTGGGGAGGAGTTGTTCGGATGGAAGAACTGAGAGATGGAGTGTTAGGCTGTCGGGGGCCTTGGAGGGAGCCCCCCCAGTCTGGGGGGGTGACCTTGGGCCAGGGGCTCGGAGCTGTGAAGGTACCCCACACAACCCAAGAGGTGTCCTGAACAGGAGCAGGAGAAGACAGCGGGGAACACTGCCGGGCAAGTCTTCAGGAGGGATCCAACAGGTGTTGGTGAATGACAGGCACAGTCAGGAGAGTTGGGAGAGGCATGCCAGGAGTGGATGTAGAGCCAGCGGGAGAGACTGTGATGTTGCTGGCATTGAAGTCAGGCGGCTGCAGCCAGGAGGGCTGTCAGAGTCTGCACAGGACTGACTGGGATCAGTAGTCCACCTCAATACAGCTAGCACGAAAGGACTTTCTTTCACCATCGGTTGCTACACCAGAGGGGCCCGCGGTCCCTGCCAGCAAATGGCGATTTCTCGGGTCTGACTGGATTAGAGTTGGGCCTGCCACGTGCTAGCTGTGCCAGGAACCAAGTATTGTACAGGAGAGAGAGAAAAACAGTCTACAAATAAGCGTTGTGCTGGAGGAGGCTGGAGCTCTAGAAGATGTAAATAGAGGTTCCAATTGCTCATATTGATTTCTGCTATTGATTCTGGGCATCCCATAATTCCCTTACCCCATCCAAGTTTAATCCCTCAATTAAATAACAAAAAAAAAACAAAGCTGATGGACTGTTCATTGTTTTGGAGTGTCTGGAAGTGAATGCCAGGTTGGGCAGGGTGACAGGTGGAACTACTACTTTCTGCAGACCCTACGGGGGTACCGCTACACATATAATCCTTTATGTAGCTGCCAAAGGAGGAGTGAAGGGAATGCTATAAGTCACCTAAATGACAGCTCTGGGTCTGCTGACATCACATCCAAGATGGTGGCACCCAGCAGCAGTTTCTGGGCTACACAAGGGACATATATTAAATACCATCCAAATAAATGAAATGCCCTTCCCAGTGTCCATTTTTAATCGGTGGGGAGTGCCCCTCTCCATTGCTGATCAGTGGTGAGTTCCCCCATTTTGTTGTTAATTAGTGGTGAGTATACCTTTTTAATTGCTAATCAGTGGTAAATAAACATTTCCATTGTTAATCGGTAGTGAGCACCCCTTTCCATTATTATTAGTGGTAAGTAACCCTTTCCATTGTTATAAGTGGTTAGTGCCCCTTTTCATTGCTAAACAGTAGTGGGTACCCCTTTTTGTAAGTGTTGAGTGAGTGCTCAGTAAAATAGGATATCAGTGTTTAGGGGTCACTTTCCTGAAAGAGAAGAACTCCACAGGTCCAGTGCTACTTGCACACAGGTCCAGCTCTGTTGATTGAGGTTGGCAATAGAACTATACAGATGCTGCTGGGCAGCAAATCGCTCCACCAGGTACTGCATGCAAAGAGTGTTACTAGAGCTAGAGAAAAGGCAGCACCTAAGTCTCCCATTTTGCTCCTTTGGGATTGTTGCTAGAAAAAGAAACTAGAAATGGTTGTGTCCATACCTTTATCTACACTAGTGGTCACCAAACTTCAGCCCTTTGCTTGCTTTTATCCGGTCCTAGGGGCACTATTTCTTCCACTGGTATCAACAATTGGGCATAATTCCTTCCATTGATATAAACGATGGAACACTATTCCTTCTACTGACACCAATGAGGGGGTTACTGTCCCTCCCACTGACAACAGTTATGGGTTTCACTATTACTCCCACTGACACCAATGACACTATTCCTACCTTTGACACCAATTATGGGTCACTGTTACTCCCACTAACACTAATGATGGGGCACTTTTCCTCCTAAGAACACCAATGATGGGGCTCTTTCCCCCCTAAAAACACCAATGATGGGGCATTATTCCTTCCACTGGCACAAGCAATAGGGCATTATTCCTCCAATTAATACCAATGGTGAAGCACTATCCCTCCCACATATACCTGTGACAGGGCACTATTCCTCCTTCTACAGGCCACAGACCACGGGTGCTATGTAATTTCTTTACTCCCAGTGACCACCAAGCTTGGAGCATTGTTTATCACTGATGTTTGGGGCATTTTCTACTCCCACTGGCCACAGTCTGGCCCCCTAATCTCTGAAGGACAATAAAATGGTCTTTTGTGTAGAAACTCTAGAGACCCCTGATCTACACCAAAGTCATTGACAATGGTGCTATACTTTGTAGGGAATTGTTTCTTTTTATATATTCTATGGGACACATATGTAACATACCCCCCATCAGCTCATTAATGGGGGGGGAGCAGGGTTGAAAGGAATGGCGTAATATACCTTTAGCTTACACAGTCCATCAGACACAGGATCGCAGGTCTGACAAGCTCCATCATACAAAGTCATTGATTTAATGTTACTGAAGACCTCGCCATCGTTGGAGACCTGCACATAGAGATGTGGAATGTAAATTGCTTCTCAATAACACATAATAATACAGTGCAATTGTACAGAGTGGAGTTTTACTTCAAACAGTCAGAAACATAATAATAGCTGCAAGCTGCATTCCCTTCACTTAAGATTTAAAGAAGTACTTTGTGATGGCAGAGCTGATACAGTAAAACTAAAAACGAACTATAGTCAATCTAAAGCCAAAACTTTTTTTTTAGTTTTGGATAAAATGTAGAAGGATTAGAAGCCCTGTAAAGATTTTATTGCTGCCTGTGTTCCCAACAGGAAAGATTCCCTCTCTTTATTTCTCCTGGAAACCATTGTCAGTGGGACAGAAACTGGTGGGAAAGTCAGCCTAGCATAGCAAACCTTTCTTAGTTCGAACAAAAGATTCAAGAACCTCTTGCTATTGTATGAAATTGCCAAGTCCAAAACTCAAATCTCTTTTGCAACCTCCCTACTAATATTTTGAATAAATCATATAGAAATGTTCAGGTTGGCAACTAAACAATCCAGTACAACACAAGGACAAAGTTAGACCATGTCAGGCTCTTGATATTCTTCACTTTTCACTATGCAAATCTCAACATGCTCTGTTTCCCTATTGCCTATTGGTCCTTCAACAGGATGGGAAATCTCAATGTCCACGAGAAAACTGTAGGAGAAGGAGGGGAAAAGAAGAAGAGCCAGCGCTCAACTTTATCAACAAAAGTTGAAACTGGCCTTTAAAAGGGTATTGTGATTCAGAGCTCTGAGGCACTCAAGAAGTTATGTGAAGGTGTTTGCCAGTTCCAGATGGTTCCTGTGCTTTTTTTTATTCTTCCAATCTAGGTAGTGTGATCATTAAGTAATCATTATGATGACTTACTCCATGTTGTCCAGGTGGATCTCAACCTCTGAAAGGTTGCCTACCGCAGGCACAGGCGGTTTAATGGGCGGAAAGATGTCCACCATGACGCAAGAAGTGGGCATCCAAGAACGCAAATGAAGGATGCAAATGTGGAAAATGAAAAGGTTATGGGAATCTGTTCGGAGGAAAAGAGCAGAACTCTGGCCTGACAAGTGAATTCTCCACCACATCAATGCTCCTGGCCATGAAGCATTAAGGGGTTCACAAGTTCCTTGCCCAGAAATCCATTCCGAAACTTGTCTAAACTCCTTATTGCCCTGAGAAGGTGGGGAAAAGAAGAAGGGCCATCGGTTAACTTCCTCAACAGAAGTTCAAACTAGCCTTTAAAAGGGTATTGTGATTCAGAGCTCCGAGGCACTCAAGAAGTTATGTGAAGGTAAAAGGGTGACAGCAGGGTAATTGGGATTATAGCGGTGCCCAAAATAATGAATACATAAGTTATATAAAAATAAAAATTTATTACATAAAACAACAACAAATATAAGATTCAGTAAAAATTAGCAGAGCATGATACAAATCATGTTTATAGTTACTGATATCCGTATATTGTGGGTGATCAGTACTTGATGTAATATCCCAACATGTTTCACCAACAATGGCTTTCTCAGGGGTTTTTTACAGACCATCAATATTCCATAGGGAGCATCAGATGAAAACACAGAGCAAGTCCACAGAATTAGGAAGGGGAGGGGCAATGTGTGATCACAGGGAATATACAGGGACCAGGAAGACTCCGCTTTAAACATAGATTAGTGCAGGGGCGCAAACAGATAACAGCAATCATGCAATATGGAGCTATCACATAATGATCAAGGAACGCATACATGCTGCAAGATATACACTGAGACGCATCTCCACACCCGCCGGGCATCGTACCTACTAATTTAATGAGGATTGGGGATTATACCCTGTCCAAATTACCTAACAACTAGCTTCCTGACACTAATATTCAGCAATACAATAGAAAGGTACTCAACAAGACAATACACAGGTACTCGCCGTCCACGTGCACTCGCAGTCTACAGGCACTCGCAGACCATGAGCACTCGCAGCCTACGTGCACTTGCAGAAGACGTGCACTCACAGCCTACGTGTACTCGTAGACCACGTGCACTCGCAGACCACGTGCACTCGCAGCCTACGTGCACTCGCAGACCACGTGCACTCGCAGCCTACGTGCACTCGCAGCCTATGTGCACTCACAGACTACATGCACTAGCAGGCTACGTGCACTCAAAGACCACGTAGACTCGCAGCCTATGTGCATATGGTGCATATATGGTCCACTAAGCTACATTAACATGTTGCTATTTAATAATACATTGCTGGATCCTTAATTCTCTAACCTTAATTCTCCAACCAGATGATATCAATCAGCACTCACACTGTTTGTAAACTGGTATTAAAACGAATTCCCTCAAGATTATGGAAAAATGCAATACCTTGACTCTCCACCTTGCAATTGGTTTGTCATCCACTGGTTCCATTCCATGAGCTTGGCTGGCATCTACAGGAATCTGGCAGTCAATGGCTCTGGAATTCCTGAAAGTAGCATCCATGAGCACTGGCTCAAGAAGGATCCATTTGCCACCACTATACTGGGAGTATGGGAAGAATGCACAAGTGTAAAAAATGGTTTAGTCACGCATTCATTTAAAGTGGACCTAGACAAAGACAAACAGACTTTCAAGCAGGGTGAGACAAGCCAGTTGTGAATGACAGACCATTAACAGTAGATATTCTGCAGCTGATCTTTTGCCTAAGCATGCTTTGAAATCCATTCTACAGCAGTACGTGCCTGCAGGGAGGCCACCATATATGTGGAGTTGAAAGCTATCACTGAGAAGCTCCTTCTGTTCCTAGGTCCCACCCTTTGATAATATGACACATGCAATCCAGTAGTCAGAAGCAGGAGTGGGTGGGATCTGCCTCTGTTAATGTAAAACTCCTGATAGGCCCCTGTAAACCTTGGAGAACAGAGTGTGACTAGGCAGTGCCACCATGCAAGAGTGTTCCATTGCTTCTAAAAAGGAATTTTTTTTGCTAAAGATACATTTTTCTACTGTGCTAATGAATCCATGGAGCCAAACTTTGGATTTTTGGTGTAGCTCCGCTTAAATAATTCTAGTGTGTCTGTCTGAGAAGTGTTAAAGTTGCATATACACTTGTGGAGGGTGATAAAACTCTTCTGATCTCCTGGTCCTTGGTCTACTAAGGCACATCATTAAACATGCAATATATCCACCTTTAGCTTTCCTGCTATAAAGAATCTAATGATGTACCTTCTATTCCCACCCATCCCCATGCACCTGATGTTATATTTTACTTTTTATGAGGCAACCAAGTAAAAAGTCAAACTACACTCACTGAACTGAGATTTCATGATATTTGAAGGCATACATAGGTGAATTAAGGGCCTATTTGGTATATATTAACATAAAGTTGATCTCCTAAGCATCAAATAGAATGCCGTTAACACGAATGCTACTCAACAAACACAACATTTGCCACCAAACAGTGACCTCACAGGAGCTACATACCTGTTGCTTGGTAAATTCACATTTAAGGCTGGCTGATTCTTTGAATCCCGTCCCAAAGACTCGTACAGAGGTGCAGTCGTATCTCCGAACATCACAGAGCCCAGAATTTTCAAGCTCAGAAATTTCAGGACCCTGGTCTTTACAAAGTAAAAGAAGACAACATGTTAATTGAAATATATCACCCTGCCTGTCCAAATTGCCCATTTGAATGGTGGACTTGGACTACAATGATACACTTCGACCATGATCTTTGGTTTGGGCACCGGTAGACATGAGTAAACTCCAGGCAAACTACAAATTTATAAAGTACAGTATGTACAGAATTTGGTTAGTGATGTGGGTAAGGGACCAAAACTTTACAGCACCACATCCCTTGATAATGAAAACTTAAAAATAGCTTATTGGGACTTTAGAGGTGCACAATATAGACAATGACAGACTTAAAATCATACACGCTAATGACATAATCTTGTCTGTTTTTATTGCCACAGCGGTGTAAAGATGTATATTTCCGACATGTTTGGGGCTTCTTCATGGAAAAAGATAACTACTAACGTTCTGAAAACTATATTAAAAAGAAAAATATATAAGTGAAAGTGATTTTGTCTTTTTGATATACTTTTCAGAATATTAGTGGTTATCTTTTTACCCTAAAGAAGCCCCAATTGGGCGAAACATGTTAGGAATATACATCTTTACACCGCTGTGGCAATAAAAACACACAAGACATTAGTGTGCATGATTTTAATATGGAATGCCTTTAAACTGTGATTCAATAAATTGTGTAGTTTATGTTTATGAAGTCTATCATTATCTATAATGAGCAACTCTAAAGTCTCAATAAGCAGTTTTTTATGTACATAATTTGTTTTGCCTGTGAAATTACTTTTTGATTTGTCCAGTTTTTACTGAAGTTTACAGAGCCATTTCAGATTGGACAGACAAGTTGGTGAAGCTGCTGCAGTTAAGTAAAAAAACTGAATAGTCATCTCCCTACTCCTAGTCTGTGAATGGACACTGAAGGAGCAGGGTTAGTCTTTTTAGTTCATCGCTTTCCTAAATATTATTATTATTATACAGGATTTATATAGCGCCAACAGTTTACGCAGCGCTTTACAATATAAAAGGGAGACAATACAGTTATAATACAATAAAATACAAGAGGATTAAGAGGGCCCTGCTCAGAAGAGCTTACAATCTAATAGGGTGGGGCAGGTGGTACAAAAGGTTGTAACTGTGGGGAATGAGCTGATGGAAGTGGTAAAAGATTAGTTGATAGGCTTTGAGACGTGATAGGCTTTCCTAAAGAGATGAGTTTTCAGGGATCGCCTGAAGGCAGCAAGAGTAGGGACGGTGGAGGTAATGAGTTCCAGAGGTTGGGAGAGGCTCTGGAGAAATCCTGGAGATGAGCATGGGAGGGGGAGATGAGGGAGCTTGAGAGTAGGAGGTCTTGAGAAGAGCAAAGAGGACGATTTGGGTGATATTTGAAGACAAGATTGGTGATGTAGCTCGGGGCATAGTTGTGAATGGCTTTGTATGTTGTGGTTAGTATTTTGAATTTAATTTGCTGGGTGATTGGGAGCCAGTGTAGGGATTGGAGGAGAGGGTTACAGGATACTGTGTGGTTGGTAAGGTGGATAAGTCTGGCAGCAGCATTCATGATAGACTGAAGAGAGGATAGCCTATGGAGAGGCAGGTCAATGAGAAGGGAGTTGCAATAGTCAAGGCGAGAGATAACAAGGGAGTGAATAAGGAGCTTGGTGGTTTCATTTGTTAAAAAGGGGCGAATTTTAGAGATGTTTTTAGAGATAATTTCTTCAAACTTTTGACAACGATTGGACTTGGGGCTGAAATGTCAAGTCAGAGTCTAGGATTACACCTAGTACCCTGGCGTGAGGGGAGGGACTGATGGTTGCATTGTTGATTTTGATGGAAAAGTCATAGAGGGGGGCACGGGTGGGGGGGGGGGGGAATATTAATAGCTCAGTTTTAGAGAGATTTAGTGGTGCGACATCCATGCTGATATGTCAGTTAGTAAGTTAGTAATGCAAGAGGAGACTGAAGGAGTGAGGTGAGGAGTAGACAGATAGATTTGGGTGTCATCGGCGTATAAGTGGTATTGGAAGCCGTGGGCAGTTATCAAGTGACCAAGTGAGGAGGTGTAGATAGGGAAGTGAAGTCCATCTCAGGTGGCTTCCTGTGATGGTGTGCCAACAATGCTGTGCTGCTTTTAAATTCAAAGAAATCTCTTTCTGCGGGAAGACCAGCACTATACAGACCATAATCCACCCGTGTCCAGTGAGGGCAGTGAGCGGGACATTTTTATCTGGAAGCAGAGGAAGCAGAGCGGTGCTATCCTTAAGCCTTGGATCAGGACATGGACTGTGTGAAGCCTGCTGTGCAGTAAAGAGCCACAGGCTGATAATACCACTAGAGACAAAGAGGGAAGCCCTTTGTGCCTGGTGCTGAGACAGACACTCTCTGCTTGTACAGGACTGGTGAGCGGCTGCTGGCCAACCATACACTGCAGCCTAACAGAGGTACAGACTTGCCTGCTAGGAACATTTGACTTTTGCATGCACCAACTGTTAAAGGGACACTGCCTAGAGTGCTCCAGCACAATGTTTTGGGCCCCAACGAGCTAGCCAGCATAAGGTTTAGTACATGTGGACTACTGACAGTTGAATGCTGCTGCAGTAACCACTTATTGGTCCTCTCCACCATCTTAGCTAGGCCACCTTGTGCAGGTTAAAGAATGAGGTGTACTATAAAGTTTTCATATTTGGCAGCTTGCTATTCATCTTAGTTAATCACTACAATATTTCTGTTTGCTAATGTTTGATCGTTTAACTGCTACGTTATAATCTGTGATGATGAACCCATTTCAGTACCGCAACATCTTCATGATATATATACGCAAACATCATTTCTCCTTCCTCACACCGATTACAGTATGCTTGACTAATACTTAAACTGATCATTTTCTGGTGTATATGTGTTGCTGAGTTAGTGAGTTTGGGGATATTTATAAGCACAGATGTCTGCATCCATCTTCTTAGCCCAATCAAGTGTGTCAGAGGGTACATAGTTGTTCAGAGCCATGGGCACAAGAACAGAGGACCTGACACATCAAGTAGCTCCTTTGGGGGTAGGGGCTACATTTATAAGCGTTGTTCATCACATAGTAACAGGATCTGGTACTTGTTTAGACTGCCATACAGGAGCCTTTGGTTGTAATTTAAGATGGCTCCATAAAAAGTTACAATTAGAGAGAGAGAGAGTCGAACAGAAAACAGATTCTGCTGTTCCCTAACCATGGAAGTCTCCACTCCTCTGGTAAGAGTTTCTGTAAGATTTTGGAGTGTATCTGTGTGAATTTGTGCCTGCCCGGCCAATAGAGCCTTTGTGAGGACTTGGAAATGGCATTCTAATTCATCCTTAAGGGTTTCATTAGGGTTAAGTTAGGGCTCAGTGCAAGTTGCTCAAGTTTCTTCATACCAAACTGGTCAGACATGTCTTTATGGAGCTGTCTTTGTACATAGGTGTACATGGGCAACTAATGTAAGGTTTTAACTACAAACAAAGCACCAACTTACCAGACAAAACGCTACAGTCATATGAACTATAACCATTGAAGCACGCACAGCCCCATTCCATACACTGTCCATTGCCACTGCACATGTTGGGACATTTCAGGGCTAGAATGATGGGGTCAATGGGTATCTGAGAGTGTTTTCCTTTATCATGTCCGAGTTCCAAAAGTTTCCTTTCACACTCGTTCTCCAGTAGGGCCTCCCCTGCTTCCACCCAGCCAAGGTCGTCCTTCAGCATAATATCCATGATGCACATATCAACCACATTCATGAGTCTCTTCTCTAAAAACCCAACACACAGTCTCCCAATGCTCGCATTAAAGACTGCCTCTTGGCAAACTGCCGAAGCGTATGAATGAGTCAGTCCTGATGGAGTTGGCCAAGAAGGATGAAATGCACGATGTGAGTCACTGGTGTGATCTTCAGGGAAGAAGTAGCTGAATCCTTCCAAGTCAGTTTGGCTGAGGCTTTGATATGGAAATGTTTGCAGATACTCATAGTAATTCTGACGTTTAGTCCGATTCCTAACATGTCCTTTATGATCCCATCGGTTTTCTTGGTTCTTGTTGCTTCCATGGGATTGAGATGATCTTCTGGAAATCACATTTCTTTTCAATTCATTCTTGAGTTCTTTTGGATCGCTAGGATCATTATGAAGGTCCTCCTCACTAGGTGATGTGTCATGTTGTATTGAAACATCGGGCAATGAACGCTTGCTTAGCTCTCGTTCTGGATCAGTGTAGGTGTACTCATTGGTAACATCAAGTGCAGGTATTATGGAGGGAAACCTTACGTTCTCCATACCACTGCAGAGAGAAGCATCTTGGGAATTGCTGAAAAGCATGTTCATAGATGAATGCAGCAGGTTTGTATCTGCCATGCAGCTGCAAAAATCCTTTTTTTTAGTGATTGGTGGTGTGAACTCTGGTATTTTGTCAAAGAAACTTTCTCCAGCAGCAATTCTGAGGGAAAATATAACAAAAAAAAAATATTAAATGGTAAAGTTCAAACTACAGGCAAACAAGTAAATGCATCAATGGAATGCATGCCCTTATTAGTTGTTTGACCAGCTAAAGGATTTGCATTTATGTCCATGAATAAGCATGATTACTGTATACTGTATACAACTGCTACACCCACTATTTTTAATTTGTTAATAAAATTTCAGTCCCGAGTTCAAATCCCAGTTGACGCCTTCTAAGGAGAAACGCAAGGGGCGGAGCCAGCGGTGTAACGTCAGCACGCATGTGCTGATCGAGTAGTGTGGCGGCCATGTCTGTGAGTAATGTCTTTGCCTTGAAAACTCAACCAGTCTTTAGGTGCAATGCTTTATGTTTTTAAATAAACGGTTTAACAAATATGCACTATGAGCTCTCCTCTTTGCTTTTGACATATATATCTGTTGGAGCTGGAAAGTTGATCCTATCAGGATATCTGTGAACCTGCTTGGGAGTGAGCTGTGGCTCTTCTTATAGAGGATACTTTCTAAGCATGCTGGATCCCCTTTGGGGAATCATATGTTTTCATAAGGGACCTGCTGATCGGCTGTGTGCACACAGCTTAGAGCTCTGTGTTGACAATCAACACAGGGATCTGTACAGAGGGAAATGCTTTGCAGGGATGAGAAACTAAGAGATCTGTTAGTAAAAGCAGCACACTTTACACATATTACACATTTAACCCCTTGATCGCCCTTAATGTTAACCCCTTCACAGCCAGTGTCATTAGCACAGTGACAGTGTATAGTATTATCACTGATGACTGTATTGGTGTCACTTGTGATGTCAGTGGCAGTTAGTCAGTTCCCCCCAGGGTCAGTTAGTGTCAGATTTCCCGCCGCACTATCACAGTCCCATTATAAGTCACTGATCACCGCCATTAGTAGTATAAAAAAAAATCCAGTATGTATGCCATAGTTTGTAGACGCTATAACTTTCATGCAAACCACTCAATATACACTTTTTGGGATTTTTTTTAATCAAAAATGTAGCAGAATACTGGTGTAAGGGGTGTGTGTGAGGGGGGCTGAGAGCGTACAGGTGTGAGGGGGGCTGAGAGCATATTGGTGTGAGGGGGGTGTGAGGGGGGCTGAGAGCTTACAGGTGTGAGGGGGCACTGAGAGCGTACAGGTGTGAGGGGGGGGTGTGCAGGGGGTCTGAGAGCATACAGGTGTGAGGGGGGTGTGAGGGGGGCTGAGAGCTTACAGGTGTGAGGGGGGGGCTGACAGTGTACAGGTGTGAGGGGGACTCAGAGCGTACAGATGTAAAGAGTGGTTTGAGGGGGGCTGAGAGCATACAGGTGTGAGGGGGCTGAGAGCGTACAGGTGTAAGGGGGGGCTGTGAGGGGAGGGCTGAGAGCGTACAGGTGTGAGGGGGGGCTAAGAGCGTACAGGTGTGAGGGGGGCTGAGAGCATACAGGTGTAAGGGGGGCTGAGAGTATAAAGGTGTGAGGGGGGCTGAGAGTGTACAGGTGTAAGTGGGGGTGTGAGGGGGCTGAGAGTGTACAGGTGTGAGGGGGGCTGAGGCACTAAAGAACTTGGTGGGATGGCTAGTGGGTGGATTTTGTGGGGCTGCCAGTGGGCGGGCCCTGGGGAATGTTGGTGGTCAGGCTCGGGGGGGCCCAGGCCTAAAGCTGTGTAAGGGGCCCCACAATTTCTAATGGCTGCCCAGCATGTGTGTTTTGTATGCGATTATTTAAAAAACATTTTAATGTTGCTACCTTATTGTGGATTCATAAAACAGAGCCTAAAGCCCAACTGAAGTCACAGAAATTATATTTATTCAGATATTGTACTAACACACCCCATTTCCAAAGTATCACCTTCACTCTCCTGCTGTAAAAGTTGTGCAATGTGTCTAATTATGTCTGTGTTGTCCAATAGGCACTATGTTTTGACCACACTGCCCAGCACACTTCATAATCTAACTTCTCTGGTGAGACCCGTCGTTTCCTCTGCACTACATTCTGGTAAGGAGGGGTGTGACTTTCTCAGCTCTGCCAGCACAGAGCACTGGAGTGAAAGCACAGGAAGTGCATGCTCAGAAACAAAGGTGTTGTAAGTAACTTCCAAGTAAAGCTCAGTTAAAAATCATGACATGGTAATACAGGACTGAGCGCTGTAGTAAGAGCACAGAGAGCCCTGGAGTAAAAGCATGGGAAGCACATTCTTAGAAAAAAGGCATCGTAAAGCCTAGTACACATGGGCCAAATGTTGGGTGGTGTTTCAATAGAAACCGGTCGACATTCGACCGAAGTGTACGGCAACTGGTCCGTCAGAGGCTTCTATCGAAGGATCGTGACCGCAAAAGGTCTGCCGACCGGCACCCGGTCAATGCACTCAGCCAATGGTTGAAAGCACTGACTGGAGTGTTCTGGCACGGGGGGGGGGGGGGGGGGTTGGGGGCGTCCCCCTGTCAGGGGACATTGTTGTACTAACATCAGATTGTTAGTATAGCGGCTCCTCCTGAGCAGTTAGTTTTTTTTTTTGTTCTACCCAAAGTGTGCAAGGCTTTAGGCTTTTCCAACTGAAGTTCAGGTAAAAATCATAAGATGGTAATATATATAAGGACTATATAGAATGAGAGAATGCAATTTAACTTCAACAGGTTGTAATCCAAGTGCATATTTCTTACTTCCAATGGTTGATGAAGTACAAGTGGCTGTGTGATGTTTCCTCCAGCTGGGCTCCTTTGGTGTCATGGAAATCATTATTAGGGTTTCCATCGAACGTCCCACAAAGTCCCAGCGTCTCCTTAAAGTCCGAGCTCGGAGCTCTGAGTGTTAAACTCATCCCCCATTCACTAACATCGGCTCGGACAAAAGCTCCCGAGGAGAAGGAGATCTAAAGAAAATGTAGAAAGTGAACCAAAGAATATGATGGAGGTCACAAGAACAATATAGTCTTCATGGAAATGGGTTATACTCTAATACTATAGCAACACATACAGTACATTACACTCGTGGCTATAGGCTTATTCTTTGGACAAAGGATGATGAAGCTGATGTACTGCTCACCATGGTTGAGTAAAGGCATATTGGCTCAGATAAAGTCACTAAAGCCGGTCATAGACAGTTCAAATCTTGGCCAGTTCAGTAGGGCTCGTACGAGATTTGAACCATGTATGGGCAGGCTAATTGTACTCAAGTTGATCGATCGAGCCCCTTCAGTAAAACCAGCTGTAGGATTGTTCTTGCGATTATTGCCAGTGGCTGTAGCCGCTAGCAATAACCACTGTGTTTTCTCCCGGCTGGGGACGGCTCACCCCGCAGCCCACCACTGCATAGTAGCCCATCAAGTATAACTTACCTGAAAACAAAGCCTGCGATGTCACCGCTGTCCCCACTAGCAGTGAGCCTCCATCTTCACCCCTCTTCCTTCCAGGGCCGCGAACTCCGGTTCTGTGACTGGCCGGAGTCGCGTGACGTCACTCCCGTGTATGCGCGAGGGAACCGCCAGTCACGGCTTGACCCCCCTTAGAAACGGCACGATCTGCCCTTTCTAAAGTGCGCATGCGCCATAGACACACGTTTATTGTAGATATCTCCTAAACTGCGGAGGTTTAGGAGATATTTCCTGTACCTACAGGTAAGCCTTAATATAGGCTTACCTGTAGGTTAAAGTGGTTGTACACGGTGTACAACCACTTTAATAGCTAGTGTGGTCCTGAACACCCAGAAACCCTTGTGTCTGAAGCAGAGCCTTGGAAGTAACTATGACTGAACTCTGATGATGCTCTTGTTCTCCTACAACATGGTACATTCAAAATTAAAGCACCCCCCACCCAAAGATAACTTTACCATACTCTGCTCCCCATGGTCCTTCCAGGTATGGGAGAGCATGTGACTTTTCCCCCTCCCTTCCAGGATGAAGCCATCCGCTAAGCCTGAACACATTGAGCAGGTCATTCCCCTGTTTAAGCTCTGACAAATACTGACACTGAACTTACATAGAGTTTAGACCCATTGAACACTTGGGGGTAGATTTACTACAGGTAAATCGACTGTGCACTGTGCATGGGCATTTGTCTCAGAGCTTAGGAAATGAGGGGGAGCGCTGCTGACTTCCATCATACAATCATGTCCAGGCAAAAATGCTGTTTTTTTTATTGTCCTTGCATGTGGTTGGGTGCTCTTTGCAAAGTGAGGCTTCACCTCATTCACTAAGCTCTGGAGCAAATGTCCTTGCAGAGTGCACAGTCTATTTTACTTTAGTAAATGGCCCCCATTGCGCTCAATGTGGTAGGCTAAAAATAATGGGATTAATACTACTTTAAAGTGTTTGTTAACCCATATCTATAAATCACTGTCAGCCCCTCTATAATAGGCAGACATAGCATATAGTACCTGTCTTTTATAAAAATGAGGGGCCAAGCTCTCCCTCTGACGTCAGCCTCGGAGATCACATAACCGCTCAGCCCCTCCTGCAGTAGCCCTGGAAACCGGCCGAGAGTCACGTGACCCACCTGAAGATCACGCTAAATCTGTATTTAAAAGCCTTGTTTTTATAAAAGATTTATACAGTGTGCTATGCCTGCCTATAAAACAGGGCTGGCAGTGAGCATTTATAATTTTTTATTTGTACTAATAGCGGCAGCGGGGGGGGGGGGGGGACAGATACACAGACACAGAGCTGACAGGAAGGGAGGAGGGGGTGAGGGGGAGACAGGAGAGATGTGGATGATGAAGGGACCTACACTGACCATGGTTTTCAGGGCTCAGCAGCCAGAGAGGGGGATACAGGAAGTGGCAGGTTCAGGGAAGATTTTTTTTTTTACAGTTTAGAGGGGGACAAATTACACAGCACAAGCACTGTGCTGTTTAATCTTCTTTAAGGGACCAGGATCTCTATTTTTTTTTTGGGTGGTTAAAGAAAAAAACCTGGCTGATCCTGACAGTTTCTCCCCACCCCTCTGTAAACTGACCACGGTGTATCATGGCTGCTGAGACCAGACACCGTGGTCAGTTTAGTTGCCTCTGTCATCAGCAGCCTGCTATCAGCTCTCCTCGCTGCTCCTGTGTCCTCCTCCCCCCTCCCCTCTCTGTCTGTGTGTGAACCGCCCCTCCCCCCTCCTGCTGCTCTCATAACACTAACCTGTATACACCATCAGCACTGCTTCCAATTGCAGTGTCCCCCTCTGTGAATGGTTTATAAATATAAATGCTGTAAATACCTCATTCAAGAGCCGAGATTGCGATCACATGACCGGCCAGCTCTCTCTCCTCCTCCCCTCCAGACTGACATCAGCAGAGGAATCTCAGCCCCGCCCGCTGCATCTCTCAGAGGAGAAAAGGAGAAAGCTGGCTAGTCATGTGATCACAATCTCGGCAGTGAAATTAAGTATTTGCAGCATTTATTTTTATTAATCACACACATTGGGGGACACTACAACAGGAGGCTGTGCTCATGGTGTATACAGGTTAGAGTGGCTTAACAACCATTCTAAACATTTTAACTGAAAAGCCTAGCACAGATTTTCATGAAATCATCAGTTATTCTGCGGTTCAGGACAACCATGAAGACCTGGCAGAGGACTAAAAGAGTTTGGATGTAGTTGCCCTTTTCTGAGCTTTGGAGATGAGGACTGTGACATACTGTCCGGCACCCAGCTTGGGTGCCTCCATCAAGATACAGCTTCCTCCACTCCGGAACCAGGAACCGGGCATTGTAGCTGAACACTGCATCCAAGAACTATACGACACTAGCGTAGGTGCAACCTGGAACTCTCTTTGATGTAAATTCACAAATAATATATACCACACAAAATCAGGTAAGAGCCTGATCACAATCCCCTAACAATGCAAACCGTAAACAGTAGCATCACTAGCACATCTAAAGGAACAGCCATCAGCTAACAGAGATCTAAATAACAACTACCGTATTTATCGGCGTATAACACACACCCCAAGTTTAGGAGGGAAGTTTAAGGAAAAAAAACTTACATTAAAATGCCCATTAATGCAGCCTTATCTGTCCATCTGCAGCCTTTTCAGTGTCAGTGCAGCCTTGCCCCAGTGCAGTTTTGTCAGTACAGCCTTGTCAGTGCAGCTTTGCCCCAGTGCAGTTTTGTCAGTGCAGCCTTGTCAGTGCAGCTTTGCCCCAGTGCAGCTTTGCCCCTCGGGTATGTGTATCTCGGCTCCGACGAGAGCTGAGATACACATAACAGAGTGTTCTCGGCTTTTTTTGGCGCCGCTCACAGTCACGCCCAGTCCCGTCCTATGATGGACATAACACAGGTCCAAGGGCGGGACTGGGCGTAACGGCGGCGCCGAAAAAAGCCGAGAACACTCGGGTATGTGTATCTCGGCTCCAAAGTATCCCTGCAGTCTCGGCGCAATATTTGAATCTACTCACGGCTGTGTATGTCGGCAGCAACTGCGGCAATTGCCGCGATCGCTCTGATGACACAAAATCGGCGGGGATCGGCCTATAACACGCACCCACGATTTTCCCCTGTTATATGCCGATAAATACGGTAGTCACCTAAACAAGCCTAGGTGACCGAGATTACCGCCCACCCAGACAATGCTTTGAATAATCGGGGATCCCACCCAATCTCAGACTGTCCCATACCAGTCTACAACAGTCTATGAGACAAAGCTCATACAATGTTCCAGCAGTCTGAAAAAGTAGAACTAATTTATCTTCATAGATTTCTTGAGGGAAATTGTTGATAAATATTTCTGTTGCAAGTGGAGGGACTTCTTCAACCCAGTCTGCAGGAGGGCCACCATATTTCCTCCTCATTAACCTTTACAAGATTAATATTACACCCTTCTATCCACTCCAGAGTAACTATAGACCTGTTAGTTTAACTTCTATAGTTGGGAAGATACTGGAGCGTTTAATAAAAGACCACATAGACGAGTTCTTGCTGGAAAAAAACATTTTAAGCAACAGACAGCATGGGTTCATGAAAGACAGAAGTTGTCAGACAAACCTGATTTCTTTTTATGAAGAGGTAAGTAAAACCTTGGACAGAGGGGTGGCTGTGGACGTGGTTTATTTGGATTTTGCAAAAGCGTTTGATACAGTTCCGCACACACGGCTCATGTGTAAGTTAAAGTCTACCGGCTTGGAAATATCAGTTTGTAAATGGATAGAAAACTGGCTAAAAGACAGAATTCAGAGAGTAGTGGTTAATGATTCTTACTCTGAATGGTCTAAGGTTATCAGTGGCGTACCCCAAGGTTCAGTGCTGGGACCCTTACTCTTTAATATCTTTATAAATGATATTGGATCTGGGATCAAAAGTAACATTTCTGTCTTTGCAGATGACACCAAGCTATGCAGTGGAATAACGTCCTTACAGGATGTCTCCAATTTACAAGCTGACCTCAATGCTCTGTCTAATTGGGCGACTATGTGGCAGATGAGGTTTAATGTTGAGAAATGTAAAGTTATGCACTTGGGGGCTAAGAATATGCATGCATCATACATGCTAGGGGGAGTACAACTGGGGGAATCTGTAGTGGAGAAGGATCTGGGGGTTTTGGTAGATCATAAGCTCAATAATAGCATGCAATGCCAAGCTGCGGTTTCCAAAGCGAGCAAAGTTCTTTCTTGTATTAAGAGAGGTATGGACTCCAGAGAGAGAGATATCATTTTGCCCCTGTTCAAATCATTAGTAAGACCTCATCTGGAATATGCAGTTCAGTTTTGGACACCAGTTCTCAAAAAGGATATCGGGGAACTGGAGAAAGTGCAGAGAAGGGCAACCAAACTGATAAGAGGCATGGGGGAGCTCAGCTATGAGGAAAGATTAGAGGAACTGAATTTGTTCACTCTTGAGAAGAGGAGAATAAGGGGGGATATGATCAACATGTTTAAATATATAAGGGGTCCATATAGTGAACTTGGTGTTGAGTTATTCACTTTACGGTCAACACAGAGGACAAGGGGGCACTCTTTACGACTGGAGGAAAAGAGATTTCATCTCCAAATACGGAAAGGTTTCTTCACAGTAAGAGCTGTGAAAATGTGGAATAGACTCCCTCCAGAGGTGGTTCTGGCCAGCTCAGTAGATTGCTTTAAGAAAGGCCTGGATACTTTCCTAAATGTACATAATATAACTGGGTACTGACATTTATAGGTAAAGTTGATCCAGGGAAAATCCGATTGCCTCTCTGGGATCAGGAAGGAATTTTTTCCCTTGCTGTAGCAAATTGGAGCATGCTCTGCTGGGGTTTTTTGCCTTCCTCTGGATCAACTGTGGGTATAGTATTGGGTATATTGGATTGTACGTTTTTTTTTTTTTTGTTTTTTTTTTTGTTTTTTTTTTTTTTTTTATGGTTGGACTGGATGGACTTGTGTCTTTTTTCAACCTGACTAACTATGTAACTATGTAACTATGTAAGAAGGGAAGCTTTATTGTCGTTATTCAGAGAATTAATCCAAGCCTCGCGTTCATCACATTGTTGTCCATTATTAGAGAATGATCTGCTCTCTCCATGGGATCAGATGCTGAACTGAACTCTTTTCTATGCTCTGACCGGAGGAAGCAGACAAAATGGGCCATAATCAATGGGTAGGAGGCTTGCCCCATGTCTCCTCCAAAAGCCTGTCCCACTTTAGTCTGTCACAAGGACACAATAGCTGATTTAAAGTGGTTGTAAACCCACTAACAAAAAGAAATAAAAAAATAAAACCTGCAAGACAAAGGCATAAGGAACAAGTAGGCATAACATACTGGCTTATTATGAATTACTTTCCTTAGATCGAAGCCCCCGCAGCGGTCCTCGTACACCACTCTGGCCGGCGACATCGCTCCCGGAGTTACTTCCGGGTATCGCTGGCTCTGGCGCTGTGATTGGCCGGAGCTGCAATGAGGTCACTCTAGCGCATGCGCGCGGGAGCTGCTGGTAACGGCATACTACCTGAAGCAACGGTACGAACGTGCCATTGCTTCAGTGCGCTCGTGCCGATGACGCCGTGCAGGTTGAGGAGATATCCGGGGTAGCTACAGGTAAACCTTATTATAGGCTTACCTGTAGTAAAAAGTGGATGTAAAGGGTTTACAACCACTTTAAAGTGGTTGTAAACCTCAGACATAAAATATGAACAAAGCATTTCCCTCTATAGTGTGTACTTGTCTCAATCCATCTCTCCTAGCACCAAAGCCAAGAGTCTCGGAGTCATCTTTAAATCAGGAATGACAATGGATGCACAAATAGGATCAGTGGTGTGCGGATCCCACCATCTCCTCCGCCTGCTTCGCAGACTCATCCCCTTCATCCCAGAAGAGGACAAAGCGGCAGTTGTGGGAACAATCATCAATTCCCAACTCGACTACGCTAACTCGCTCTACGTAGGACTACCCCAATATCAGCTTGCGCGCTTGCAACTCATCCAAAACACGGCGGCAAGACTGTTAACAGGAAAAAAGCCCTGGGAATCCATCTCCCCATCCCTAAAGAGCCTACACTGGCTAACTGTGAAGAATCGGATCACATTCAAGACCCTCTGCCTTACCCACAAATGCATACAAGGAAACGATCCGCTATATCTCCCGGAAAAAATAAAAACACTACACACCGAACCGCAGTCTTCGATCAGCTAACCAAAACCTCCTCATCATTCCCAAATACCGCTACAAAGCAAAGGGGAACGAAGATTCGCAGTCCAAGGACCTCGACTATGGAATGCTCTTCCAACCAACGTCCGCATGGAAGAAAACCATCAGGCCTTCAGGAAAAAACTAAAGACCTTCCTTTTCTAGAAGCTGACTACAGAGAATACATCTAGCGCCTTGAGGCGATTTAGTTCGCATTTGCAGCGCTTTACAAATCATTCATTCATTCATTCATTCATTCATTCCTGTCAGCTGCCTCCTTCCTCTGCTATCTGCATGAGTTGCATCTGATAAGTTTTCCTGACACCAAGAGAAAAAAAGGTGACAGAGGAGGGAGCTCCAGCTGATTGACCGCCTCAGCTCTGTTCCTGTGTGCTGTGTGAAGAGGGGTATGTCTGTTCCCTCCAATCAGCTCTCAGAGCTCTCCTCACTGATTTCTGCAGAGTGTAACTTCAACTCTCCGCTCCCTGTTTTCTGAAAGCTCAGACAAGCTTTATAGATTATGGACTTTGAACGATGTAGACTGCAGATAAACAGGTACAACTTATATAGGAGGATTTGTTTAATCTCCCTGTATTACCTGAGGCCAGTCACTTCACTGGGTATATGGAAGGGTTTACAGCCACTTTAAGCTGGCCATAGATGAATCGAAATTCGGCCGGTTCAGCAGGAACATTTCAACCGAAAGAAGGTTACATAATGTATGGTCAACCTCTCACATGCTGGCCTGCGGAATCCTTTCTGTCCTCTTTTTCACCACAGCACACAAATCCTGGAATGTCTCGGAGGCTTTAACATGCAGAGTTACAGCTTACAGATTGCTCGTAATTTGCACCGTTACTAATCCACTAACTATCCTTGACCGCCCATCAGACACTCAACGCCGTGCAAGCAGATGTAACATTTCAAAATGATATGTCAATGCATCTGGAATGGAAACTGTATAGATGTGTCCCCTCTCTGTTATAAACTTGCAACGGACTTAAAATATTGGCAGCGAATATTACACAATGAGCAGATTCCGTCCAAGAGCGGAATTTTGTGATATAGCAAAAGGAAAACTGAAAAGCGACCATTGTCTGTTTCTCCTCTGTTTGCCAAAGCCTTTCCTTTGGCAACCTACAACATGCAACCTACACGCGGTACTCATGTATGAACATCAGATTCCTGGCAGACCAGGTCCTGCGTAAAAACATGAGGATGGGCTACATAGTAATTGCTTGTTTTTTTCACGCGTCCCTGTTCATAGGCATTAAAATTCTTCTAGCTTTTCTTGGGGTGCGGCACGTGCACGTATATGGGCGTATATATGTGTGCATAAAATACTGCCCAGCAACACAGAGTTTTGTATTTTTTCTTTTATTGATCTATACCCGCTTCACGTAGTATGGTGGCAGAGCGTTTCTCCGGCGCTGGATCACGTATCTAGTACATGATCCAGCACTTCCAGATAGGGGGTACGTGTGCTCGCAGCTGCTGCGCCGGCTATGCTGTAATTAGTCATGGCACAAGCTGATCAGCGACTGCCGGCCAATGATTGCCCGCCGGTACCCCCTGATCGGCGAAGAGGATGACAGGACAGAGCTCTGTCAATGCAAACAATACAAAGCTCCATCCTGTCTGCGGGGATGTGCCGTTTTTTGTTTCCCTGCAAAGCAGAGAATAAAAATCGGCACATCCCTTAACCTCTTGCTTACAAGGCACCTAAACCCCCTTCCTGCCCAGACTAATTTTCAGCTTTTAGCGCTGTCACTCTTTGAATGACAATTGCGCGGTCATACAACACTGTACCCAAATTCCATTTTTATCATTTTTTCCCCACACATAGAGATTTCTTTTTGGTGGTATTTGATCACCTGTGGGTTTTTTATTTTTTGTTAAAAATTTTTTTCAAAAGACTGAATTTAAAAAAAAAAAATAGAAAACCCTTCTATATTTTGTTAATAAATTTTGCAAACAGGTAATTTTTCTTCTTCATTGATGTACGTGATGAGGCTGCACTGATGGGCACAGATAAAGCGACACTGATGGGCACTAATAGGAGGCACTGGAGGGCACTGAGAGGTGGCACTGATGGGCGGCACTGAAGGGCATTGATAGGTGGCACTGATAAGTGGGACTGATAGCTGGCACTGATGGATGGCAGTGATTGGCACTAAT
Source organism: Aquarana catesbeiana (assembly GCF_042186555.1). Classification (NCBI taxonomy): domain Eukaryota; kingdom Metazoa; phylum Chordata; class Amphibia; order Anura; family Ranidae; genus Aquarana; species Aquarana catesbeiana. Next base: position 25,955,195 of record NC_133328.1, on the reverse strand, counting down.
CGGCACTGGTAGGTGACACTGATAGGCACCACTGGTGGGCATTGATAGGTGGCACTCGTGGGCAATGATAAGTGGCACTGATGTATTGGTGGGCACTGATTGGTGGGTACTGTGGGCACTGATTGGTGGGCACTGCGGGCACTGATTCGTGACACTGGCAAGTGGTACTGGTGGGCACATATGAGGCGGCTTCGCCTCTTCCTCTTCGGGACGGATGTCCCTTCAACAGAAGCCGGTGATCGGCTTTTTTTCTCCTCACGCTGTCAGCAAAAACATTACCGATCTTCTGTTTACATCACGTGTAGGGATGAGCTTCGTGTTCGAGTCGAACCCATGTTCGACTCGAACATCGGCTGTTCGATCGTTCGCCGAATTGCGAACGTCATGGGCCGTTCGCGCTAAATTCGTGTGGCGCGTCACGGCCCATAATTCACTGCGGCATCGCAGTGCATTGCTGGCTGATGATTGGCCAAGCATGCACTATGACCCGCATGCTTGGCCAATCACAGCGCCGTCAGTAGAGAGAGCTGTAATTGGCCAAAGCCAGGGTGGCTTTGGCCAATTATGGCTCAGGGGATTTAGTACACACCCCACACTATATAAGGCCGCCTGCACGGCGGCCCTGTGTAGTGTGTGTTCCGGTGTGCTGAGAGATAGAGAGAGAGAGAGACAGTGTCATTTGATTTGAGTTAAATAGATTAGGCAGAACAGTCAGTCAGTTAGCTGCACTTACAGTGTATTGTATATATATATGCATCCCAGGTGTTGCATATATATATATACACTGTATTCAGTTTAGCTAGATCCGTTCCTGTTATCTTCTATCTAGACTATTTACATTTAATGCAGTGCGTCCTGCTCACAGTGTTCAGCTAGATCCGTTCCTGCTATTTACATTTAGTGCAGTGCGTCCTGCTCACAGTGTTCAGCTAGATCCGTTCCTGTTATCTTCTAGACTATTTACATTTAGTGCAGTGCGTCCTGCTCACAGTGTTCAGCTAGATCCGTTCCTGCTATTTACATTTAGTGCAGTGCGTCCTGCTCACAGTGTTCAGCTAGATCCGTTCCTGTTATTTACATTTAGTGCAGTGCGTCCTGCTCACAGTGTTCAGCTAGATCCGTTCCTGCTATTTACATTTAGTGCAGTGCGTCCTGCTCACAGTGTTCAGCTAGATCCGTTCCTGCTATTTACATTTAGTGCAGTGCGTCCTGCTCACAGTGTTCAGCTAGATCCGTTCCTGCTATTTACATTTAGTGCAGTGCGTCCTGCTCACAGTGTTCAGCTAGATCCGTTCCTGTTATCTTCTAGACTATTTACATTTAGTGCAGTGCGTCCTGCTCACAGTGTTCAGCTAGATCCGTTCCTGCTATTTACATTTAGTGCAGTGCGTCCTGCTCACAGTGTTCAGCTAGAGCCGTTCCTGCTATTTACATTTAGTGCAGTGCGTCCTGCTCACAGTGTTCAGCTAGATCCGTTCCTGTTATCTTCTAGACTATTTACATTTAGTGCAGTGCGTCCTGCTCACAGTGTTCAGCTAGATCCGTTCCTGCTATTTACATTTAGTGCAGTGCGTCCTGCTCACAGTGTTCAGCTAGATCCGTTCCTGTTATCTTCTAGACTATTTACATTTAGTGCAGTGCGTCCTGCTCACAGTGTTCAGCTAGATCCGTTCCTGTTATCTTCTAGACTATTTACATTTAGTGCAGTGCGTCCTGCTCACAGTGTTCAGCTAGATCCGTTCCTGTTATCTTCTAGACTATTTACATTTAGTGCAGTGCGTCCTGCTCACAGTGTTCAGCTAGATCCGTTCCTGTTAAATTCCTACTGACAGGCAGGCTTGTCTGGTTACAGTATATAAAGCTACCTGAAGAAAATTACAGGTGTTCTATTTGATCCTATTAGTACCACGGTCAGGCAGCTAGACTATTTACATTTAGTACAGTGCGTCCTGCTCACAGTGTTCAGCTAGATCCGTTCCTGTTATCTTCCTACTGACAGGCAGGCTTGTCTGGTTACAGTATATAAAGCTACCTGAAGAAAATTACAGGTGTTCTATTTAATCCTATTAGTACCACGGTCTGGCAGCTAGACTATTTACATTTAGTACAGTGCGTCCTGCTCACAGTGTTCAGCTAGATCCGTTCCTGTTATCTTCCTACTGACAGGCAGGCTTGTCTGGTTACAGTATATAAAGCTACCTGAAGAAAATTACAGGTGTTCTATCCCAGCTTAGTGCAGCTACAGGCCATTAGTATGTCTGGAAGGCCAAGAAGGAGAGGCAGACAGTCACAAGCCAATAAGAGAGGGCAAGCAGGCTCTGTGTCTAGTGCTGGTCGTGGAGACGGTGCATCCTCATCAGCACGTGGCCATGGGACACGCTTGGCCTTTTTTTCGGCAGCTGGCCGTGTTGAGCCGCAACATGCGGAAGACTTGGTCGAGTGGATGACCAAGCCGTCCTCATCCTCCTCATCCTCTCTCACCCATGCCCAGGGTGCTTTGTCTGGCAAAGCAGCGGCCTCTTCCCTCAGCTCAATGTCATCAGTGACTCCTTCCCTAGCTCCACCATGTCCTCATGAGGATTCCCTCGAACTGTTTGACCACAGTGTTGGGTACATGCTCCAGGAGGATGCCCAGCGTTTGGAAGGCTCTGATGACGATACTGAGCTCGATGAAGGCAGTAACATGAGCACGGACAGAGGGGGTGCCCAAGAAGGACAGCAATCTGGCAGTCATGCTCCCCCTGCTGCAGCATACTGCCAGGTTTGCTCCAGTGATGAGGAGGGAGGGGATGATGAGGTCACTGACTCAACGTGGGTGCCTGATAGGAGAGAGGAGGAGGAGGAGGAGGCGGCGGCACATCACCAACGAGGCAGGATGCCCTCCAGGGGCCAGCCTAAGGGCAGCACATTGACTGCATCACACCCCAAAGCTCCACATGTGCAGGGCGCTGCAGTCTCTGCGCGTTATTCAAAAAGTTCTTTGGTGTGGGCCTTTTTTGAGACGAGTGCATCAGATCGCACCGCTGCTATTTGCAACATATGTCTCAAGCGTATCTCGCGTGGCCAAAACATCTCCCGCTTGGGTACCACATGCTTGACCAGACATATGTTGACCTGCCATGCAGTTCGTTGGCAAGCGTATCTAAAAGACCCACACCAAAGAACAAAGAGGATCTCTCCTTGCTCCTCATCAGCTGAGATTTCCAACCCCACTAGACCTTCAGTCCTCTCTGAGACCTGCAGTGAGAGGAATGAAGGTGTAGAATTAGGTGTGTCACAGCCAAGTACTTGTGGGCAATCTGCTTTTGGTACACCGACGTCAGATTGTACCAGGCAAATTTCCCTGCCCCAGCTGCTGCACCGCCGAAAGAAGTTTGCTCCCAGCCATCCACATGCCCAGCGGTTGAATGCTAGCTTGGCAAAATTGCTAGCACTTCAACTGCTGCCTTTTCAGTTGGTAGACTCTGCCCCCTTCCGTGAGTTTGTGGAATGTGCGGTTCCTCAGTGGCAGGTACCCAAACGCCACTTTTTCTCACGGAAGGCGATTCCGGCTCTCTACCGGCATGTGGAAGGCAATGTCCATGCCTCGCTGGACAGGGCGGTCAGCGGTAAGGTGCATATTACCGCTGACTCATGGTCCAGCAGGCATGGACAGGGACGTTACCTAAGTTTCACGGCACATTGGGTAACTCTGCTGGCAGCTGGGAAGGATGCAGGACAAGGTGCAGTAGTGTTGGAGGTTGTTCCGCCACCACGCCTCCAAAATGCTGATTGTGACACACCTCTCTCCACCACCCCCTCCTCTTCTTCTTCCTCCATGGCCTCTTCCTCGGAACCAGCGGTGCTCCGTAGGCGTTCAAGGGGCTACGCAAGTACGCAGGCCAAAAGATGCCATGCGGTGCTTGAGCTGGTGTGCTTGGGGGACAGGAGCCACACTGGGGCAGAGGTTCTGTCAGCTCTGCAGGGGCAGGTTCAGAGGTGGTTGACGCCACGCCAACTTAAGGCAGGAATGGTGGTTTGCGACAATGGCACCAACCTCCTCTCTGCCCTCCGACAGGGACAAATGACCCATGTGCCCTGTTTGGCTCACGTCCTTAACTTGGTGGTGCAGCGGTTCTTGGGCAGGTACCCGGGCTTACAGGATGTCCTGAGGCAGGCCAGGAAAGTCTGTGTGCATTTCCGCCGGTCATATAATGCCAGTGCCCGGCTGACGGACCTCCAAAAGGAGTTTAACCTGCCCAAGAACCGCCTAATCTGTGACATGCCCACCAGGTGGAACTCAACGTTGGCCATGCTGCAGCGGCTGCACACGCAGCAGAGGGCCATCAATGAGTACCTGTGCGACTATGGCACCAGGACAGGGTCAGGGGAGCTTGGTTTTTTTTCCCCACGCCAGTGGGCCATGATCAGGGATGCATGCACTGTCCTGTCACCATTCGAGGAGGCCACGAGGATGGTGAGCAGTGACAGTGCATGCATCAGTGACACTGTCCCCCTTGTCCACCTGTTGGAGCACACGCTGCGTGGAATAATGGACAGGGCACTTGAGGCAGAACAGAGGCAGGAAGAGGAGGACTTCCTTAGCTCTCAAGGCCCCTTTATCCAGACAGTGTTCCTGCGTGCCCGCCGATCACACAGGAAGAGGACGAGGAGGAAGAGGAGGAGGAGGAAGATTGTGTCAGTATGGAGGTGGAGCCTGGCACTCAGCATCAGCAGCAGTCTTTAAGGGATCAGTCCCAAGAAACACATGGACTTGTACGTGGCTGGGAGGAGGTGGCTGCGGACCATGTCGTTCTTAGTGACCCAGAGGACTCCGGACCGAATGCCTCAGCAAACCTACGCTGCATGGCCTCCCTGATCCTGCAAAGCCTGCGTAAGGATCCTCGTATTCGTGGTATCAAGGAGAAGGACCAATACTGGCTGGCAACCCTCCTTGATCCACGTTACAAGGGTAAGGTTGCGGACCTTATCTTGCCATCGCAGAGGGAGCAGAGGATGAAACATCTTCGGGAGGCCTTGCAGAAAGGTCTGTGCAACGCGTTCCCAGAGACTGGGAGGTTACAAACTCCTGTTTCTGGACGTGTTGCTGAGGCTTCGGTCAGTCAAAGAAGGAGCGGTGGAGAAGGTGGCCGTCTGACCGATGCGTTCAGACAATTTTTTGGTCCGCAGCCCCAAGGTATGATCGGTTCCAGCAACCATCGCCAGCGTCTGTTTTACATGGTGCAGGAATACCTAGGGGCAAGATCAGACTTGGACACCTTTCCCACCGAAAATCCTCTGGGTTACTGGGTCTTGAGGATGGATCACTGGCCAGAGCTTGCACAGTATGCAATTGAGCTACTGGCCTGTCCTGCATCCAGCGTTCTTTCGGAACGCACATTCAGTGCTGCTGGAGGCGTGGTAACCGATCACAGGGTGCGTCTGTCCACCGACTCGGTCGATCGGCTGACCTTCATAAAAATGAATGAGTCTTGGATCACCACCAGCTACCAAGCACCTGATGCTGATGTAACCGAATAATTTTTTTTGAAATCTCAGATCCCTTCAAAGACTGCCTATGCTGATGCTGATGCTGAGTGACTATCCCTGAGTAATTATCCTCTTCCTCCTCAATCATCACGCTGATAGCTTGTAAGAACATTTTTGGTTCTGGGCGCCACCACCAGTGCCTAAGGCACAATTTTTCAGCCCCTGTTTAACAGGGGCGTGTAATTACAATTTTTGATGTAATACTTTGCAGCAGGGCTCGTTCCTGCATTCCAACTAGAGTGTCTGTGAGGGGTTGCAGTGTTGTGGCACCAGCACCAGTGCCTAAGGCCCAATTTTTCTGCCCCTGTCTAACAGGGGCGTGTAATTACAATTTTTGATGCAATACTTTGCAGCAGGGCTCGTTCCTGCGTTCCAACTAGAGTGTCTGTGAGGGGTTGCAGTGTTGTGGCACCAGCACCAGTGCCTAAGGCCCAATTTTTCTGCCCCTGTCTAACAGGGGCGTGTAATTACAATTTTTGATGCAATACTTTGCAGCAGGGCTCGTTCCTGCGTTCCAACTAGAGTGTCTGTGAGGGGTTGCAGTGTTGTGGCACCAGCACCAGTGCCTAAGGCCCAATTTTTCTGCCCCTGTCTAACAGGGGCGTGTAATTACAATTTTTGAAGCAATACTTTGCAGCAGGGCTCGTTCCTGCGTTCCAACTAGAGTGTCTGTGAGGGGTTGCAGTGTTGTGGCACCAGCACCAGTGCCTAAGGCCTAATTTTTCAGCTCCTGTTCAACAGGGGCATGTAATTACAATTCTTGATCTAATATTTCACAGCAGGGCCCTGTGAGGGCTTACAGTGTTGTGGCCACAGCAACACCTAAGGCCCAAATTTCTGCTGAGTATATAGGGCAGGACCCTACTTTCAAACATCTAACTTACAAACGACTCCTACTTGCAAACGGAAGGAGACAACAGGAAGTGAGATGAAATCTACCCCTAGGAAGGGAAATTCTCTCCTGTAAGAGTTAATATGGGAAAACAATTTCTCCTTTCCACTGATGCTTTCCAATCCTTGTTCCACAAAAAAACCCAAATTTTCAAAAAACATTTTTCATTGGGACAAAAAAGTGAGGTGAAATCTTCTGAAGAGGAGGAAAGACAGCAAAACAAATGTCACAGGGGTGATAACCCTTCCCTATGTTTTCCAAAAAGCTTAGAAAAGATTTTTTGGCTGGAGCTAAACACGTTAAAAATGTTCAAAATTACAAACAGATTCTACTTAACAACAAACCTACAGTCCCTGTCTTGTTTGCACCGCCTGTATACTGCTGTTCAGAGTATATAGGGCCTGGTGGCCCCACACCTTTCCTTATTTTAATTTGGGTGCGGGGTTCCCCTTAATATCCATACAAGACCCAAAGGGCCTGGTAATGGACTGGGGGGTACCCATGCCGTTTGTCTCACTGATTTTCATCCATATTGCCAGGACCCGACATTACATTAAACCCGCAAGCAGTTTTAAATGAGATTTTTTCCTTTAAAAATGACATTTGGTGCAGGGACTGTTCTACACATGGGAAACACGCGTCACTTTACAGGCATACTATAGACACCCCCCAGGTACGATATTTAAAGGAATATTTCACTTTTTTTTTTTTACTTTAAGCATCATTAAAATCACTGCTCCCGAAAAAACGGGCGTTTTTAAAAAATTTTTTTGCATTGATACATGTCCCCTGGGGTAGGACCCGGGTCCCCAAACCCTTTTTAGGACAATACCATGCAAATTAGCCTTTAAAATGAGCACTTTTGATTTCGAACGTTCGAGTCCCATAGACGTCAATGGGGTTCTAACGTTCGTGCGAACTTTCGGTCCGTTCGCGGGTTCTGGTGCGAACCGAACCGGGGGGTGTTCGGCTCATCCCTAATCACGTGATCAGCTGTCATTGGCTGACAGCTGATCACGTGGTAAGGGGCCGGGATCGACCCCTTACTCCGATCTGTGATCACCCGAGTCTCATTGACTCGGGTGATTACAGCGCACATCGCACGCACCCTTCAGGGGTGGCGTGGCCAGCCTGCAAAGGGGAGGACGTCTATTGACACCCTCCCGGCAAAGCAGATCCGCGCTGTAGCCGTTATTTGGCTATAGCGCGGATCTGAAGGAGTTAAAGGATAACTAAAGGTTCAGTTTAAAAAACAAAACAAAAAACAAACATGTCATACTTTCCTCCTCTGTGCAGTTGGTTTTGTACAGAGTGGCCCCCGATCCTCCTCTTCTGGGGTCCCCTAGCAGCTCTCCTCCTCTTCCTGAGTGCCCCCTCGGAGAAGCGCTTTCCCTTGCGGCACCCGTATGGGGAACGCTCCAGTGTACTGCTGCTGCATCTTTTGACACAGACAGCAGGACTCGGCTCCGCCCCCTCACTCCCATATCATTGGATGTAATTGACAGCAGCCGGAGCCAACGGCTGCGCTGCTATCAATCTATCCAATCAGGACCAGAAACAGCGGCCGGGGCTGGCGTGCTCGTCCCTGTCGCAGGAATGATCGGGTTCAGGTAAGTAAAAGGGGGGCTCTGGGGGGGCTGGTGGACTACAAGAGGTTTTTCACCTCAATGCATAGAATGTATACCGCGAGGGTTTACAACCCCTTTAATAAAAACAGCACATAGTGAATGCACCAAGCACTGTTTAACCCCTTGATTGCCCCTAGATCAGGTGTCTCCAAACTTTCTAAGCAAAGGGCCATTTTTTTGTCGACTTTAGGGAGGGCCGGATTGTGGCCAGTAGAAGTAGAAAATTCCCAAGTGTCATTGGGAGTAAATAATATCTCAGGCTTGGTGGTCAGTGGGAGTAAAACAATTACAAAAGGCATGTGGTTAGTAGGAGGAGGAATAGTGCCTCATTATTGGTATTGGTGGGAGTAAAAGTGCCTCATCATTGGTATTGGTGGGAGGAATAGTACCCCATCATTGGTATTGGTGGGAGGAATAGTACCCCATCATTGGTATTGGTGGGAGGAATAGTACCCCATCATTGGTATTGGTGGGAGGAATAGTGCCCTATCATTGGTGTCAGTGGGAGGAATAGTGTCCCATCATTGGTGTCAGTGGGAGGAATAGTGCCCCATCATTGGTGTCAGTGGGAGGAATGGTGTCTCATCATTGGTGTCATATATATTGGAATTTCCTTTAAAATTTGGCTGTTAGTGAACGTAACGAGCACAAATTTATCTGAAGTTACGCATTATCCGAAATAACGAATGCTGCATCTAAACAAATGGAATGGAACAAATTAATAATAAATAATAATAATAAAAAGGTTTTATTATTATTATTGTTATTTATTATTATTAGATTGTTACGTTCCATTCGTTTAGATACAGCATTCGTAACTTCAGATAAATTTGTATGTGTTACGTTCACTAACAGCCAAATTAGAAAGGAAATTCCAATAACTATAATTTAATAGTTATTATTACTTAGTTATGAATTCAGATTTTTGGGTTTTGGACTTTTCACATTTTCATTCTTTTGAATTTTCAGATTTTCATTCTTATTTTCGGATTTTCAAATTTTTCGAATTTTTTTAATTTTCAGATTTCCAAAGTTTCAGATTTGCGAATTTTAGAATTTCCTAATCTGCGAATTTTAGAATTTCCTCATTTACGAGTTTTCAAATTTCCTAATTTCGAATTTCCGAATTTCCAATTTCTGAAATTTCGTAATTCCGAATTTCCAATTTCTGAAATTCGAATAAGATTTTCATTCTTATTTTTGGATTTTCACATTTCCAAATTTTTTTACTTTTCAAATTTCCGAAATTTTGAATTTCCAAAATTTTGAAATTTCGAATTTCCGAATTTCGTATTTTTGAATTTCTGAAATTTCGAATTTGCGAACTTTCGAATTTCGAAAAAATTTCCAATTTCCAATTTCCAAAATTCCCAATCTCCGAAATTTCCAATTTCGGAAATTTCGAATTTTCCAATTTCTGAAATTTCGTAATTCCGATTTCCGAAATTCCGAATTTCCGAAATTTAGAATTTTTGGAAATTCTAAAATTCGGAAATTCAAAATTCGGAAATTCTAAATTTTCAGAAATTGAAAAATTCGGAAATATGGAAATTTCGGAATTAACGAATTTGTCAAAATTCATTAAAAAACAAATTCGGAGCTAAACGAATTGCACATGTCTACTTTTTTCTGGTTTTTGGTTCCATAGACTTCAATGGATCAAAAGCGTGTATTGAAAAACACAAAATGCACCTAAAATATGCAAACTGAAACCTGCATAGGAGTGAATCCGGAGTACATCCTGACAAGACTTGCCATAAGCATTCTGTTTTTTTATCTCCTTCCTGGATAAGCATTCCACATAGAGAAGCTCTCTCTCAACGCCCTACAACATCTCCAAACTTTCTACTGTTATTTTACAAATAAAGTTAAGAAAGTTAAAGTGGAGTTCCACCCAAAAGTGGAACTTCCACTCATCAGATTCCTCCCCCTCTCTGGTGACACAGTTGGCACCTTTCAGGGGGGAGGGGGGTACAGATACCTGTATATTACAGGTATCTGTACCCACTTCCGGCATAGATAGCCGCAGAATCTGCGGTTATTTACGCCACTTCCTGCTCCCTCCCCGCTGCCTGCTGGGAAACACACGGGTCCCAGAGGCAGCAGGGACCATCCGCATTGCGCTGCGCGACTTGCGCATGCGCAGTAGGGAACCGGGAAGTGAAGCCGCACGGCTTCACTTCCTGATTCCCTTACCGAAGATGGAGGCGGCAGCACCCGAGGACGGAGAGACGCTTCGGCCTCGGGTGCCGACATCGCGGGCGCCCTGGACAGGTAAGTGTCCATGTTTTAAAAGTCAGCAGCTGCAGTATTTGTAGCTGCTGACTTTTAAAAAAAAATTTTTCGGCGGCGCTCCGCTTTAAAGGACTTTGTTGTGCTTTGATAAGAAGGTGAGTTAAGCTATCTGGCCTTATTCATATCCTCACATATGACACTGGGGTTACAGAATAGTCAGTTAGTGTCAGATTGCCAGCCGCACTATAACAGTCCCACTATAAGTCGCTGGTCGCCACCCTTACTAGTTTAAAAAAATAATAAACAAATACAAATTCCAGTATATATCCCATAGTTTGTAGACGCTATAACTTTCGCGCAAGCGAATCAATATACACTTACTGGGATTTTTTTTTTTTTTTTACCAAAAATATGTAGCAGAATACATATTGGCCTAAATTTATGAAGAAATTATAGAGCCATAACAGGTGCACGCCAGGAGGGACCTGATGCACGTGGCCAGCGGGCGCGATCGCCGCCGGCCACTCGCGATCGCGGGCCCGAGAGCCAGAACGGGGATTTGTATGTATAAACACACAAATCATCGTTCTGACAGGGGAGTAGAGACAGATCTGCTGTTTGCAGTAATTGCTAACAGCGATCCCCCAGTCAGTCATCGCCCCCCGCCCCACAGTTAGAACACACACTAGGGAACATATTTAACCCCTTGATCGCCCCCTAGTGTTAACCCCTTCCCTGCCAGTGACATTTACAGCACTGATCGCTATATAAATGTCAAGGGTCCCAAAAATGGGTCAAAAGTGTCCGATCTGTCCGCCGCAGTGTTGCAGTCCCGCTAAAAATCACAGATCGCCGCCATTACTAGTTAAAAAAAAACATATATATAATAAAAATGCCATAAAAATGCTATAAATCTGACCCCTATGTCATAGACGCTATAACTTTTGCGCAAACCAATTAATATACGCTTATTGGGATTTGTAAAAAAAAAAAATATGTAGAAGAATACATATCAACCTAAACTGAGGAAGAAATTTGTTTTTTAAATTTTTTTTTTTTTTTTATATTTATTACAGCAAAAAGTAAAAAATATTGTTTTTTTATTTAAAATTGTCGCTCTTTTTTTTGTTTATAGCGCAAAAAATAAAAACCACAGAGATGAGCAAATGCCACCAAAAGAAAACTCTATTTGTGGGAAAAAAAAGGACATCAATTTTGTTTGGGTACAACGTTGCATGACCACGCAATTGTCAGTTAAAGCGACGCAGTGCCACATTGCAAAAAAAAATGGCCTGGTCATTAAGGGGGCAAATCCTTCCAGGGCTGAAGTGGTTAAAGTAACACAGTGGCAAAAAGAGAAAAAAAATGGCCTGGTCATGAGGGGGGGTAAATCTTCTGGATGGCACGTGGATACACAGCGGATGTTTATGCACCTGTATGTGTGCACAGGTCCATCAAACAATGCATACCTCCTAACTGTCCCTGAATTTCGAGGGACTGTCCCTGATTTGGAGCAATGTCCCTCGTTCCTCCTCATTTGTCCCTCATTTTGGTCTGATCTCTATAGTTGTATATAAAATGCACTTTTTATCTATCAAAAAGTGTTTTCCAGCGCTAAACCTTTCATCCGATTTCTAAATTTGTAAATTTGTAAATTTGTAAATTTGTAAATTCCAAACGCCAATATAAAGGAATAGTAGTGGTAAAAAAAAGCACTTGTGTGTTTAATCAATCTTGTTTATTTTGTACAATTCTCCTTTAAGGGGGCGTGTCAAGGGGTGTGTCCTATACCTGCATACTTTTGCTGATAGGTGTCCCTCATTCCCATCTCAAAAAATAAATTGGGAGGTATGGTAATGGGGCATGTTTAGATCCGTAATAAAAAAAAGCAAAAAAAACCAAAACACCAGAATGCCTAAAAACTTGGCGTTTTTTTAGGCAACATGTACAATAGCCGCAAACTCCCTCCGCATAGCAAGGTATGTTTGCACTTGTAGTTCTTCGTCGCTCCACAACAATTGTGAACGACTGAGCGAGCCCGCAAGGCTGTGCAAAGTGCGGCAACCCAAGATACCAATCCTAGCAATCTGATTGGCTGCTGTCTTATTGTGTAAGCCTGCACATCATTCAGGACTCTATGGAGTTCCTCCTCTTGAAGAGCCTCCAGCGAGTGCACTGCGACATCCTGAACACATCTGTTTTCTGGATACAACATTTAAACTTTCCCACAGGCAAACGAATTAAGCGCTTCAAGGGAGGAACAACATGAATCACATTTCAAAGTGTTACTATCCCCCCCCCCCATCCCCTCCCCCGGCCAAGTATAATAAATCACTTTAGTATTCCATGTCTTTCAAGGAATATGTACATATTAAAGAGGACAGAAGAAAAAAAAAGTTATTTAACTGCACAGAACATGTGGGGGTGAAAGTTACGGTAATTTGCATTTTCTTATAGCGACATTAGAAGCACTGAGGTGGCGCGGCGGCTGGATTTGCTATTTTGCAGTATGAAGGTTCTTGGCTCATATCTTCAGCCCCGGAAGATTTGGCTGCTGAATGACCGGGCCATTTTTTTGCCATTCGGCACTGCGTCGCTTTAACTGACAATTGCGCGGCCGTGCGACTTTGCACCCAAACAAAATTGACGTCCTTTTTTTTCCCACAACTAGAGCTTTCTTTTGGTGGTATTTGATCACCTCTGTGGTTTTTATTTTTTGCGCTATAAACAAAAACACAGCGCCAATTTTGAAAAAAAAGCAATATTTTTTACTTTCTGCTATAATAAATATCCCCCAAAAATATATATAATTTTTTTTTTCTTCAGTTTAGGCCGATACGTATTCTTCTACATATTTTTGGTAAAAAAAAAAATCGCAATAACCGTATATTGATTGGTTTGCACAAAAGTTATAGTGTCTACAAAATAGGGGAAAGATTTATGGCATTTTTATTATTTTGTTTTTATTAGTAATGGCGGTGATCTGTGTTTTTTTATCGTGACTGCGACATTATGGAGGGCACATCGGACACTTTTGACACTATTTTAGGACCATTGTCATTTATACAGCGATCAGTGCTACAAAAATGCACTGATTACTGTGTAAATGACACTGGCAGGGAAGGGGTTAAACACTAGGGGGCGATGAAGGGGTTAAGTGTGTCCTAGGGAGTGATTCTAACTGTGGGAGGGATGGGCTACCTAGGACTTGACAGCGATCACCGCTCTCGATGACAGGGAGCAGTAGATCTCTGTCATTACACAAGGCAGAATGGGGTAATGCCTTGTTTATATAGGCACCTCCCCGTTCTACCTCTCCACAACGCAATCGTGGGCCGTTGGAGAACATAGAGTTCCTGGGACCCGCGGGCACACTCCCGTGGCATGCAGCGGTGCGCGCACACCCGAAAAGTGGCAAATTTAAAGGGACGTACCTGTACGCCCATTTGCCTGCCTGTGCCATTCTGCCGATGTACACCTGTGTGCGGCGGTCGGCAAGCGGTTAAAGCTGAACTCCAGGCAAACAGCTAAACATGGAGATGAAATGCATATATGGGAGCTGTTTTACCTACCAAAGGATTTTGTATTTCTGTCCATCCAGTCCTGAGATTTACACAGCTCTGTCACTCAGCACAGCCCTGTTTGGCAGGTCAGGAGACATTGTCTTTCTCTGTCACAGTTAGGTTACACTTACAAGGCTTGTGTCATGTAACTGGACAGTGAAAGGAGAAGCAGCAGACTGATAAGAACATCTCTCTGTAACTCTGCTCTCTCCTCCTACCAGTGTGCAACTTGGTAGCACATGAGGACTACAGTGTAGTTGACTGCTTCCTTGCTTGAAAAATAGGTTAGGTGACCCTATGATATCCCTGGTAAATGGATAATAATAGTAACAGGGTGATTGGGATTATAATGATGCCCATAGCAATAAAGAATACATAAGTTATATATTAAAAAAAAAATTGAAATTTACAGTGGAACCTTGGATTACGAGCATAATCCGTTCCAGGAGAAGGCTTGTAATCCAAAGCATTCGCATATCAAAGCGAGTTTCCCCATAGAAGTCAATGGAAACGAAGATAATTCGGTCTGCATTGACTTCTATTACATGCAATACTGCATGTGGTCAGAGGTGGGGGGGCGCCGGAGAGCCTTGGAAATACTTGGGGACAGCTCGGCTGAACTCGGAAAGGCTCGGAGTTCAGCCGAGTATTTCAGAGTATTTCCGAGTGATTCCGAGTATTTCCGAACAGCTCTGAACCATTCCGAATGTCCCCGGCGCCCCCGCACCTCTGGCCAAATGCGGTACTTATATATGACTGTTGTTATCTATTATACTGTATTAAATAATTAATATGTAAATTATCTTACCATTACTAATGCTGTATGGAATACTGGTGGTCCGTAAAAATCCCCTGGGGAAGCCATTGTTGGCGAAACATGTTGGGATACAACATTAAGTACTGATCACCTACTATATATGGATATCAGTGACCATTAAACATGATTTGTATCATGGTCTGCTAATTTTTATTGAACCCTATATTTGTTGTTGTTTTTTGTAATAACTTTCTATTTTAGAAAATAACAGAACAGGAATGGTGAAAAATATTTTGAGTTTATAAAGCGGTGACCCCCTTACCGTGATCTTTCTTCCAAGGTAAGACTCTGTAATCCGAAAACCTGGCTCTGTAGAATCCTGACTCTTCACGGAGAGGTGCGGCTGGGACTCGTGTAGCTGTCCACTACACATATCAAAGGTAATCATATCACCCCCTTCCTTGGCTACAAAGCCGCAATTACAGGACGCTGGGTGGTCAACACTCCCGCAGTCCCACTGCCGCACGTGAACTTCAAAGTCACGGGAGGTGCTCTTATGCAGGACAAATGTTCCAGTGTTGAAGTTGTCATAATACCTGCAAAAGACACATTTTATTTGTTACTATGAAAGATTTCTGTAACATTTATAAATCAATAGATAAGATATAGTCTGAAATCGAATCTACATCTAACTTTACCCTAAGGCTCCATGCATGCGACTTTGGACCCCAAAGGCACGTGACCAGTCGCACCCCATGTTTCTCTATCATATCTGTGTGACTTCAAAGTAGTTCCTGCATTACTTTGGCCCACCTTTCATGCGACTTGAGGGCCATAGACCTCAATGTAAACCCTCAAAAGTCGCATGAAAGTCACACCTGCATGATATAGATGCAATTTGGGTGCAACTTGTAAAAAGAATGCCTGCAATGAAAAAAAGAAAAAAAATGCAATTCAGGTGCGACTTGTATAAAGAATGCCAGCAATGAAAAAAAGGGAAAAAATGGCGTGCCCCCTCAGCCCCTACAACCACCGGCCATGGTTGTGAGGAAGAGGCCCTTGTCTCCATCAACATGTTGAGGGCATCTGGCCTGGTATGGTTCGGTATGTCGGGCACTCGCTTGTCCCCCCTCTTTCCTGACCTACCGGGCTGCATGCTCGGGTAAGGGTCTGGTATGGATTTTGGGAGGACCCATGGCTTTTTTTGTTTACATTTTGTTTTGGGGTTCCCCTCAAAATCCATACTAGAGGTCTGGTATGGATTTCGGGGGGGAACCCATGCCATTTTTTATTTTTTTTTATTTTGTTGTGGAGTATCCCTCAAAATCCATACCAGACCCTTATCCGAGCATGCAGCCCGGCAGGTCAGGAAAGGGGGGGGGGACCAGTGAGTTCCCGCCCCCCCCCGAACCATACCAGGCCACATGCCCTCAACATGTTGATGGAGACAAGGGCCTCTTCCCCACAACCCTGGATGGTGGTTGTGGGGGTCTGCGGGTGGGGGGGGCTTATCGGAATCTGGAAGCCCCCTTTAATAGTAATACATAGTACATCTACTCATTCACCAGATAAAAAGTGTAGTGTAAAAATATGACAGTAGGCAGTTTTTGACAAGTCCTTTAAAAAATATCCCCCAATGTAGATCCATTGTCAATTGCAATGCCCTCTGCCACCACCGACCCCAAAGAAAAAAGAAATCCGGGCCTAACGAAGGCTTCCACCGACTGCTGTCTGACAGTTCTTAAATAACTAAGGAGGCCGAGCCACCTGGTGACATGACCAGATGGCACCACCCCCTTATGACATCATCGACCCAGCATCCCCTCGGTCGATGATGTCAAAAGGGCGCGGTGTCCCCCGGATGTCTAAAGACCTCCTTAGTCTAAACCTAAAGTACCCAGAATTTCAATGATAACAACAAGTATTTTTTTTTAGATCATTCACACCCAATGAGTTGCAGAGAACATTTGAATCAAAAACTGTGTTTTTAAAAATGATGTTCTGTGTTTGTGATTTTGTGTGTTTATTTATACGATTGTGTGTATATAAATGTGTATAAATGTTATTTTAAATGGTTTCATTGTTTTCTTTTAGATATCTTCTGACCTGCCATCGAAGGTAACAATATGGGGATCGGTGAACGAGTAGCAGTAAGCCCCCGGAACGTCCTTCACTGTAATCTAAGCAAACATTTCATTACAACAAATTGACACACATGACAGCAATGCAATTCTTATGCTAATACAGACATTGACATGAAACTAATATATAGGGTGTCCCAAAAGTCGCCATACATAGGAAAAATGAACAAACTCCTACTATATTTTATATTATATTTTACATTTGTAATATTTTTTTACATTTATATATTTGCTTTATGTATTTTTATACTTTTAGATATTCTAAAAAGTGATCTCCAAACTGCGGCCCGGTGGCCGAATGTGGCCCTGTGCTTGCCTTTATCTGGCCCTTGGGGCAATATTCCACCAACTGACACTAATGATGGAGCACCATTCCCTCTATTGACACCATCAATGGGGGCGCTATTCTTCTCATTAATATAAACAATGGGACACTATTCCTCCTAATAAAACCAATGATGGGGTACTATTCCTCCATTTGATACCAATGATGGGGCACTATTCCTCCCACTAACACCAATGATGGGGCATTGATGCTACTTCCACTAGCCACAATTGGGCCCCCCCCCTAAAGCCTGAAGGACAGCAAAGTGGCCCTTTGTTTAGAAAATTTGGAGACACCTGCTCTAAAAAAACAATGTGTGTAGAAAGAGGTGGCCAAAATGTAGATTTTGCCCAAGGTATGGCGAATTTTGGGACACCCTGTTTATTACTCACTATCTCTATGCATAACAACAACCCCCCCTCCCCCATAACTCTTAGTTGTGGCACCTGCTAAGCCTTGGCATGCCTACAAAAAATAGTGATTTTCCTCAATATTTTTGGATCTATTTTTTGGGGTCTATCTAAGAATAAGTTCACACACTTATTCTTTCTCTAAAAGGAATCTACGATGGATGGATTTTCAGAGGGCAACTAAGCATCTGCTCAGGTCTGAGGGGCCTTCAGGAGGCATGGACCAGAGCCAGGGGTCCTCCCCCTTCCCTTTTTTATGTTTAATAAGGAGCTCGATGAGTACCATCTAAGTGTCAATAACGAAGTACCCATTGTATCCGGTATGGTGCAATTGATATAATGCTTATATATCTTGCTATTGTTGTTAAACCAAAGGTGAAAATGTTAATAAAAAGATCGAAACGAAAAGACTGGTGCAAGACAGACAGAATCGGCATGTCAGGCTCCAGTAGACTTCAACAAAATGGGGGCCACCTCACCTGCACACAGACGCCGACTCCCTGTTGCATAAATGTAATGAGATGGGTAAAAGGTGGCTTTCAGCTCCTGTTCTCTACCTGTAGAGAATTCCTCAGACGCGTTTTGCCTTTTTCTGGGCTTAATCGTTGAGGCCTCTGCGGTTAAGCCCAAAAAAGGGTGAAACGCATCTGAGGAGTTCTCTACAGGTAGAGAACAGGAGCTGAAGCCATCTTTTACCCATCTCATTACATTTATGCAACAGGGAGTCGGTGTCTGTGTGCAGGTGGCCACCATTTTTTTGAACTGCAATTTTTATCTTAACACAACACAGGCATTAACATAGAACTATTTTATTGTATTACTATGTTTTGCTTGCTATCTGAATGCATAACCCCCCCATAACTCTCAGTTGTTGCACCTGTATCACATCCGGGACGTAGCCGCTCCACAGAAAGTTGGCACTGTCTATAGGATCTGCTACAATACCGGTCACTTTGTTCCCGTCCGCTGCAAAGTCTATGACCGCCGTGTAATAGAGGACAGCGTGACCGCACGTTCCGTTCTGGCAGGGCGATGGCAGGAGGTCCACTTCGCAGGAGGAAAGGGCCAGATCTGAGTCATGTTTTTCTTCAGCTGTTCAAAACAAACCAAGTTTCCAAGATTATTACGGCTGCCTTGCCAAAATGAAAGTGGGTCATGGTCAGAAAATTGTATCCAAGATAAATAATTATGAGGTCACTCGGAGAAATCTGAAATGTCGTCCAGCCCAGGTTCAGATGTTTAACTTTCTTCTGGAAATTTTAATAATCCCATTTTAAAATGTTTATACATTGGAATAGGATCAAAAGTTTACCTTATCTGGAACAATCAAAATATTTTTTTCCTGTTCAAAGTCAACCTGTTAAGGAACTAATATGTTCAGAATAATAACATGGCCACATTTTTGGCACTTTGAGTTGCCTGTAAGAACCTTTCATGATTCTAAAATTCTTCCCTGCACTCCATGAAGTTATGTATCGGTTAATACTTTGTACATATACAAACTCTTCATTAAAGTGTATGCAAAAAAACACACATTCATTGCAATACCTGCAGTTTTCTCTATGTATTGTCTCTTTAAAAACATTGCAAGTAAAACAAACCCCCTAATCCTGCCAATCAAACAAACTCATAACTTCCTGTACCAGTGGTGACAACCCTACCTGTACTGCACTGAAATCCCAAGCAGAGTTATTCAACTGCCCCTCAGGGTGATGGTGTTTACTGTGTTGACAATCCCTTTGTCCTTCAGGGTGATAGAGAAGGCTACAAAGTCTGACTGTACCTCAGGGTGCTGGCGGAGGCCACATTGCCCATCCCACTGCCCCTAAGGGTTATGGAGGAGGCCTGATGGACCATCTGGTTGCCCCTCAGGGTACCGGTAGAGGCCACAATGCTCATTCTACTGCTCCTCAGGGTGGTGGAGGAGGCTACATGGACCATGCTTCTGTCCCACACGGTGATGGGGGAGGCCAGATGGTGATAGAGGAGGCTACAAAGAAGGTCTGGCTGTACCTCCGTGAGATGGAGGAGGGCTCCTGGACCATTCAGTTGTCCCCCAGGTTGCTGGCAGAGGCCACATTGCCCATCCCACTACCCCTGAGGGTGATGGAGGAGGCTGCATGGACCATACTGCTTTCCCACACGGTGATGGGGGAGGCCACATGGACCATCCCACTATCACTCAAAGTGATGGAGAAAGTTGCATGAACCATTCTGCTGCCCCTCAAGGAGATTCAGGAAGCAGCACTGACTGGCCCCTCAGGATGATAGAAAAGGCAGCACTGACCGTTCCTTTGCCCTTCAGGGTGATAGAGGAGGGTACAAAGAAAGTTAGGCTGTACCAGGTGATGGAGGAGGTCTGATGGACCATCTGGTTGCCCCTCAGGGTGCTAGAGGCCACATTGTCTATCCCACTGCCACTTAGGGTGATGGAGGAGGCTCCATGAACCATACCACTGTCCCAGTCTGTGATGGGGGAGGCCACATGGACCATCGTTCTGTCCTTTATGGTGATGGAGGATGCTGCATGGAACCTTCCACTGCCCCTCATGATGATGAAGGTTGCTGCAAGGGTCATCCCTTTGCCTCTCAGGGAGATGAAGGTGACTGCATGGACCATCCAACCCCTCCTCAGGGTAATGGATGGGGCCACATGGACCGTCCTCCTGACCCATGAGTTAATGGAGGAGGCTGCATGGACTGCCACACTGCCCCACAGGGTGAGTTAGGAGTCCTTATAGACTGTCCCACTGCCCCTCCTGGTGATGGAGGTAGCTGCAAGGGTTGTCCCTTTGCCTCTCAGGGTGATGAAGGTGACTGCGTGGACCTTCCAACTCCTCAGGGTAATGGCTGGGACCACATGGACCATTCCACTGCCCCACAGGGTGACAGAGATGGCTGTATGAACCGTTCTAATGCCAGGGAAAAGAATAGCAGTTGAGCAAAGTTTTATAAGTCGAGGGATCTGTTTAATGGGAATGTTGTCTTGCACAGTTCCATAGACACCAGATCTTCATTTAATCTGGTCAATAGAACCATTTCGTTTTTATAAATCCTTGGCTATCATTAGTCGTGATTTCTCTTCACCTGATAACAAGACAAGGCTGATGTAGCAATGCCTTTGGGTAGATTTGTTTTTCAAACATAAGATGCTAATTTCATTGTCAGAATCCATCCTGCAGCTTCTCCTCCTGACCTTCAGCGTGTCTAAACACTGGAGAGCTCATAGAACATGATTTAAAGGAGCGCGCATAACTCCACTGTCATTCACCTGGGGCTAAACCATCAAACCTTCACCTGATTCGTCTCACTTCTCAAAAGGAACAGTTACGTTTAACTGATTTTCAATTGCCGATATCTGTGGCTGTGAAATACAATGCCTGTGCCTCAGGGTGAACTTGACCTGCTACAGAGGTCAACCTGCTGGAGACAAAAAGACTGTGCAAACCTTGAAAATAATAAATATGTAAAAAAAATATATAAAAATCAGCACAATGTAAATAATCTTAGAAATAAACGATAAAGGTTTCAAATCTTTGCTTTTATCTATAGTTAACCACTTCAGCCCCGGAAGGATTTGCCCCCTTAATGACCAGGCCATTTTTTGCGATACGGCACTGCGTCCCTTTAACTGACATTCTTTTTTCCCCACAAACAGAGCTTTGTTTTGGTGGTATTTGATCACCTCTGCGGTTTTATTTTTTGCGCTATAAATAAAAAAAGTGACAATTTTGAAAAAAAACTTTTTTTTTTTTTTACTTTCTGCTATAATACATATCCAAAAATATATATAAAGAAACAAATTTCTTCATCAGTTTAGGCCAATATGTATTCTTCTACATATTTTTGGTAAAAGGAAATCGCAATAAGCGTATAATGATTGGTTTGCGCAAAAGTTATCGCGTCCACAAACTATGGGATAGATTTAGGGACTTTTTTTTATTTTTTATTGTTTTTACTGGTAAGGCCCCTTTCACACTGGGGCGGGGGCGGCGCCGGCGGTAAAGCGCCGCTATTGTTAGCGGCGCTTTACCGTCGGTATTCGCCCACTAGCGGGGGGGAAAGGGTTAAAAACCACCGCAAAGCACCTCTGCAGAGGGGGGCTACCTGGGACATGACAGAGATCACTGTTCCCGATTACTAGGAACAGCAGATCTCTGAGATGTCCCCTGTCAGAACGGGGATCCGCCTTATTTAAAATGGCAGATCCCCGTTCTGCCTCTGTATACAGCGATCACGGACAGCGGACATTGAGTCTACCGGACCTGCTGGTACAGGTACGTCGGTTCGCGCAGGAGAACTGACCTTCCGCCGTATCAGTACGGCGGCTGGGGGCATCAATAAATTCAAAAAACTATTAGATAAGCACCCGAATGACCGCAACATACAGGGATATAAAATGTAATACTGACATATAATCACACCACATAGGTTGGACTTGATGGACTTGTGTTTTTTTTCAACCTCACCTACTATGTAACTATGAGACCTAATGATGATATCACTGGGTCTACAATAAGGTATGTAATGACAATGAGAAGGTTTTATCACCCCATTCTGTACCTTGGCTGGCTGTGCGCAGTTTCAGGGTCACCCTACAGTCGTTGTGTAACTGGCTCATCTCTGGGCAGGCAATGGGAACTGTACTCTGCACCGTCATTCTGTATTCCCGTCCGTCTTCTGTAATGCTCAGAGCTTCAGGCTGCAACTGTCAGCAATAAAATGGATAAAAATATGAGCATTGGCGTTATTATTATAAATGTCATGCATAAAGAGACCCTGTCACCAGACCTTTCATTTCAACAACAATTTTCCTGTAAGATATGTGCGTTTAATTTATGCATTTTAAATTGTTATTAAACCCACAACAAATCAGTCTGTATATTCAGTAAAGCATGCTTGTTATACTCACTGTGTAACCTAAGGGGTTAAGCCTCTGCATTGTGTATAAAGGCTGTTTGATCCTGTCTTCTCTGATCCTCCCCTTCTTCCACAGTCCCCAATCCGTCTCCTGATAGTACAGAGCCTTGGGGGAACTCTGCACATGCTCAGTTTGGTGTGAATTGCTAGAGAGTTTTTTTTTTTGGGGGGGGGGTGCATGTGATCAGCACAGGGCCAATCATCACTGTCCAGACAGAGGGTCAGGGGTCCTGCAGCCTCATAGGACAGTTAGAGTAGAATTAAAACTCCACCTACACGCTTTAACCAGACACTGATAGAAGTCACAAGATTGCTATATACTTCTGATAAGAAAAGGTATTTAGCAGTTTATATTTACTAATTGCATTTCCATGTTGTGTGTATTGTGGGAGACCAGATATAGTGAATGCAGGGTCCTGGGTTTAGTATTACTTTAAGCTTCCCTTGTGTAGACATTCAAAAGCCCTGAGACTGCGGCTGGGCTCCGCCATCTTGGATGTGATGCCATCGGATGCAACAGACTCAGGGCTGTCACAGCTGGTACCTTCAGAGGCCCGTAAAAGTGATCTAGATCCCTCTAGAAATCTATACCAAGCTTGATTGAACCCCTTGAATATCAGGACGTCTATAAACGTACCGTGGTGGTCCAGGGGTAAAAGTATATAAGTGATAGGTGGCACTGATGGGCACTGATAGGTGGCACTGATGGGCACTAATAGGCAGCACTGATGGGCACTGATAAGCGGCACTGATTGCCACTGATGGGTGTCACTGATGGGGACTAATAGATGGCACTGATAGTCAGCACTGATGAGGAGGTACTGAAAGTCATTACTGATGGGCACTGATTGGCATCTGTGAAGGGCACTGACAGGCGTTACTGATGGGCACTGACTGGCATTTTGATGGGCACTGACTGGCATCTGATGGGCACTGATTGGCAGCTGTGATGGGCACCCCTGATGGGGGCTGTGCTGATAATCAATGCGCTGACTATCAGCGCACGCCCCCCTCTGACAGGAGAGCCGCCAATCGGCTCTCCCCATCAGCGCAAACAGAGGAAAGACGATTACTGGCACTTCTTGGTTACTGCTGTGATCAGCTGTGATTGGTCACAGCTGATCACATGGTAAAGAGCCTACGTCATAGGCTCTTTACCACGATTGGAGATGCGGTGTGTCAGAGTGACACACAGCACCACCGATCGCAGCTTTGCATGTCCCGCGAACACACAATCGCGGCTTATCATGCTGGATGTCATATGATGTCCAGTCAGGATAACGGAGCCACATTGAAGACGTCAATCCGCAATGGGGCGGGCGGGTAGTGGTTAAAGTATTTTGTTTATTATACATAAATAATAACAACTATAGTAATAATTATCTGAAATAACGAGTGCCGCGTCTAAACGAATGGAACATAACAAAATAATAATAATAAATAATAATAATAATAAAAAAACTATAATAGTTATAAACTGTTAAATTATAGGTATTGGAATTTCCTTTCAAATTTGGCTGTTAGTGAACATAACAAATATGAATTTATCCGAAGTTACGAATAATCCAGCATTCGTTATTTACGATAATTCATAACATGAATTCGTATTTGTTATGTGCACTAACAGCCAAATTTGAAAGGAAATTCCAATACCTATGATTTTATAGGTTATAACTATTATTATAGTTTTTATTATTATTATTTATTATTAATAAATAATTATGATAAAAAAAACTATAATAATAGTTAATAAACGTAATATTTTAATTATAATAGAAATGATCCAAATGTTTTTTGTTCTTTCGGGTTTTTCGTTCTTATTTTAGAATTTTCATTCTTTCAAATTCTCTGATTTTCGTTGTTATTTTCTGACTTTCGCTCTTTCTGATTTTCAAATTTTCGGATTTTCGTTCTTTCGCATTTTCAGATTTTTATTCTTATTTTCGGTTTTGCATTCTTTCTGGTTTTCGGATTTTCAAATTTCGGATTTTCGCTCTTTTGAATTTTCGGGTTTTCGAATTCCAGATTTTTGTTTTATCGAATTTTCGTTCTTTTAGAAAATTTGTTTTAAAAAAAAATTGTTAAACGATCTTTCGTTAATGTTTCCGAATTAACGAATATGCCGAATTTTGACGAAAAACTACTTCGGAACGAAAGGAATTGCACATGTCTAATGTCTAGCCACTAGAGGGCTCTAGCCCGCTGTCGGCTGAATACGAGTCAAAGGAGAGCAGAACTAAGTGCACTCCTGGGACCTACAAGACAAGTATGGCCAAAAGAGCTTTGGCCCTACTTCTCCTTTAAGCCCTTGCACAGACACAACGAATTGCCATATTGTTTGTGATATGATTATCTCCTATGATTGTCAGCTCCATCTAGTGGTATGCAGTATTTTTTTTTTAAATTGAGGTATTTGTGAAGAACTCCCGTGTTCAGATGCACACGTTGCTAATCAGTGTTCTTCTATAATTAAGGTTTTAAGTTCATCTTTTTTAGCTACTTTAAGCTGCCGTTCAGGTTTATTGTTCCTTTAAGGAGGAATGGCATTTTAGTGCTGTAATTATTCCAGAACAAAGAGTGTTTTTGGACTACGTGTCATCCAGTAACCATCGGCCATAAAAGATGATTTTACAATTCACCTTAATACCGGCGAAGAATTCCTCGCTCTCCAGAAGAAGGCCATGAACATCTGGTTGCTCTAAGTAGAAACTGGAAACACTGCAGTATATCTGGGGATACATTAAAGAGCAGATGCACAAACTGTAATCAGAGCTCCCATACTATATTATCACACAGTGAGAAAACATCACATACAGAATGGACGCACTTTGTGATTTGGATTAGTGAAGAGTCAGTAATAAGGGCTTTTCATCCCAAAACTGTCTGCATTATACTTAACCGACAATTAAGGCACACAGTGATCCCCGAAGCGAGCTCTGTGATCAATGACAGTACTAATTGTCTGAGATGGTCCTCACTAGCCTCCTCTTCTCTGAATTTAAGGCTGGTTCACACTGGGAATTGCACAGGAACGAGCTGTGCATGCTTGTGTGATTCACATGCAGTTTTGTGCAGTGGGATTTCAGCCCATTCATTTTGAATGGGCTGAAATCGCACCACACTGCACCAAAAGTGGTTCATGCACTACTTTTGGAACCTCACTGCAACTGCATGGCATGGTACTTCTGTACCATGCAATCCAGTGAGGGCAAATGGACTGCATTTGCAACCTGCATTTGGGCTGTCATTAACTTTAAGTGGAGCTCCACCCAAAAGTGGAAGCTCCGCTTGTCTGCCTCCTCCCCCCTTTTCCCTGCCACATTTGGCACCTTTTGGAGGGGAGCGCATACCTGGTTTTGACAGGTTCCCCGCTCTCACTTCCGGCTTAGTTCGCCACCTCGAACTGAGCTGAAATTTCACCCCCTACCTTCTTCCAAAGTCTTCTGGGACACTTTACATGTCCTAGAAGACTGCAGCTGACTTTAAAAAAATGTTTTTTGTGGGGGGAGCTTGGAGCTCCTCTCTAAAAATTGGGTGCTGGAGCTCAGAGGCTTTATAGAGCTTTGGGTGGGAGAAAGCTTCCATTCCTTAGTCCACATCTTACCTGGTAGCCTGGTCTCAACTGTCCTTGGCCATGGGTGCTCCACCTGTGGCCCTCCAGCTGTTGTGGAACTACAAGTCCCATAATGCCTCTGCCCTCGAGGGTCATGCTTGTAACTGTCAGCCTTGCAATGCCTAATGAGACTTGTAGTTCTACAACAGCTGGAGGGCCAGAGGTTGAGCACCCATGCCCTATTCCTTTATGTATGTGAGCTGACTGATGCTCAGGGCTCTCGCTCTCTCCTGCTGCTGGGTGAAAAGGCTGAGTGCTGACAGAAAGGTATCACAGGAGGGTTGACTGCACTCCAAATATAATATAATACAATAATATAATAATAATAATAATATCTATATAATAATAATATATAATATAATAATAACAATAATAATATTTTATATATATATATATATATATATATATATATATATATATATATATATATATATATAAAATAAAATCTACAAAAAAGGACATCACAGGTTGGTGAGTGAGGGCAAAAACTGGCCCCCATCGCAGCCCCACACATATGGAGATAGTAAATGCCATCAAAAACAAAAAAGGTGTGTGTTAATAGCTACTCTAAGACCTCCAAAACATATACATACAAATTCTGGGACAGCTCTGTATGTTTCCTCAAGAAAAATTAAATCACAACAGATGGTCATGAGGTATGCATGAGTAAAGATTTGCGACATGACAAGTTATCCAAATAAAGTGTCCCTCCATACCACATCTTCCATTATAGGAAGTAAATGATTGGTGTCTCTCAGGAAACTGGGTAGATCCTGGGCAAGGGGTTGTAGTTGACCATCTAGCCATTGGCCTATTTGTTTATTGGGAGAGCCAATACCCATGACAATGGGCCTTTTACATTCAGCTGTACGGGTGCATTCAAGGTTATGATTAAAGCTGAAATAAACCTATCCATTTAACAGTTTCAAAAAACAGTTACATTTCTGGCACGTGTCGGGAATGTAACACTCCCATTGGATGTGTGCTCAACCACACTGACAAACCATCCAATGGCTGGTGTCATAACCGATCACATGTGCAACATCATGGCAATTGAAGAGTAAACAGAGGCCCAGATGGCAGCTTCCTTGGCTGAAAACAAAGAAGGGTTTACTTCCACGTTAAGTGAATTCTTCGAGAAACACGTTAACCATGCTGCTCTTTTTGTATTGTGGGTCTGTGATTTATTTATTTTTGTTGATTTTATACAATTAAGCTAATTTTTTCCTGAAGTTTGGAGTGCCGTCAACCCTCCTTTGATACCCTCTGCTATGCCCAGGTCACGGACTGGACCTGCACCCTGTGATTCAGAAAGGAGATTATATTATATGTTTCACCTGGAGCGGTGTTTGCTCTTTGATCATCAGCTGCTGACAGAAAGGTACTAGTGCTGCCTGTTTCTTTTTAGGGAGCCCATTAGGGGGGCATCCTGTTAGTGGAGAGCTGACATTAGGTTAGTTTGTGGCTTAGGTGAGCTTTATTTGTTCATTTGTAAAACACATTTTTATCCTTGGTTCTGCCCAAAGTCTACTTTTCCCTTATTGTCACCACAAGTATCCTGCAGTACAAATGAGCCTCTGTAGAATAGATAAAGTAAAAAAAAAAAAATTCTTACCCGATCACCAAGTCTGACATTGATGCCATCTAGTTCAATAGTAGAGAATGACTGAATGATGGCCTCCTGCCTCAGCTCTTCTTTCGCCCCGTGAGCGGACAATCTGGACCATCGAATGATGAAGCCCAGGGAGCTGTTTGTAGGGGGCGGATCAAAGACGCATTTCAGATATACGGTGGAGCCTACCATCTCCACCACAATTTCCGGGGGACTCGGTGACACAGGGAGTAAACCATGTGAACTCGATCTACCTGATAAAAAAATGGACATTTTATTCTATGAAATTTTCATTCACATTTAATTAAATTAAATGTCAAAAGTCTAATTTGTTTTGCTTTTGTGAACCTTTCTTACAATGCTGGTTTCAGTTTTATACAATGAAGCAATGCATAGAGCAAACATGGTGTACAAAATGCCATAACTCTCATAATCCAGCTACAGCAATCAAAAGTTAAAAGCAAATTAGTTTGCACCAATCTTGGTTTTTAGCAAAATTGGTCAGTCTGCATTAAATGGATGTCCTCCATAGATTTCTGATTTGTTTCTCTGGTGAATTAAGCCTATACCAGTTTAGTTTAGCAACTGAAGTACAGAGGTCCTCTGGTCAACAGTGTTACGGGAATCCAGTGAGGATCTCATTTTTATTTATGTATTAAGATTGTGGTGGAATATGGGATGGGACACCCATGTCTTTGTGATGTAATAGTTATACTAGGGTAGCACTGAGGTGTGGGCGCGACAGATTACATATAGTACAGTAAACTAGTCACTTCACAATATGTTGGGAGGATTGACTGTCCTTTGATAGCTCCCACTGAGCATAAACCAACATTAGAGCTTTCTCCTCCCTAGAATTTCATAAATTAAGGGATGCAATAGGCTTTAAATGTCTTGTGAGGGTAAGAAAAGCTCAATTCAACTATCCTGGACCCTGGCTATTTTGTTTGCCCCTAATGTTTTGCATAAAAGCCTATATGAATGCAAACACTGTTTAAAGCAGGACATATGCAGGTCAGAATGAGGTCAGTCAATGAATTCGTAATAATCTCAGAAGATCCTCAAACTGAAGCCATCAACACAAACCCCAAGCCCATCAACATAGACCTTAAGATTGAAAATTATAATGTAACGTACCGATGCATCTCAAACAAATAGAATATCATCAAAAAGTTCATTTATTTCAGTAATTCAATTCAAGAAGCGAAACTATTATATAGATTCATTACACACAGAGTGATATATTTCAAGTAGGGATGCACCGATACCACTTTTTTAGCAATGAGTACCAGTACCAATACTTTTTTAATGTACTCGCCAATACCAATTACGTTTCCCAGGTCCCCACCGTGCCTCCCCGCACTCATGTTCCCCACTGTAGCACCCTAAATGCCTGTCTTTCCCCTTCCTGCACACCTCTTCTCCACTGTCCCCCCCACACACCTGTTCCCCACTGTCCCCCCCACATATCTGTTCCCCACTGTCGCCCCCCACACACCTGTTCCCCACTGTCCCCCCCCCACATATCTGTTCCCCACTGTCGCCCCCCCACACACACCTGTTCCCCACTGTCCCCCCCGCATATCTGTTCCCCACTGTCGCCCCCCACACACCTGTTACTCCACTGTCCCCCCCCACGCACCTGTTCCCCACTGTCCCCCCCACATACCTATTCCCCACTGTCCCCCCCACATACCTGTTCCCCACTGCCCCCCCCACACACACCTGTTCCCCACTATCGCCCCCACATACCTATTCCCCACTGTCTCCCCCCCACATACCTGTTCCCCACTGTCCCCCCCACACACCTTTCCCCACTGTCCCCCCACACATACCTTTTCCCCACTGCCCCCCCACATACCTTTTCCCCACTGTCCCCCCCGCATACCTGTTCCCCACTGTCCCCCCCACACCCCTGTTACCCACTGTCCGCCCCACACACCTGTTCCCCACTGTCCCCCCCACATACCTTTTCCCCACTGCCCCCCCTACATACCTTTTCCCCACTGTCCCCCCCACATACCTTTTTCCCACTGTCCCCCCCACATACCTGTTCCCCGCTGTCCTCCCCACACACCTGTTCCCCACTGGCCCCCCCCCACACCTGTTCCCCACTGTCCCCCCCCACGCACCTGTTCCCCACTGTCCCCCCTACACACCTGTTCCCCACTGTTCCCCCACACACCTGTTCCCCACTGTCCCCCACCACGCACCTGTTCCCCACTGTCCCCCCCACGCACCTGTTCCCCACTGTCCCCCCCACACACCTGTTCCACATTGTACCACCCTTAACCCCTCTTCCCCGCTAAAGCCCCCCTCCCTCCCCACACACAAGCCTTTTCCCCACTGTACCTCCTACAAACCTATTCATCACTGTGCCCCTCCCTGCACACCAGTTCCCCACTGTACTACTTACTGCTCTACTGCTGAAGATCTATGTGCGACATGCTGCCTGTTCTTCTCCCATTCTCTGGGAGGAGGTGACCTCAGCTGAAGAAGAGCAGCGCTGCTGCTTGTCCTCCCACAATAGATCCGACAGTCTGTGAGGAGGTAGAGGATGGTAATATCAGGGCATGGAGGACTTCCATGCAGGGCATCGGTTGCCCCCGCCTCACGGTTCCCTTCCTTCTGCCTCACACCCGACTGCTGGCTTTTCTTTTTCCCCGCTCTCTCCTCTTGGGCTCGTGCTGCACTGCAGGCTGGGGATGGAGTGGAGACCCAGCAGGAGAGCGCTCTGATCCTACAGGGAGCCCTAGCAGCAGCTGCCCCCGGTTTTAATCACATTTATCTATCAACGGGAGAAGCCCGCTGACAGATAAATGAGTCATCAGTTGTTAAAGACGCAGCGGCCTCGCTCCTTAACAACCGATAATTGCTGCATTCTTTTGTGTACATTTCAGTTATCAGTGGGAGAATCCCGCTGACAGCTGAAAAGAACTGAGCCAGTAAGAATTGGTTTTAAGTATCGGTGCATTTGCACGAGTACCGATACTCGTGCAAATGCTTAGTATTGGCACCACTATCGGTATCGATGCAACCCTAATTTCAAGCATTTCTTTCTTTTAATTTTGATGATTATGACTTACAGCTAGTGAAAACCTAAAATTCAGTATCTCAGAAAATTGGAATATTGTGAAAAAGTTGAATATTGTAGACTCATGGTGTTACACTCTAATCAGCTAATTAACTCAAAACACCTGTAAAGGTTTTCTGAGCCTTTAAATGGTCTCTCAGTCTGGTTCAGTAGGTTACACAATCATGAGGAAGACTGCTCACTTGACAGCTATCCAGAAGACAGTCATTGACAAGGAGGGTAGGTCACAAAAGGTCATTGCTAAAGACGCTGGTTCACAGAGTGCTGTATCCAAGCATATTAATGGAATGTTGAGTGGAAGGAAAAAGTGTGCTAGAAAAATGTGCACAAGCAACAGGGATAACCTCAGCTTTGAGAAGATTGTGATGCAAAGGCCATTCAAGAATTTGTAGGAGATTCAGAAGGAGTGGTCTCAGGCTGGTGTCAGTGCTTCAAGAGCCACCATACGTATCCTGGACATGGGCTACAACTGTCACATTCCTTGTGTGAAGCCACTCCTGAACCAGAGACAACATTAGAAGTGTCTTACCTGGGCTAAGGAGAAAAAAGACTGGACTGTTGCTCAGTGCTCCAAAGTCCTCTTTTCGGATGAAAGTAAATTTTGCATTTCATTTAGAAAAGTCCCAAAGTCTGGAGGAAGAGTGGAGAGGCGCAGAATCCAAGTTGCATGAAGTCCAGTGTGAAGTTTCCACACTCAGTGATAATTTGGGGAGCCATGCCATCTGCTGGTGTTGGTGCACAGTGTTTTATCAAGTCCAAAGTCAGTGCACCCCTCTACCAGGAAGTTCTAGAGCACTTCATACTTCCTTCTGCTGACCAGCTTTATGGAGATGCTGATTTCATTTTCCTGCAGGACTTGGCACCTGACCACACTGCCAAAAGTATCAATACCTGGTTTAATGATCACGGTACAGTGCCTTGAAAAAGTATTCATACCCCTTGAAATTCTCCACATTTTGTCATGTTACAGCCAAAAACGTATATGTATTTTATTGGGATTTTATGTGATAGACCAACACAAAGTGGCACATAATTGTGAAGTGGAAGGAAAACGATAAATGGTTTTCAATTTTTTTTACAAATAAATATCTGAAAAGTGTGGTGTGCATTTGTATTCAGCCCCCTTTACTCTGATACCCCTAACAAAAATCTAGTAGAACCAATTGCCTTCAGAAGTCACCTAATTAGTAAATTGAGTCCACCTGTGTGTAATGTAATCTCAGTATAAATACAACTGTTCTGTGAAGCCTTCAGAGGTTTGTTAGAGAACCTTAGTGAACAAACAGCATCATGAAGGCCAAGGAACACACCAGACAGGTCAGGAATAAAGTTGTGGAGAAGTATAAAGCAGGGTTAGGTTAGGCTTTGAACATCTCACGGAGCACTGTTCAATCCATCATCTGAAAATGGAAAGAGTATGGCACAACTGCAAATCTACCAAGACATGGCCGTCCACCTAAACTGACAGACCGGGCAAGGAGAGTATTAATTAGAGAAGCAGCCAAGAGGTCCATGGTAACTCTGGAGGAGCTGCAGAGATCCACAGCTCAGGTGGGAGAATCTGTCCACAGGACAACTATTAGTCGTGCTCTCCACAAATCTGTCCTTTATGGAAGAGTGGCAAAAAGAAAGACATTGTTGAAAAAAAGCCATAAGAAGTCCAGTTTTCAGTTTGCGAGAAGCCATGTGGGGGACACAGCAAACATGTGGAAGAAGGTGCTCTGGTCAGATGAGACCAAAATTTAACTTTTTTGCCTAAAAGCAAAACACTATGTGTGGCGAAAAACTAACACTGCACATCACCCTGAACACACCATCATCATCGTGAAACATGGTGGTGGCAGCATCATGTTGTGGGGATGCTTTTCTTCAGAAGAGACAGGGAAACTGGTCAGAGTTGATGGGAAGATGAATGGAGCCAAATACAGGGCAATCTTAGAAGAAAACCTGTCAAGAGTCTGCAAAAGACTAGAGACTGGGACGGAGGTTCAACTTCCAGCAGGACAATGACCCTAAACATACAGCCAGAGCTACAATGGAATGGTTTAGATCAAAGCATATTCATGTGTTAGAATGGCCGAGTCAAAGTCCAGACCTGAATCCAATTGAGAATCTGTGACAAGACTTGAAAATTGCTGTTCACAGACGCTCTCCATCCAATCTGACAGAGCTTGAGCTATTTTGCAAAGAAGAATGAGCAAAAATGTCACGCTCTAAATGTGCAAAGCTGGTAGAGACATCCCCAAAAAGACTTGCAGCTGTTTTTAGCAGCGAAATGTGGTTTTACAAAGTATTGACTCAGGGGGGCTGAATACAAATGCACGCCACACTTTTCACATATTTATTTGTAAAAAATGTTGAAAACCATTTATCATTTTCCTTCCACTTCACAATTATGTGCCACTTTGTGTTGGTCTATCACATAAAATCCCCATAAAATACATTTACCTTTTTGGTTGTAACATGACAAAATGTGGAAAATGTCAAGGGGTATGAATACTTTTTCAGGGCACTGTATCACTGTGCTTGATTGGCCACCAAACTCGCCTGACCTAAACTCCATAGAGAATCTGTGGGGTATCATCAAGAGGAAGATGAGAGACATCAGACCCAACAATGCAGACGAGCTGAAGGCCGCTATCAAAGCAACCTGGACTTCCATAACACCTCAGCAGTGCCATGGGCTGATCACCTCCATGCCACGCCACATTGATACAGTAATTCATGCAAAAGGAGCCCCGACCAAGTATTCAGTGCATACTATAATGTACATGGACATGCTTTTAAGTAATCCAACATTTCTGTATTAAAAATCCTTTTTTCATTAGTCTTATGTAATATTCAAATTTTCTTAGATACTGAATTTCTGGTTTTCACTAGCTGTAAGCCATAATCATCAACATTAAAAGAAAGAAATACTTGAAATATATCACTCTGTGTGTAATGAATCTATATAATATATGAGTTTCACTTTTTGAATTGATTTACTGAAATAAATTAACTTTTTGATGATAGTCAAATTTTTTTAGATGCTCTTGTACAGCAGAATACCAACTGTGTTATGAAAATGAATTGCACTTACTTGTGCAGACACCATTGACTTCTAATTCACCATCTTCACATTGTGACTGAGACTCTGAAACCACTGAAACATAAAACCCATATCAGTAAAGTAATAATCAAACTCAGTTCATCGCATTATACAATTTTGCTATGAGACACTCCTGAGCTTTCTATGTAGCTTTGTCATTGGTGGATCATGCAGTCCCGTAGACGCTTGGTGTAAGTAGCAGTCAGTGTATTGTCTTCAATAGCACAGTCGGGGGGTAGTGTTTACAATAAGGGTAACATTACACTTAAAGATACCGTCACCAGATCTCACTGTTTAGATCACACTTTCTCAACCTTTTCAACACAGAGGAACCCTTGAAAAAACTTTCCAGTCTCAGGGAACCCCTACTAAGTGTTACTATATCTACAACTCATGATAAAATAGTCTGATGGTCGGTGGGAAGAATGGTCCTTACATTTGTGGTCATTGGGAAGATCTACCTCCTTACAGACAGCTAAAAAGATCAATGGTGTCAGTGGGAACTTATCTGAGAGGCAGAAATTGGTCATTGCTCAAGGAAGCCCTAGCAACCTTTGGAGGAACATTAGTTGAGAATCCTTGCATTAGTGTGATAGTCAGTGGGAAGAATGCTCCTTACATTTGTGGACATTGGGAAGAATTACCCCCCCCCACTACAGAAGGCTAAAAAGATCAAGGGTGTCAGTGGGAACTCAAGGAACCCCTAGCAACCTCTGGAGGAACCCTAGGGTTCCACGGAACCCTGGTTGAGAAACCCTGGTTTAGATCATGTGTCAAACACAAGGCCTGCAGGCCCAATGCATATTCTTTATATGTTCAAGTATACTCAAATAACTGACAGCACACAAGCTCTGATGAAGTGGGAACTGTGAGCCCCTGAAACGCGTTGCCAAACTTTTATCACTTGACATGTTTTATATACTGAAGCTTCTGCTTACCTTCGGCACAGTAGCCCATACATCCCTGAGTTGGCTGCAATAGATATATGTAGAAATCGCCGCAGTTCCTGACAGTCACTGGGATGCGGAACAAACAACAGTCCTTGGTGCTGCTAAAGAAGAACTGCCAGGTGGCACAGGCTGTCAGCTGGCGCATATCTCCAGGTGGAGGAAGGGACTCAGACTCCCGTAGTGACAACCACACAGGGGCCTGGGTGCCACAGTGATTCATCTGTTGAGTGAGACAATATTGAGAGATCAGTTACAACTTTACCCCTTCATTCACAGCACAGAGGTGGATGAAGGACTATGTAATGAGGAAATGTTATAAAAAAAAAATCACACTTCTCATAAATAAATAACACACATAGCCAAATAATATATTTTGAGTCAAAAAAAGACCTCTGTCTGTCATGGGCACTGGTGAGGCTGCATTTGATGGGCGCTGGTGAGGCTGCATTTGATGGGCACTGGTGGGCTGCATTTATTGGGCACTTCATTAAAAAGATGGGGTATACATGGGCAGGGCAAAGGGGGTGGATTCAGGGGTGGAGCCAAGGGGGGCAGTGCCAAAATGAGGTTTCGCCTAGGCCCTAGGGTGTCAAAAACCCTTGCACCAGCCCTGAATATATTTAGCCGTTTGTAAAGGTGACATTCTGACTACCATTGTAAAGAGGGCATTTTTTCCTACATATTACTAATGTAAGGGCATTGTACCCACTGATCTCTGATAAATTGGTTTTAGCAGGGGTTCTCTGAGACCTCACAATTATTTAAAGGGTTCCCCTGGGGTAAGAAAGGATTGGTCTAATATAAAGACTTGTGAGGGATGAAGAGGGGCCTTGAAGGACATGAGGTGCAACATGAGTATGGCGGATAAGACCACTTTTTCAGGAATGGTGATAATGCAAATTTTGTATTACATAAATAGAACGAGTTCTATTTATATAATGCAAAATTTGGTTCATCTGAGGAAAAGATTCTTATCTGCTGGGAATGATGTTATGGAAACAGCAGTCAGTCACTGAATGGCTGATATTTTATATTAAGCTATGGATTTGTGCCTATGACCAATTTGGTCTGGATTTCAGCAATCACCTTAGGGTGAAAGGTTCCCTATACAGTGCGACCAGAAGGGACCATCTGTTCCAATAAATGTTAATGGATACAAAAATGTAAACCATGTACAGTAGAGAAAATCTTTAAGGTTGCCTTAACAAAACTGTCTACATGGAAATATATGCAGCGCTTATCTTTACTAGCAGGTAAAATCACCTTGTAAATAGTGGGCAGCTGACAAAAGAGGTCAAATTTGTTAATTTAACAGAATACATTATTGTTACACAAAGCTTATATGCGGAAACTCATATCTGGGTATATATTGGCATCCTTGCTTTGGGCCATGGAAGCTAGATGCACAGTGAGGCATAAGATATAAAGAAATGAACACACATTTTTGGAACAAGGGTAGTCAGAGCTAGAGCCACCTATACATTTGAGCAATAATTGGAATTTAGCAATTTCTATACAGGAAAGGGAAGAATTAAAATACAGAGTACAAGTCCTGTCACTGTCAACCAGTGGCGTCGCTAGGGGGTGGCTTTTGGGGCTATAGCCCCGAATCTGGGGCCCATAGCCCCGAGTCTCGGCAGGGGTCCCCAAGGGAAGAGGAGGCTCTCTGGGGACCCTGATTGTAAGTGGGGGGCTCTCTGGGGACTCTGATGCAGGGGGGAGGCTCTCTGGGGACCCTGATTTAAGGGGGAGGCTCTCTAGGGACCCTGATGTAAGTGGGGATCTCTCTGGGGACCCTGATTGTAAGTGGGGGGCTCTCTGGGGACTCTGATGCAGGGGAAAGGCTCTCTGGGGACCCTGATTTAAGGGGGAGGCTCTGGGGAGACCCTGATTATAGGGGGAGGCTCTCTGGAAACCCTGATGCAACGGGGGGCTCGCTGGGGACCCTGATGTAAGGGGTTATATACATGTGTATGCCTGCCCAAGCGTATGACTTTCTTTACTACGTTGCTATGGGCTCTAGCCTCAGATCTTTTGTAGACCTAGCAACGCCCCTGCTGTCAACCAAGAATTGCAGCGTTTCTGTTCTAGAAAATTTGTTTGGCTTTGCTCACCGTTTGCCTGAACATATTTCCTCATCTATATGCAGCTTATCCCTGCCTGATCTCTTAAGTCTAGAGAATTACCAATAGCTAATTATTAATTCAATTGTATATCTGTGTAGAAATATCTCATCCAGCTTTGCTTTTTTGATGCTATATTTTCAGTTTATAGAGGTGTGATATAGCAAAATCTTTATGTCCAAATGTTTATAGCTAAAACGAGAGCAGGAGGTGAGGAGAAATCTTTCCAACTGTCTAAGAGGAGATTTCCTCTCACTTCCTGTTGTTTCTCTGTAGCAGGATATGAATGGAGATTTCACTAATGGGACATAGAAAAAAAAATGGACAGGGGTTTCTAACCTTTTCCTACTCTATTCAAAACCAGAAAATAACTGTACTTATATCTTTATTTGACTATAGATATATTTGAATAATAAAGGTTAAGATTATTTTAAAATAAGGTACAGTATATGCTGAATGCAAATACAATGTATTAGCACATTGGAAGCATTTTTTATAAGTATTTTTATTCAGGGCAGTCATTAGGATTCTTCCAGATCTGCCATTCTCAACCAGGGTTTTGGGAAAACGTAGGGTTCCTCCAGATCTGCCAATTTCAACCAGGATTCTGGGAAAACTTAGGGTTTCTCCAGACAAGCCATTCTCAACTGGGGTTCTGTGGAATCTGGGGTTCTGCCAGAGCAGCCATTCTCAACCAGGGTTCTGGAAAAACTTAGAGTTCCTGCAGCTCAGCCATTCATAACCAGGGTTCTATGGAAACCAGGGTTCTGAAAAAATGTAGGTTTCCTCCAGAGCAGCCATTCTCATCTAGGGCTCTGTGGAATCTGGGGTTCCGTCAGAGCAGCCATTCCCAACCGGGTTCTGTGGAACCCAGGGCTCTGGAACAACTTAGGGTTCCTCCAGTTCAGCCATTCTGAACCAGGGTTCTGGAAAAACTTAGGGTTACTCCAGAGCAGCCATTCTCAACGAATACTCTGTGGAATTTGGGGTTCCGTCAGAACAGCCATTCTCAACCAGGGTTCTGTGGAACCCAGGACTCTGGAAAACGTAGGGTTCTTGCAGAGCAGCCATTCTCAACTAGGGCTCTGTGGAATTTGGGGTTCTGTCACAGCAGCCATTCTCTACCAGGGTACTGTGGAACCCAGGATTCTGGAAAAACTTATGGTTCCTCCAGCTCAGCCATTCTCCACCAGGGTTTCTCCAGATGTTTCTAGGGTTCCCTGAGCTGATCATATGGTGTCTGCATAATTCCAGGGCTGTCAGTGTCATACCAATGATCATTGTAGCAGTCTGTTAAGGTGATGTTCTTCCAACTGACCACCAGTGTAAATGGAGCATTCTTCCTATAGACCACCATTATTCTAGCAGCATTCTTCTGACTGACCACATATGTAAGGGGTGGTTTTTATCTCACTGACCATAATGCAAGGACGGCTCCCTCCAACCCTCAATGAAATGGTGCTTTCATTGACCATAGATGTATGGGGGTATCTCTCTCACTGACTATAATATACGGGGACCCTCCGCTAAGTACCAGTGTAAGAAGGCATTTCTCTACTGACCACCAATGTAGAGGTTCTTTCTGTGTTTCTTTTTTTTGGACATTATTTTGTTGTTTCATTTTAATAGTTTTTTTAATGATAACTATTTTATCATATAGAGAAAAAGCGTTTAAAAATGATCTACCTTTGGTGCTAAATACTTTAGCTGTGCCACATTATGTATTCATGTATCTGTATTATTATATAGTGAACTTGCTGATCTTGCTAATGGATATCATTTTTAGTAGGGGTTTAATGAGGCCTGGAAACTATATCTCTAGGGTTCTTCTCTGGGATAAGAAGTTTGAGAAAAGCTGGATTAGGATATAAAAGTAGAGTTTTGTTCTAATACACCGTTCGCTTCCATATATCCTCAAATAATAGCAGTAGAAATTACCACATTTACATTACTTTACTTGGCACAACACCGCACAGCAATAAGCAGGGACCACTGAACACCTGGATCTCATTATTTCTTACACATTCCATTGACGGATCACCCGGGAGGTGTGGAAGGACTGGTACTAGAGAGGCATGTACTGCTTGTAGGGTCAGTACTTTACTATACCCAACTGACACTGTACATGATTGATGAAATTTACATTTTCCTATGGTCCAGGCAATTTATCATGCCCAGCGGTGTCAATTCACACCATGTACCCCGTGCTCACATACGTTAATATTAATTATACGAGAAGATTTCAGCTGCCATATATACACTATATTGTCAAAAGTATTGGGGCGCCTGCCTTTACACGCACATGAACTTTAATGGAATTCAAGCCTTAATCCGTAGGGTTCAATATTGAGTTGCCCACCCTTTGAAGCTATAGCAGCTTCTTCTGGGAAGGCTGTCCACAAGGTTTAGGAGTGTGTCTATGGGAAGGTTTGACCATTCTTCCAGAAGAGCATTTGTGAGGTCAGACAGTGATGTTGGACGAGAAAGTCTGGCTCACAGTCTCCGCTCTAATTCATCCCAAAGGTGTTCTATCGGGTTGAGGTCAGGACTCAATTCAAGTTCCTCCACCCCAAACTCGCTTATCCACGTCTTTATGCCCACCTATATTTCAACACTGTGCCAAAAAGATAGAGGCCAATCTACTAAAAATGTACTGCTGCTCATGTAAATTAACATATGTATTAAAAAAGCAATAATTGGGTAGCCAGGTGGCTAAATGCTAAGTAGTAGGGGAAGAAGTAGAAGGAAAGCACGTCAGTGGCTGCCAGAGACACATAAGGGTGGAGGAACTATATTGCTCAGACAGGTCTTCCAACCAACCCATTCATTAGTTCCTGTGAAGAGCGCCAAAGTACGGGAAACTGTCTCCTGATCCAGCCAACCTAATTAACAATGATCATTTCATATCTATGGGCATCCTTAGTATCATAGCAGCATGATCAATAACATCAGCAGCTGTTTGGCACATGGCCTAACTGTTGAATGGACTTTACATCTAAAATCTACCCGTGAGGTTTAGACCTGTACATGCACACACCTGACAGTTTTTAAAATTGTAAAATCATCAGACATTAATGCAGACACTTTGCCCCTGTTTGTAGTCAAGATTAGTAGTACCAATACCTCCACGCACTTGGTTGGCATCTCAGCTGGCTTATCAAAGATCATAAATCGGTACCATCCGGCAGACAGGGAGTGGTCACAGATCAGTTCATGGATGGCGGACTTCTGAAGCTGGCTGGAGTCAAAGTCCAAACTTCTGTAGGGGTTCTGCAGGATCCTATGTCCAGAGGGTAAGCACTCTGCAGCTGCAGGGATACATGGTATATAATTAGCCAAAATAAATGTTATTAAAGTGAATGTTCGTAAACACCATCAACAATACTTTTTAAGTAATTGTCTCTCTTGACCCTGAACTGTGCTTATTGGGTATATTGGATGAAGTTATAATGGACAAATATATCAGAGAGACGGTGTCCAGATCACTGTTCCAAGCTCGAAAGCTGATCTTGCAACATTGGATCTCTAAAACCTCTCCATCTTTGGAGATGTGATTAGCTAATGTTGGATTAACTTTGAGATATGAGCGCTTGATATATAAGCATAGAGGCAGCAACCCGGTTCAATAAGATCTGGGGATGGTGGCTAGCTACCCCTGGCTTGGCTCCATTAGACCTAATTCTTGATAGACTCTTGACTTAGCATGGGGACTCAACCGCTCCGTGTGTCCTCACCCTTGGAGTGAGTTTAATTTAAGGTACTGAGGAAGAGATATGATGAGAATGTCTTCCTAAACAATATCTAGGGATTCATACACTGTTGCCCTGTACACACGATCGGACTTTCCAACAACAAAACCGTGGAATTTTGTTCAAAGGGTTATGGCTCCAACTTGTCTTGCATACACACGGTCACACAAATGTTGGCCAACAATTACGAACGTAGTGACGTATAAGACGTAAGGCGAGCCAATAAAAAGAGAGTTCAATAGTCATGTGATATCTCCATTACAAACGCTAGTTTTACAAGACTGAGTGCTTCTGGCTCGTCCTTGATTCCGAGCATGCGTGTTTGTACTTTGGACTTTTGTCCAAACTTGTGTACATACGATCGGAAAGTCAGACAACACACATTTGTTGGCTGAAAATTTGAGAGCATGCTAGCCAACATTTGTTGGCGGAAAGTCCGACAACAAATGTCCGATGGAGCGTACACACGGTCGGACTTACCGCCAACAAGCTCACATCCAACATTTCCCGTCGGAAAATCCGACCGTGTGTACGCGGCATGTGAGATATATCGACTAATGACATCTCAGGTTCAATCTGTTTTGTAAACCTGCTTTGGCTATGTACAAAAACATTATTCTACTTTGTATTCTGTGAAGGTTTTGTATAAATGTAATACTTTGGAATGTGCGTTGTTTATTGTACTGTTAAAAGTTGTTAATAAACTTTATTCTGATTTAAAAAAAAAGTGAATGTTCATCCAAAACATTTATTATTTTCAATGGATTGGGGAAGGATTAGAGCCCCAGATAGGTTTTTTTGTGTTTAATAACTGTTTATTGAGGAATAAACAAGAAATACAAAGCAGAAAAACAGTTCTACAATATACACTCACCGGCCACTTTATTAGGTACACCTATTCAATTGCTTGGTAACACAAATTGCTAATCAGCCAATCACATGGTAAAAACTCAATGAATTTAGGCACCTAGACGTGGTGAAGATGACTTGCTGAAGTTCAAACCGAGCATCAGAAAGGAGAAGAAAGGGGATTTAGGTTACTTTGAACGTGGTGTGGTTGTTGGTGGCAGACGGGCTGGTCTGAGTATTTCAAGAACTGCTAATCTACTGGGATTTTCATGCACAACCATCTCTCGGGTTTACAGAGAATGGTCCGAAAAAGAGAAAATATCCAGTGAGCGGAGGTTGTGTGGAGGAAAATACCTTGTTAATGTCAGAGGTCAAAGGAGAATGGGCAGATGATTGAGATGATTTTGAGATGATAGAAAGGCAACAGTAACTCAAATAGCCAGTCGTTACAACCAAGGTATGCAGAATACCATTTCTGAACTCACAAAACATCCAACCTTGAAGCAGATTGGCTACAGCAGCAGAAGACCACACCGGGTGCCACTCCTGTCAGCTAAGAACAGGAAACCGAGGCTACAATTGGCACAGGATCACCAAAATCGGACAAAAGAAGATTGGAAAAACGTTGTCTGGTCTGATGAGTCTTGATTTCAGCTGCAACATTCAGATGGTCGGGTCAGAATTTAACTAAACATGAAATCATGGATCCATCCTGCCTTGTATCACCGGATCAGGCTGGTGGTGGTGTAATGATGTGGGGGATATCTTCTTGGCACACTTTGGGCCCCTTAGTACCAATTGAGCATCATTTAAACACCACGGCCTACCTGAGTATTGTTGCTGACCATGTCCACCCCTTTATGACTACAGTGTCCCCATCTTCTGATGGCTCCTTCCAGCAGGATAATGCACCATGTCACAAAGCTCCAATCATCTCACCACTGGACAATGAGGTCCCTGTACTCCAATGGTCTCCACACTCACAAGATCTCAATCCAATAGAGTACCCTTGGGATGTGGTGGAACGTGAGATTAGCATCATGGATGTGTAGCCGACAAATCTGCAGCAACTGCGTGATGCCATCATGTCACTATGGAGCAAAATCTCTAAAGGGAACGTTTCCAACACCTTGTTGAATCCATGCTATGAAGAATTAAGTCAGTTCTGAAGGCAAAAGGGGGTCCAACCCGGTACTAGCCAGGAGTACCTAATAAAGTGGCCGGTGTCTGTACTGTACATTTGAGTGTATAGTAGAAGGTATGAAACTTCATGAGAAATATCATATACATAAGGAGAATTTCCCAAGAACCGACAGGTCCGCTAAATCAGAAAAACAAAAATAAACCTGGTAAGATATCCTGGGCTCGGGTTGGTATGACAATTCATAAATAAGAGAAAAGAGGGGTGAAAACCAAAGCAAGAAAAAAAAAAGGAAAAGAAGAGAATAAGAGTATTAGTAAAAGTATGAGGGAAAACCGAGGAAGGGAGGGAGGGTTGCCAATATCAAGTGGGTCAGACCCCATTACTAGGGGTAACACAGAAAATCTACTTAATATGCAAACAATATATGTCTATAATTCAGGAGAGTCGGAAATAACGTCTCTATTTACATTAGCAGCTTTGAAATCGAACCAGTGGGCTCATATTTTGAAATGCCGTCGAAGGGTTTTGTCAGGAGCATTTTCAGCTTTCAGAGCTCTCACACTTTGAATGACAATTGCGCGGTCATACAACACTGTAACCATATGAAATTGTTATAATTTTCTTCACACAAATAGAGCTTTCTTTTGGTGGTATTTAATCACTGCTGGGTTTTTTCTTTTTTCCTAAAAAAAAGACCAACAATTTTGAAAAAAAGTTTTTCTTATGCCCTGTACACACGACCGGTTTTCCCGTCGGTTTTCCCGTCGGAATAAACTTTGAAGGTTTTTCCGACGGAATTCTGCTCAAGCGGTCTTGCACACACACCGTCACACCACATTCCAAACGTCTAGAACACGGTGACGTATAACACGTACGACGGGACTAGAAAAAGGAAGTTCAATAGCCAGTAATCAATAGGTTCCGTCTCGTACTTGCTTCAGAGCATGTGTCGTTTTTGGTCTGTCGGAACAGCATACAGACGATCGGTTTTCCCGATAGGAATTCGTTCCGTCGGAAAAATTTAGAACATGTTCTATTTCTAGGTCCGTCAGAATTTTCAACGTAAAAAGTCCGATGAGTCCTACACACGATCGGAATAGACGATGAAAAGCTCCCGTTGGACTTTTTCTGTC
Source organism: Aquarana catesbeiana (assembly GCF_042186555.1). Classification (NCBI taxonomy): domain Eukaryota; kingdom Metazoa; phylum Chordata; class Amphibia; order Anura; family Ranidae; genus Aquarana; species Aquarana catesbeiana. Next base: position 25,911,437 of record NC_133328.1, on the reverse strand, counting down.
GGACGTTCCGCTCGTGTGTACACGGCATAAGTTTCTGTCAGTAAATTTTGTAAATAAGTAATTTTTCTCCTTCACTGATGGGCGCTGATGAGGCAGCACTTATGGGCACTGATTAGGTGGCATTGATGAGGAGGCACAAATATGCCGCACTTATGGGCACTGATAGGTGGCACTGATATGTGGCACTGATGAGCACTGATAGGTGGCACTGATGGTGGGCACTGGGCACAGATAGATGGCACTGGTGGGCACAGATAGGCCGTACTGGTGGGCACAGATAGGCAGCACGGATAGGTAGCACTGATGGCCATTGATGGGTGGCATTGATGGGCAGCAGTGATGAGCATTGATGGGCATCAATGATGGGCAGCACTGATAGCCAGCACTGACTGGCATCACTAATGGCCCCGATTGCTGGCAATTGCGGGCTCCTGTTCTTTGACTGTTGCTGGTTTCATTCCAGCCTCCTGGTTTTGACTATGATGTATCCCTGTCTGTCTACCTGCAAGGCGATTAATGTGGCCAGTCTCTGGGAGGAGACCAAACCTGATTTAAACCAGCCAAGCCTGAAGTCTCATGCTTGTGATAGTGTATGTTATACTTGTTCCAGGCTCTTATGATTTGACTATTCTCTGAACTCGGTCTGCCTTTTGACTATGGATTGACTCCGACTACTTCTGAACCCTGTCTGCCCTGTACTTGGACCACTCTGCCTGTCTGCCAACCGCAAGGACCTATTGGCTCAGTTTGCGCTTGTCCTGGCACTATAGCATTGTGTAAAAGTCCTGCGGGCAACCGAGTACTGGTAGGCCTGCCTGCCCTATGGGAAAGGGGCTGCTATAGGTGAAGAACACAGAAGCCAGCTATAGTGTCTAACCACCTGTGTTAGGTTTAAATGTGACAGGCCCCTTTGCAATATGTGTTAACTCTTCTATGAAGCAAATATCGTCTACTTTACGTAACCACTACACTCGAGATGGAGTTGAGGTTTGACCCCACATAGTGGTAACAAGAGATTTAGCTGCATTGAAAAGGAGGGGGGTAACAAATCACTTGTACTTGTGTATTGTGTATTGTATACTTGAGTATTGCCAGTGTACATAGGTCTGCAACTGTTCTGCGATTGCACGTAGGTCTGTGAGTACCTGTGTATTGTCTTGTGTACCTGTGTACCTGTGTATAGTCTTGTTGTGTACCTGTGTATTGTCTTGAGTATTAGTGCCAGGAAGCTAGCTGTTAGGTAATTTGGACAGGGTAAAATCCCCAATCCTCACTAAATTTAATAGGTACGATGCCCGGCGGGTGTGGAGAGGCGACTCTTTGTACATCTTGCCACATGTATGCGTTCCTTGATCATCCGATCGAGGGCGAATACTGCTGTGCAAAATGTAAGCACATTGTTTCCCTGGAAGCCCAGGTTCTGAATCTGGGGAAGCAACTGTCAGCACTGAGAAGTCCCTCCATACTAAAGATGAGCCAGGAACGTACACGGCAGGTGCCGGCAGGGGCCTGCACAGAGGTGGGTGGAGACAAAGAGGTGCTGGCACTAGCAAAGAGTAGATGGGTGACAGTCAGGAGAGGTAGAGGGGGAAGTGCCAGGGAGGCCGATCCAGGACTGAAGCATCCCAATAAGTACGCTACTTTGAGTGACATTGGTGAAACCAGTCAGGGACCAGCACTGCTGGAGATGAGGGACTCTCCTAGCTGCCGGGGGAAGAACTCCTCCAGTGAGAGTGGGGGGGCAGAAAAGGGAAAGGAAAGACATATTCTGGTGGTAGGGGACTCAATTCTTAGAAGGACAGAGAGGGCAATCTGTAACCAAGACCTGAAGCGCCGAACAGTATGTTGTCTACCGGGCGCTCGGGTTCAGCACATCACGGATCTTGTGGACAGATTACTGGGAGGGGCTGGGGAAGACCCGGCTGTCATGGTGCACGTTGGCACCAATGACAAAGTCAGAGGCAGATGGAGTGTCCTAAAGAACGATTTTAGGGACTTAGGAGCTAAATTGAGGAAAAGGACCTCCAAGGTAGTATTCTCAGGAATACTACCGGTACATCGAGCCACACCAGAAAGGAAGAGGGAGATTAGGGAAGTAAACAAGTGGCTGAAGAGCTGGTGTAGTAAGGAGGGGTTTGGGTTCCTGGACGACTGGGCCGACTTCTCAGTCGGTAACCGGTACTATAGAAGGGACGGACTGCACCTAAATGAGGAGGGTGCAGATCTGCTGGGAAGGAAGATGGCCAAAAAGTTAGAGGGGTTTTTAAACTAGGCGATGGGGGGGAGGGTCCAGAGGCAGAGATAGCCAGCACGGAAGATATTCCAGAGGGTAGTATTGGGGGCATTAGTGGTAGGTTAACCAAAGCACAAAAACACAAGGTGAGTATAGTAGCAAGTCCTAGTTGCAATCTCGAAACACCCAATACGAAGACAATATGCGACCGGTCTAAACTATGTGGCATGTTCACCAATGCCAGGAGCATGGCGGACAAGATGGGTGAACTAGAGATACTGTTGTACGAGGAGGATTTGGATTTTGTGGGAATTTCAGAGACCTGGTTCAACAGCTCTCATGATTGGCTGGCAAACATTCAAGGGTATACCCTATACCGCAAGGATAGAGAGGGTAAAAAAGGGGGAGGGGTATGCCTATATATCAAGAATAATGTACAAGTGAATGTGAGAGATGACATCACTGAGGGAGCTAGAGAGGAGGTGGAATCCTTATGGGTAGAGCTCCAAAGGGATAAAGCTAAGGGGAAAATAATACTGGGAGTATGCTATAGGCCCCCTAACCTGAGGGAGGAAGTGGAGACGGATCTCCTATCACAAATTGGAGTAGCAGCAAGGATGGGAAGTGTTATCATAATGGGGGATTTTAATTATCCAGACATAGACTGGGTGGAGGGAACCGCGCATTCATTTAAGGCTCGCCAGTTCCTTAATGTCTTGCAGGACAATTTTATGGGTCAGATGGTAGACGCACCAACTAGAAATAAAACATTACTGGATCTACTGATTACCAACAATACAGACCTGATCACGGATGTGGAAATGCGGGGCAATTTAGGTAACAGTGATCACAGGTCAATTAGTTTCAGTATAAATCACACAAATAGGAAACATAAAGGGAATACAAAGACACTGAATTTCAAAAGAGCCAACTTCCCTAAACTACAAACCTTGCTAAAAGGCATAAACTGGGATAAAATATTAGAAACAAAGAATACGGAGGAGAGATGGGTTTGCTTTAAGAGCATATTAAATAAGGGCATTAGCCAATGTATCCCATTGGGTAATAAATTTAAAAGAGCGAACAAATGTCCTGGATGGCTTAATTCCAATGTAAAAATGCATATAAAAGCAAAGGAGAAGGCCTTCAAAAAATACAAGGTTGAGGGATCATCCTCAGCATTCAGACTTTATAAAGAATGCAATAAGAAATGTAAGGGTGCAATTAGGACGGCTAAGATAGAATATGAAAGACACATAGCGGAGGAGAGCAAAAAAAATCCCAAGAAATTCTTTAAGTATGTAAACAGTAAAAAAGGGAGGACAGACCATATTGGCCCCATAAAGAATGAGGAAGGACATCTGGTTACAAAGGATGGGGAGATGGCGAAGGCATTGAATTTATTCTTCTCCTCAGTCTTCACGAGTAAATCGGGGGGCTTCAGTAACCAAAACTGCAGTGTTTATCCTCATGACACAACACAGGAAGCACCTCCATGGTTAACAGAGGACGGAATTAAAATTAGACTTGAGAAACTTAACATTAATAAATCACCGGGACCAGATGGCTTGCATCCGAGGGTACTTAGGGAACTCAGTCAAGTGATTGCCAGACCGTTGTTCCTAATTTTTACAGATAGTCTACTGACTGGAATGGTACCAGCTGATTGGAGAAAAGCCAATGTAGCACCTATATTTAAAAAGGACCCAAAATACATCCCTGGGAATTACAGACCAGTTAGCCTAACATCGATAGTATGTAAACTCTTGGAGGGGATGATAAGGGACTATATACAGGATTTTAGTAATACGAACGATATCATTAGCAGTAATCAGCATGGATTCATGAAGAATCGTTCTTGCCAAACCAATCTATTAACCTTCTATGAGGAGGTGAGTTGCCATCTAGATGAAGGAAGGCCTGTAGACGTGGTGTATCTGGATTTTGCAAAAGCATTTGACACAGTTCCCCATAAACGTTTACTGTACAAAATAAGGTCCGTTGGCATGGACCATAGGGTGAGTACATGGATTGAAAACTGGCTACAAGGGCGAGTTCAGAGGGTGGTGATAAAAGGGGAGTACTCAGAATGGTCAGGGGTGGGTAGTGGGGTTCCCCAAGGTTCTGTGCTGGGACCAATCCTATTTAATTTGTTCATAAACGATCTGGAGGATGGGATAAACAGTTCAATCTCTGTATTTGCAGACGATACTAAGCTAAGCATGGCAATAACTTCAGGACTTCCGCAGGACGTGGAAACCTTGCAAAAAGACCTGAACAAATTAATGGGGTGGGCGACTACATGGCAAATGAGGTTCAATGTAGAAAAATGTAAAATAATGAATTTGGGTGGCAAAAATATTAATGCAATCTATACACTGGGGGGAGAACCTCTGGGGGAATCTAGGATGGAAAAGGACCTGGGGGTCCTAGTAGATGATAGGTTCAGCAATGGCAGGCAATGCCAAGCTGCTGCTAACAAAGCAAACAGAATATTGGCATGCATTAAAAGGGGGATCAACTCCAGAGATAAAACGATAATTCTCCCGCTCTACAAGACTCTGGTCCGGCCGCACCTAGAGTATGCGGTCCAGTTCTGGGCACCAGTCCTCAGAAAGGATGTACTGGAAATGGAGCGAGTACAAAGAAGGGCAACAAAGCTAATAAAGGGTCTGGAGGATCTTAGTTATGAGGAAAGGTTGCGAGCACTGAACTTATTCTCTCTGGAGAAGAGACGCGTGAGAGGGGATATGATTTCAATTTACAAATACCGGACTGGTGACCCCACAATAGGGATAAAACTTTTTCGCAGAAGAGAGTTTAACAAGACTCGTGGCCACTCATTAAAATTAGAAGAAAAGAGGTTTAACCTTAAACTACATAGAGGGTTCTTTACTGTAAGAGCGGCAAGGATGTGGAATTCCCTTCCACACGCGGTGGTCTCAGCGGGGAGCATTGATAGCTTCAAGAAACTATTAGATAAGCACCTGAATGACCACAACATACAGGGATATACAATGCAATACTAACACATAATCACACACATAGGTTGGACTTGATGGACTTGTGTCTTTTTTCAACCTCACCTACTATGTAACTATGTAACTTATATCGGCCATCTGGTTCAGTTGTACAGTGAAACAATATAGTCCAAGGGTTAGGCCCCTTTCACACGGGACGGATCCGTGTTGATCCGCCCCGTGTTTATCCGCTGCTCAGCGGGGATCGCTCCGCTTTCCCCAGCTGAGCAGGCAGATGACAGGGCGGGACCCGCACACTGTGCAGGGACCGCCCTGTCAGATCTCCGCTCTCCCCTATGGGGGATCGGAGGAACACGGACCGTCTGTCCGTGTTCCTCCGATCCGCTGTGCAGACGGATAGAAAAATAGGATTTTCTTCCGTCCGCAGAATCGGACGAGAGCGGAGGCGGACGACATCGGGTGTTAGCGGATGTACATCCGCTGACACCCGCTATCCCATAGGGATGCATGTATGTCCGTATTTCATCCGAAAACGGATGGATGAAATACGGACATACGGTCCGCATGTGTGAAAGGGGCCTTAGAAGGAATAGTACTACCAAGGAATCAAACTTATAAGATATAGCACATCTTGCCAAATGGGCACACTAACGGGCAATCCCACCAAATGTGGGCATGAGAAGCTAGGTTTCCGCAATCCTTCCAGAATAAAGATGAATGGGAAGGAAACATGGAGTGAAGTTTCACAGTTGTGTGGTGCCAGTGAGTTAAAAATTTATAGTGGACTTCCGCCATTTTTGATGATAATGAGGAGGTGTGAGACAATTGTGCGATTTTTTCCTTCTGGACATTAGTAAGAGTAGAATGAAAGTAAGATTCCCAGCGACTAAGGTAATCCGGGTGTTGGGGCCCTTGCATAGAAATGAGCGCCTTATAAAACTGCGATATATATATATATATATATATATATATATATATATATATATATATACACATAAAAATGCATAGGATGCATTAAGGTGAAAAAACACAAGGCTTTACAACCCAAGCAAGCATTTTTTTTATTTAGCAGTTTACCATTGTTTAGATGTGATGGCTGCATTGAATGGGGTCTGCATAACTTTTTTTTTGGGGGGGGGGGGGGGGGGGCGCTTCGGCAGCAGCGATGCTCAGTCACATTTAACCCTTTCTTCGGGGGTTAAAAACACTCCGCTAGCGGCCGAATAGCGCCACTAAAACGATGGTAAAGCGCCGCTAAAACTAGCGGCGCTTTACCGATAACGCGCCAGATGGCAGTGTGAAACAGCTCTTGAAATAATTCAGCTTCACTTTGTATGGAAGTTACTCAGTCTCAGGCATACCATGCCCATATAAATATAGCCTAGAGAATGTACATCTTTCTATATTGCAATACAGTATAGGCTATTTTCACCAAGATCAAAATATGGCCACAACAGATGTATTGCGATATAGAAAGATGTACATTCTCTACGCTATATTTATTTGGGCATGGTATGCCTGAGACTGAGTAGCTTCCATACAAAGTGAAGAAGATTATATAACACACAAATATCTTTTCCAGCAATAGCTCAGCTGTCCAACTTTCCAAGCAATATATATATCTAAATTCTCCTCCTAACTGGCACTGCTGTTACCTGTGGTTCTTCAGGATTTCATCCAGTGATACGATAGGCCCAGGCACTGGCAGCGTATTCTTGGCCACTGACTGATTGCACGCACCTGTGGGAGGAGCCGGCGCCGTGCCAGCCCGATCTGCATAGCAACGTACATACACAGGCAGGCAGCCAATCACGGAACATCCGAGAAGTCGAGCAGAGGCCCGAGCGGCAGAGCCAATCCGATGATCGGGCCGGAGGTGAGGGAGGGAGGGACGGATGTCTGTATCATCTGTGATAAGTCGGAAAAGAGAGCAGCCCCAGGCCAGCAGACTCAGAAAAAAAGTCAGCGGTGGCTGTGATGGCGGCCGCGGCGGCCATTGCAACACAGGGCAACTGTCTTCAACACCTTCTTACGATTCCAGGGAGAGGGGCAATTGCCCCCCCCCCCCCGCCCTATGCTGCGGACGCCAATGGCTGCATTCATTTTGTTAGGCTTTCTCTTTTATTCTCACCTGGTGATCTGGCAAGTCAGTCTGTTTTTTGTTTTTCAACAGAACAAGCTTTCCAGCAAATGTAGCAGATAGAATGTTAAGACAAACCATTTAACCTGAAAAGCACCTCGAAAGCCTTCTTTGGGGTTAAAAGCGCTACTCTGGCAGCCGCAAAGCGGCAGTAAAGTGCCGCTTAAAAGCGAATGCGGCCGCGGTCCAAGTGTGAAGGGGGTCTTAAAGCATCTAAAATGACTGAATACTAACAATTACCATTTCTACCTTCATCCCTAGCAATGTGAAACAAGCTACCTGAAGCACAGATAAAGCCTGGACAAAGGGGGTGTAGGCTTGTGCACAGGGCGCAGTATTTCCATGTAGGGGGGGGGGTCCACCGCCCTATCATGCAAATTGATTTAATGCCACTGGTCAGCCTATACAAGCAGCAGAAACTGCCCCCATCCAGCAGCGATCCCTGCACTGTGCTGCTGAATTGCGGGAGGTGGCATTCTATGTACCCCAAGACATTTATTTGCTGGAAGTCTACTGCTAGCATGCTCTGTCTGGAGATGCGCTGACTTATCTGCAATCATGTCAGTACACCTCAGTTCAGGCAGCTTTCAGCACAGCGTCGCTGGCTTCAGAATCAAAACAACTGCAAATACATTCAAACCCCTATCCTGCACTTCAGCTACAATGCAGAGAGTGATATTGCAGCAGGTGGGACAACGGCAGACTGTTGCTTCTTCTGGATGACCAACAGCATTGATTACTGCAGGAGAGGGGGGTGACTTTGCTGGCATTCTTTGTCGGAAATGGGATCAGCAGCATCAGACCCAAAGGAGGAGCTCTAAGACGCTCTAAGGCTGCATTTACACCTGCATGGTTCCTAAATGTGCGAAAAAACAAGCAGAAATCTGTGGTTTGCCATGCATTTTAGAAATGCGCTGCAAACATGGGTTGTGCTATTAATTAGTAATGGCACCCCAAATGAGGGGAGCAGCTACGTGTTTGTCGGGCGCCAATACATGCTACAAACATGCCAAAACGTTCACTGAAAAAACACCCAACGTTCCATGACCGAAAAGGTTCTGGAGCTATTTTGGGGTGTTTGTCGCGTTTAGGGCAGCCCATTCAAGTAGGGTAGTGCATCACCACTGGAAAAACATACAAAACAACCTCACAAGTGGGAACGTGCATTCTCCCTATGCTCAGGTGGGAATGGGGCCTTAGTGGCAGGAGGCAGGTGAGCAAAATACTGTTAGCTAATGGTAATAATAATATAATAAGTAACACCTCTCTCCAACCCCTCTTTATTAGCTACTCTGTCTCCTAGTCACAGTGACTCCCTGCCTTTTTAAATCCCCCCTCCATACCACCTCACCTTCTTTCCTCCAGTCACAGGATCTCCCGTCCACCTTCCTCGCTGGTTGCTGTGCCTCTCTGGTTGTGAACTTGGTTGTGAACAAGGCCTACAAAGCTGAAGCACATTTACATTTGCTGTCTAGACACTGTGTCTTTTATGGAGAACCAATAAATTCTGAAGATTTTAAAGAGCAGTAAGGAGTTGCAGACTATGTCTTTTCACAAGAGATAGTCTCCTGGGACACGAAGAAAGCTCTCTGGCCTGCCCTGATGCTTGTTTCTTTGCGGTCCAGTTTGGTTCTCCACGTCTGGATTACAGCCCTGGTGTTCCCCACATCTGAGGTCCAGTTCGGTGGTCACCTGTATATCCCTTGGAGTCGTGTTTGGAGGACCCGGGTCCTTTGTAGTCTTGCCGATTTGCCGATCCTGGCATCCTTGCCTTAATGACTCGTTGTCGCTGACATTCAAGTCCACCTGTGCCGGTAAGAGTAGGTATACTTCCCTTTTTTCGGTTGAAGATGTACCATCTCTGATGCTCTCATGCCAGTGTACTCCATCCCTAATTAGCCACTATTCGGTGGTGGACTCACACGGGTCCTTTTTAGGACCTTTATACCCATTGGACTTTGTCACATTTCATTTTTTTTTTCATTTGTATATGATTTATTCACGCATTCGTTATGTCAATATATATTACGTGTTTATTTTCTTAGCGCTACATTATTTATCGTTTATCTCTTTTCACGTGTCTCTGACAACTACCTTGCATCCCAGATCACAGCACCTTGGAACTCAGGTTTTATTGCTTCCCCTTGTCTTCTGAAGGCTTCCAGAATGTAGTGGGTGGGAAAGTCAAATGAGCAGCCTTAATTTTGAAGTGGCTCCAGCCAATCCCTAGGGGGAGAATGCCCAGGTGGTGGCTGGGAGAGTGCATAAATAGTTTGGAGCCTTAGACAACGTGGTTCTTTTCTTAGAAGAGAGGTTCCAAGCCAGAAGGGCTGCTGCTCTTCTAGGCAGCTCAGCTGAAGGTTCTGCTTGTGCTTATTGAGGCAAAGGGCTCTTGAGAGTAGTACTGAGGCAGGCTGCTTTAATGTTTTCAGGAAACTATGTACAACACCCTGCTGGCCGCTCCCACCAACCATGATCTGCCTGCATTACACAGAAAAGCATATAGACGCAGTGATGTTATCACTGGTTCTAAACTAAGGAATGTAGGGAAAACAGAAAATATTTATTTTCATTAGCAGGTGCATGAGGGGGGAACTAGGAAAGGCAAGATTTAAGCATAACAAACAATAAGTTCGCTAATTTCTTAAAACCACACAGCCCCCTACCTAACCCCTTTAACTAGGATAAGCTGAACAACCCCCCCCTTCCATACCCATTTCCCCAGGTTCTTGCTTACCCATTTATACCCTGGCAGCCTCCTATGTTTTTACCAGCTGGGATGTAGACAATGTAGGAGGCCACCACCAGAGAAGGAGACAAGTATAGCACCCCCCCACATAGGCTGCTAGTGAGGAGTACGTAAATTTAGCTTTGTGGCTCAGCTGTAATCAGTAGAGAAGAGTATAATTACTTTAGGCTGCTCTGGGCTCTACAGGCTGCAAGTTTGATTGCTTCCCCCTGTTTTCTGGAGATTTCCAGAATATAGTGGCTGGAAGAGTCAGATAAGCAGCCTAAATATTTATGCAGCTGCAGCCAATCCCTGGGGAGGTTTGCCCAGATGGTGGTTGGGGAATGCATAAATAGTTTGGAGTATCAGTGATCAGGGTTATTTTCAAGGTGGAGAGGTTCCCAGCCAGAAGGGCTGCCAGCCCTTCCTGGCCGTCCTACTGAGGGTTTTTCCGGTCTCATCGAGGCCTGTCCTGCTGCAAGTTTTTTGGGAGCCAAAAGATGGGTGCCACCGAGGATCTGTTCAGGGAGCTCTCCAGAGGAGTCTGATTGCCTGAGTCTGAGGGAGACACCCAAGCCCTGGGGACACTGAGAGTACAGACTTAAGGGAGAATAGATCTCAGTGACTGTGGCTCTTGTTAACCCCTGCCCCCAGTACCATGTAGTGTTCAGGGCAAGGATATGGAACTGCGCCCCCCTACAGTGCTGCTAATACATGCAGTAGAATGGACGTATCATCCTGTGCCCATTCTCATCCCCCTTAGCACTGGCTGTCCATGGTTGCCCTGGAGTGTTCACTACACGTTTGGCCAATTGCTTGTTTCTAGCAAATAGAAGGTAGTTGCATATGCCCAGTGTGTTTTCTGTGTCAGCTGTGGACAGATGGGGTTGGAGAAAGTGTGACATCAGTAGCTGTCAGAGTAGACATTAATCTGTGTTCTGCAGATTGCTAGCCACTGATCTGGGGATTGTGTGTGGTGAAGAGGCGCCCCTTCCTACCACTGCTCCCTGGGTGGCTTCCCCTCCTGCCCACCCCTTGCCCCGGCCCTGCCTGCCCCACTCAGTATAAGGCTTGCCTGGCCTGGGACATTGCTAATGGTGTACCGGTGCTGCCTACTACATGTCCTAATGCTTGGAGGGCTGAGTTAAGAAGCTGCTGCTTGGGGAATAGTGTTGTCACATTCCTAATTAGTGTTCTGGAGTCTCCCACAGCTCCCTAAACCCCGTCCAAGTTGATCTGCAATAAACTTTTGAAAAGACAACCCCTAGACTGTTTTCTGAGCCAGAGGAGTGAAAGTTGCTGTTTTCCTGGCTGTTGCTGCGTTAGCGGGAAGAGAACCTAAGACCATACCTCCCAACATTTTGAGATGGGAATGAGGGACACCTACTAGCAAACATATGTGGGGATAGGACACGCCCCCTGCCACACCCCTTAAAGGGGACATATCCAAAAAAAAAGGGTTAATTAAATCCATAAGTGTTTTTTTACCACCAATATTCCTTTATATTGGCTTTTAAATTTGACAAATGCAGCAATTTAGAATTTGGATGAAAAGTTTAGTACTGGGAAACACTTTTTGAAAGATAAAAAGTGCATTTTATACACAACTATATAGATCAGACCAAAATGAGGGACAAATGAGGGGGAAAGAGGGAACAGAGGGACATTGCTCCAAATCAGGGACAGTCCCTCGAAATCAGGGACCGTTGGGAGCTATGCCTAAGACAAATCAGTGGCCCTCTTGGGGGGTCAGCGCTACACAAATAAGCCACTGGGAGGAGGGGGTTGGTCAACTTAGCCTAGTTAGGGGGACAGGGAGGGGCTGAGAGTTTTTTTTAAAAGAGAGAACTTGCCCTTTAATACAGTTGTATTGCACCATGTTACCTACAAATAATATTTCTCTGAGGGCTTTCAGTTCAGATACAAGACTGATCAAAGAGGAGATCACTAGTCAGTAGAGCGCAGCTCTTGTTATCTCAGTAATAAGAACATTCTGTAGTGATTTACAACATAATATAGCACTACAAGTATTATACACTTCACAATCAAAAAGCCTGGAAACAGGGTTGTTACTTTTCAGACTTCTTTGATAAATACATACGTTAAAAGGAAACATATGAAGGAGGCATCTGGATTGAGGTTTTCAGGCTAATGTAGAATATTATTCCATACCAGACTGCAGTTACCCCGCACAATAACATCCCTATGTGAGAGGACATTGATCTGGATTCAATTTTCTGTGTCCTGACCGGGAACAGTTCATGCGTTCATCTCTGGATTATCACTCTAAATTAGACAATTATAGGCAGAGAATAATGGGTACGGAGTTGTTAAGGCTGGGATCACACTTTACTGTTTTTTACAGTTTTTTTAACTGGTATGAAAGCCCCCTTACAAATCAACGCTTCCATATTTTTCTGCCTACTTTTCTTTTAAAAATCTTTTAAAAATAATTTGTGCCACATGTGAAAAAACAGAGTACTGTCTGCAGGTGCCCCAAGAGCTGCACAAAAAGGGCCAGAGGGCCGCAGTTTGGGCACCAGGGCTATAGGCCAGGGGTCTCAAAACTTCCTAACAAAGGGGAAGTTCGTTGTCTTTTAAGGGGTGCCAGACTGAGGACAGTGGGAGTTGAAGATGTCTTTGTATCAATAAAATAAACTACATAGCACCTGTGGTCATTAGGAGGAGGAATAGTGCCCCATGATTGGTATTAGAGGGAAGAATAGTGCCCTATCATTGGTAGCGGCAGGAGGAATAGTGCCCCATGATTGGTATTAGAGGGAATATTAGTGCCCAGTAATTGGTTGCGGTAAGAGGAATAGTGCCCCATGATTGGTATTAGAGGGAGGAATAGTGCCCTCTCATTGGTTGCGTTGGAATAGTGCCCCATTGTTGGTATTAGCGGGAGGAATAGTGCCCCATCATTGGTTGCGTTAGGAGGAATAGTGACCCATTGTTGGTTTTAGCGGGAGGAATAGTGCCCTATCATTGGTTGCAGTAGGAGGAATAGTGCCCTATCATTGGTTGCAGTAGGAGGAATAGTGCCCCATAATTGGTTGCAGTGGTAGGAATAGTGCCCCATTGTTGGTGTCAAGGGGAGGAATTATTGCTCACTGTTGGTATCAGTGGGATGAATAGTGCCCCATTGTTGGTGTCAAGGGGAGGAATTATTGCTCACTGTTGGTATCAGTGGGATGAATAGTGCCCCAAGGGCCGGATAAAGGCAAGCAAAGTGTGGCATCTGGCATACGGGTGGCAGTTTGGAGACCACTAAACTATTGCATTTGTCATTTTGCAAAACCAGTATAAGAAAACTTGGTGGTGAAAAAAAGCACTTGTTGGTTTGACAGTTGGGCGTTATGAACATTTGAATTATTCAATATTTGCCACAGCTGGTGATTCGCCGTCATATCGAAGTATTCATGTGTACGAAGTGTTATTTGTTTACAGAAGAAAGATTCCGAGATCCAGGCACTGAACACAGAGAGGTAAATAAAACTCAGATAAACAAACATTCCAGACAGTGCGCAGATGTAGGATATTAACAGTCACTAAAGATTCATTCCTCTTTAGAATATTATAACGAGACATTAACATCGTTAAATGATCCAAACTGTTACATTTTCACCAGTTCAAAGTGATTATATGGTGGGGGAAAAAAATTCACATTTTTTCTGTCCCGCCAATGATGGTAGAGTATTTTCTTCTACTGCTAAGAACTACATTACTGTTATTAATGTTATGATCTATGCTGACATCTAGTGGTAGTTTAGCACCACTACAAATTGGTATTGTGTATTTGGTGTGTCCCTATGTTCTCCCCTCCTGTTCTGTGCTAAGTAATACAGTCTTAGCAAGACATTCCCTTTTTTTATCCATGCTCTCTAAGTTAGTGTCAAGTTTTCTTCACAGACAGTAGGCTGGGAAGGTCATTGACATTTTAAACTTCAGGGGACTGGAATACCATCCAAATCCAACCAAAGGATGCTGGCTTCAAAGGGTCCATGATCCTGTGACATTATAGGATAAAGGCAAAGATGGAGCTGCTCAACTTGAAGCCCAGAAAAATTGTTATCCGATATAGGAAAAGTCCACCTGCTCCTCTTATGCATTTTCTTACATTATGAGCTTAGTCAAGACTCAATGACTAACCTCCTAATGAAGTGAAATGAAGAAGAAGAGCAGGTGGACTTTTCCTGTATCAGAAAACATCAATAAACTTATTTTGGACTTTTGGACGTTGAGCGGCTCTACCTTTGCCTTTAGTCATATAATTACCAGAGGATCATGGACATTTGGAGCCAACATCCTTTGGTTGGTGGAGTGGTGGTGGGAGGCTTGGAACGGAGTGGCCGGGAATCGGGATTGTTTGCAGTATCCTCTGTACTGAACTCTGAAAAGTAACATTGCATCAGATTTAAGTTTTGTGTCTTAAGCCTCGTACACACGATCGGATTGTTGGCCAACAAAACCGTGGAATTTTGTCCAAAGGGCGTTGGCCCAAACTTGTCTTGCACACGGCCACACAAATGTTGGCCAACAATTATGTGTAACGTAGTGATGTACTAGACGTAGTACGTGGTTTTCCAGCTCTTTAGCGCCACCCTTCGGGCTCCTTCTGCTAATTTCGTGTTAGTAGAAATTTGGTGAGTGTTGACTTGCGCTTTTCTTTTTGCGCTTTTCATTTAGCGATTTTCATTTTGCACTTTTCAGTTCGTTTCTGAATGGCTGTTCATCAACCAGACATGTTGCGGAATCGGAGGAGATAACGTGTTATTTATTATTGGCCTTGGAGTTATTGCTTTGACATTATTTTTTTGGTTGAATAATAATGATTTGATTTGTTATATTTTCTATATTTTTGGATGCATAGAATGCACTTTTTGGTTAAGTTCTATTGGCAGATAGCATGTCTAATTTTATTTGTTTTCTTTTTTGCACAATAAAAAAATAGTGTAGAATAATACTTGGCTTTGTGTTTTACTTCAAATGACAGTTTGGGAGTCGGCAGTTACATTTTAAAAAATACAATGTAAAATTAACAAGGAACACCAACATAGTTGTATCTTTGATCTTATAAACTACGGGATAATGGTGTTGTGGTAACTTGCACAAATAAAAAAAAAAAAAAAAAGCATAATAATATTATTCTTGATATCACTAGAAAAAAAAAAGTATTTGAAAATTCATTTGCAATAACTCCATCAGTATCACCAGCAAACCAGCTTCATTATTATCCTATTAACCACTTGAGCCCCGGACCATTATGCTGCCTAAGGACCAGAGGTCTTTTTCCAATTTGGCACTGCGTCGCTTTAACTGCTAATTGCGCGGTCATGCAATGCTGTACCCAAACGAAATTTGCGTCCTTTTCTTCCCACAAATAGAGCTTTCTTTTGATGGTATTTGATCACCTCTGCGGTTTTTATTTTTTGCGCTATAAACGGAAAATTTTGAAAAAAAATGATATTTTCTACTTTTTGTTATAAAAAAAAATCCAATAAACTAAATTTTAGACATACATTTAGGCCAAAATGTATTCGGCCACATGTCTTTGGTAAAAAAAATGTCAATAAGCGTATATTTATTGGTTTGCGCAAAAGTTATAGCGTCTACAAACTAGGGTACATTTTCTGTAATTTACACAGCTTTTAGTTTATGACTGCCTATGTCATTTCTTGGGGTGCTAAAATGGCAGGGCAGTACAAAACCCCCCCAAATGACCCCATTTTGGAAAGTAGACACCCCAAGGAAATTGCTGAGAGGCATGTTGAACCCATTGAATATTTATTTTTTTTGTCCCAAGTGATTGAATAATGACAAAAAAAAAAAAAATATTTACAAAAAGTTGTCACTAAATGATATATTGCTCACACAGGCCATGGGCCTATGTGGAATTGCACCCCAAAATACATTCAGCTGCTTCTCCTGAGTATGGGGATACCACATGTGTGGGACTTTCTGGGAGCCTAGCCGCGTACGGGGCCCCGAAAACCAATCACCGCCTTCAGGATTTCTAAGGGTGTAAATTTTTGATTTCACTCTTCACTGCCTATCACAGTTTCGGAGGCCATGGAATGCCCAGGTGGCACAAAACCCCCCAAAATGACCCCATTTTGGAAAGTAGACACCCCAAGCTATTTGCTGAGAGGCATATTGAGTCCATGGAATATTTTATATTTTGACACAAGTTGCGGGAAAGTGACACTTTTTTTTTTTTTTTTTTTGCATAAAGTTGTCACTAAATGATATATTGCTCACACAGGCCATGGGCATATGTGGAATTGCACCCCAAAATACATTTAGCTGCTTCTCCTGAGTATGGGGATACCACATGTGTGAGACTTTTTGGGAGCCTAGCCGCGTACGGGGCCCCGAAATCCAATCACCGCCTTCAGGATTTCTAGGCGTGAAAATTTTTGATTTCACTCTTCACTGCCTATCACAGTTTCGGAGGCCATGGAATGCCCAGGTGGCACAAAACCCCCCCAAATGACCCTATTTTGGAAAGTAGACACCCCAAGCTATTTGCTGAGAGGCATGGTGAGTATTTTGCAGCTCTCATTTGTTTTTGAAAATGAAGAAAGACAAGAAAAAACATTTTTTTTTTTCTTTTTTCAATTTTCAAAACTTTGTGACAAAAAGTGAGGTCTGCAAAATACTCACTATACCTCTCAGCAAATAGCTTTGGGTGTCTACTTTCCAAAATGGGGTAATTTGGGAGGGTTTTGTGCCACCTGGGCATTCCATGGCCTCCGAAACTGTGATAGGCAGTGAAGAGTGAAATCAAAAATTCACGCCCTTAGAAAGCCTGAAGGCGGTGCTTGGTTTTCGGGGTCCCGTACGCGGCTAGGCTCCCAAAAAGTCTCACACATGTGGTATCCCCGTACTCAGGAGAAGCAGCAGAATGTATTTTGGGGTGTAATTTCACATATTTCCATGGCATGTTTGAGCAATATATCATTTAGTGACAACTTTGTGCAAAAAAAAAAAAAAATTTGTCTCTTTCCTGCAACTTGTGTCGCAATATAAAATATTCCATGGACTCGACATGCCTCTCAGCAAATAGCTTGGGGTGTCTACTTTCCAAAATGGGGTCATTTGGGGGGGGTTTGAACTGTCCTGGCATTTTATGCACAACATTTAGAAGCTTATGTCACACATCACCCACTCTTCTAACCACTTGAAGACAAAGCCCTTTCTGACACTCATTGTTTACATGAAAAAGTTATTTTTTTTTTGCAAAAAAATTACTTTGAACCCCCAAACATTATATATTTTTTTAAAGCAAATGCCCTACAGATTAAAATGGTGGGTGTTTCATTTTTTTTTTTCACACAGTATTTGTGCAGCGATTTTTCAAACTCATTTTTTGGGGAAAAAAAACACTTTTTTAAATTTTAATGCACTAAAACACAATATATTGCCCAAATGTTTGATGAAATAAAAAAGATGATCTTAGGCCGAGTACATGGATACCAAACATGACATGCTTTAAAATTGTGCACAAACGTGCAGTGGCAACAAAATAAATACATTTTTAAAAGCCTTTAAAAGCCTTTACAGGTTACCACTTTAGATTTACAGAGGTGGTCTACTGCAAAAATTACTGCCCTCGATCTGACCTTCGCGGTGATACCTCACATGCATGGTGCAATTGCTGTTTACGTTTGACGACAGACCGCCGCTTGCGTTCGCCTTAGCGCGAGAGCAGGGGGTGACAGGGGTGCTTTTTTTTTTTCTTTATTATTTTTTTGCTTTTTTTATCTTATTTTTAAACTGTTCCTTTCATATTTTTTTTTTAAATCATTTTTATTGTTATCTCGGGGAATGTAAATATCCCCTATGATAGCAATAGATAGTGACAGGTACTCTTTTTTGAAAAAATTGGGGTCTATTAGACCCTAGATCTCTCCTCTGCCCTGAAAGCATCTGACCACACCAAGATCGGTGTGATAAAATGCTTCCCCAATTTCCCAATGGCGCTATTTACATCCGGCGAAATCTAAGTCATAAAATGCTCGTAGCTTCCGGTTTCTTAGGCCATAGAGATGTTTGGAGCCACTCTGGTCTCTGATCAGCTCTATGGTCAGCTGGCTGAATCACTGGCTGCATTCTCAGGTTCCCTGTTGAGACAGGAGAGCCAGAGAAAAACACGGAAGACGGTGGGGGGGGGCATTCCCTCCCACGGCTTGTAAAAGCAGTCTAGAGGCTAATTAGCCGCTAGGATTGCTTTTACATGAAAGCCAACTGCTGGCTGAAAAGAATAATACCAAGATGATACCTAAACCTGCAGGCATCATTCTGGTATAACCACTCAAAGTCGTGAATGGCGTACCTGAAGACAAAAAAATGGTTAACAATAAAGCACAGTAAACGGTAAAGTATAAAAAAATTGCATACCTGAAAAGCAAACATGATAAAACATAATAACAATAAAACATTGCAGAATAGAATACAGTAAAAAAGAGCAGAACAATAGAGAGAGAGAATAGAGAGAGAGAACAATAAAACGACAACTATTTTTTTTTATTTTATATATTTTTTTTTTTTTGACACTTTTTTTGTAACTAACTTTTATAACGGTAACCGGTTCCAGGTTCGGGTCTCTCAAAATGCGATGGCATCTTGGGAGACCCTGTGAAAGTGTGCCTAGTCTGTGCAATGCTGTACCCTACGCTAATACTCAACTAATGAATGGTAGCGTTCAAAACATTCACCAATGCAAAGACCAGGATTGTCAGGACAGGAGAGACAATAATAGCGGGCGTCACGCCTATATCCGCGCTTGCTGCAGACACGACATCTTTTTTGGGGGGGTTTTTTGGGTAGGGGTACTCGGGAGGACATAAAGAAAATGCCTCTCATGCAGCCGACTGCATTTGGTTGGGGATGTGAATGGGGGAAGTACGGGCGCTGCAGAAGCGGTGGGTTCCCAATTAGAATTGGCGAATGCAGCAGGAAGGGCATTATGGGCACGACGGGCCTGTGTTCGTCTTCTTGGTGGCAGCGGGACACTACTTGTGCTTGCCACCTCACCAGCTTGAACTGCACTGATGGGACTCGCCACGTCACCAAGTGTTACTGCAGTGCTGGTTTGACTACGACCAGGGTGTACTACGCCGCTGGTGCTTGCCAGTTCAATAAAAAGCTACCAAAAAAACTGTTAGCGATCGCAGGGATCAGGCCTGACTCTGCGAACGCTGCAGTTATGCGTTTAGTGTTTTGTAAGTGTCAGTGATCGATCGATACTGCACTTGGGTGGGCTGGGCCGGGCCGGGCCGGGCGGAGGGGCAAAATGCAGGTGCTAGCAGGTATCTGGGCTGATCCCGCTAACACTGCGTTTTTGGGAACCCTAAACTGCTGGGGACGCTAGTATAGATCTGATCGGATCAGATATTGATCCGTTCAGATACTATACCACTAAGGGAGGTGTACGGTGCGTGCGTGGGTGTTAGCGGTACTGGCGCTAACCTGACGCTGCTTGGGGCTGGTGCTTGCCAGTTCACCAAAATACTACCAAAAAAACTGTTAGCGATCGCAGGGATCAGGCCTGACTCTGCGAACGCTGCAGTTATGCGTTTAGAGTTTTGTAAGGGACAGTGATCGATCGATACTGCACTTGGGTGGGCTGGGCCGGGCCGGGCGGAGGGGCAAAACGCAGGTGCTAGCAGGTATCTGGGCTGATCCCGCTAACACTGTGTTTTTGGGAACCCTAAACTGCTGGGGACGCTAGTATAGATCTGATCAGATCAGATATTGATCCGATCAGATACTATACCACTAAGGGAGGTGTACGGTGTGTGCGTGGGTGTTAGCGCTACTGGCACTAATCTGACGCTGCCTGGGGCTGGTGCTTGCCAGTTCACCAAAATGCTACCAAAAAAACTGTTAGCGATCGCAGGGATCAGGCCTGACTCTGCGAACGCTGCAGTTATGCGTTTAGTGTTTTGTAAGTGACAGTGATCGATCGATACTGCACTTGGGTGGGCTGGGCGGAGGGGCAAAACGCAGGTGCTAGCGGGTATCTGGGCTGATCCCGCTAACACTGCATTTTTGGAAACCCTAAACTGCTGGGGACGCTAGTATAGATCTGATTGGATCAGATATTATACCACTAAGGGAGGCGTATGCTGCGTGCGTGGGTGTTAGCGGTACTGGCGCTAATCTGACGCTGCCTGGGGCGACGCATATCACCGCCGGGCGATTAGGGAGCTAAACCTTTATTCGGTAATAAACGGCAGGTGCCCTGACACTATAAAAAATAAACGAACTAACCAGCGTCAACCGTAACAGTTATACGGTAATCAGTGGTGAAAGGGTTAACTAGGGGGCAATCAAGGGGTTAAAACATTTATTAGGTAGTATATGGGGGTCCCTGACGCTATAAAACGCTGACAGCGAACCTAAATATTTACCTCACTAACTAGCGTCACCAGCGACACTAATACAGCGATCAGAAAAATGATCGCTTAGCGACACTGGTGACAGGGGGTGATCAAGGGGTTAAAACTTTATTAGGGGGGGTTAGGGGGGTACCCTAGACCTACAGGGGGTAACAGTAACTGTGCTAACACTGTAACTGTCACAAACTGACACCAATGCAGTAATCAGAAAAAAAAAAAAACCTGCTTGGTGTCAGTTTGTGACGGGGGGGGGGGGGGGGGGGTCGGGGTGTTTTGTATGCCTGGCATGTTCTACTGTGAGGTGTAGTGTTGGTGCACTCACATTGATGTCTTCTCTCCTCGGCGCTGGAACGGAAACTACCGAGCCGAGGGAAGATGACATCATTTCCTTTGCTGCTGTTTAGCATACAGCAGCAAAGGAATGTTCCCATTGGCCGGCGGCGATCGCGAGGGGGGGGCCACGAACGGATGGCCTCCCCCTCCACTCCGATCGCCGGGGAACAAAACGGGACCGCCTCGGGCACCGGGGGGGGGTCCGATCGGACCCCCCACCCGCGGGAGGCAAATCACGTACATGTACGTGATTTTGCCTGCCCGTGCCGCCTTGCCGACGTACATCGGCGTGAGGCGGTCCTTAAGTGGTTAAAGAAGAAGAGAATTGTGTGCTGCATTTCGACATTTCATAATTTGCCGCGTCACGAATGTTAATTCTCCATTATGAATGCTAGTTTACAAGACCGACCGCTTCTGGCTCGTCCTTGCTTCCGAGCATGCGTGTTTGTACTTTGGACTTTTGTCCGACGGACTTGTGTACACACGCTCAGAAAATCCGACAACAGACATTTGTTGGTGGAAAATTTTAAGACATGCTAGCCAACATCTGTTGGCGGAAAGTCCGACAATTGTCCGATGGAGCGTACAAACAGTCGGATTTTCCGCCAACAGCTTGACATTGAACATTTCCCATCAGAAAATCCGATCGTGTGTACGCGGCTTTAGAGTTAAGCTATCTGTGGTTTGTGCTGAATCAGTAAGTGACCGTACTGTCTGGACAGATTAAAATGCATGGAGGCATGTGAATGCATAAAGTAGCATTTGAAGCAGAATTGAACCTGGGCAGATTTTCCCATCACTAGTCATAGTCCCAACCACAGCACTACCTGCATGGAGTTTGCATGTTCTCCTTGTTCCTGTGTGGGTTTCCTCCGGGTACTCCGGTTTCCCCCCACACTCCAAAGACATGCTGGGAGGTTATTTGGCCCTAGTATATGTATGTATGAATGTGAGTTAGGGACTGCAGATTGTAAGCTCCTTGAGGGCAGTGACTGATGTGAATGTTAAATATATATGTAAAGTACGGAGTAAATTGATGGCGCTATATAAGTACCTGAAATAACCCCTTCCCGCCGAGCGTACGCAGATATGCAGCCTCGGTTTTAGGGGTTTATATCGGGATGATGCCAACAGCTGCAGGCATCATCCCGGTACCGTTTTTTAGAGCAGGGGATCGGCTATCCAGAGATAACAACCGATGCGGCTAAAAGCCACTCGGTTGTTATCCCGGAGGAGCGGGAGGGGACATCCCCCCTTCCGCCGCCTTCCGCCGCTCTCACCTGGCCTCCCGTCCCACCGGGAGACCCGATCCTCGATCCGCCACTTCCGGCGGCTAGAGACAGACTGGCACTAGGGTGGCCACGTGTCCCGGATTGCCCGGGATTGTCCCTTATTTGAGATTTTTGTCCCGTGTCCCGGAATGAAAAAAAAACACACCGCCGGCTGGCACCAGTGTCCGACTCCGTCTCCGAGTCTGCCACCCTTATCATTTTACAGTACAGTACACAAGTAACACACACAGATGTCACAGATATGCGCAGCTTAACTGGTTGCTAGGCTACGGCCGCCCGCCCCGCGTCTAGCAACCAGTGACGTCAGCTGGCACCGTCAGTCATGTGGGAGTCAGTGCAGTGGGCACCCGCACGGCGCACTCTAGACTCTACATGCTACGGCTGAGCAGCGCGCCTCTGTCTGAGAGAGAGAGCAGCCGCCAGCCTGCCAGTCCAGTCCACACTTAGTTACTAGCCTGCCCTGTGCCCAGCAGCCCCAGTCAGTGTGGTGGTGCCTGCTAGTCCCGGACCCAGAGCCGCCGCCGAGCCGACTACTCCAGCAGCCGCACATTGCCAGCGGCCAGCCAGCTTCTCTCCGTCCTGAGTGAGTCCTGACTCCTGACTGAGCCGCCTCGTCCGAGTCCTCCCTCCGGCTCCGTCCCGCCCACGAGGTCCGCCCGCCAGCCAGAGTACTTCAGGACAGGTTAGTGTAACTTCCACAGTCCACTACCTAGTTACAGCAGTGAGCAATGCACACTCCCTCTCAAATCTGCTGCTGTCCCCAGACCCCCACCCCCCTCAGTTCTGCTGCTGTCCCCCACACAGCCACACTCCCTCTCAGTTCTGCTGCTGTCCCCCACCCCCCTCAGATCTGCTGCTGTCCCCCACCCCCCTCAGATCTGCTGCTGTCTCCCACACTCCCCCTCAGTTCTGCTGCTGTCCCCCCCAATCCCCCTCAAATCTGCTGCTGTCCCCCACTCCCTCTCAGTTCTGCTGCTGTCCCCCACCCCCCTCAGATCTGCTGCTGTCCCCCACCCCCCTCAGATCTGCTGCTGTCTCCCACACTCCCCCTCAGTTCTGCTGCTGTCCCCCCCAATCCCCCTCAAATCTGCTGCTGTCCCCCACTCCCTCTCAGTTCTGCTGCTGTCCCCCCCACTCCCTCTCAGTTCTGCTGCTGTCCCCCCCACTCCCTCTCAGTTCTGCTGCTGTACCCCCCACTCCCTCTCAGTTCTGCTGCTGCCCCCCCCACTCCCCCTCAGTTCTGCTGCTCTCCCCCTCCATCTGTCCTCCATGTCCCCCTCCGTTCTGCTGCTGTCCCCCTCCGTTCTTCCTCCGTGTCCCCCTCCATTCTGCTGCTGTCCCCCTCCGTTCTTCCTCTGTGTCCCCCTCCATTCTTCCTCTGTGTCCCCCTCCATTCTGCTGCTGTCCCCCTCCGTTCTTCCTCTGTGTCCCCCTCCATTCTTCCTCTGTGTCCCCCTCCATTCTGCTGCTGTCCCCCTCCGTTCTTCCTCCGTGTCCCCCTCCATTCTGCTGCTGTCCCCCTCCGTCCTGCTGTCCCCCTCCATTCTTCCTCTGTGTCCCCCTCCGTTCTTCCTCTGTGTCCCCCTCCATTCTTCTTCTGTGTCCCCCTCCGTTCTTCCTCCGTGTCCCTCTCCGTTCTGCTGCTGTCCCCCTCCGTTCTTCCTCCGTGTCCCCCTCTGTTCTTCCCCAAAAATTGGCAAAAAAAAAGTATCAAAAACCATCCTTTTTGGGCGGCGCGCGGGGGGGGGGGGATTGGTGTCCCTGAATGGCAGTTTGAAAATGTGGTCACCCTAACTGGCACGAAGCCGGAAACGGCTTTGTTCCAGTCTTCTCTCTGTAAACATGGAAGTGACGTCACTTCCTGTTTACTCGGGTGCCAATAGCACCATTTTTTAAAAAATATACAGTATTCAGAATGGCCGTTTTTGGTGATCTGAATACTTTGAAGTGCAAAGGAGGGATTGGAGGTCTTTTAGACCCCCGATCCCTCCATAAAGAGTACCTGTCACCGCCTATTACTGTCACAAGGGATGTTTACATTCCTTGTGACAGCAATAAAAGTAATCAAAAATTTTTTTTAAAAGAACACAATGTAAAAAAATAAAAATAAATTAAATTAAAAAGAAAAAATGTTTTAAACCGCCTCCGTCCCCACGAGCTCGCGCAGCAAAGAAAACGAATACGGAAGTCATGCCCACATATGTAAATGGTGTTCAAACCACACATGTGAGATATCACCACGATCGTCAGAGCGAGAGCAATAATTCTAGCACTAGACCTCCTCTGTAACTCTAACCTGGTAACCGTTATTTTTTCTTTAAATGTCGCCTATGGAGATTTTTAGGTACCGTAGTTTGTCTCCATTTCACGAGTGAGCACAATTTTAAAGCGTGACATGTTTGGTATCTATTTACTCGGAGTTACATCATCTTTCACATTATACATAAAAATTGGGCTAACTTTACTGTTTCGTTTTTTTTTTAAATTCATGAAAGTGTCTTTTTCCCCAAAAAATTACTTTTAAAAGACCGCTGCACAAATACTGTGTGACATAAAATATTGCAACAATCGCCATTTTTTTCTCTAGATTCTCTGCTAAAAAAATATACATAATGTTTGGGAGTTCTAAGTCATTTTCTAGCAAAAAATACGGATTTTAACTTGTAAACACCAAACGTCAGAATTATGCCCTGTACACGCGGTCTGATTTTCCGATGGAAAATGTGTGATAGGACCTTGTCGGAAATTCCGACTGTGTGTAGGCTCCATCACACATTTTCCATCGGATTTTCCGACACACAAAGTTTTAGAGCTCGCTATAAAATTTTCCGACAACAAAATCCGTTGTCGGAAATTCCGATCGTGTGTACACAATTCCGACGCACAAAGTGCCCCGCATGCTCGGAATCAAGCAGAAGAGCAGCAATGGCTATTGAATTTCATTTTTCTCGGCTCGCCGTACGTGTTGTATGTCACCGTGTTCTTGACGTTTGGAATTTCCGACCAACTTTGTGTGACCGTGTGTATGCAAGACAAGTTTGAGCCAACATCCGTCGGAAAAAAACGATGGATTTTGTTGTTGGAATGTCCGATCAATCTCCGATCGCGTGTACACTGCAATAGGCTTATGCCCCATACACACAAAAAAGTCCGATGTGAGCTTTTGGTCAGAAATTCCGACCGTGTGTATGCTCCATCAGACTTTTGCTGGCAGAATTCCCGCCAGCAAAAGATTGCGAGCAGGTTCTCAATTTTTCGGTCGGAAAAAGTTCCGATCGGAAATTCCGATCGTCTGTACCAATTCCGATGCGCAAAATTCCTGCGCATGCTCGGAGGCATTGAACTTCATTTTCTCGGCTCGTCGTAGTGTTGTACGTCACCGCGTTCTTGACGGTCGAAAGTTCAGAGAACTTTCGTGTGATCGTGTGTATGCAAGGCAAGCTTGAGCGGAATTCTGTTGGAAAAACCATCCAAGTTTTTTCCGACGGAAAATCCGCTTGTGTGCACGGGGCATAAGTCATGAAAGGGATAAATTAAAAAAAAATTAATATATAATTAAAGTGACACTAAAATATATCCTTGTTTTCCCAAAAATAATCCTTGGACATCCTCTACTTAATGACCCTGTAATGCATTTTCCATTAAATTGTTTCTCACATTTTTTTTTCTGCATCCTTGTAATGGTCTCCCTGAGCTCCTGAACCGTTTTTCTGACTCCCTTCCATTTGTTTGGAACAAGCAGAGCATGTTATTTGAGGTCATGTGCTCTGCTCTATGTATACATTACATATCCCATAGTCTATAGTCCATTTCGAGAGTGAGCAAGAGAGAGGGGGGCTACGTTCCTACATACTGTATAGAGGGACTATAGATCATAGTCACCCTCACCCTGCAGATCACAGCAGCATAAAAAAAAATAGAATTTGGAGATTTGGAGGCTGGGAGCAACAAAAGTGACTTTTCTACTAAAGGCAAAACTTTTTTCTTTTTTTTATGGTTTTGGATGGGGTGGAGAGGGATTAGAACATCCGTCTGTGTCCCCGTTAGGGAGATTCACCCTCTCTATTTGTCCTGTTTACCATCATAATTTAACTGGTTAACCGCTTCACGCCAATATACGTCGGCAGAATGGCACGAGTGAGGTAGAAAGAAATCCTGGATAGCCGCACTCTGGGATAAGGACATCTTTATTTCAACAAAATCCAACAATACAGTCAATTGCAGAGACGTACAGGGTGGTAGACTGCTAACGCGTTTCACATCATTTGGATGCTTATTCGTAGCTCGGGTGGGCAAAGAGGCGTACAGGTACGTCCCATTTAAGAAGCGGCACTGCGGGCGCACGTTCTCTGTGTCCGCGGGTCCCGCGGACTCGATGTTCGCCAGGGTGCCCGCGATCGTGTCACGGAGAGGTAGAACGGGAAGATGCCTTTGTAAACAAAGCATTTCCCCGTTCTGCCTAGTGACAGGACAGTGATCACTGCTCCCTGTCATCGGGAGTAGGGATGAGCCGAACACCCCCCGGTTCGGTTCGCACCAGAACCCGCGAACGGACCGAAAGTTCGCACGAACGTTAGAACCCCATTGACGTCTATGGGACTCGAACGTTCGAAATCAAAAGTGCTCATTTTAAAGGCTAATTTGCATGGTATTGTCCTAAAAAGGGTTTGGGGACCCGGGTCCTACCCCAGGGGACATGTATCAATGCAAAAAAAACTTTTAAAAACGGCCGTTTTTTCGGGAGCAGTGATTTTAATGATGCTTAAAGTAAAAAAAAAAAAGTGAAATATTCCTTTAAATATCGTACCTGGGGGGTGTCTATAGTATGCCTGTAAAGTGACGCGTGTTTCCCATGTTTAGAACAGTCCCTGCACCAAATGTCATTTTTAAAGGAAAAAATCTCATTTAAAACTGCTTGCGGGTTTAATGTCATGTCGGGTCATGGCAATATGGATGAAAATCAGTGAGACAAACGGCATGGGTACCCCCCAGTCCATTACCAGTCCCTTTGGGTCTTGTATGGATATTAAGGGGAACCCCGCACCCAAATTAAAATAAGGAAAGGTGTGGGGCCACCAGGCCCTATATACTCTGAACAGCAGTATACAGGCGGTGCAAACAAGACAGGGACTGTAGGTTTGTTGTTAAGTAGAATCTGTTTGTAATTTTGAACATTTTTAACGTGTTTAGCTCCAGCCAAAAAATCTTTTCTAAGCTTTTTGGAAAACATAGGGAAGGGTTATCACCCCTGTGACATTTGTTTTGCTGTCTTTCCTCCTCTTCAGAAGATTTCACCTCACTTTTTTGTCCCAATGAAAAATGTTTTTTGAAAATTTGGGTTTTTTTGTGGAACAAGGATTGGAAAGCATCAGTGGAAAGGAGAACTTGTTTTCCCATATTAACTCTTACAGGAGAGAATTTCCCTTCCTAGGGGTAGATTTCATCTCACTTCCTGTTGTCTCCTTCCGTTTGCAAGTAGGAGTCGTTTGTAAGTTAGATGTTTGAAAGTAGGGTCCTGCCCTATATACTCAGCAGAAATTTGGGCCTTAGGTGTTGCTGTGGCCACAACACTGTAAGCCCTCACAGGGCCCTGCTGTGAAATATTAGATCAAGAATTGTAATTACATGCCCCTGTTGAACAGGAGCTGAAAAATTAGGCCTTAGGCACTGGTGCTGGTGCCACAACACTGCAACCCCTCACAGACACTCTAGTTGGAACGCAGGAACGAGCCCTGCTGCAAATTATTGCTTCAAAAATTGTAATTACACGCCCCTGTTAGACAGGGGCAGAAAAATTGGGCCTTAGGCACTGGTGCTGGTGCCACAACACTGCAACCCCTCACAGACACTCTAGTTGGAACGCAGGAACGAGCCCTGCTGCAAAGTATTGCATCAAAAATTGTAATTACACGCCCCTGTTAGACAGGGGCAGAAAAATTGGGCCTTAGGCACTGGTGCTGGTGCCACAACACTGCAACCCCTCACAGACACTCTAGTTGGAACGCAGGAACGAGCCCTGCTGCAAAGTATTGCATCAAAAATTGTAATTACACGCCCCTGTTAGACAGGGGCAGAAAAATTGGGCCCTAGGCACTGGTGCTGGTGCCACAACACTGCAACCCCTCACAGACACTCTAGTTGGAATGCAGGAACGAGCCCTGCTGCAAAGTATTACATCAAAAATTGTAATTACACGCCCCTGTTAAACAGGGGCTGAAAAATTGTGCCTTAGGCACTGGTGGTGGCGCCCAGAACCAAAAATGTTCTTACAAGCTATCAGCGTGATGATTGAGGAGGAAGAGGATAATTACTCAGGGATAGTCACTCAGCATCAGCATAGGCAGTCTTTGAAGGGATCTGAGATTTCAAAAAAAATTATTCGGTTACATCAGCATCAGGTGCTTGGTAGCTGGTGGTGATCCAAGACTCATTCATTTTTATGAAGGTCAGCCGATCGACCGAGTCGGTGGACAGACGCACCCTGTGATCGGTTACCACGCCTCCAGCAGCACTGAATGTGCGTTCCGAAAGAACGCTGGATGCAGGACAGGCCAGTAGCTCAATTGCATACTGTGCAAGCTCTGGCCAGTGATCCATCCTCAAGACCCAGTAACCCAGAGGATTTTCGGTGGGAAAGGTGTCCAAGTCTGATCTTGCCCCTAGGTATTCCTGCACCATGTAAAACAGACGCTGGCGATGGTTGCTGGAACCGATCATACCTTGGGGCTGCGGACCAAAAAATTGTCTGAACGCATCGGTCAGACGGCCACCTTCTCCACCGCTCCTTCTTTGACTGACCGAAGCCTCAGCAACACGTTGTCCAGAAACAGGAGTTTGTAACCTCCCAGTCTCTGGGAACGCGTTGCACAGACCTTTCTGCAAGGCCTCCCGAAGATGTTTCATCCTCTGCTCCCTCTGCGATGGCAAGATAAGGTCCGCAACCTTACCCTTGTAACGTGGATCAAGGAGGGTTGCCAGCCAGTATTGGTCCTTCTCCTTGATACCACGAATACGAGGATCCTTACGCAGGCTTTGCAGGATCAGGGAGGCCATGCAGCGTAGGTTTGCTGAGGCATTCGGTCCGGAGTCCTCTGGGTCACTAAGAACGACATGGTCCGCAGCCACCTCCTCCCAGCCACGTACAAGTCCATGTGTTTCTTGGGACTGATCCCTTAAAGACTGCTGCTGATGCTGAGTGCCAGGCTCCACCTCCATACTGACACAATCTTCCTCCTCCTCCTCTTCCTCCTCGTCCTCTTCCTGTGTGATCGGCGGGCACGCAGGAACACTGTCTGGATAAAGGGGGCCTTGAGAGCTAAGGAAGTCCTCCTCTTCCTGCCTCTGTTCTGCCTCAAGTGCCCTGTCCATTATTCCACGCAGCGTGTGCTCCAACAGGTGGACAAGGGGGACAGTGTCACTGATGCATGCACTGTCACTGCTCACCATCCTCGTGGCCTCCTCGAATGGTGACAGGACAGTGCATGCATCCCTGATCATGGCCCACTGGCGTGGGGAAAAAAAACCAAGCTCCCCTGACCCTGTCCTGGTGCCATAGTCGCACAGGTACTCATTGATGGCCCTCTGCTGCGTGTGCAGCCGCTGCAGCATGGCCAACGTTGAGTTCCACCTGGTGGGCATGTCACAGATTAGGCGGTTCTTGGGCAGGTTAAACTCCTTTTGGAGGTCCGTCAGCCGAGCACTGGCATTATATGACCGGCGGAAATGCACACAGACTTTCCTGGCCTGCCTCAGGACATCCTGTAAGCCCGGGTACCTGCCCAAGAACCGCTGCACCACCAAGTTAAGGACGTGAGCCAAACAGGGCACATGGGTCATTTGTCCCTGTCGGAGGGCAGAGAGGAGGTTGGTGCCATTGTCGCAAACCACCATTCCTGCCTTAAGTTGGCGTGGCGTCAACCACCTCTGAACCTGCCCCTGCAGAGCTGACAGAACCTCTGCCCCAGTGTGGCTCCTGTCCCCCAAGCACACCAGCTCAAGCACCGCATGGCATCTTTTGGCCTGCGTACTTGCGTAGCCCCTTGAACGCCTACGGAGCACCGCTGGTTCCGAGGAAGAGGCCATGGAGGAAGAAGAAGAGGAGGGGGTGGAGGAGAGAGGTGTGTCACAATCAGCATTTTGGAGGCGTGGTGGCGGAACAACCTCCAACACTACTGCACCTTGTCCTGCATCCTTCCCAGCTGCCAGCAGAGTCACCCAATGCGCCGTGAAACTTAGGTAACGTCCCTGTCCATGCCTGCTGGACCATGAGTCAGCGGTAATATGCACCTTACCGCTGACCGCCCTGTCCAGCGAGGCATGGACATTGCCTTCCACATGCCGGTAGAGAGCCGGAATCGCCTTCCGTGAGAAAAAGTGGCGTTTGGGTACCTGCCACTGAGGAACCGCACATTCCACAAACTCACGGAAGGGGGCAGAGTCTACCAACTGAAAAGGCAGCAGTTGAAGTGCTAGCAATTTTGCCAAGCTAGCATTCAACCGCTGGGCATGTGGATGGCTGGGAGCAAACTTCTTTCGGCGGTGCAGCAGCTGGGGCAGGGAAATTTGCCTGGTACAATCTGACGTCGGTGTACCAAAAGCAGATTGCCCACAAGTACTTGGCTGTGACACACCTAATTCTACACCTTCATTCCTCTCACTGCAGGTCTCAGAGAGGACTGAAGGTCTAGTGGGGTTGGAAATCTCAGCTGATGAGGAGCAAGGAGAGATCCTCTTTGTTCTTTGGTGTGGGTCTTTTAGATACGCTTGCCAACGAACTGCATGGCAGGTCAACATATGTCTGGTCAAGCATGTGGTACCCAAGCGGGAGATATTTTGGCCACGCGAGATACGCTTGAGACATATGTTGCAAATAGCAGCGGTGCGATCTGATGCACTCGTCTCAAAAAAGGCCCACACCAAAGAACTTTTTGAATAACGCGCAGAGACTGCAGCGCCCTGCACATGTGGAGCTTTGGGGTGTGATGCAGTCAATGTGCTGCCCTTAGGCTGGCCCCTGGAGGGCATCCTGCCTCGTTGGTGATGTGCTGCCGCCTCCTCCTCCTCCTCCTCCTCCTCCTCTCTCCTATCAGGCACCCACGTTGAGTCAGTGACCTCATCATCCCCTCCCTCCTCATCACTGGAGCAAACCTGGCAGTATGCTGCAGCAGGGGGAGCATGACTGCCAGATTGCTGTCCTTCTTGGGCACCCCCTCTGTCCGCGCTCATGTTACTGCCTTCATCGAGCTCAGTATCGTCATCAGAGCCTTCCAAACGCATGGGCATCCTCCTGGAGCATGTACCCAACACTGTGGTCAAACAGTTCGAGGGAATCCTCATGAGGACATGGTGGAGCTAGGGAAGGAGTCACTGATGACATTGAGCTGAGGGAAGAGGCCGCTGCTTTGCCAGACAAAGCACCCTGGGCATGGGTGAGAGAGGATGAGGAGGATGAGGACGGCTTGGTCATCCACTCGACCAAGTCTTCCGCATGTTGCGGCTCAACATGGCCAGCTGCCGAAAAAAAGGCCAAGCATGTCCCATGGCCACGTGCTGATGAGGATGCACCGTCTCCACGACCAGCACTAGACACAGAGCCTGCTTGCCCTCTCTTATTGGCTTGTGACTGTCTGCCTCTCCTTCTTGGCCTTCCAGACATACTAATGGCCTGTAGCTGCACTAAGCTGGGATAGAACACCTGTAATTTTCTTCAAGTAGCTTTATATACTGTAACCAGACAAGCCTGCCTGTCAGTAGGAAGATAACAGGAACGGATCTAGCTGAACACTGTGAGCAGGACGCACTGTACTAAATGTAAATAGTCTAGCTGCCTGACCGTGGTACTAATAGGATCAAATAGAACACCTGTAATTTTCTTCAGGTAGCTTTATATACTGTAACCAGACAAGCCTGCCTGTCAGTAGGAAGATAACAGGAACGGATCTAGCTGTACACTGTGAGCAGGACGCACTGTACTAAATGTAAATAGTCTAGCTGCCTGACCGTGGTACTAATAGGATCAAATAGAACACCTGTAATTTTCTTCAGGTAGCTTTATATACTGTAACCAGACAAGCCTGCCTGTCAGTAGGAAGATAACAGGAACGGATCTAGCTGTACACTGTGAGCAGGACGCACTGTACTAAATGTAAATAGTCTAGCTGCCTGACCGTGGTACTAATAGGATCAAATAGAACACCTGTAATTTTCTTCAGGTAGCTTTATATACTGTAACCAGACAAGCCTGCCTGTCAGTAGGAAGATAACAGGAACGGATCTAGCTGAACACTGTGAGCAGGACGCACTGTACTAAATGTAAATAGTCTAGCTGCCTGACCGTGGTACTAATAGGATCAAATAGAACACCTGTAATTTTCTTCAGGTAGCTTTATATACTGTAACCAGACAAGCCTGCCGGTCAGTAGGAATTTAACAGGAACGGATCTAGCTGAACACTGTGAGCAGGACGCACTGCACTAAATGTAAATAGCAGGAACGGATCTAGCTGAACACTGTGAGCAGGACGCACTGCACTAAATGTAAATAGTCTAGAAGATAACAGGAACGGATCTAGCTGAACACTGTGAGCAGGACGCACTGCACTAAATGTAAATAGTCTAGAAGATAACAGGAACGGATCTAGCTGAACACTGTGAGCAGGACGCACTGCACTAAATGTAAATAGCAGGAACGGCTCTAGCTGAACACTGTGCGCAGGACGCACTGCACTAAATGTAAATAGCAGGAACGGATCTAGCTGAACACTGTGAGCAGGACGCACTGTACTAAATGTAAATAGTCTAGCTGCCTGACCGTGGTACTAATAGGATCAAATAGAACACCTGTAATTTTCTTCAGGTAGCTTTATATACTGTAACCAGACAAGCCTGCCTGTCAGTAGGAAGATAACAGGAACGGATCTAGCTGTACACTGTGAGCAGGACGCACTGTACTAAATGTAAATAGTCTAGCTGCCTGACCGTGGTACTAATAGGATCAAATAGAACACCTGTAATTTTCTTCAGGTAGCTTTATATACTGTAACCAGACAAGCCTGCCTGTCAGTAGGAAGATAACAGGAACGGATCTAGCTGTACACTGTGAGCAGGACGCACTGTACTAAATGTAAATAGTCTAGCTGCCTGACCGTGGTACTAATAGGATCAAATAGAACACCTGTAATTTTCTTCAGGTAGCTTTATATACTGTAACCAGACAAGCCTGCCTGTCAGTAGGAAGATAACAGGAACGGATCTAGCTGAACACTGTGAGCAGGACGCACTGTACTAAATGTAAATAGTCTAGCTGCCTGACCGTGGTACTAATAGGATCAAATAGAACACCTGTAATTTTCTTCAGGTAGCTTTATATACTGTAACCAGACAAGCCTGCCGGTCAGTAGGAATTTAACAGGAACGGATCTAGCTGAACACTGTGAGCAGGACGCACTGCACTAAATGTAAATAGCAGGAACGGATCTAGCTGAACACTGTGAGCAGGACGCACTGCACTAAATGTAAATAGTCTAGAAGATAACAGGAACGGATCTAGCTGAACACTGTGAGCAGGACGCACTGCACTAAATGTAAATAGTCTAGAAGATAACAGGAACGGATCTAGCTGAACACTGTGAGCAGGACGCACTGCACTAAATGTAAATAGCAGGAACGGCTCTAGCTGAACACTGTGCGCAGGACGCACTGCACTAAATGTAAATAGCA
Organism: Aquarana catesbeiana; assembly: GCF_042186555.1. NCBI lineage: Eukaryota > Metazoa > Chordata > Amphibia > Anura > Ranidae > Aquarana > Aquarana catesbeiana. Next base: position 25,877,607 of record NC_133328.1, on the reverse strand, counting down.
GGAACGGATCTAGCTGAACACTGTGAGCAGGACGCACTGCACTAAATGTAAATAGCAGGAACGGATCTAGCTGAACACTGTGAGCAGGACGCACTGCACTAAATGTAAATAGCAGGAACGGATCTAGCTGAACACTGTGAGCAGGACGCACTGCACTAAATGTAAATAGCAGGAACGGATCTAGCTGTACACTGTGAGCAGGACGCACTGCACTAAATGTAAATTGCAGGAACGGATCTAGCTGAACACTGTGAGCAGGACGCACTGCACTAAATGTAAATAGTCTAGAAGATAACAGGAACGGATCTAGCTGAACACTGTGAGCAGGACGCACTGCACTAAATGTAAATAGCAGGAACGGATCTAGCTGAACACTGTGAGCAGGACGCACTGCACTAAATGTAAATAGCAGGAACGGATCTAGCTGAACACTGTGAGCAGGACGCACTGCACTAAATGTAAATAGCAGGAACGGATCTAGCTGAACACTGTGAGCAGGACGCACTGCACTAAATGTAAATTGCAGGAACGGATCTAGCTGAACACTGTGAGCAGGACGCACTGCACTAAATGTAAATAGTCTAGAAGATAACAGGAACGGATCTAGCTGAACACTGTGAGCAGGACGCACTGCACTAAATGTAAATAGCAGGAACGGATCTAGCTGAACACTGTGAGCAGGACGCACTGCATTAAATGTAAATAGTCTAGATAGAAGATAACAGGAACGGATCTAGCTAAACTGAATACAGTGTATATATATATATGCAACACCTGGGATGCATATATATACACAATACACTGTAAGTGCAGCTAACTGACTGACTGTTCTGCCTAATCTATCTAACTCAAATCAAATGACACTGTCTCTCTCTCTCTCTATCTCTCAGCACACCGGAACACACACTACACAGGGCCGCCGTGCAGGCGGCCTTATATAGTGTGGGGTGTGTACTAAATCCCCTGAGCCATAATTGGCCAAAGCCACCCTGGCTTTGGCCAATTACAGCTCTCTCTACTGACAGCGCTGTGATTGGCCAAGCATGCGGGTCATAGTGCATGCTTGGCCAATCATCAGCCAGCAATGCACTGCGATGCCGCAGTGAATTATGGGCCGTGACGCGCCACACGAATTTAGCGCGAACGGCCCATAACGTTCGCAATTCGGCGAACGATCGAACAGCCGATGTTCGAGTCGAACATGGGTTCGACTCGAACACGAAGCTCATCCCTAATCGGGAGCAATGATCGCTGTCATGTCAGTGAAAGCCCAACCCCCCCCTAACTCCCTAGGACACACTTAACCCCTTCATCGCCCCCTAGTGTTTAACCCCTTCACTGCCAGTGTCATTTACACAGTAATCAGTGCATTTTTATAGCACTGATCGCTGTATAAATGACAATGGTCCCAAAATAGTGTCAAAAGTGTCCGATGTGTCCGCCGCAATGTTGCAGTCACGATAAAAATCACAGATCGCCGCCATTACTAATGAAAAAAAATTAATAATAAAAATGCCATAAATCTATCCCCTATTTTGTAGACGTTATAAATTTTGCGCAAACCAATCAATATACGCTTATTGTGATTTTTTTTTACCAAATATATGTAGAAGAATACATATCGGCCTAAATTGTGAAAAAAAATTAGCTTTTTTAAAAAAAATGGGGATATTTATTATAGCAAAAAGTACAAAATATTGTGTTTTTTTTTCAAAATTGTCACTCTTTTTTTGTTTATAGCGCAAGAAATAAAAAACGCAGAGGTGATTAAATACCACCAAAAGAAAGCTTTATTTGTAGGGAAAAAAGGACGTCAATTTTGTCTGCGTGCAGCTTCCCACAACCGCGCAATTGTCAGTTAAAGCACCGCAGTGCCGAATCGCAAAAAGTGCTCTGGTCAGGAAGGGGGTAAAATCTTCCGGGGCTGAAGTGGTTAAGGATTAGCCGCTGCAGTTGTACTGCGGCAATGTGGCTGCTTCCCGCAAATCGCTGTCACTGTACATCGGCTCGTACACAGTGATTTGTGGGCGCGCGAGCCAATGAGCGGGTCCAGCGAACTCGATGTCCGCTGGCCACCCACGATCGTTTCCCGCAGAGACAGAACGGGGATCTCCCTGTGTAAACAAGGCAGATCTCCGTTCTGACAGGGGAAATCACACAGATCTTGTCTTTCTGCTATGCAGGAAGACCATCCCCCATACAGTTAGTAAACACAAACAGGGAACACATTTAACCCCTTGATCGCCCCTGACGTTAACCCCTTCCCTGCCAGTGTCATTAGTGCAACAACAGTGCATATTTTTAGCAGTGATCGCTGTAATAATGTCACTGGTTCCCAAAAAAGTGTCAAAAATGTCAGTTAGGTGTCCAATCTGACTGCCGCAATGTCGCAGTCCCGCTAAAAATCAGTGATCATCACCATTACTAGTAAAAACAAAAAAAAATAATAATAAAAATGCCATAAATCAACCCCCTATTTTGTAGACACTATAACTTTTGCGCAAACCAATCAATATACGCTTATTGCAAAAAATTTTTACCAAAAATATGTAGAAGAATACATATCGGCCTAAACTGATGAAGAAATTGTTTTTTTTTTACATTTTTTATTTTGGGATATTTATTATAGCAAAAAAGTAAAAAAATATTTGTGGCAAAAAAAGGACATCAATTTTCATTTGGGTACATCGTCGCACGACCGCGCGATTGTCAGTTAAAGCGACGCAGTGCCGGATCGCAAAAAATGGCCTGGTCATTAAGGGGGAAAATCTTCAGGTCCTAAAGTGGTTAAAGTTAAAGTAAAGGAAAATCCCAAATTTTGGGTTGTCCCCAGAAAAGTAATAGAGGAGATACACTATATTACCAAAAGTATTAGGACGCCTGCCTTTACACGCACATGAACTTTAATGACATCCCAGTCTTAGTCCGTAGGGTTCAATATTGAGTTGGCCCACCCTTTACAGCTATAACAGCTTCAACTCTTCTGGGAAAGGCCGTCCACAAGGTTTAGGAGTGTGTCTATGGGAATGTTTGACCATTCTTCCAGAAGCACATTTGTGAGGTCAGGCACTGATGTTGGACGAGAAGGCCTGGCTCGCAGTCTGCAGTCTCCGCTCTAATTCATCCCAAAGGTGTTCTATCGGGTTGAGGTCGGGACTCTGTGCAGGCCAGTCAAGTGCCTCCACCCCAAACTCGCTCATCCATGCCTTTATGGACCTTGCTTTGTACACTGGTGTGCAGTCATGTTAGAACAGGAAGGGGCCATCCCCAAACTGTTCCCACAAAGTTGGGAGCATGAAATTGTCCAAAAAGAGATGTAGCAGACAGGGGCGGACTGACAACTCATGGGGCCCCCGGGCAATAGGAGATTATAGGTCCCCCAGACAATAGATTATGGGGCCACACAGTATACACACACACACACATACAATATACACACACAATATACACACACAGAATACACATACACACACTGAAAAGGTACCGGAGAGGCGGGGCAGCTATAATCTTGGGATCTTTAAAAAAACACAGATTTTTACATACTGTCCCTGGTTTTATTGAGGCTGGCAACCGTGATGGGGCCCCCTAGTGGCATGGGGCCCTCGGGCAGTGCCCGGGTGCCCAAATGGTCAGTCTGCCCCTGGTAGCAGAATACATTTTGGCCTAAATTTATGAAGAAACAAAATTTCATAATAGAAATGTAAAAAAAAAGCGTTTTTTTCCCCCAAAATGTTTGGTCTTTTTTAGTTTATTTAGCAGAAAATAAGAAAACCCCAGTGGTGATTAAATACCACCAAAAGAAAGCTCTAGTTGTGTGAACAAAATTAACAAAAAATGTAGTTTGGGTACAGTGTCGCATGACCGCGCATTTGTTATTCAAAGTGTGACAGCACTGAAAGCTGAAAATTGGCCTGGGCAGGAAGGGGGTAAAAGTGCCCGTTATTGAAGTGGTTAAAAATGCATGTTTGAATAGAACTGTATTTTTTTTAAAGCGCAAAGAGTACTTGTAGGAGCATTTCCCCCCATATGATAATCCTTATAGGCAGTACATGAAATTCCCTGTGCAGGGAATGATGCCTCTTAGATCGTGTGGCCCTCGGCAAAAATGCCCGTTGATGTTTTTTTTGCTCATCGTACATTTTGCTTGAAGGGTGATTCAGCAGTGACTTTTTAATGATACCTAGTTGACCTCCACTGTAGAACTATCTGCTCATCGACATGTCAGGAATTTCAGTAAACAAATGTCTTTCAAGAGGTAGCAGTATGAAAGACTCGGGTGTTTCAGGTCATTAAAAAAAAAAAAAAAAAGTTAATGAAAACAATGTTTTAACATATACACTAAATTGTCAAAAGTATTGGGACACCTGCCTTTACACGCACATGAACTTTAACGGTATCCCAGTCTTAGTCCGTAGGGTTCAATATTGAGTTGGCCCACCCTTTGCAGCTATAACAGCTTCAACTCTTCTGGGAAGGCCGTCCACAAGGTTTAGGAGTGTGTCTATGGGAATGTTTGACCATTCTTCCAGAAGCACATTTGTGAGGTCAAGAACTGATGTTGGACGAGAAGGCCTGGCTCGCAGTCTTCACTCTAATTCATCCCAAAGGTCAGGACCCTGTGCAGGCCAGTCAAGTTCCTCCTCCCCAAACTCGCTCATCCGTGTCTTTATGGAAATTGCTTTGTGCACTGGTGCGCGGTCATGTTGGAAGAGGAAGGGGCCATCCCCAAACTGTTCCCACAAAGTTGGGAGAAGAATGCTGGAAAGCTGGAAGAATGGTCAAACATTCCCATAGACACACTCCTAAACCTTGTGGACGGCCTTCCCAGAAGAGTTGAAGGAGTTATAGCTGCAAATGGTGGGCCAACTCAATACTGAACCCTACGGACTAAGACTGGGATGATATTCTGTTGCATAGGTGTGCACAGCCTCTTGCATTAGGGTGTGCACCCCAAAGCTCAAATACATATGCATGTGTATATGTACTGATGGTGTCAGTAGGGCAGTGGACAGTGTCATTAGTTTTATTTTATTTTTAAATAAATTAATGTATTTTGTAACATTTTTTGGGGGGGTGAAATATCAGTGGTCTAAACAGGGGGGAATATGCACCACACATGGCGATTTGGGTGTGCCAAGGCACACCTGGCACACCCTGTGCGCACGCCTATGTTCTGTTGAGAAATCAGTTTGAAAAACAACCTCCTAGCATTACTGGCCGTGGACATCTTGAGTAAGGGCAAATGATTCATGTAGCATTTACTTCCTGGAGTCCGTGTGCTTAGCTGAGAAAGCCCTCCTCCCCTCCTGAAGACTCCTGGGATGTATGACATAATTTGCCTAGGCAAGAAACCAGAAAGAAACTGGAGAAATGTAAAAAAAAAATGTTTAAAACAAGTAAATAGGATATACACTCACCAGCCACTTTATTAGGTACACCTTGCTAGTACCAGGTTGGACCACCTTTTGCCTTCATTCTTCATGGCATAGATACAACAAGGTGTTGGAAACATTCCTCAGAGATTTTAGTCCATAGTGACATGATAACATCACGGAGTTGCTACAGATTTGTCGGCTGCACATCCATGATGCCAACCTCCCATTGCAACCCAACACATCCCAAAGGTGCTCTATTGGATGAGATCTGGTGAGTGTGGAGACCATTGGAGTACAGGGACCTCATTGTCCAGTGGTGAGATGATTGGAGCTTTGTGACATGGTGCATTATCCTGCTGGAAGGAGCCATCAGAAGATGGGGACACTGTAGTCATAAAGGGATGGACATGGTCAGCAACAATACTCAGGTAGGCCGTGGGGTTTACACCATGTTCAATTGCGGCCCAAAGTGTGCCTAAAAAAATCTCCCCCACATCATTACACCACCGGTCTGAACTGTTGATACAAGGCAGGATGGATCCATGCTTTCATGTTGGTTTATGCCAAATTCTGACCCTGTGGTCTTCTGCTGCAGTAGCCCATCTGCTTCAAGGTTTGATGTGTTGTGCATTCATAGATGGTATTCTGCATACCTTGGATGTAACGAGTGGTTATTTTAATTACTTTTTCCTTTCTATCATCTCCAACCAGTCTGCCCATTCTCCTCTGACCCCTGACATCAACAAGGCACTTTCCTCCACACAACTGCTTTCCCACGTGATTTGGGTGGCCATCTTGGATACAGAGGGGCTTTAACTAGAACCCTCTGCATAATTTTGGCATGCCTACAGTTTGGGGAGTAGATGAAGGGACAGGATCCTGCTTGATAGGGAGAGGCTAGGCTTGAAAACAGGGGCAGGTTCCTGCTGAGGAAGGAAATCTCAGGCTGTGGCCAGGAAATCCTGGAAGAGGACAGTGCGGGAGGGAGAAGGTCCAGATCCTATAAGAAGTATGCTGGAACTGTGCAAAGTGGCTGGGTTAGGACAGTCCCGTTTTGATGGAAAACCTTTACCCTAGGATTATCAATTTGTAAAACACTCTGTAATGTGACTTTGTAATGGAAATGCCATTTTCATTTGAGTTATTACATACCTCCCAACTTTTTGAGATGGGAATGAGGGACACCCAGGGCCATTGCTAGGTCTACAAAAGATCTGGGTCTAGAGCCCATAGCAGCGTAGTAAAGAAAGTCATACGCTTGGGCAGGCATACACATGTATATACAGCAATATATGTGTGTGTGTGTGTGTGTATGTATATATCCCCAGAAAGCCCCCCTTACATCAGGGTCCCCAGAGAGCCCCCCCTTGCATCAGGGTCTCCAGAGAGCCCCCCTTACATCAGGGTCCCCAGAGAGCCTCCCCCTTGCATCAGGGTCCCCAGAGAGCCCCCCCTTGCATCAGGGTCCCCAGAGAGCCCCCCCTTGCATCAGGGTCCCCAGAGAGCCCCTACTTACATTAGGGTCCCCAGAGAGTCTCCCCCTTAAAATCAGGGTCCCCAGAGAGCCTCCCCCTTAAAATCAGGATCCCCAGAGAGCCTCCCCCTTGTATCACCCCTCCCCTTGGGGACCCCTGCAGAGACTCGGGGGCTATGGGCCCCAGATTTGAGGCTATAGCCCCAAAAGCCACCCCCTAGCGACGCCACTGGGGACACCTATCAGCAAAAGTATGCAGGCATAGGACACACCCCTTGCCACGCCCCCTTCTTAAAGGAGAATTGTACAAAAAAAACAAGATTGGTTAAACACACAAGTGCTTTTTTTTACCACTACTATTCCTTTATATTGGCTTTTGGAATTTACAAATGCTGCAATTTAGAAATCAGATGAAAGGTTTAGTACTGGGAAACACTTTTTGATAGATAAAAAAGTGCATTTTATATACATCTATATAGACCAGACCAAAATGAGAGACAAATGAGGAGGAAAGAGGGATAGAGGGACATTGCTCCAAATCAGGGACAGTTGGGAGCTATGTTATTGTACCATTGTAAACACTTGTCTTCTGATGGAGACTCCTTTCTAGGAGAGGGTACAATAGTCCAAAAGCCCAAGCCCAGATAAAGGGGGATACTTTGGCCCCTGAAATGCATTGTCTACTGCTTGCCCACTAATTAGCACCTTATAGTCAATAAAGCTATATGGGCACTCAATATGATTATCTGATGCTTGATTTCTTTTTCTCTTTTTTTTTTTTCAAGTCTCATGGCGCCCACCTGGTTGACCTGACCCCCCTCCCCAATGGTTCGTGTTTATTTGAGCAGTCAAAGTCAAGCTAACAAAAGTTACTCTCATCTATCATTTGCTGAAAGCTAATCCAGTGGCAGTGTTATATGGTTTGTTTGAACCCCTGTTTACATGTGTTTACAAGCGTCAAGCGTTTTTTTCTGCCAAAACTCTGCTGCTCCTGGATGCACTGGCAGTAGGTTTTTTTTTCTGCCTCTAAAAGCCCCTCCTACTAAATGCTGCGAAAAGTCTGTGTGTGCACGAACACATAGGGGGTGGTTTACTAAAGGCAAAAAGACTGTTCACTTTGCAAAGTTGCCCTCTGCAAGTGCAGTTGCTCTAGAGCAGGGGTGTCCAAACTTTTTTCAAAGAGGGCCAGATTTGATGAAGTGAACATGCGTGAGGGCCGACCATTTTGCCTGACATTCTTTGAACCATTAATATACGGTCTAAGTGTGTTCGTCCGAGCAATAATACACTGCCCAACAAGAATTCTCTTGCCTTTGTGGCTGTGTGCAAGTAAAGAGTTGAGCTCGGGCGTATTATTTGGATATACCGTATTTATTGGTGTATAACACGCACCTTCACTTCAAGAGGGAAGTTTCAGGAAAAAACCTAAAATTTTAAATGTATAACTGAAGCAAATTAAGGGTCCATTGATGCAGCCCCACCATTTCCAGGAATGCAGTCCCACCATTGCCAGGAATGCAGCACCCCCATTGCCATCAGTGCAGCACCCACCATTGCCAGGAATGCAGCACCCACCATTGCCAGGAATGCAGCACCCAGTATTGCCAGGAATGCAGCACCCACCATTGCCAGGTATGCAGCACCCACCATTGCCAGAAATGCAGCACCAACCATTGCCAGGTATGCAGCACCCACCATTGCCAGGAATGCAGCACCCAGTATTGCCAGGAATGCAGCACCCACCATTGCCAGGAATGCAGCACCCACCATTGCCAGGAATGCAGCACACACCATTGCCAGGTATGCAGCACCCACCATTGCCAGGAATGCAGCACCCAGTATTGCCAGGAATGTAGCACCCACCATTGCCAAGAATGCAACACCCACCATTGCCAGGAATGCACCACCCAGTTTGCCAGGAATGCAGCACCCACCATTGCCAGGAATGCAGCACCCACCATTGCCAGGAATGCAGCACCCACCATTGCTAGGAATGCAGTACCCACCATTGCCAGGAATGCAGCACCCAGTATTGCCAGGAATGCAGCACCCACCATTGCCTGGAAGGCAGCACCTACCATTGCCAGGAATGCAGCACCCAGTATTGCCAGGAATGCAGCACCTACCATTGCCAGGAATGCAGCACCCACCATTGCCAGGAATGCAGCACCCACCATTGCCAGGAATGCAGCAGCCAGTATTGCCAGGAATGCGGCACCCACCATTGCCATCAGTGCAGCCTGATTGATGTCCATCCATTTGCATCCTCGGAGGGGACAGGGAGGGGGCGGGATGAGCGCCAAAAGATTAAATACAGGAAAAACTCCCGTTTTCTCTGTGGCCTCTTTAATAGAAAGGCCCGCCTCCTTTGATGGACAGAACAGTCGTCCAATGGCAGCGCCAGAGACTGGACTTCCTATTACAGCAGTGGTTCTCAACCTTTCTAGTGCCGTGACCCCTTGATAAAATTTCCCAAGTTGTGGGGACCCCTAAAAGTAAAATTATTTTTGTAGCGTGGGTTGTCAGCACCCAAGGCAAGACAAGTAATTTGCGCCCCTAACCCACGGACATTTAGCATTCCCTGAGTCCTTTCCACTCGTACAATATTAAAACCCCTTATGGTACATTTTAGGATGTGGCACTCTCTCTTTGTTCTCCTTTCTTTCCCTTTTATCTCTCTCAATCCTAATTTCTTGTTTTTTTCCCCCCATCCCTCTCTCTAGCCGTCTTTCTTGTTCTTTCTCTTATTCTTTCTCTCCCTTTTTTTTTTTGTTCCTCCCTCTCTTTTCCTCTCCCTTCCATGTATTCTCTATTTTTATCCATTCTCTTACTCCTTGGTGGGTGGGTGCAGGGAATGGGATGAGTGGCAGTGCTGGGGGGAGTTCTGAACAGCCAACTTAGGTGCTCTTGATCAATTTTTTTTGTATAATGTAAAAGATGATGTTACGCCGACTAAATAGATATCTAACATGCCACGCTTCAAAATTGCACACGCTCGTGGAATGGTGCCAAACATCGGTACTTGAAAATCCCCATATGCGACGCTTCAAAATTTTTTACAGGTTACATGTTTAGAGTTACAGAGGAGGTCTAGTGCTAGAATTATTGCTCTCACTCTAACGTTCGGGGCGATACCTCACATGTGTGGTTTGAATGCTGTTTACATATGTGGGCGCAACTTACTTATGCGTTCGCTTCTGTGAGCGAGCATGCGGGGACAGGGGCGCTTTATTTTTTTTTTTTTAATTGTGAATTTCATTTTCTATTTTGACACTTTCTTTTTAAAAATGTATTTTTTGATCACTTTTATTGCTATTACAAGAAATGTAAACATCCCTTGTAATAGGAAAAGTGCGTGAAAGGTCCTCTTTACAGTGCGATATGGGGTCAATAAGTCCCCAGATCTCACCTCTAGGCTGGGAAGCCTGAAATAAAAAAAAAAAAAAGATCTCAGCTTTCCAGTCAAGGCGGCGGCATTTCTTCAAATGCAGAGGCCGGGCGTGACGTCATAACATTACTCCTGGCCTCCGAACGATCATAGAGACTCCGGAGACCATCTGGCTGGCCAGAAATCTCTATGGTCAGCATCTGGGGCCAGTCGGTTCCTTCTCCAGTTCGCCGATGGCAGAGGAGAAGCATCAGAGGGCGGCGTCCCCTCCCGCTGCCTGTAAGAACGATCAAACGGCTGAACAGCCACTATTATCATTCTTATGGTGAAGGGAATCGCAGTCTCTAAAAGGCGATATCCGAATGATGCCTGAATGATATCACCGCTCAAAGTCCGCGACGTCATATGACGTTATGCGGGCGGCAAACGGTTAACTACTTCAGCCCCGGAAGGTTTTACCCCCTTCCTGATCAGGCCATTTTTTGCGATACGGCACTGCGTTACTTTAATTGACAATTTGCGCAGCCGTGCGACGCTGTACCCAAAATTGATGTCCTTTCTTTCCCACAAATAGAACTTTCTTTTGGTGGCATTTGATCACCTCGCGGCTTTTATTTTTTGCGCTATAAACAAAAAAAGAGCGACAATTAAAAAAAAAATAAATAATATTTTTTATTTTCTGCTTTAAAACATATCCAATAAAACAAATGAAAAGAACAAATTTCTTAATAAGCGTATATTGATTGTTTTGCACAAAAGTTATAGCGTCTACAAATGACGGGATATTTTTATGGAATTTTTTTTCTCTTTTACTAGTAATGGCGGCGATCAGCGATTTGTTAACGGGACTGCGACATTGCAGCAGACAAATCGGACACCTAACTGATACTTTTGACACTTTTTTGGGGACCAGGGATACTAATACAGTGATCAGTGCTAAAAATATGTACTTTTACTGTACTACTGACACTGGCTGGGAGGGGGTTAAAGGACCCCCGACCCCCTGTCATGCCATATTTGGCTTGTCATTTTTTTTTGGGGGGGGGGGGAGAAGGTACCTAGTTGTGACAGGTACCCAGCTCCCACTTCAGCTCTGAGCGCCACGGCTCCACGAGTGGAAGTTCTCCTCTCCCCCTCCCTCTCTGCAATCTTCTGGGACACGTCACATGTCCAAGAAGATTGCCCGGGCATTCAGGACCCCTGGCTGTGCACACTTGGTTGTGAAGCCACAAGCTGTCACAGCCGGGTGCCAACATTTGCAATGTGGAGAGGAGAGGGAGAGATACGAGGCTTCGGGCACCGCATTGCTAGACCGTGGGACAGGTGAGTGTCTGTTTATTAAAAGTCAGCAGCTACACTTTTTGTAGCTGCTGAATTTTAATAAACACAAAAACCGGCTGGAACTCCTCTTTAACATCAGGGGCGATCAAAGGGTTACCTGTTTCCCTAGGGGGTGCTTGCTCTGACTGGGTGAAGACAGAGATCGGTGTTCCTGCTTAGCAGGAACACAAGATCTCCATCTTCTCCCCTGTCAGAACGGTGACCTGCCTGGTTTACAGAGGCAGATCGCAGTTCTGCCTCTCCCGGGAATGATCGTGAGACATTAGGTCCGTTGGATCCGCTGATTGGCATCCCCTGTGTCCAACCCAGTGGCGGTTGCACGAAATGGCGTACAGGTATGTGATTTTGTGCAATGGAGCCAACCTGCCGCAGTAAATACGCGGTAGGCGGTCGGCAAGTGGTTAATGATGGCGGTGTAGTGGTTAGCTCTTCCACCTGGCAGCTCTAGGGTTGTCAGCTCAAATCCCAACCACGGCACTACCTGCATGGAGTTTGCAGGTTCTCCCTGTGCTTGTGTGGGTTTCCTCCGGGTACTCTGGTTTCCTCCCACCCACCAAAGACATACCTCCCAACATTTTGAGATGGGAATGAGGGACACCTACTAGCAAATGTATGTAGGCATAGGACACACCCCCAAAAAAGGTTAATTAAATCCACAAGTGCTTTTTTTTTCCACTACTACTCCTTTATATTGGCTTTTAAAATGTTCAAATGCAGCAATTTAGAAATTGGACGAAAGGTTTAGCACTGGGAAACACTTTTTCAGACCAAAATGAGAGACAAATGAGGAGGAAAGAGAGACAGAGGGACATTGCTCCAAATCATGGACAGTCCCTCGAAATCAGGGACAGTTGGGAGGTATGACCAAAGACATGCTGGCTCTTTTCTAAATTGGCCCTAGTATGTGTATGTATGAATGTGAGTTGGGGACCTTAGACTGTAAGCTCCTTGAGGGCAGAGACTGATGTGAATGTGTAATAAATAAGTGCTGCATAAATTGATGGTGCTATATAAGTACCTGTAATAAATAAATATTACTCCACACAGTTACCAAAATACAATCTTTTTCACTTAATGGGACTCTAAATATCATTTTGCGTGTCACGATAAACAAATACTATGTAGCGAGATTATCTCTCACCCATTGTAATGGAATGATGTTTATGTGATAAGTCAGAAGTGACATTATATATCATTAGCCAGACGAGGCTAAGCTCTTTATAGATGGGACACTTCCTTTCATGTTTGTAAGGACATTCATCGTGTTCCTCAGGACCGTCTACCGGAGTTTACATGACAAGTTACAACACCCAGAAAAACTTCAAAGGGCCAGAAAAAGCCTGATAACAGGCCATGTGTGCTTATTATTATTATTATTAAGGATAGACAGGCTGTGTAATGTATGCATTGTAGAATAAACATACTTTGCCGAGTACAGACAGCTTGCTTACATACACAACATACATCAAGGTCTACAGCCGGTAGCGGTTTCAACATCCCTTTCTTCAGCATTACCAACTCACATTATTGCCTGAGCAAAAAGTACCTCTATCTGACCACGGATTAAAATTGCTTCCCCTGGATTCCATCATGTGACTTGAAGGCTAGGCAACCTAAGTCACATGTTCTCTTAGTATATTGGGTGCATTATGGGTGCTTCACGTCCTTAGTCTCTGTGAAGGTTCTCATTTATCCAGGTCATGGTATAGCTCGTGTAGCGCTACCCCCACAGAAGCCATTGGTAAGTTTGTGTGCTCTGCCCTCTCTCTAGCCCTAGACAAAGCCTCATACTCGCTGGCACCACCAGAATACCTTACAAAGATTGCACACACTGCCCTTTAAAAGGACAATCTGACTGTATTGGTGGATTTAAAACATAAATATAACAAAGCAGTTTGGTAAATCAATATTATTGCACATAAACACAACAAAAGCAGATGCAATACACCCAACAGAGGTACCCCTAGAATCAAACCCAGTGTATACTGCAGTACCAGGAGCGTAAACAATAGCTTTCTGTATGAGAGGGTACACCTGAAGTGACCAAGGAGGATTAGAAAGAGGATTATAACAGGCTAAATTACTCAAACAGAGCTCTCAAACAAAGGAGTTAGGCTTAGGCCTTGAAACCTGAAGTTAATAACAGCAACCCAGTTCAGCCCTCAGGAGTGCATTGACCTGGGCAGTCTTTATGATAAGCTTCTGCTGGCAATGTTGGGGCCCTTTGAAATATTGGTGCTCAAAAAGGTTAAGATGACTCAAGAGGATGGCATTCAACAACAATCTGATGTAAAGTTAGGCTTAGTAAGACTTTAGACTCCTTAGTGCAGCAACTTAGAAGTGTGGCAAGTTCAAAGGGTAGTTGGGGGGGTTTACAGATCAGGATATTATGCAACAATGGGGAGCAGATGAAAAGTAAAGCAAAGTCAGCGTTTTGGGATAGGAACGGCTTTAGACTCTGTATTTGGCTTTGAGGGACTTTACTTACAGATGGATACAGCAGCAAGTGTGATAGAACTCTTGTAGCAAAAGGGGATTGTGGAGATGTCACTCTTTGTTAAGTCTAGACTGAAAGAAGGGTTAACAGATAGTTATATTTGTAAAGCGGGTCAGAGACCCTGTCACCAAACTCCTCTGTGGTAATCAACTTATGGCAACAAGTGGTTCTTGTGGTGGGGGACCCCCTTAAGCAGCAGCACAATAGGCGGTAGCAGATGCAATGTTGACCTGGAGAGCGATTCTGGATAGTGGATGCTCGCATTCAAATGAGCCTCCTGGTTCCAGTGTCCAGCACCGCAGTCCACTCTTTTTCTGGCAATGCACAGCTCGGCACAGCACGGTTTGGCACAGCACGTCTCTCTCACTCCTACCCCCTTGGGGCACTTCCCCCAACTGCCCAGCTCCTTCCTGTGCCACATATCAGAGCCCATAAGTAATAAAAATAAATATGTGGCGCTGACTCAAAAATGTGTATACACTAAGATTTTTAAAAAACTTACTAAGTTACAGTTTAGAAATCATATGGACAGCTTCTGTAGGGTACTTCCGGTCTCGGCCGTGACCATAGTGACGACACCTTGCTCCCCCCTGACGCGTTGTGTCACTGAACATGTGACTTCATCAAAGGGTGATGTAGTCAGGTGTCAATTGCCAGTTTATATAGTCACATATTTTTTATTATTATTTGATACATTGTGTGTACACACTTTTCTATGTTGACAGCTTCTCATTTAGTCAATTAGAGCTAGCCTAGGTTTACGCATTAGTCTTTTTCTTTTATAATGCCCATAAGTGCCACCTATCAGTGCCTATCAGTGCCAGCCATCAGTGCCAGCTGACAGTGCCAGCCATCAATCAGTGCCACCCATCAGTGCCACCCATCAGTGCCAGCCATCAGTCAGTGCCACCTATCAGTGCTCATCAGTGTCACTTATCATTAGTCTGTATTGTGCTTTGAAAAGTGTCACATGACATTAATAAAAAGTATCGGTAATCGGTATCTGCGAGTACTTGAAAAAAGTATCGGTACTTGTACTCGGTCTTAGAAAAGTGGTATCGGGACAACCTTAATATTTACCGCTTTCAATCATCCTAGCTATGACAGCACATTCCTTCACCTGCAATCAGATAACAACAGAGCAGAGAGCCGAGTAAAGGAGCAGCCTTTAGGGGTTTGCCAGAGTCCTACATCCTATACCCAAGAGATGTGAGTAGACCCAATAAGTCTGCACCTCTCCTTCTTATCGGGCAGGATCGGCCAGTTTAATGCAAACTGTCCGACATTGGCCCTGCTTTTACGGCAGCCAGTCCAACAGAAGCTGGCCGAACATCCGGCTTCTGTTGAAGGGGCATGACTGAAAAAGGCCTGCTGATTAGCATTCGATCAGTGGTCTCAGCCATTGGCTGTGAGAGTTTACCGGTGTGTTCTAGCGGGGGGGGGGGGTGCGGCCCTCCTGTCAGAACACAATAGCTCAACGGGGAAGATCGCTGTACTAACTCCCAAGCTCTTCAGTTTTTTTTTTTTTTCGTTCAGCCCACTGGGTTGAAAGAAAAAAAAACTTCTGGTGTGTACCAGGCTTTAGGGGAAGCTCCCAGAAGCTAGATCCTCAAATATTCACTGCTGCCTTGGCCCTTGCACTGCTTCCCATGACCAACCAACCACCATGGGACTCCTGCCAGACTAGTTATGCAAAGCCCTCTACCCAAGATGCACCGCTCTGGCAGAACTGGCATTACCTCACTCTTTATAGTAAATCCCATGCTGAGGATCTCTAGAGGTTACCTAGACACTTGCACTACCTACCCTACTCTACAGGGTTCCCAGCTCTATTTATGGCGACACCTAATGGCCAATATGGGGAACTACACCAGACACGTCTGTAGGCAGGTGCAATTTAACCTCCCCTCCGTAGGTGGTGCTGTGTTGCTGACCACAGAGAGTAGAGGATGAGAGGAGTATTTTTCATTGTTGATCAGGTGAAAAAAAACCTGACAAGCTGTTTGTACTGAAATCGACCGATGTAATGACTGCCCATAGATGGATCAAAATTTGGCCAGTGCCTGCTGAACTGATTGAATTTTGGTCTATCTATGGATGGCTTAAGACAGAACAAGCAGGCAGCCAGTGAAGTCTAAGAAAGCCTAAACTACCATGCTGCCTCTTTATCCCAGGTCAGTGTTTTTACTGGGTAAGTAATAAGGCCCCATTATTGCTTATCTCATATATACATGCTGTGCTACCTGCTATGTAATGCTGTACAGAATGTGTTCTCTATTGATACCTACAAGCTTCAGATGGCTATGCATTTTGGATCTGGCTATTGAACATGCATGTTTGTCCTAAGGTGAAAAGATTTTCAAAATTGGATCCAAGAATATCTTACTGACCACTCCCACTTTTAACCACACCCAAAAAACCATGTCCCCCACATTTCAATCCCTATTTTTTTTTTTTTTTTATTATTTTTTTTATTTTAACAAAGTTTTTTATTTTATTGTGAAACAGTTTGCATACAAGTTATGTTATTTGCACATACTTATACCAGTATACATTACAAGGTAATTGTACGTAAAATAAAGATGGTTACATACATAAATGGTTTGTTGTACGTTTCTACTGACGTTCTCTATTAATATTATCATTTAAAGTAGAATATAATTATTATACTTTCATTGAGGAGAGATTTTTCAGGTGTAAAAGCAATTTATAATGATCATGAACAAGTTTCCGAGTCCTGTATCCATCGATCCCATATTTTATAGTATTTGTCTGGGCACCCTCTATTTATGTATATCACTCGTTTGTACGGGAGTGTCCCATTTACTTCTGCTTTCCACTCTTTAATCTCGGGTGGTAAAGGACGCATCCACTTCCTAGCTATTATCTTTCTACATGAGAAGAGGGTCTCCTGTAGAAATACCTTGGTATATTTTTCCAGTGGGTTCGGGAATACCCCTAACAGGCATTGTTTGGGGTCTAGTGTCACAGGTGAGCCCATGTTGTCGTGAAGAAAGGTCACTATCTGTTTCCATAGGCCCTGTATCTGTGGGCATGACCAGAGGAGGTGATAGAATGAACATTCTGAGGACTTACACATTGGACACAAAGTTGGGTAGTTGTGTTTGTATCTAGCTACCCTATGTGGGGTTAGGTATGTGCGATGTATTATATATAAGTGTGTCAGTCTGTCTGACAGTCTGGGGGACACCTCCCTACACGCGTCCAGTGCTTCTTCCCATTCCTCATCTTCTAGGTTACCCAGATCCCTTTCCCAGCGGGATTTGAGACCGTATGCTATTTTTGTGGCTATTGGGATAGTAAGCATGTTGTAGAAACAGGAGATTAATTTTTTTGGGTCTGTGTCTTTTATGATTGCTATTAAAGGATTGGAAGCTGACTGTAATGAGAGTTGTGGAAATTGTGCCTGCATTGCATGTCTTAATTGAAGGAATTTGAATACCATATTGTTGGCCAAATGGAATTCCTCTCTAAGAGTGTCAAAACTCCTAAGGGTTCCACCCGACCAAACATGGTGTAAGTATAGTACACCCCTCTCCATCCAAGGCCGCGGATCCTGGATGTTGTGGAGTTCTGATAGATCCCTGTTACACCATAAGGGAGTGAAGTCGTTATGTCTGGGTATGTTGAGTTTATTGTTTGCGAGTTCCCAGATGCGTCTGTACTGGTATATCAGGGATGTTCTGTTTATGTTACCTTCATTGGTCTTAGTGCCCATGGTGATAGCATATATAGAGTCTGAGGTTCCTTGGGCCCACCGTGGGCAAAGTAGCATCCGGAATCTTTCACTGTCTACCTTATCTATATGGTAAAGTTGGGAAAGTTGGGACGCAATATAGTAGTGATTGAAATCTGGGAGTGCTGTGCCTCCCATGTCTGTTGGGTTTTTGAGGGTTTGCCATGCAATCTTGTGTCTATTTTTCCCCCACACAAAGGGTTTGATAAGGGACTCCATTATTTTAAAGTGTTTTAGGGGTATGTATGTTGGGGCATGCCAGAGTATATATAATATTTTAGGGAGTAGTATCATTTTTATGAGATTGATGCAGCCCCATACTCCTAAGGGCAGTTTGGTCCACGACTGTATTTTAATTTTAATAAGGGAATATAATGGTTTAATATTGAGTGTTATATAGTCTGCTGAATTGTTGGAGGTATTTATTCCTAGGTATTTTATTGTGTTTACTCTTTGTAATGGTAGGGTGGCTTGGAATTCCGTAAGTGGGAAGGTGTCTATTGGTAAAACTTGGGATTTCCCCCAATTTATTTTGAGACCCGAGAATTTCCCAAAACGTTCGATTATCTGAAGAGCCCGGTGGAGGGAAGGACCTGGGTCCGCCAGATATAATAATGTGTCATCAGCGTACATGCTGATTTTTTCTGTAAGGGTTCCAGTTTTTAATCCTATGATCTCTGGGTCTGTCCGAATAGAAATAGCTAATGGTTCCGCAACCAGAGCATACAGTAATGGGGACAATGGGCAGCCCTGTCTCGTGCCTCTGTGGAGGTCGAACTTCTGAGACGGCCATCCATTCGCCACCACTCTGGCCTTAGGGTTCTGGTATAGTAATTGTACCCATTGAATGAATTTTGGACCAAAACCATATCGTTCAAGACAGCACCAGAGGTATCCCCACTCAACCGAGTCGAAAGCCTTGGCTGTATCAAGGGTGACTATCACTCTTGTGCCTACATTCTCATGTGTAGCCTGCATGTTTATAAATAGTTTCCGTAGGTTAAAGGAAGTGTTACGTCCTGGCATAAAACCTGCCTGGTCAGCGTGTATAAGGCTGAGTATCGCTCGGTTGAGTCGCATGGCTAGGATTTTGGCCAGAATCTTGATATCAGCCTGTAATAATGAAATAGGGCGGTAGGATTCCGGGTTACCCAGGTCCTTGCCTGGTTTAGGTATTAAGACTATTGTGGCTTCACCCATAGAGGCTGGGAGGGTGAATTGTTTAAACATGGTATTGTAGAGGGTAAGTAATTTGGGGGTGATTATTTCATTGTAGTGAGAGTAAAATTCTATGGGTAACCCATCTGAGCCAGGGGATTTAGATTTGGCGAAACTCGCAATTGCGGTGTCTATTTCCTCCCTAGTGAGAGGGGCCTCTAGAAGCTCCCTTTGGTCAATCGTAAGTTGAGGGAATGCTATTCCTTCCAGGAAGGGAGTCATCTCATCTGGTCCCTCTTGGGTCCTAGAGTTGTATAAGTCCATGAAGAACTCCCTGAACTTAGATGATACAACAGGAGGATCTGTGATTTTTTGCCCTTCTGGGCCCTGAAGTGCAATTACCACTGGGGGCCTATCCTCATTTCGAGCCAGGAACGCCAGGAGTTTTCCAGCTCTCTCTCCTTGCTCAAAATACTTCTGTTTGGCAAAAAATAATTTCTGTCTTGCTTTTTCGTATTGGAGTTGATTCATAACCCTGGATTGTAGTTTTAAATGGGAGGCGTTAGCTTGGGATGGGTCAGTTTGATATGTGTGTTCTGTACGCGATAATTCAGTTTCCGCCTTCTCATACATGTCTGATGAGTTTGTTTTGATCCTGTTGATGCGAGTTATTAGGGTGGCCCTGGCGTGTATTTTAAAGGTCTCCCACACTATCAGGAAGGAGGCAGAGTTTGTGTTTTCCCGGAAGAAGGTCTCCCATTCGGATGACAAGTCGTCATCCTCTGGCAACAACTTCAGCCAGAACGGATTGAGGCGCCATGAAATTGGTGGTTTGTCTATGTGGAAGGTAAGGGTAATCCAGTATGGAGCATGATCCGAGAGCATTCTAGGACCAAACTCTGTCTCAAGAAGACGTGCTAACAGATTTTGGGATATAAAAATAAAATCAATTCTTGACATAGTATTGTGTGTTGCTGAGAAGCAGGAGTATTTACGTGTGTGTGGATGTTTATGTCTCCAGGTGTCTATCAAGTGAAAGGGTGAGAAAAGCCTGGCGAGTCTAGTATCTCTGGGAGGGTTTATAGCGAGTGAAGTTGGTCTCAGTCTGTCTAGTTCTTCATTAAGTGTACTATTGAAATCTCCCATCCATATTGTTTGAGCTGTTGGGTATTTTGCTATGAAGGAGATTCCCTCCAGTAGTATAGAGGTGGAGAATGGGGGGGGGACATATACAGCCAGGATCAAGAAGGGTTCCCCGTGTAATTTAGAGGATATAAATATATATCTACCTTGTGGGTCAGTGTGTAGCTCGCATAGTTCAAAGTGTACTGTTTTTGCGATGAGTACTGAGACACCTCTTGAGTGCGTTGTGTGGGTCGAGTGGAACGCCCAACCCACCCATGGGCGACGGAGTGCCATCCGAAGTCTACCCTCTATGTGTGTCTCAACCAGGGTCACCACATCCGCTCTTTGCTTTTTAAGAAATGCGAGAGCTGCCGCCCGTTTAATTTTGTCTCGTAATCCCCTCACGTTCCATGTAAGGAACTTCAATGACAGTTTGGGCATTGTTGTTTGTGACTATACATCAGTATATTAATGTAGCCTTTAGCCCTATTGTGGCAGGGCGATGTAGAATAGTAAGACAGAAGGGATAGGTGATATAACGCATTGCGTTTGTCCAGGGGACATCCGATAGAACCGGGACTTGTTAATGTTGCAGACGTATCAGTTAAAGTGCACACATTTAAGTTCATTTTTTCAGCTTCTCCTCCTCTCTCCCTCCTCCCTGCAATGTCTCTCGCCCAGCCAATGTCTGCTTGCATCAGTAATTGAGTTTTCTTTATGCTTTTGCGTCTGGTAGCATAGTAAAAGAAGAAATAATAAGAGGGCAATAAGTAAGATGGGATGGACTTCTGTGTACCCAGCCTGAAGATCCCTTTTCTTAGGAGAGACAATACAGAGAGTATCAGGTTCCCAATACATCCGCAATATAACTTGTTATGGGTAGCAAATGAACACCAGATATACGTGGGGTATAGCATTGTCATACATATATAAACCGAAGCGGGTGTGGTTGAATCCAGCTTTTTAGTTTCCCCCTCCTCCTCCCCCTTCCCTAAGACGTATTCTCTCCAATTGGTCTCAGTATGTATGCATGACAATACTCTCCCTGTGGACCCAAACTTGACACTATATTGAGGGGTAACGCATTGATATGGATACAGGAATTGTAATAGAATATGTTTTGGTGGTCTCAATCCACCTCTCTCTCTCCTTGATAGGAAAAAAATAAATGGGGTTAGATTCTTTCTGGTCATGTGATATAACTCACTGCTTACAGCACTCGAATACCAGTAAAACATAAGGTATGTCAGTGCTGCACGTTCGAACATTAAAACGCATATATTGAAATTCAACTTGTATGTTTCCCCTCCCCCCTCCCCCCTCCCTGCTTTGCATCTTCCCCAACTGATGCTAGCATTCACCCATAACAAAACTTTCTTTGCAGTCTCGGCCTTGACGGCACATTGAGAAAAAAAGTAATGAAAGTAAATTATTTGAAGTAGGATAAGTGTCTGTGCACCTCTAAATTTCTCTTTCCATAAAAGAAAAAACATGGAAAGGACTAGTCTCTCTTCACTCAGGTGTATATCTGGGGGTTGCACATTATCAGGATTGATGCTGTTGTGGTAGTTTCTTCTTAAGCCGTCAATTCCAGACTTGCATGGGGGCAGAGTACGCTGCACTCTGCTTGTGGATTGCAGGACTGCAGCTGCCCAGAGCTCCGTTGAGGTGTATAAAGTAGTGAGTATAGTTCGGTTACTTAAGAAGTTATCCCAGGAAAGTTCCAGCATTGTGTATCAATAGTGATCCGCAGAGTATAAACTGGATCGGTGCCCACAATAGGGGAGTACGTGTGTATATTTGTGTGGCCACTATGTCTCTCTACCCCTTAGGTTATCTTCACAATGGTAACAACTGGTGAAGTAAATGGGGGTGAGTGCTTAGTGTGAGAATTTGGTATTGAGTTGCTGTTGCATCTGTTGTAGGGTATGCGTGTGGAAGATTGATGTGTAGTTACATACTCACAATCACTTTAATCCGCCTTCTCCAAGTTGTTTCTGCGTTCCATCCAGGCCATCAGTTCAGCGGGATCTTCAAAAAAGGAAACACGGCCATCATGTTCCACACGGAGACGCGCCGGAAACAACATGGCATATTTCATGTTGAGGTTTCTAAGCTTGCGCTTGGCTTCCATAAAATTTTGTCTGCGTCGCTGCACCTCCGCCGAAAAGTCAGGGAACACTGCTATTTTTACGTTGTCTAGGGGGATGTTACCCCTCTCCCTTGCAAGTCGCAAGGCGGCGTCTCTATCTCTGTAGTTGAGCATTTTGGCTATAAAAGTACGTGGTGGGGCTCCGTGTGGTGGTGGTCTGGCGGGCATACGATGAGCTCTTTCAACTGCCAGCATGGGGGAGAAGGCTTCTCTACCATAAGTCTTGATGAGCAGTTGCTCCAGGAAAAGTGCGGGGTCCTTACCCTCAGCCCCCTCTGGCAGTCCAATGAGACGGAGGTTACATCTCCTGCTTCTGTTCTCAAGATCTTCTTGCTTGGAGAATAGTTGTTGGATTTGCTGCTTCATGTGGTGCACCTCCGTTCTCATTGGAGGAATGGTGTCTTCCATGTCACTGATGCGGGTTTCAGCTTCTTTAACTCGATCCCGGAGTTTGTGGAAGTCTTGTCTGATCAGGGATATGTCTACCTTGACTTCTTCTATCTGCGAGGCAAGTGATGTTCTGCAGAGGGTTATTGCTTCCAGCAGTTTTTCCGTGTCTCCCGCTGTGCGCTCCTCGCCATGTGCAGCATCGCCGCCATTCTTCGCCTGGTCCTCCCTATCCTGACGGCGGAATTGATCCAACTTGGATGTGGCAGCTTTCTGGGGTTTCGATGGCGACATGGTGTCCGGATGTTGGGGTATCTGGGGAGACGGGGACAGGAGCCAATCTTGCTGCGACAATGTGCGGAGTGTTACTCCTCCTCCTTCAGGGAGCCCAGTAGACCGAAGCTATGTCCTGCAAGACACAGGGGGTCAAGTATATGCTCTTGAGAGGGGAACCACAGGACCCCTGACTGTGTCTGGAGTGCAGGCAGGGAAGGAAGGTGTACCAAGATGGCCGCCGTTCACAGCATGTAAGCTCAGGCTGCAAACCAGGCCAGCTATGGATGACAGTCTCCCCGGGTCTCCGACAGCCAAATAAGCCAGTGGTCAAGGGGATGTGTGCTGCCTAGCTCTCCCAGGGGGTTATCCAGCAGTTGTGTACCTGTTTACTGAGGTAGGCCTTAGTCAGGGCCGCAATGGAGGAGGATCAAGATGGCCGCGACCTCCGATGGTAGGCCGAAGCCGCGGTCTAAATTTATTGCGCCGCCGAGCGGGAGATCGCCGCTCCGGTCGGGTCGGCGCTCACTCCTTCTTCACAGGGACCAGGTGGTTCTCCTCTAGGTGTCCCAAGGGAACAATCCAGCCGGAATTTTAGTTTAGAATGTCCAGGATTAATAAGGAAAAGGAGTAATGGACGGAGCTCTGTGATCACACGTCCTACTCCATGCTGTGTCAGGCCACGCCCCCTTCAATCCCTATTTTACCAGTATTAACAATACCTATAAGGGTAATCTGCCTGGCTAATGCCAAAACAGTGTGCTAATATGCGAGCATGACTAGAATTCAGAAAAATAATATGGTATTCTCCCTCCTTCTCACTCTTGCTTGGGCCCGGGACACAATCGGGGACACTTTTTAACCAGGGACAGCCTTCTGAAAGCAGGGACTGTCTCTGGAAATTGGGGACAGCTGTTCATCCTGGTTTGTTTTAAAGAGTAGGAGGAGAGTATGTAAAGGATGAGAGTGCCACAAAGTACAGTAAAAATTTATTTTTTGAAGAGGTCAAAAACCAATGCATTTCGGTGGTTTAAAACTCCTTCATCAGGGCTTGGATAGTGGACAACAGTTGCCACCTCGGCCAGCATCCTAGCCGTGATAAAGGCTTGGTTCACATCTGTGCAGCTCTCCATACTGCCTTTGCGCAGGCACAGCAGCCCATTCATTTCAATGGGCCGTTGTGCTTGCATTTTCTGCAAGGAAAAGATGCACCTTTTATAAAACACAGACGCGCAGCTAGTGCCTTTGTACCATGCGATTTCCACATGCGATTTGCAGTGCGTGGGGCTGCCATTAAGAGAATTGTTTTAGTTTTAGTCATATTTTAGTCATCTGAATTTTTTTAGTCGTATTTTAGTCAACTAAAATCTCCATTACTAAAATCTAATGGGTTTAGTTAAATTTTTATGCAATATTTCTTTAGATTTGCCAAACATTATATACTCGTGGAGTAACTATAACTTTATTATTTCTGGTATTAAGGTTTGAACATTCACTACAGACACAGATTTACCCATTGCGATATATAATATCTTTATAAATAAAACCAAGTTTCAGAAACAAACAAAATTATTGCTTTTAGACAAGCAATAGTACAACTTGAAAATATAAAAAAAAAAATAAAAACAAAAAAACCTGTAAATTCTATTGGCTGTAATGCCATCGCACACATTACCTGAATATATTACCAACATTAAATATTAAGAAAAAAAAAATAAGAAAAGCCTTTTTCTTAATTTTATTTCTTTCAGCAGCTTAGTAGATGCCCCCTATATATTTTTATGTGATAGTGCAGTGTTCATTTTGACGTCTAATTTCAATTTCGTTTTAGTCATAGTCTTTTGACTAAAATGCCGTTTTAGTTGTATTTTAGTCATCTGAATTGTTTTAGTTTTAGTTGTATTTTAGTCGACTAAATTGGTATTAATTTAGGCGAGAAAAACATTTTAGTCTACGAAATTAACACTGCATATTATTATTATTATTATTATTATACAGGATTTATATAGCGTCAACAGTTTACGTAGCACTTTACAACTTGAAGGTAGACAGTAGAAATACAATACACTTTAATACAGTAGGAATAGGAATCAGAGGGCCCTGCTCATTAGAGCTTACAATCTAAGATATGAAATTATTTGAGAAATATGGAGGGAATGCTGCTTGCTGTCTGTCGTGCTTATCTTTTGACACCACTACTTTGTAAGTTGATTGGCCTTAACTACTTGCGGATCGCCCACCGTCATTATACGGCGGCTGTTTGACGTTGAATGCCGGGGTTATGGCAGCAGGTAGCTGCCATAACCTCCAGTATCTTTTTAAAGAGCGAGCGGTCCGCTTTCAGATAAAAGTGGTCTTTGTGGCAGATTTGCAGCAAGATCACTTTTATCAGCGGTGGGAGAGGTGCCCACCCCCCTCCCGCCGCTTACCGGAACCGTCGGTAGCGGTGGAGACGATCGGGTCCTCTCCCCTCTGAGGCATAGAGTCGAGTGAGGGAAAGATGGCCCCCACTTGTCTCCATACCACAGCAACGTCAAACGTCCCTTCCGCCCAATGGTCTTAAAGGGGCAAAAAAAACAAATTATTAAAAAAAAAAAAGAAATTGTATTTTTTTTATTGCTTTTAAGTGTAAATATGAGATCTGAGGTCTTTTTGACCCCCAGATCTCACATTTAAGTGGTCCTGTCATGCTTTTTTTCTATTACAAGGGATGTTTACATTCCTTGTGGTAGGAATGAAGGTGACCCAACATTTTTTTTTAAAAAGACAGTGTAAAAATAAAAAATAAAAAGTAAAATAAATAAGAAAAAAATAAAATTCAAAGCGCCCCCTCACGCCGAGCTCACGTGCAGAAGCAAATGCATACGTACGTCATGCCTGCATATGAAAACGGTGTTCAAACCACACATGTGAGGTATCGCCGCGATCATTAGAACAAGAGCAATAATTCTAGCCCAAGACCTCCTCTGTAACTTAAAACTGGTAACCTGTAGAAATTTTTATAATTTTTTTTGAATAAAAATTATAAAACGTCGCCTATGTAGATTTTTAAGGGTAAAAGTTTGTCGCCATTCCACGAGCGGGCGCAATTTTGAGGCGTGACATGTTGGGTATCAATTTACTCGGCGTAATATTATCTTTCAGAATAGAGAAAAAAATTGGGCTAACTTGTCTTATTTTTCTTAATTCGAAAAAGTATATTTTTTCCCAAAAAAGTGTGCTTGTAAGACCGCTGCCCAAATACGGTGTGACATAAAGTATTGCAATGACCGCCATTTTATTCTCTAGGGTGCCTGAAAAAATATATATAAAGTTTGGGGGTTTGAAGTAATTTTCTAGCAAAAAAAAAAAAAACTGATTTTAACTTGTAAACAACACATTTGAAAAATAAGCCTGGTCCTTAAGTAGTTAAAAAGCTATGCAGTAATTACAGTGTAGTCAGAAGTTGGAGCCCTTGATCCGCACATTCGTTACGGGCCTGACTCAGGAAATATTGAAGCCATTACTTCAGCATGGTAGCCAGGTATGTAGCATTTTCAGAAGGAGAAATTCATCAATGGCAGCCAAGCTTGGACAAACTGAGCACTGTCCATTTTGGCTTATCCTGTAACTGATCTTGCCTTAGCAGCTGTTCAGCAAATAATAAAAAAGAAATACTCATCAAATATTTCTTTCAGCTTCTGGTACAGTATTGGCTCAAAATATTCTACTCACTGGGAATACAATGCAGTTTCATTATAAATGGCAACCCTGCATTAGTCTATATGAACAGAACAGCATCTTATATACAAGGAAACCTATACTGAGAACTGACTCCAGCAGGGCTGACCTCCCCTTCTGTCATTGCTAGTTCCCTGGCTGTCATGTTGATCCAGTGGCTTCAGTCACTGCTTTGGGACAAGTGCGCAGACTAGGAGCTTGCACGTCACTCTGATTTTTCTGCCTGCATGTTGTTCTGAGTCAGAATCCCATTACATAGGAGCCAGAGACAGCCAGGCACCTTCCATTTTCAGTAGGCGATCAGATATATAATAATAAAAAAAAAACTTTCTTCCTGCCCTGGATTTCTTTATTACTTTCCATTAAAGAAATGTTATAATGCAACTAAACAAAACTGCAAAAACACATATACCGGTGGGTGTGTACGAAGCGGTTAGGGTTAAAGTGATATTAAACCCAAAACCAAAAATGTAATACATTGCAGCTTACCAATCATTAAATGCGGTGACTGCATTCGTTTTCCCTTTGAGTCTTTTTTCCCCCTCCGTTTTCACCTGGTGATCTGGCCAGCAACACACCTCGTCTATTAGAGTGCCCCCCACTCTGGATGAAGGAGCACGGGGGGCACCTATGGACAGCAGTTAGGGTTTAAGTGATATTAAACCCAAAACCAAAAATGTAATAAATTGCAGGTAACCAATCATTAGACGTGGTGGCTGCATTTATTTTCCTTTTTAATATTTTCCCCCTCATAGTTCATAGCTCCCAACTGTCCCTGATTTCAAGGGATTGTCCTTAATTTGGAGCAATGTCCCTCTTGTCTAGGGATGAGCCGAACACCCCCCGGTTCGGTTCGCACCAGAACCCGCGAACGGACCGAAAGTTCGCACGAACGTTAGAACCCCATTGACGTCTATGGGACTCGAACGTTCGAAATCAAAAGTGCTCATTTTAAAGGCTAATTTGCATGGTATTGTCCTAAAAAGGGTTTGGGGACCCGGGTCCTACCCCAGGGGACATGTATCAATGCAAAAAAAACTTTTAAAAACGGCCGTTTTTTCGGGAGCAGTGATTTTAATGATGCTTAAAGTAAAAAAAAAAAAAGTGAAATATTCCTTTAAATATCGTACCTGGGGGGTGTCTATAGTATGCCTGTAAAGTGACGCGTGTTTCCCATGTTTAGAACAGTCCCTGCACCAAATGTCATTTTTAAAGGAAAAAATCTCATTTAAAACTGCTTGCGGGTTTAATGTCATGTCGGGTCATGGCAATATGGATGAAAATCAGTGAGACAAACGGCATGGGTACCCCCCAGTCCATTACCAGGCCCTTTGGGTCTTGTATGGATATTAAGGGGAACCCCGCACCCAAATTAAAATAAGGAAAGGTGTGGGGCCACCAGGCCCTATATACTCTGAACAGCAGTATACAGGCGGTGCAAACAAGACAGGGACTGTAGGTTTGTTGTTAAGTAGAATCTGTTTGTAATTTTGAACATTTTTAACGTGTTTAGCTCCAGCCAAAAAATCTTTTCTAAGCTTTTTGGAAAACATAGGGAAGGGTTATCACCCCTGTGACATTTGTTTTGCTGTCTTTCCTCCTCTTCAGAAGATTTCACCTCACTTTTTTGTCCCAATGAAAAATGTTTTTTGAAAATTTGGGTTTTTTTGTGGAACAAGGATTGGAAAGCATCAGTGGAAAGGAGAAATTGTTTTCCCATATTAACTCTTACAGGAGAGAATTTCCCTTCCTAGGGGTAGATTTCATCTCACTTCCTGTTGTCTCCTTCCGTTTGCAAGTAGGAGTCGTTTGTAAGTTAGATGTTTGAAAGTAGGGTCCTGCCCTATATACTCAGCAGAAATTTGGGCCTTAGGTGTTGCTGTGGCCACAACACTGTAAGCCCTCACAGGGCCCTGCTGTGAAATATTAGATCAAGAATTGTAATTACATGCCCCTGTTGAACAGGAGCTGAAAAATTAGGCCTTAGGCACTGGTGCTGGTGCCACAACACTGCAACCCCTCACAGACACTCTAGTTGGAACGCAGGAACGAGCCCTGCTGCAAAGTATTGCTTCAAAAATTGTAATTACACGCCCCTGTTAGACAGGGGCAGAAAAATTGGGCCTTAGGCACTGGTGCTGGTGCCACAACACTGCAACCCCTCACAGACACTCTAGTTGGAACGCAGGAATGAGCCCTGCTGCAAAGTATTGCATCAAAAATTGTAATTACACGCCCCTGTTAGACAGGGGCAGAAAAATTGGGCCTTAGGCACTGGTGCTGGTGCCACAACACTGCAACCCCTCACAGACACTCTAGTTGGAACGCAGGAACGAGCCCTGCTGCAAAGTATTGCATCAAAAATTGTAATTACACGCCCCTGTTAGACAGGGGCAGAAAAATTGGGCCTTAGGCACTGGTGCTGGTGCCACAACACTGCAACCCCTCACAGACACTCTAGTTGGAATGCAGGAACGAGCCCTGCTGCAAAGTATTACATCAAAAATTGTAATTACACGCCCCTGTTAAACAGGGGCTGAAAAATTGTGCCTTAGGCACTGGTGGTGGCGCCCAGAACCAAAAATGTTCTTACAAGCTATCAGCGTGATGATTGAGGAGGAAGAGGATAATTACTCAGGGATAGTCACTCAGCATCAGCATAGGCAGTCTTTGAAGGGATCTGAGATTTTAAAAAAAATTATTCGGTTACATCAGCATCAGGTGCTTGGTAGCTGGTGGTGATCCAAGACTCATTCATTTTTATGAAGGTCAGCCGATCGACTGAGTCGGTGGACAGACGCACCCTGTGATCGGTTACCACGCCTCCAGCAGCACTGAATGTGCGTTCCGAAAGAACGCTGGATGCAGGACAGGCCAGTAGCTCAATTGCATACTGTGCAAGCTCTGGCCAGTGATCCATCCTCAAGACCCAGTAACCCAGAGGATTTTCGGTGGGAAAGGTGTCCAAGTCTGATCTTGCCCCTAGGTATTCCTGCACCATGTAAAACAGACGCTGGCGATGGTTGCTGGAACCGATCATACCTTGGGGCTGCGGACCAAAAAATTGTCTGAACGCATCGGTCAGACGGCCACCTTCTCCACCGCTCCTTCTTTGACTGACCGAAGCCTCAGCAACACGTTGTCCAGAAACAGGAGTTTGTAACCTCCCAGTCTCTGGGAACGCGTTGCACAGACCTTTCTGCAAGGCCTCCCGAAGATGTTTCATCCTCTGCTCCCTCTGCGATGGCAAGATAAGGTCCGCAACCTTACCCTTGTAACGTGGATCAAGGAGGGTTGCCAGCCAGTATTGGTCCTTCTTGATACCACGAATACGAGGATCCTTACGCAGGCTTTGCAGGATCAGGGAGGCCATGCAGCGTAGGTTTGCTGAGGCATTCGGTCCGGAGTCCTCTGGGTCACTAAGAACGACATGGTCCGCAGCCACCTCCTCCCAGCCACGTACAAGTCCATGTGTTTCTTGGGACTGATCCCTTAAAGACTGCTGCTGATGCTGAGTGCCAGGCTCCACCTCCATACTGACACAATCTTCCTCCTCCTCCTCTTCCTCCTCGTCCTCTTCCTGTGTGATCGGCGGGCACGCAGGAACACTGTCTGGATAAAGGGGGCCTTGAGAGCTAAGGAAGTCCTCCTCTTCCTGCCTCTGTTCTGCCTCAAGTGCCCTGTCCATTATTCCACGCAGCGTGTGCTCCAACAGGTGGACAAGGGGGACAGTGTCACTGATGCATGCACTGTCACTGCTCACCATCCTCGTGGCCTCCTCGAATGGTGACAGGACAGTGCATGCATCCCTGATCATGGCCCACTGGCGTGGGGAAAAAAAACCAAGCTCCCCTGACCCTGTCCTGGTGCCATAGTCGCACAGGTACTCATTGATGGCCCTCTGCTGCGTGTGCAGCCGCTGCAGCATGGCCAACGTTGAGTTCCACCTGGTGGGCATGTCACAGATTAGGCGGTTCTTGGGCAGGTTAAACTCCTTTTGGAGGTCCGTCAGCCGAGCACTGGCATTATATGACCGGCGGAAATGCACACAGACTTTCCTGGCCTGCCTCAGGACATCCTGTAAGCCCGGGTACCTGCCCAAGAACCGCTGCACCACCAAGTTAAGGACGTGAGCCAAACAGGGCACATGGGTCATTTGTCCCTGTCGGAGGGCAGAGAGGAGGTTGGTGCCATTGTCGCAAACCACCATTCCTGCCTTAAGTTGGCGTGGCGTCAACCACCTCTGAACCTGCCCCTGCAGAGCTGACAGAACCTCTGCCCCAGTGTGGCTCCTGTCCCCCAAGCACACCAGCTCAAGCACCGCATGGCATCTTTTGGCCTGCGTACTTGCGTAGCCCCTTGAACGCCTACGGAGCACCGCTGGTTCCGAGGAAGAGGCCATGGAGGAAGAAGAAGAGGAGGGGGTGGAGGAGAGAGGTGTGTCACAATCAGCATTTTGGAGGCGTGGTGGCGGAACAACCTCCAACACTACTGCACCTTGTCCTGCATCCTTCCCAGCTGCCAGCAGAGTCACCCAATGCGCCGTGAAACTTAGGTAACGTCCCTGTCCATGCCTGCTGGACCATGAGTCAGCGGTAATATGCACCTTACCGCTGACCGCCCTGTCCAGCGAGGCATGGACATTGCCTTCCACATGCCGGTAGAGAGCCGGAATCGCCTTCCGTGAGAAAAAGTGGCGTTTGGGTACCTGCCACTGAGGAACCGCACATTCCACAAACTCACGGAAGGGGGCAGAGTCTACCAACTGAAAAGGCAGCAGTTGAAGTGCTAGCAATTTTGCCAAGCTAGCATTCAACCGCTGGGCATGTGGATGGCTGGGAGCAAACTTCTTTCGGCGGTGCAGCAGCTGGGGCAGGGAAATTTGCCTGGTACAATCTGACGTCGGTGTACCAAAAGCAGATTGCCCACAAGTACTTGGCTGTGACACACCTAATTCTACACCTTCATTCCTCTCACTGCAGGTCTCAGAGAGGACTGAAGGTCTAGTGGGGTTGGAAATCTCAGCTGATGAGGAGCAAGGAGAGATCCTCTTTGTTCTTTGGTGTGGGTCTTTTAGATACGCTTGCCAACGAACTGCATGGCAGGTCAACATATGTCTGGTCAAGCATGTGGTACCCAAGCGGGAGATGTTTTGGCCACGCGAGATACGCTTGAGACATATGTTGCAAATAGCAGCGGTGCGATCTGATGCACTCGTCTCAAAAAAGGCCCACACCAAAGAACTTTTTGAATAACGCGCAGAGACTGCAGCGCCCTGCACATGTGGAGCTTTGGGGTGTGATGCAGTCAATGTGCTGCCCTTAGGCTGGCCCCTGGAGGGCATCCTGCCTCGTTGGTGATGTGCCGCCGCCTCCTCCTCCTCCTCCTCCTCCTCTCTCCTATCAGGCACCCACGTTGAGTCAGTGACCTCATCATCCCCTCCCTCCTCATCACTGGAGCAAACCTGGCAGTATGCTGCAGCAGGGGGAGCATGACTGCCAGATTGCTGTCCTTCTTGGGCACCCCCTCTGTCCGTGCTCATGTTACTGCCTTCATCGAGCTCAGTATCGTCATCAGAGCCTTCCAAACGCTGGGCATCCTCCTGGAGCATGTACCCAACACTGTGGTCAAACAGTTCGAGGGAATCCTCATGAGGACATGGTGGAGCTAGGGAAGGAGTCACTGATGACATTGAGCTGAGGGAAGAGGCCGCTGCTTTGCCAGACAAAGCACCCTGGGCATGGGTGAGAGAGGATGAGGAGGATGAGGACGGCTTGGTCATCCACTCGACCAAGTCTTCCGCATGTTGCGGCTCAACACGGCCAGCTGCCGAAAAAAAGGCCAAGCGTGTCCCATGGCCACGTGCTGATGAGGATGCACCATCTCCACGACCAGCACTAGACACAGAGCCTGCTTGCCCTCTCTTATTGGCTTGTGACTGTCTGCCTCTCCTTCTTGGCCTTCCAGACATACTAATGGCCTGTAGCTGCACTAAGCTGGGATAGAACACCTGTAATTTTCTTCAGGTAGCTTTATATACTGTAACCAGACAAGCCTGCCTGTCAGTAGGAAGATAACAGGAACGGATCTAGCTGAACACTGTGAGCAGGACGCACTGTACTAAATGTAAATAGTCTAGCTGCCTGACCGTGGTACTAATAGGATCAAATAGAACACCTGTAATTTTCTTCAGGTAGCTTTATATACTGTAACCAGACAAGCCTGCCTGTCAGTAGGAAGATAACAGGAACGGATCTAGCTGAACACTGTGAGCAGGACGCACTGCACTAAATGTAAATAGTCTAGAAGATAACAGGAACGGATCTAGCTGAACACTGTGAGCAGGACGCACTGCACTAAATGTAAATAGTCTAGAAGATAACAGGAACGGATCTAGCTGAACACTGTGAGCAGGACGCACTGCACTAAATGTAAATAGCAGGAACGGATCTAGCTGAACACTGTGAGCAGGACGCACTGCACTAAATGTAAATAGTCTAGAAGATAACAGGAACGGATCTAGCTGAACACTGTGAGCAGGACACACTGCACTAAATGTAAATAGCAGGAACGGATCTAGCTGAACACTGTGAGCAGGACGCACTGCACTAAATGTAAATAGCAGGAACGGATCTAGCTGAACACTGTGAGCAGGACGCACTGCACTAAATGTAAATAGCAGGAACGGATCTAGCTGAACACTGTGAGCAGGACGCACTGCACTAAATGTAAATAGCAGGAACGGATCTAGCTGAACACTGTGAGCAGGACGCACTGCACTAAATGTAAATTGCAGGAACGGATCTAGCTGAACACTGTGAGCAGGACGCACTGCACTAAATGTAAATAGCAGGAACGGATCTAGCTGAACACTGTGAGCAGGACGCACTGCATTAAATGTAAATAGTCTAGATAGAAGATAACAGGAACGGATCTAGCTAAACTGAATACAGTGTATATCCACTTCAGCCCCGCTCACTGTATATATACGTCATTTTTTTGAAGATGGATATCTCGGTAACGGCAGCAGCTGCTGCCACAACCGAGATATCCATCTTTTCAGTGAGCGATTCTGTACACGATAATGGTGGTCTCAGCGGCGGGTTCGCCGCGAGATCACCGTTATCGGCGGCGGGAGAGGTGCCACCCCCCCTCCCGCCGCTCTCCCGCACCCTCCGCCGCTTACCGGAGCCGTCGGTAGCGGCGGAGGCGATCGGGTCCTTTCCCTGCTGAGGTATGGAGACAAGTGAGGCCAAGATGGCGCCTACCCGTCTCCATACCATGTGACGGCCGGAGCGACGTCATTACGACGGCTCCGCCCACTCTCTTAAAGGCACAAATTTTTTTAGTGTCATTTTTTTAAACGACTTTTTTTTTTTTGCATTTTAGTCTAAATATGAGATCTGAGGACTTTTTGACCCCAGATCTCATATTTAAGAGGACCTGTCATGCTTTTTTCTATTACAAGGGATGTTTACATCCCTTGTAATAGGAATAAAAGTGATCCAATTTTTTTTTTAAAAACAGTGAAAAAATAAATAAAATAAAATAAATAATAAAAAAAAAAAAAAAATTTTTAAAGCGCCCTGTCCCGACGAGCTCGCACGCAGAAGCGAACGCATACGTGAGTAGCGCCCGCATATGAAAACGGTGGTCAAACCACACATGTGAGGTATCGCCGCGACCGGTAGAGTGAGAGCAATAATTCTAGCCCTAGACCTCCTCTGTAACGCAAAACATGCAATCTGTAGAATTTTTTAAATGTCGCCTATGGAGATTTTTAAGGGTAAAAGTTTGACGCTATTCCACGAGCGGGCGCAATTTTGAAGCGTGACATGTTGGGTATCAATTTACTTGGCGTAACATTATATTTCACAATATAAAAAAAAATTGGGCTAACTTTACTGTTGTCTTATTTTTTTTTTCAAAAAAGTGAATTTTTTCCAAAAAAAGTGCGCTTAGAAGACCGCTGCGCAAATACGGTGCAAAAAAAAGTATTGCAATGACCGCTATTGTATTCTCTAGGATGTTAGAAAAAAAACAATATATAATGTTTGGGGGTTCTAAGTAATTTTCTAGCAAAAAAACCTGTTTTAAACTTGTAAACACCTAAAATCCAAAACGAGGCTGGTCTTTAACCACTTGCCGACCGCCTCACGCATATATACGTGAGCAGAGCGGCACGGGCAGGCAAAATCACGTACCTGGTACGTGATTGCCTTCCCGCGGGCGGGGGGTCCGATCGGACCCCCCCCCGGTGCCATCGGCGGTCGGCGTTTGGCTGGGAGAGTTGAGAGACGAGGGGGAGACCATCCGATCGTGGCCCCCCCCTCGCGATCGCTCCCAGCCAATGAGAAACATCCCCTGCCTCTGTATAGTACACAGAGGCAGAGGATGTGATGTCATCTCTCCTCGGCTGGCCAGTTTCCGTTCCAGCACCGAGGAGAGAAGACATGTAAGTGCACCAACACTCACACAACACAGTAGAACATGCCAGGCACACTAAACACCCCCGATCCCCCCCCGATCGCCCCCCCGATCCCCCCCAATCACCCCCCCCCCCTGTCACAAACTGACACCAAGCAGGTTTTTTTGTTTTGTTTTGTTTTTTTCCTGATTACTGCATAGTGTCAGTTTGTGACAGTTAGCAGTGGTAGGACAGTTAGTATTAGCCCCCTGTAGGTCTAGGGTACCCCCCTAACCCCCCCTAATAAAGTTTTAACCCCTTGATCACCCCCTGTCACCAGTGTCGCTAAGCGATCATTTTTCTGATCGCTGTATTAGTGTCGCTGGTGACGCTAGTTAGGAACGTAAATATTTAGGTTCGCTGTCAGCGTTTTATAGCGACAGGGACCCCCATATACTACCTAATAAATGTTTTAACCCCTTGATTGCCCCCTAGTTAACCCTTTCACCACTGATCACCGTATAACTGTTACGGGTGACGCTGGTTAGTTCGTTTATTTTTTTTAGTGTCAGGGCACCCGCCGTTTATTACCGAATAAAGGTTTAGCCCCCTGATCGCCCGGCGGTGATATGCGTCGCCCCAGGCAGCGTCAGATTAGCGCCAGTACCGCGAACACCCACGCACGCACCGTACACGCACCGTACACCTCCCTTAGTGGTATAGTATCTGAACAGATCAATATCTGATCCGATCAGATCTATACTAGCGTCCCCAGCAGTTTAGGGTTCCCAAAAACGCAGTGTTAGCGGGATCAGCCCAGATACCTGCTAGCACCTGCGTTTTGCCCCTCCGCCCAGCCCACCCAAGTGCAGTATCGATCGATCACTGTCACTTACAAAACACTAAACGCATAACTGCAGCGTTCGCAGAGTCAGGCCTGATCCCTGCGATCGCTAACAATTTTTTTGGTAGCATTTTGGTGAACTGGCAAGCACCAGCCCCAAGCAGCGTCAGATTAGCGCCAGTACCACTAACACCCACGCACGCACCGTACACCTCCCTTAGTGGTATAGTATCTGATCGGATCAATATCTGATCCGATCAGATCTATACTAGCGTCCCCAGCAGTTTAGGGTTCCCAAAAACGCAGTGTTAGTGGGATCAGCCCAGATACCTGCTAGCACCTGCGTTTTGCCCCTCCGCCCGGCCCAGCCCAGCCCACCCAAGTGCAGTATCGATCGATCACTGTCACTTTTTTTTGTAGCGTTTTGGTGAACTGGCAAGCGCCAGCGGCCTAGTACACCCCGGTCGTAGTCATACCAGCACTGCAGTAACACTTGGTGACGTGGCGAGTCCCATAAGTGCAGTTCAAGCTGGTGAGGTGGCAAGCACAAGTAGTGTCCCGCTGCCACCAAAAAGACAAACACAGGCCCGTCATGCCCATAATGCCCTTCCTGCTGCATTCGCCAATCCTAATTGGGAACCCACCACTTCTGCAGCGCCCGTACTTCCCCCATTCACATCCCCAACCAAATGCAGTCGGCTGCATGAGAGGCATTTATATGTCCTCCCGAGTACCCCTACCCAACGAACCCCCCCAAAAAAGATGTGTCTGCAGCAAGCGCGTATATAGACGTGACACCCGCTATTATTGTCCCTCCTGTCCTGATAATCCTGGTCTTTGCATTGGTGAATGTTTTGAACGCTACCATTCACTAGTTGAGTATTAGCGTAGGGTACAGCATTGCACAGACTAGGCACACTTTCACAGGGTCTCCCAAGATGCCATCGCATTTTGAGAGACCCGAACCTGGAACCGGTTACAGTTATAAAAGTTACAGTTACAAAAAAAAAGTGTAAAAAAAAAAAAAAAACACAAACAAAAATAAAAAAAAAATAGTTGTTGTTTTATTGTTCTCTCTCTCTCTATTCTCTCTCTCTTGTTCTGCTCTTTTTTACTGTATTCTATTCTGCAATGTTTTATTGTTATTATGTTTTATCATGTTTGCTTTTCAGGTATGCAATTTTTTATACTTAACCGTTTACTGTGCTTTATTGTTAACCATTTTTTTGTCTTCAGGTACGCCATTCACGACTTTGAGTGGTTATACCAGAATGATGCCTGCAGGTTTAGGTATCATCTTGGTATCATTCTTTTCAGCCAGCGGTCAGCTTTCATGTAAAAGCAATCCTAGCGGCTAATTAGCCTCTAGACTGCTTTTACAAGCAGTGGGAGGGAATGCCCCCCCCCCCCCACCGTCTTCCGTGTTTTTCTCTGGCTCTCCTGTCTCAACAGGGAACCTGAGAATGCAGCCGGTGATTCAGCCAGCTGACCATAGAGCTGATCAGAGACCAGAGTGGCTCCAAACATCTCTATGGCCTAAGAAACCGGAAGCTACGAGCATTTTAGGACTTAGATTTCGCCGGATGTAAACAGCGCCATTGGGAAATTGGGAAAGCATTTTATCACACCGATCTTGGTGTGGTCAGATGCTTTGAGGGCAGAGGAGAAATCTAGGGTCTAATAGACCCCAATTTTTTCAAAAAAGAGTACCTGTCACTACCTATTGCTATCATAGGGGATATTTACATTCCCTGAGATAACAATAAAAATGATTTAAAAAAAAATATGAAAGGAACAGTTTAAAAATAAGATAAAAAAGCAAAAAAATAATAAAGAAAAAAAAAAAAAAAAAAAAAAAAAGCACCCCTGTCCCCCCTGCTCTCGCGCTAAGGCGAACGCAAGCGTCGGTCTGGCGTCAAATGTAAACAGCAATTGCACCATGCATGTGAGGTATCACCGCGAAGGTCAGATCGAGGGCAGTAATTTTAGCAGTAGACCTCCTCTGTAAATCTAAAGTGGTAACCTGTAAAGGCTTTTAAAGGCTTTTAAAAATGTATTAATTTTGTTGCCACTGCACGTTTGTGCGCAATTGTAAAGCATGTCATGTTTGGTATCCATGTACTCGGCCTAAGATCATCTTTTTTATTTCATCAAACATTTGGGCAATATAGTGTGTTTTAGTGCATTAAAATTTAAAAAAGTGTGTTTTTTCCACAAAAAATGCGTTTGAAAAATCGCTGCGCAATTACTGTGTGAAAAAAAAAAATGAAACACCCACCATTTTAATCTGTAGGGCATTTGCTTTAAAATAATATATAATGTTTGGGGGTTCAAAGTAATTTTCTTGCAAAAAAAAATAATTTTTTCATGTAATCAAAAAGTGTCAGAAAGGGCTTTGTCTTCAAGTGGTTAGAAGAGTGGGTGATGTGTGACATAAGCTTCTAAATGTTGTGCATAAAATGCCAGGACAGTTCAAACCCCCCCAAATGACCCCATTTTGGAAAGTAGACACCCCAAGCTATTTGCTGAGAGGCATGTCGAGTCCATGGAATATTTTATATTGTGACACAAGTTGCGGGAAAGAGACAAATTTTTTTTTTTTTTTTTTTTTTTTGCACAAAGTTGTCACTAAATGTTATATTGCTCAAACACGCCATGGGGATTTGTGAAATTACACCCCAAAATAAATTCTGTTGCTTCTCCTGAGTACGGGGATACCACATGTGTGGGACTTTTTGGGAGCCTAGCCGCGTACGGGACCCCGAAAACCAAGAACCGCCTTCAGGCTTTCTAAGGGCGTAAATTTTTGATTTCACTCTTCACTGCCTATCACAGTTTCGGAGGCCATGGAAAGCCCAGGTGGCACAAAACCCCCCCAAATGACCCCATTTTGGAAAGTAGACACCCCAAGCTATTTGCTGAGAGGTATAGTGAGTATTTTGCAGACCTCACTTTTTGTCACAAGGTTTTGAAAATTGAAAAAAGAAAAAAAAAAATTTTTTTTCTGGTCTTTCTTCATTTTCAAAAACAAATGAGAGCTGCAAAATACTCACCATGCCTCTCAGCAAATAGCTTGGGGTGTCTACTTTCCAAAATGGGGTCATTTGGGGGGGGGTTGTGCCATCTTGGCATTTTATGGCCTTCAAAACTGTGATAGGTAGTGAGGAGTGAAATCAAAAATGTATGCCCTTAGAAATCCTGAAGGTGGTGCTGGGTTTTCGGGGCCCCGTACGTGGCTAGGCTCCCAAAAAGTGCCACACATGTGGTATCCCCGTACTCAGGAGAAGCAGCTGAATGTATTTTGGGGTGCAATTCCACATATGCCCATGGCCTATGTGAGCAATATATCATTTAGTGACAACTTTTTGTAAATTTTTTTTTTTTTTTTTTTTTTTGTCATTATTCAATCACTTGGGACAAAAAAAATAAATATTCAATGGGCTCAACATGCCTCTCAG
Organism: Aquarana catesbeiana; assembly: GCF_042186555.1. Taxonomy (NCBI): domain Eukaryota; kingdom Metazoa; phylum Chordata; class Amphibia; order Anura; family Ranidae; genus Aquarana; species Aquarana catesbeiana. The sequence goes on along the minus strand of NC_133328.1, from coordinate 25,838,251 downwards.
CAATTTCCTTGGGGTGTCTACTTTCCAAAATGGGGTCATTTGGGGGGGGTTTGTACTGCCCTGCCATTTTAGCACCTCAAGAAATGACATAGGCAGTCATAAACTAAAAGCTGTGTAAATTCCAGAAAATGTACCCTAGTTTGTAGACGCTATAACTTTTGCGCAAACCAATAAATATACGCTTATTGACATTTTTTTTACCAAAGACATGTGGCCGAATACATTTTGGCCTAAATGTATGACTAAAATTTAGTTTATTGGATTTTTTTTATAACAAAAAGTAGAAAATATCATTTTTTTTCAAAATTTTCAGTCTTTTTCCGTTTATAGCGCAAAAAATAAAAACGGCAGAGGTGATCAAATACCATCAAAAGAAAGCTCTATTTGTGGGAAGAAAAGGACGCAAATTTCGTTTGGGTAGAGCATTGCATGACCGCGCAATTAGCAGTTAAAGCGACGCAGTGCCGAATTGTAAAAAGTGCTCTGGTCAGGAAGGGGGTAAATCCTTCCGGGGCTGAAGTGGTTAAGTGGAACGGATCTAGCTAAACTGAATACAGTGTATATATATATATATATGCAACACCTGGGATGCATATATATACACAATACACTGTAAGCAGGGCCGTCTTTAGCGCAGGGCAAACGGGGCACTTGCCCTGGGCCCAATCTTTGTTGGGGGGCCCGCGCTAGCCGTGAATTGGGGCCCCGATCACAGCTTTGCAGAGCGCACAGAGGACACGGGAGGATGTATTCCTCGCTAGCCAGCTGAGAAGGGGCGGGGCCGGGAGCTCCACTGACGCTCTGACCCCGCCCACGTGCAGCCTGTGTACTCGGAAAAGAGCTTCTGTAGTGAGGGCCAGTGATCGGAGTGGGAGTGTCAGTGGAGCTTCCGGCCCCGCCCCCTCTATACTGGCTGGTGAATACAGAGGTCCGGGGGTGGGGCCGGGAGCTCCAATGACACTCCCACTCCGATCACTGGCTCTCGCTACAGGCGCTCTATTCCCAGTACACAGGCTGCACGTGGGCGGGGTCAGAGCGTCAGTGGAGCTCCTGGCCCCGCCCCTCTCAGCTGGCTAGCGCGGAATATATCCTCCCGTGTCCTCTGTGCGCTCTGCAAAGCTGTCATCGGGGTGACAATTCACGGGTGACGTGGGCCCCCCAACAAAGCATCAGTGGAGCTTCCAGCTGCTTTAGTGAGAGCAGAGAGTGGAAGCCCCGCCCACAGTCCTGAATGTATGTAGTGAGTTTGGCTGGCCAGGTATGTCCTTACACCCATAAAATGCCTGAATGTTTAAACTCTGAGCTGTGTTATTTAACTGTAAAGCTGTGCATTGCTGAAAGTTCTCTGACCATTCCCTGTATATTGTCCGCAGTCTCTGATTGTCTCCTGCAGTATGTACACAGTCTCTGATTGTCTCCTGCAGTATGTCCGCAGTCTCTGATTGTCTCCTGCAGTATGTCCGCAGTCTCTGATTGTCTCCTGCAGTATGTCCGCAGTCTCTGGTAATCTCCTGCAGTATGTACACAGTCTCTGATTGTCTCCTGCAGTATGTCCGCAGTCTCTGATTGTCTCCTGCAGTATGTCCGCAGTCTCTGGTAATCTCCTGCAGTATGTCCGCAGTCACTGATTGTCTCCTGCAGTATGTCCGCAGCCTCTGATTGTCTCCTGCAGTATGTCCGCAGTCACTGATTGTCTCCTGCAGTATGTCCGCAGTCTCTGATTGTCTCCTGCAGTATGTCCGCAGTCTCTGATTGTCTCCTGCAGTATGTCCGCAGTCTCTGATTGTCTCCTGCAGTATGTCCGCAGTCTCTGATTGTCTCCTGCAGTATGTCCGCAGTCTCTGATTGTCTCCTGCAGTATGTCCGCAGTCTCTGAGTGTCTCCTGCAGTATGTCCGCAGTCTCTGAGTGTCTCCTGCAGTATGTCCGCAGCCTCTGATTGTCTCCTGCAGTATGTCCGCAGTCTCTGATTGTCTCCTGCAGTATGTCCGCAGTCTCTGATTGTCTCCTGCAGTATGTCCGCAGTCTCTGGTAATCTCCTGCAGTATGTCCGCAGTCTCTGATTGTCTCCTGCAGTATGTCCGCAGTCTCTGGTAATCTCCTGCAGTATGTCCGCAGTCTCTGATTGTCTCCTGCAGTATGTCCGCAGTCTCTGATTGTCTTCTGCAATATGTCAGCAGTCTCTCATTGTCTCCTGCAGTATGTCCGCAGTCTCTCATTGTCTCCTGCAGTATGTCCGCAGTCTCTGATTGTCTCCTGCAGTATGTCCGCAGTCTCTGATTGTCTCCTGCAGTATGTCCGCAGTCTCTGGTAATCTCCTGCAGTATGTACACAGTCTCTGATTGTCTCCTGCAGTATGTCCGCAGTCTCTGATTGTCTCCTGCAGTATGTCCGCAGTCTCTGGTAATCTCCTGCAGTATGTCCGCAGTCACTGATTGTCTCCTGCAGTATGTCCGCAGCCTCTGATTGTCTCCTGCAGTATGTCCGCAGTCTCTGATTGTCTCCTGCAGTATGTCCGCAGTTTCTGATTGTCTCCTGCAGTATGTCCGCAGTCTCTGATTGTCTCCTGCGGTATGTCCGCAGTCTCTGATTGTCTCCTGCAGTATGTCCGCAGTCTCTGATTGTCTCCTGCAGTATGTCCGCAGTCTCTGGTAATCTCCTGCAGTATGTCCGCAGTCTCTGATTGTCTCCTGCAGTATGTCCGCAGTCTCTGATTGTCTCCTGCAGTATGTCCGCAGTCTCTGGTAATCTCCTGCAGTATGTCCGCAGTCTCTGATTGTCTCCTGCAGTATGTCCGCAGTCTCTGATTGTCTCCTGCAGTATGTCCGCAGTCTCTGATTGTCTCCTGCAGTATGTCCGCAGTCTCTGATTGTCTCCTGCAGTATGTCCGCAGTCTCTGATTGTCTCCTGCAGTATGTCCGCAGTCTCTGATTGTCTCCTGCAGTATGTCCGCAGTCTCTGATTGTCTCCTGCAGTATGTCCGCAGTCTCTGATTGTCTCCTGCAGTATGTCCACAGTCTCTGATTGTCTCCTGCAGTATGTCCGCAGTCACTGATTGTCTCCTGCAGTATGTCCGCAGTCTCTGATTGTCTCCTGCAGTATGTCCGCAGTCTCTGATTGTCTCCTGCAGTATGTCCGCAGTCTCTGGTAATCTCCTGCAGTATGTCCGCAGTCACTGATTGTCTCCTGCAGTATGTCCGCAGCCTCTGATTGTCTCCTGCAGTATGTCCGCAGTCACTGATTGTCTCCTGCAGTATGTCCGCAGTCTCTGATTGTCTCCTGCAGTATGTCCGCAGTCTCTGATTGTCTCCTGCAGTATGTCCGCAGTTTCTGATTGTCTCCTGCAGTATGTCCGCAGTCTCTGATTGTCTCCTGCGGTATGTCCGCAGTCTCTGATTGTCTCCTGCAGTATGTCCGCAGTCTCTGATTGTCTCCTGCAGTATGTCCACCGTCTCCGGTAATCTCCTGCAGTATGTCTGCAGTCTCTGGTAATCTCCTGCAGTATGTCCGCAGTCTCTGATTGTCTCCTGCAGTATGCCCGCAGTCTCTGATTGTCTCCTGCAGTATGTCTGCAGTCTCTGGTAATCTCCTGCAGTATGTCCGCAGTCTCTGAGTGTCTCCTGCAGTATGTCCGCAGTCTCTGATTGTCTCCTGCAGTATGTCCGCAGTCACTGATTGTCTCCTGCAGTATGTCCGCAGTCTCTGATTGTCTCCTGCAGTATGTCCGCAGTCTCTGATTGTCTCCTGCAGTATGTCCGCAGTTTCTGATTGTCTCCTGCAGTATGTCCGCAGTCTCTGATTGTCTCCTGCGGTATGTCCGCAGTCTCTGATTGTCTCCTGCAGTATGTCCGCAGTCTCTGATTGTCTCCTGCAGTATGTCCACCGTCTCCGGTAATCTCCTGCAGTATGTCTGCAGTCTCTGGTAATCTCCTGCAGTATGTCCGCAGTCTCTGATTGTCTCCTGCAGTATGCCCGCAGTCTCTGATTGTCTCCTGCAGTATGTCTGCAGTCTCTGGTAATCTCCTGCAGTATGTCCGCAGTCTCTGAGTGTCTCCTGCAGTATGTCCGCAGTCTCTGATTGTCTCCTGCAGTATGTCCGCAGTCTCTGATTGTCTCCTGCAGTATGTACACAGTCTCTGATTGTCTCCTGTAGTATGTCCGCAGCCTCTGAGTGTCTCCTGCAGTATGTCCGCAGTCTCTGGTAATCTCCTGCAGTATGTCCGCAGTCTCTGAACCTCTCCTGTAGTATGTGTATTAATGTGCCCCTTTGCTTGCTCAATTATTTGGGATTGCTCCACTGCTCAGTGAGAGGTAATGATGTGCATGAACCTCTAGCAACCAATCAGCAAACAGTAGTGATCTGCTTTAATCTCTAGCAACCAATCAGTAAGTGCTAATGATGTGCTGTAACCCCTAGCAACCAATTAGTGAGCGCTAATAATGTACATTAACCTCTAGCAACCAATCGGCAAGCAGAAATTATGTGTTGTAACCTCTAGAAACCAGCCATTGAGCAGTAATGATAGGCTGTAACCTCTGGCAAACAATTGCAATCGCTGCGTGATCTGCTGCAGTAAACTGATTTTGAGTCTACCTGCTATTTTTTGTATGTCTCAGAATGGAGGGGGGGCCCCAAGAAAATGTTTGCCCAGGGCCCAATCAAAATTAAAGATGGCCCTGACTGTAAGTGCAGCTAACTGACTGACTGTTCTGCCTAATCTATCTAACTCAAATCAAATGACACTGTCTCTCTCTCTCTCTCTCTCTATCTCTCAGCACACCGGAACACACACTACACAGGGCCGCCGTGCAGGCGGCCTTATATAGTGTGGGGTGTGTACTAAATCCCCTGAGCCATAATTGGCCAAAGCCACCCTGGCTTTGGCCAATTACAGCTCTCTCTACTGACGGCGCTGTGATTGGCCAAGCATGCGGGTCATAGTGCATGCTTGGCCAATCATCAGCCAGCAATGCACTGCGATGCCGCAGTGAATTATGGGCCGTGACGCGCCACACGAATTTAGCGCGAACGGCCCATATCGTTCGCAATTCGGCGAACGGGCGAACAGCCGATGTTCGAGTCGAACATGGGTTCAACTCGAACACGAAGCTCATCCCTACTCTTGTCCCTCATTTTGGTCTGATCTATATAGTTGTATATAAAATGCACTTTTTATCTATCAAAAAGTGTTTCCCAGCACTAAACCTTTCATCTGATTTCTAAATTGCTGCATTTGTCAATTCCAAAAGTCAATATAAAGGAACAGTAGGGGTATAAAAAAGTACTTGTGGGTTTAACCAATCTTGTTTTTTTCTTGTAAAATTCTCCTTTAAGGAGGCGTGGCAAGGGGTGTGTCCTATGCCTGCATACTTGCATACTTTTGCTGATAGGTGTCCCTCATTCCCATCTCAAAAAGTTGGGAGGTATGATAATACACAGAGCACTGGTCACAGGACTGCATAATACACAGAGCGCTAGGCACAACACCTCTTAGCCCTTTCCCCACAACAGCTAAACTCTCCAAACTCTCTATCGCTCCACGCTCCATCAGCTCTGACCCCTGCTCCCCCACTGCCCTCACCTGTATACAAACAGACCCCCCCTCCCCCCACCATCGGCTCACCTCTCAGTCTCAGCCCTCCACACAGTCAATTTTTGGCTCCACTATAGAGCAGCAGGAGCGGCGGTGAGATTGTCCAGCAGGGGGCGTCGGCATCCAAGCCGAAAAGGCTGTTTCTCAGCCAGCATGGGATGCCCAGTCTACGTTATAATCCGACCCTGAATCCGGGGACAAAACCGGGGACAGACTTGGTCCGGGGACATTGTCCTCAGTTCGGGGACTGTCCCTGGAAACGGGACGTCTGGTCACCCTACATTAAACCTCATTTGCCATGTAGTTGCCCACCCCATTATTTTGTTCAGGTCTTTCTGTAAAATTTCGATATCCTGATGTGAAGTTATTGCCCTGCCTAATTTTGTGTCGTCCACAAAAACTGAGCTTGAGCTGTTTATCCCATCCTCTATATCATTTATGAATACATTGAAAAGAATTGGTCCCAAGACAGAGCCTTGGGGCACCCCACTTACCACTCCAAGCCAGTCTGAGTACACGTTATTTATCACCACCCTTTGGACACGCCCATGTAACCATTTTTTTTTACCCAAGAAAAAACCTTATGGTCCACCCCTGAAGACCTCAGCTTGTAGATCAAGAGCATATGGGGGATTGTATCGAATGCCTTTGCAAAATCCAGATACACCACATCCACATGCCTCCCCCGTCTAGATGGCAACTCACTTCCTCATAGAACGTTAACAGATTGGTCTGGCAAGAACGACCTTTCATAAACCCATGCTGATGACAAGTTATATTTTTTTCACCCTCTGTTTTCACCTGGTGATCTGGCCAGTAACACACCTCCTGTATTGGAGCGCCTCCACCCTGCATGGAGGAGCACAAAGGGCACCTATGGACAGCAGTATTGTCAGTCTGGGGGGCAGGGGAGTGTTAAATGTACTAGCAGATTTAAATACATTAACAAACCGAAGCCAAACTCCTGCTCACACTGCAGTTACAGCAGTTTGTTTCCTTTTGGGATAAAAGTTTGAAATAAATAAATGAAAGCTGATCATTGTAAGCACCAGTGGTAAATGGTTACATCTGCAGGAGAGCTTGTTCTTTTGAAAACTAACAGACTTATTGGTCAGATCACCAGGTGATAATAGAAGAAAGAAAACCTAAAAAAGAAGACGAATGCAGCCATCACATCTAAGTATTAGTAAGATACTAGGGTTGCACCGATACTAGTATCGGTGTCGATACTGAGTATTTGCACAAGTATCGGTACTCGTGCAAATGCACCGATACCTGAAACTGATACTTTCAGGAACGGTTCTTTGAGCTGTCGGTGGGTCTCCCTGGTGTTAAAGAAGTCCGGTAATTGGAGCTGTCAAAAAAAAAGAAAAAGCAGCCGAAAATGTTTATTAACAACATTGCTCAGCCCTGAAACATTAAAATAAAAAGAAACATTGTTTCTTTTTGTATATTTCTGTTTCTTCATCAGAGGGATGAACAAATGTTCCTCTGTTTAACCCCTTATTAACTCTTAATTTACTCTAATCAGCCTTAATTGACTCCCTATTCTCCTCCATTTAATTATTATTTTCCTGCTTTTTTCTTTTGTTCAGGTCTATTTTATAAACGATAAACAACTAAAACTTTTTTTTTTTTTGTTTGCTTTGTTAGTGAATATTTTTACACATATATATTAACATATATTTACACATTTCACATTGAAAAAGCGCTAAATTTAAAAAAAAAAAATCTATTTATTTCATTTGTAAATAACTTTTCAATGCTTTGTGCCATTGCTGACAGCTGAAGTTAAAACATAATAGTTGCGGTAGGTATCGGTAATTGGTATCAGCGAGAAATAAAAAAAAAGTATCAGTACTTGTACTCATTGTAAAAAAAAAACGGTATTGGTGCATCCTTATAAGATACAATATAATAAAAGTTTGCTTTTGGGTTTAATACCGCTATCAATTAGTATATCACATCTTCAAATTTACTTCATGGTTGACTCCCTGATTACTCTTCAACATTTTTTTTTTTTCTAAAATCAACAGTTGCTTTTATAATCTTTACAATCCAAAGTGGTTTAGGAAAGTTCAAAAGAAAAAAAAAAAAATTCCTGTGATTTACAGAAATAAAAGAACTGTAACAATGTCAGTGATAGAAGTGATGGTAAATGGTTACCTTGTTGACAGGCGGCTGTTTGCAGGATGATGAGTATAATCCATAGAGTATAGAACGTTCCAGGGAAGTTTGGTAACATTGTAGCAGAAGATCTCAGGGTGGGAATGCTGATGGAGCCCCCCCCTGCTCAGCGCCCTTCACAATGTAAACGCTTTCCAATTTGTTTCCTTTACTGGTGATTAAATGCAATAGTCACAGTTGTTAGGATCCCATCAGGGGTAGGGGGGTCAGTGCTGGAAATGTCCACACTCCAGCAGCATTGTACAGCAGAGTGCAGGGAGGTGTGTGTGTCCAGCCCTGTAATACTAGCTAGGAACGCCCCCCCACCCCCCCCCCCCACCCCACCAGCAGCAAGAGGAGGGGGGAGTCCTGATGTATTGTGCTTACATCTTCTCATTCAGAAAGATTTACTAATGACAGCTCATTCATACGAGCGACTGGGCTTCATCGCCACATCTGGACGCAGCAGCACTCTGCGCTATAGCTGGATGGTTAGCTGCCGCCAGTTTGTATGTGGCCAGAACCGTCGGGGCTGGATGCCATGGCCGTCACTAGCGCCGGGCACCCATCACATGGCTCTTGCAGCAAGGTGCCCCTTGTCCGATGCTGCGACTGCTGGAGGCAAACTGTCTGCATCCAGGGACAATCAGAGGTCCCAGTGGCATTTAAAGTGGTTTAAACCCACTTTACAAAAAAAAAAAAAACTAACACCTGCAAGACAAAGGCATAATGAGCTAGTATGCATAGCATACTCACCTGAGATCGAAGCCCTCGCTGTGGTGCCTGTACACCGCTCCGGCGGCCGACATCACTCCCGAGGGTTACTTCCGGGTATCACGGTTCCGGCGCTGTGATTGGCCGGAGCCGCAATGACGTCACTCCCGCGAATGCGCGCAGTAACGGCACACTCACTGAAGCAACGGCATATACGTGCCGTTGCTTCAGTTTGTGTCAGTGCGCATGTGCCAATGATGTCGGCAAATACAGGGGATATCTCCTAAACCGTGCTGGTTTAGGAGGTATCCTGGGTAGCTACAGGTAAGCCCAATTATAGGCCAGAGCACTTTTTGCGATTCGGCACTGCGTCATTTTAACTGACAATTGCACGGCCGTGCGACGTGGTTCCCAAACAAAATTGATGTCCTTTTTTTTCCCCCACAAATAGAGCTTTCTTTTGGTGGTATTTGATCACCTCTGTGGTTTTTATTTTTTGCGCTATAAACAAAAATAGAGCGACAATTTTGAAAAAAACTTATTGTTATAAAAATACTAGAAAAAATACTTTTTGCTATAATAAATATCCCCAAAAAATATTTAAAAAAAACTATTTTTTTCCTCAGTTTAGGCCGATATGTATTCCTCTACATATTTTTGGTAAAAAAAATCGCAATAAGCGTTTATTGATTGGTTTGCGCAAAAGTTATAGCGTCTACAAAATAGGGGTTAGTTTTATGACATTTTTATTAATAATTTTTTTTATAAATTAGTAATAGCGGCGATCTGCGATTTTTATCGTGACTGAGACATTATGGCGGACACATCGAAAATGTTGACACATTTTTGGGACCATTGTCATTTTTACAGCTATCAGTGCTATAAAATTGCATTGATTACTGTAACAATGACACTGGCAGTGAAGGGTTTAACCACTAGGGGGCTAGGGAGGGGTTAAGTGTGTCCTGCGGAGTGTTTCTAACTGTTAGGGGGATAGGCTACGAACGACACTTCACTGATCACAGCTCCTGATCACAGGGAGCTATGATCAGTGACTGTGTCACTAGGCAGAGCGGTGAGATGCTTGTTTACATTAGCATCTCCCTGTTTTTCAGCTCTGTGAGACGATCGCGGGTATCCTCGCGGTGATTCAGTCCGCCATACCTGCGATCCGACTCACGGAGCTCCCGGCAGGGTCACACGTGACCACAAGGTGGAAAAAACAAAGGGACGCACCTGTACGTCCATTTGTCCAGCCGTGCTATTCTGCCGTTGTGTATGTACATGCGGCGGTCGGCAAGTGGTTAACTGCTTTCAGTAACTTTATTAATGAAATGAAAGGTTATGTACAGTAGACATGTGCACTGCCGAAAAAAATTGTTCGTTTTCGTTTCATTCGTTTTTATTTTTTTATTTTTTGGGTCATTCATTATGAGCACAATTCGTAAATTCATAAATTCGTAAAATATCTGGCCTTTATAGAAGAGTGGCAAGAAGAAAGCCATTGTTCAAAGAAAGCCATAAGAAGTCCTGTTTGTAGTTTGTGAAAAAGCCATGTGATGGACACAGCAAACATGTGGAAGAAGGTGCTCTGGTCAGATAAGACCAAAATCAAACTTTTTGGCCTAAAAGCAAAACGCTATGTGTGGCGGAAAACTAACACTGCACATCACCCTGAACACACTAGCCCCACTGTGAAACATGGTGGTGGCAGCATCATCATGTTGTGGAGATGCTTTTCTTCAGCAGGGACAGTGAAGCTGGTCAGAGTAGATGGGAAGATGGATGGAGCCAAATACAGGGCAATCTTAGAAGAAAACCTATTAGAGTCTGCAAAAGACTTGAGACTGGGGCGGAGGTTCACCTTGCAGCAGGACAACAACCCTAAACATACAGCCAGAGCTACAATGGAATGGTTTAGATCAAAGCATATTCATGTGTTAGAATGGCCCAGTCAAAGTCCAGACCTAAATTCATTGAGAATCTGTGGCAAGACTTGAAAATTGCTGTTCACAGATGTTCTCCATCCAATCTGACAGAGCTTGAGATATTTTGCAAAGAAGAATGGGCAAAAATGTCCCTCTCTAGATGTGCAAAGCTGGTAGAGACATCCCCAAAAAGACTTGTAGCTGTAATTGCAGCGAAAGGAGGTTCTACAAGTAGGTTCTTCATTTTCCTTCCACTTCACAATTATGTGTCACTTTGTGTTGGTCTATCACATAAAATCCCAATAAAATACATTTACATTTTTGGTTAAAAAGTGACAAGCTGAGGAAAATTTCAAGGGGTATGAATACTTTTTTAAGGCACTGTAAAGATAGAGAGAAAGGGTAGGGAAAAGTAAGAAAAAGGTGAGGTTGGATGGAGTCCAGGGGCGGACTGAACATTCGGGCACTCCGGCACTGCCCAAGGGCCCCATGCCACTAGGGGGCCCCATCAGGGTTTCCAGCCTCAATAAAACCAGGGACAGTATGTAAAAATCTGTGTTTTTTTTTTTACATCCCAAGATTATAGCTGCCCCGCCTCTCCAGTACCTTTTCAGTGTGTGTATGTGTATTCTGTGTGTGTGTACTGTGTGTGTATATTGTGTGTCTGTATGTGTATACTGTATGTGTGTGTGTGTATACTGTGTGGCCCCATAATCTATTGCCTGGGGGCCCCATAATCTCCTAATGCCTGGGGGGGCCCATAATCTCCTAAAGGCTGGGGGGCCCATAATTTCCTAATGCCTGGGGGCCCCATAATCTCCTAATGCCTGGGGGGGCCCATAATCTCCTATTGCCCGGGGGCCCCATAATCTTCTTCTATTGCCCGGGGGCCCCATAATCTCCTATTGCCCGGGGGCCCCATGAGTTGTCAGTCCACCCCTGATGGAGTCACATCCCTTCTCCATCATGGCTTATATAAAAGCAGAAGCCTTTACTCAGAGAACATGGTCTGAAACTACTGGGAGAATCTGAATATTGACCAGGAGGCCCATGGTATCATGAACTGGTCTGACCTGTCAGATTCCTTGGATAGGAGGTCTTCTAAATGTTTTATAGAATCCAACTCTGAGGCTCGTTCTGCCAAACTCAAGATAGTAAAATGACAAAGAACATCCTTTTTTTCAGATTTTTTTTTTCAGTGAAAGCTTTTTTGCTGATATGATGGAGCCTGGTATTCTTGAGAGAAGTACAATTTTCGAGACATAATGAATACATGTTCCCATGATCCTAAAGTAGATGGTAAGAATTTTAGCCCAAACTTCTTTGATCAGGGGGCATTCCCACCATATATGGGTCATAGTACCCTTAGATCTTTGACATTGCCAATAAACATGAAGACGTGATAGATAAAAGCAGTTGAGAACAGCAGGGCACCCGTACCATCTGGTAATGAGTTTGATACATTTTTAGAGTTTTTTAAGGTGAAATCCAAGTGTATTTACCTCTTTTGAGTTATGTTAGTGAGTATTGTGAATATTATGCGCAGTAGATTTTGATTGGAACATTACAATTTTTACATTTTTACTGCTCTATCATATCAGGAGAGTATTTGTGCAGATTTGTAGATTGTTTTCTTGATGTCCAGCTGTGTGTCAGCTAATGCAATCAGGACCCTTGCTTAATCACTTTGACAAAAAAAAAAAATTAATGGCTAAAATTAGGCAAGCGTAGTGGGCTCAGCCATGCCTACTACAGTCCACAACTCACTTGAAATTATTTGTAAAAATCATGCAATGGAGGACTTCTTATACCCAGCAAAAAAAAAAAAAAAAACAAGGGTTGTAACCCTCCCTTGAAATACACTTTACATGGTCAGTTTACTAACAGAATTATGTTTACCAAAGTTCCTCTTTAAAGTGTAAGTTCGCCTTACACTCAAAAATCCCCCTATGCAATCCTATATCCAATGGTTTGTACATACCAGAGCTCCTGCTGTTGTAAAATGGTGCAGGTGAGCTCACCTAGAGAAGAAAACCGCGCCATGCACGGCCTTGCACAGTCTTCATGGTCCGGAGTAGCCGCTTCTAGTCTCAGCTGAAACGGGGAGAGGACATACTGTGCATGCGCACAGATTGAATGGCCTGGAGCAGATGCTATGGGCCCATTATTGTGATATTTAGTAGACATGTGCACTGACAAAAAATTTGTTCCTTTTTGTTTCATTCGGTTTTTTTTCTTTTTTCAGAAATTCGGAAATTCAAAAATTCGAAAATTCAGAATTCAGAAATCCGAAAATTCAGATTTTCAAATTTCCGAATTTCCGAATTTTCATATTTCCAAATTTCCGAATTTCTGAATTTCGAATTTTCGATTTTTCATATTTCCGAATTTTCGAATTTCCAAATGTTCAAATTTCCGAATTCCGAATTTTCAGATTCCGAATTTCCGAATTTTTAAATTCCGAATTTTCGGATTTTCAGAATTTGGAAATTCGAAAATCTGATTTTGAAAGGAAATTCCAATACCTATAATTTAATATTTATTATTAGTTAGTTATTATTTCAGATTTTCAAGTTTTTGATTTTTCTGTTTTTCATTCTTTTGAATTTTCAGATTTTCATTCTTATTTTTGGAATTTCAAATTTCCAAATTTTAGAATTTTCCAATTTATGTAATTTCGAACATTCGAATTTCCTAATTTCGAATTTTCGAATTTTCGAATTTCCTAATTTCGAGTTTTCAAATTTCCAAATTTCCGGACTTCCGAATTTCCGAATTCGAATTTTCACATTTCCGAAATGTTCCAATTTCCGAAAATTTCGAATTTCCGAATTTCAAATTTCTTAAATTTCGAATTTTCGAATTTCCAATTTCGAAGTTCGGAAATTCGAAATTTCAGAAATTTAAAAATTCTGAAATTTTGGAATTAATGAATTTGACAAAATTCATTAAAAAATGAATTCGGAACTAAACGAATTGCACATGTCTGATATTTAGCCTGTAGGCAGATGCAGTTCAGCCTCCCTGCAAGGGTAGCACTTTTTGACAGCCGCCGTGCAGAGAGGACGAAGGACAAGGGGGAGCCAGGTTCCGCTGGGGCCTCTGTAGGCCTTTGTAGGAAAGCAGCTGTCCAATTGGGCGCTGCTGCCCTGATTGAAATGGGGGCTGTCTTTGAGGTGTACACTGCTTATGAAAAGATCTGTCCCCTTTGGGTTGGCGTGCATTTTGCATAGGGGTTTAGGACAGGGACAGATATTATGCTGGAAAAGGACAGTTGGAGTAGCATAGGGTCAGGCTCCTATGGAAGAGGGACAGAGTAGGGACTATCAATGGTCAGCTGCATCTGTAATGGGAAGATATGCACCATTTACAGGAGGAGCTCTGCCATGTACTATTCGTTAAAGCGGAGTTCCAGGCTTTTTTTGTTTATTAAAAGTCAGCAGCTAAAAGTATAGCTGCTGACTTTTAATAAACAGACACTTACCTGTTCCATGGTCCAGCGATGCGACCGCACGGAGCCCCGCTCCTCTGATCTCTGCCTTCGCCTTTGCCACATCTCTAGAGGCGCTCTCCTGTGTTCCTGTTAAAGACTTGCTTGGCTGACATTCCTTCTGGCTCCGAATCCTGCTTGCTGTTCTACTATGCTCATCTCTGGCTCCCTGACATTTTGGCTTGTCTGACTATCCGTTCCTGAACTCTAGCTATGTTCTGACTACGTTTACTCTGTTTACCTTTTTTTATTATTATTAAACAAGTGTGATTTAACTGTACTTCTGTCTCAGTCTGATTCATGGTTTCTGACAGGAGCAGAGAGGAGGGGGTGGAGAGCTGCAGTTACAGTGTGTGAGAGCTGATTGGAGGAAAGGGACACACCCTCCCCCCTTCACACAGTGCACAGGAACAAAGGAAGGATACAGAGCTGAATTCTGAACACACAAGCTGTATGTATGCTGAGCTCTCCTCCCCCGTCACAAATGTATCTCAAGTGTCGGGAAAATTTCTTATGCCCTGTACACACGATGAGATTATTGGATGAATGATCGTCCGTTTTTTTTTTTGCATGCTAATCTCAAATCGAATCTGAAGAATTTACTAAAATCACGAAAATTCTCGTACGACAGAATAAAAATTCAGAAGTGATGTTATGTGTTGTAATGCATTTGTATTGCATTTTTGAACGACAGCTGCACTGATTAAACGAAAATCGTACAATCTGGCATCGTACGAAAAGATTTTTCGTACATGTCCGATCAAATAATATCGGATGAACTGTCCTGATCGGCTCTCGAAAGCTCTGTACTAATGACCTGATTATCACACGATCGCTTCGAAAGCAGTATTTTTTGTATGATTTTCAGGGGCGATCAAAGAGTTAAATGTGTGCCTAGCCAGTGTTTTTCTAAACTGTGGGAGGCGTTTTTACCAGGGGAAGACATGGATCCTTGTCAATGCCTTCCCTACTGACAGAATGGCAATCTGCCTTGTTTGCAGAGGCAGGCCGTCGTTCTGCCTCTCTCCTCGATCATCGGTGGGTGCCGGTGGACATCGAGTCTGCAGGTGCCCACCACTGAGCTCCCACTGTGTATGATCACAGTGGGTACGGGCCTTCGAGGTAACTCAGGCAGCAGCGGGCTTTAAATGGCTGCACGAAGCGCGAGCTGCCAATTTATACCAATCTGGGCCCATTGCTAGGGGGAAAAATCTCCCTCTAACCAATAGCAACCCTGCTATACAAAGAATAGGGCAAACCTAAGCCCTGTACCGTTCCTTGGGGTCCCGCTGAGTGCTAGGGACCCTTGCATTTAATTTCATTTTTATATCTTGCTATATTTATTGCAATATGTTTCCTCTTCATATGTAGTGCGTTTTTTTATAATAAGGAAAAGTGTTAATGCAACATAAAAACAAAATGTATCCGAATCAATTCGGATCATTTGTTATGTCGTTACATTATTTCGGATGCTTCCAACATTAACAAAAGGATCAAACTATCACATCATGTCATCCGAATTAAACAAATTAACCACTTGCTTACTGGGCACCTAAACCCCCTTCCTGCCCAGACCAATTTGCAGCTTTCAGCGCTGTCACTCTTTGAATTAAATTTTTATAATTTTATTCACACAAATAGAGCTTGCTTTTGGTGTTATTTGATCACTTCTGGGTTTTTTATTTTTTTGTTAAAAAAATTAAAAAAGACTGACATTTAAAACTGATGGGCACTAATAGGCAGCACTGGTGGGCACTGAGAGGTGGCACTGATGGGTGGCACTATAGGGTATTGATAGGTGGCACTGAAGAGCACTAACATGTGGCACTGATGGGTGGCAGTGATGGGCACTGATCGGCAATGGTAGGTGACACTTATACGCAGCACTGCTAGGTGGCACAGATGAGGCACTGATTGGCACCACTGGTGTGCATTTATAGGTGGCACTCATGGGCATTAATAGGTGGCACTGATTGCTGGCACTTATATGCTGGTGGGCACTGATTCGTTGCAATGTGGGCACTGATTCGTGGCACTGGCAGGCGGTACTGGTGGGCACATATGAGACGGCTTCCCCTCTTCCCCTTCGGGACCGATGTCCCTTCAACAGAAGCCGCTGATCGGCTTTTTTTTCTCCTCACGTTGTCAGCCTGAGAAGAAAAAAAAAATCTATTACCGATCTTCTGTTTACATCACGTGATCAGCTGTCATTGGCTGACAGCAGATCACGTGGTAAGGGGTCGGAATCGACCCCTTACTCCGATCTGTGATCACCCGAGTCTCATTGACTCAGTGATCACAGCATGCGCCATGCGCGCCATGCAGGGGGGGGGGGGGGCGCATGGGGAGCGTGCAAAGGGGAGGACGTCTATTGACGGCCTCCCGGCAAAGCAGATCCATGCTGTAGCCGTCATTCAGCTATAGCGTGGATCTGAAGGGGTTAATTTGTTGCATTGTTATAATTTATTGTGGATTGGATAAAATTCGTTACTATTGTAATTTGGAGATTCAGATACATACATCCAAATCTCCAAATAGTGAAAATTTTGGCTGAATTTCGATTAGTAACAAAACGAATCGCACATGTCTAATACTATTAGTGAGCTGGCCAGATGTTTTGTACTGTATCAAGAAAATAAATCTGTTTCTGCCCCGCCCACTCCGTCCAGCATTGGCAGTATTGCAGCCTTGGATCCTCTGTGTCTGCCTCCATCCCATTGATATTATCTGTGCCGTGTCATTATCTTCCTTGGCTCTTTCATTATCTCTCCATTCCCACACACAAATTATTGCTACAAGGGCCGTATTTGGGGAAAATGGATGGAGAGACACACAGATTAATAGCTCCGCTCCACTCAGGATAATAGTTTTACATTCTGAACAACTACAGAAGAATGGACAGCTGATGTTTGAAAGCTTTGTCATTTTAGATATCCTCACCAACCCCCTTCAACAGGAAGAGCACTGCAGAACTGTAATTCTAATGTTTTGGCGTCTGGTAATTTATGGATGGCGCATTGTGCTCACCATGGATAAATCTCGGAGGCAACCGGTATCTGCAACCGGCAATGGAATAACACGTCCTGTGTTGAAAATTATATGGATAATATGGGGTCTCTTGAAACAGACACCTTCAGTGTCACTTATGCCGCGTACACACGAGCGGACTTTTCGACCGGACTGGTGAGACGGACCGAGTCCGGCGGACAATCCGACCGTGTGTGGGCTTCATCGGACCTGCAGCGGACTTTTTCGGTCGAAAATCTGACGGACTTTAGATTTGGAACATGTTTCAAATCTTTACGTCGGAACTCCGCCGGACCCAGTTCCTATCGAAAAATCCGTTCGTCTGTATGCTAGTCCGACGGATGAAAACCAACGCTGGGGCAACTATTGGCTACTGGCTATGAACTTCCTTGTTTTAGTCCGGGCGTACGTCATCATGAACGAATCCGTCGGACTTTGGTGTGATCGTGTGTAGCCAAGTCCGTTCGTTGGGAAAGTCCGTTGGAAGTCCGCCGAAAGTCCGTCGGATACAGTTCTACTTCCTCCTCTCCTCTTCCTTTCTCTGTCGGGGGTCCCCCAAAGTTCCAGTGGCGGCTGGTGTTTTTTTGTTGGGGGGTGGCAAACAACCACCCCCAATCCCCCCCGCGACACTTCAAACCACCCTCGCTGTCTGCCAGTCCACCAGCACTTACCCCATCTAGGCAGCGGCACATTGGGCAGCGGCGGGGATCGGTGGGCACATCGGGCAGTGGCGGGGATATGGCAGCGGCAGGCACACCAGGGATCAGGCATCGGCGGGCACATCGGGCAGCGGCAGGGATTGGGGCATCAATGGACGTCAGGCTGCGGCATGCATTGGGCAGCGGCTCCTGTGTCATCTCCTCCTCGCTTCTGCCGTGCGTCTCCTCCCCTCCTCCTAGGTGTCCAATAGGGTCGCCTGTCCTTTCAGCCAATCGGGTGATGGGTATCAAACCTGCTTCCCTTGTGTGGGTCTGCACTGATAATCAATGCACTGATAATTATCAGCGTTGCCCCCCCCCCCCTGTCAGGAGAGCCGCCGATCATCTCTTCTCTACTCGCGCCCTGTCAGCGCGAACTGAGGAAAGCCGATAAACGGCAATTCCAGGTTACGATGTGACGAGCTGTGATTGGACACAGCTGATCACATGGTAAAGAGCCTATATCATAGGCTCTTTACCGGCATCAGAGATGCGGTGTGTCAGAGCGACACACCGCACCACCGATCGCCGCTCTGCGCGCCCTCACGGGTGCGCGCGAGCAGCTTATCCAGCTGGACGTCATATAATGCCCAGTCAGGATAACTTAACCACTTTGCAGCTGTCATTCTGCTATATGGCGGGTGGAAAGTGGTTAAAGTGGCCTCAGGTCATACACAGAGATGAAACAAATCCTCCTACATAAGTTGTACTTGTTTATATGCAGTCTTCTATTCTTTACATCCATTCAAAGTCCAGTATTTACAGTGCCTTGCAAAAGTATTCACGCCCCTTGGCATTTTTCGTGTTTTGTTGCCTCACAACCTGGAATTAACATGGATTGTTTGAGGATTTGCATCATTTAATTTACAGAACATGTCCACAACTTTGAAAATGTATTTATTTTTTTATTGTGAAGCAAACAACAAATAGGACAAAATAACAGAAAAAGTCAATGTGCATAACTATTCACCCCCCTAAAGTCAATACTTTGTAGAGCCACCATCACAGCTCCAAGTCGCTTTGGATAAGTCTCTATGAGCTTGCCACATCTTACCACTGGGATTTTTGCCCCATTCCTCCTTGCAAAACTGCTCCAGCTCCTTCAATTTGGATGGTTTGCGCTTGTGAACAGCAATCTTTAAGTCTGATAGAAAAAATGTGTGTACTCCGCGTCTTTTATAAAAAACAATAAAACAACAAGTGAAGCTGCTCCCCTTAATGGGTCTTAGTAATACTCAAGAATGTGATTATAAAAAGAAGAAGAGGGCGCTTTTGTATTATTATTACGTGATGATATAGTAGCGTTCAATGATATACTAAAAATACAATATATTAAAATAATTATAATTCATGCATGTGATATGGACATTTGCTCATGACGATCCAATGGCCAATGAAGCCAAAAAAAATTCCTTTTATATAAATAGTCCCAAGCAAGAGCCGTTGGTAGCGGTGGAGGCGATCGGGACCTGTCATGTCTGTGGTATGGAGACGAGGGAGGGGAAGATGGCCCCCACCCATCTCCATACCATAGGAGGGCGGAAGCAACGTCATAATGTCAGCTCCGCCCATACCTCTTAAAGGGCCATTTTTTTGTATCATTTTATTCAAATGACAATTTTTTTTTTTTTTTTTTGCATTTAAGCCCAAATATGAGATCTGAGGACTTTTTGACCCCAGATCTCATATTTAAGAGGACCTGTCATGCTTTTTCTATTACAAGTGATGTTTACATTCCTTGTAATAGGAATAAAAGTGCCCACGCGCAGAAGCCAACGCATACGTGAGTAGCGCCCGCATATGAAAACGGTGGTCAAACCACACATGTGAGGTATCGCCGCAATCATTAGAGCGAGAGCAATAATTCTAGCCCTAGACCTCCTCTGTAACTCAAAACATGCAACCTGTAGAATTTTTTAAACGTCGCCTTTGGAGATTTTTAAGGGTAAAAGTTTGACGCCATTCCACGAGCGGGCGCAATTTTGAAGCGTGACATGTTGTGTATCAATTTACTTAATGTAACATTATCTTTCACAATATTAAAAAAAATTGGGCTAACTTTACTGTTGTCTTATTTTTTTATTCAAAAAAAGTGATTTTTTTCCAAAAAAAGTGCGCTTGTAAGACCGCTGGGCAAATACGGTGCAAAAAAAGAATTTCAATGACCGCCATATTAATCTCTAGGGTGTTAGAAAAAAAACTATATAATGTTTGGGGGTTCTAAGTAATTTTCTAGCAAAAAAAAAACTGTTTTAAACTTGTAAACACCCAAATCTCAAAACGAGGCTGGTCCTTAAGTGGTTAAAAATTGGATATGTAAGAAAAATAGTGGAAACCCATAGCGTAATCCTATTTATTAAAATATGATAAAAAGTACAAAAGCTTAGTGGCTGCTTACATGTATAAGTGCCTTAAACCCGGCACTGGGGCTGCTGGCTTGTCTGTACTGGATGGTGCCTCGCATTAACCTCCGTGGTTGGCGTGCGTTTGTCAGGTCCCACACTTACCAGACAGGTGAGTCCGCTTGGGCAGAGGGTAGGCTCCCTTACGTATCCGACTCGGGGCCCCTGATAGAGCAGACAGGAAGCCCGCGAGTACGGAATGGTATGAGGGCCTGGTATATGGATCCTGGAGAAAGGTGGTCTTTCTAGCAGCAGGTAGAACTCAGGAACGCTGGAACTAATGCTGAGCAGGAGCTTACTAGGCTGGTCACACACAGGCAAGGGTCGGCAACGGGCTGGCAGCAGAGGTACAAAAGGAGCAGGCAGAAGCGGGGTCAAACAAGCCGGGGTCGGGTTCAGGCAGCAGTCAAGGAGGTCCAAAAGGCAAGCCGGGTCGTAACAGGTCAAAACTTCAGAGATACGGAACACAGAGAGGATCACGGAACTTAGGCACAGAGCTGTTGATTAGGCACCACCGAACAGGGATTGAGGCAGACCTAAATAGGCAGATTGGGGCCAAACGCCGCACTCGTGCACGCCGATTCGCCCAGGCGCCCGTGCCCCCGCCCGAGCGCGCCCCCAAACACCGGCGTGCACGCCAGCACTACCAGGCACGCCTGCAGTAATGCCCATAGGTGAACGCACGCTAGCGCACGCGCCTGGACGCCACCCTGCACACCACGGCCGGCCAGACCAGACACGCCGGCGCCCCCAGGAACACGAGCCCCAGCACGCACAGGAACACGTGCACCAACGCGTCCCGGCGCACACCAGCGCCCAACCAGGTAACCTCTCTGACAGCGTTCCACCAACCCGACCAGAAACAATCAGAGAGACCAGAAATGCGTAGAATAACGTGATCAAGTACCGCCTCTGAGGTGGTACTTGGTCACGTTACTCTACGCATTTCCAGTCGCTCTGGTGGATTGTTTGCCCCCCCCCAAAAAAAAATACCATCAGCCGCCACTAATCAGCACACTTCATCTCAAATACATTTAAGACACCTAAACACAAGCTAACTGATAAAATTTTCCCAATAGAGGCATACCTGTTAAAGAAGACTGTAAATACTTACTATCGCCAGTGCTGCCAAACCCCCAAAGTCCAGAACTCATTTTGTCCTAGGTTCTCCCCGGTGCTCAGTGGTTCCTTCTGCAGAACTCAGCATCACTACAGGACTGAGTCAGCAGGAGGAACCACTGAACACCAGAAAGAACCTAGGAGAGCTGTGAGGAACCGAGGAGAACTAAGCAGACTTTGGGGGACCATTCCTCAGGAACAGAGCCGTGTTCACTGGCAGGAGAAGTTACATTGTTCGAATCTTTAACATATATGCTGTTCCTGGGAAATGTTTGAATGGTGCCGGGGTCACTTTAAAGGAGCCTGATCACTGATCAGTTAGGTCAATTTCTTGCATCTTTTATGCCTTGAATGTTTCAACAGTGAGATCTCCCCAAAGTAATCATTAACTCTGTTTCTGTCCAGCTGGGAGTTTTGGGTGTTCAAGCCCACAATTGTTTGTCCCAGCTCCTCCTGTTACACTCTCCATGATATAAAATGCATAAAAATCCACCAGGGATAAATTGGGAGTCCTTCATACTGTAATGGGCACAGCAGGTGTGCAGAGCCAGAACTCAGACCTCACCAATAGAATTGTGGAGAGAAAAAAGTATCGGTGGGTGTCTTAAATAGTCAAAAATTTTAAACACTTAAAATCTATTTGGTAGACTGATGCTTTAACCACTTGTTTACTGGGCACTTGTACCCCCTTCCTGCCCAGACCAATTTTCAGCTTTCAGCGCTGTCACACTTTGAATGACAATTGCGCGGTCATGCAACACTGTACCCAAATTAAATTGTTATTTTTTCTTTTGGTGGTATTTAATCAACAATGCCTTTTTGTATTTTTCCTGAACAAACGAAAAAAGACCCTTTTTTAATTTCTGTTATATAATTTTGCAAGTAAGTAATTTTTCTCCTACACTGATCTGCGCTAACGAGGCTGCACTGATGAGCCAGCGCTGATGGGCACTGATGAGGCAGCACTGATGGGCACTGATGAGGCGGCACCAATGGGCACTGATGGGGCGGCACTGATGTGCAGCACTGATAGGCGCTGATAGGCGGCACTGATGGGCACTGATAGGCAGCACTAATAGGTACTGATAAGCAGCACTGATAAGGAGGCACTGATGGGCAATGATGGGCAGCAGTGATGAGCACTGATGAGGCAGCACTGATGGGCACTGATGAGGCAGCACTGATGGGCACTGATGAGGCGGCACCAATGGGCACTGATGAGGCGGCACTGATGTGCAGCATTGATAGGCGCTGATAGGCAGCACTGATGGGCACTGATAGGCAGCACTAATAGGTACTGATAAGCAGCACTGATAAGGAGGCACTGATGGGCAATGATGGGCAGCAGTGATGAGCACTGATGAGGCAGCACTGTTGGGCACTGATGAGGCAGCACTGTTGGGCACTGATGAGGCAGCACCAATGGGCACTGATGAGGCGGCACTGATGTGCAGCACTGATAGGTGCTGATAGGCTGCACTGATGGGCACTGATAGGCAGCACTAATAGATACTGATAAGCAGCACTGATAAGGAGGCACTGATGGGCAATGATGGGCAGCAGTGATGAGCACTGATGGGCAGCACTGATGGGCACTGATGAGGCAGCACCAATGGGCACTGATGAGGCGGCACTGATGTGCAGCACTGATAGGCGGTGATAGGCGGCACTGATGGGCACTGATAGGCTGCACTAATAGGTACTGATAAGCAGCACTGATGAGGAGGCACTGATGGGCAATGATGGGCAGCAGTGATGAGAACTGATGGGCAGCACTGATGGGCAATGATGGGCAGCACTGATGGGCAATGATGGGCAGCACAGATGGGCAATGATGGGCAGCGCTGATGGGCAGCATTGATGGGGGCTGCGCTGATCAGTGCCCTGATTATCTGTGCACATATCCCCTGTCAGGATTGCCGGTTACTGGCTCTCCTCTCCACACGCTGTGACGCTGTGAGGAAAGTACCGCCGATAACCAGCAAGTCTGTTTACACTGTGATCAGCTGTGATTGGTCACGATATGTGATCTTCTGTGTCCAATGCAGAAGGGGGAGCCATGATGTAAGGGGGGCTCTGATGAGGATTTTTTTGGCTTTAACGTGTATCTAAACCCAAAGCCAGTGTTTTTAAAGGCTTTTTTCCTTTATTTTCACCCAGTGATCCTGCCAAACGCACATTTCCTGTCCCTGGATGACAACGCTCAAGATTTTTAGTAGGATGAAATGGTATTATTAAGCAGGAATAACACTGTAATGGTGTATGTATTTAAATGACCAAAAGGGGCCAAAAAAAAAAAAAATCATTGCTAGAGTTTACATACTTGTCAATTATATATAACAGGGGTTTCTATTATTATCATTATTATTATCATTATAACATAATAAACCTCCTGCACACAGATAGTGATGGATGGACCCAGGCAAGCAGAAACATATAGACAGACAACCCTACTGTAAACCTAACCCTTAACCTAGGTCCATCCTATAAACATAACCCTACGGCATGGCCTCCCCTCTAAGTCTGACCTTTAACCTTGACTTAACCCCTCATCCTAACTCTCAAACTAAACACATCCCTGAACTTATCCTTAATGTAATGTTACACCCTCCCCCTATCCCTAACTATACCATTACAAAGACTAAAAGAATATTATCACAATGAATATAGTACTGTTTCCAGGATAACATCCCAGAGTGGAAATCCACAATGCCCAAAATGTAAAAAAAAATATTTTCCCTCTAGAAATAATAATAATCGGACATACCCGGGTATTATAGGAGCAATCAATGACCATCAGGAACCAGGGAAGGAAAAATATAAGCAGATTAGACTACAGCTTTTGTGTACTGTATATAGCTACTAATATCTATGACAACAAAGATAGTTGAAGATTGATCTAGATCAGGGGTCTTCAAACTACGGCCCTCCAGTTGTTCAGGAACTACAATTCCCATCATGCCTAGTCATGTCTCTGAATGTCAGAGTTTTACAATGCCTCATGGGACGTGTAGTTCCGCAACAGCTGGAGAGCCGTAGTTTGAAGATCCCTGATCTAGAGTGTATCCAGTTGTATAGGGATCTGTAGGACATGGGTCAGTAGTTTGCAGGGCAGAGTATACAGGTCAGTAGTTTGCAGGGCAGAGTACATGGTGAGTAGTTGGCAGGGCAGAGTATACGGGTCAGTAGTTTGGAGGGCAGAGTACATGGTGAGTAGTTGGCAGGGCAGACTATGATGTCCCCCCATATGCAGCTTTATAGCATGGATGAAGGGATCTGTTAGATTCCAACCCAAAAAATCGAGTCACTTATGGCCAGCTTTAGGTACAATTCACACTGAGGTCCTGCTTCAGCACATTTTGACTTCAGCTCCTCTTTTAGGCTCGATTCACACCTATGCATGTTGCTTTTGGGCGTTTTTGGAGGGTTTTTTTTCATGCTTGCCACGTTTTTGAGCAGCGTTTTTGCGGCGTTTTTGCTGTGATTTTGCCGCGATTTGCGTTTTGCGTTTTTTTTTTTTTCAGTTTTTTTTTACAGTCTAAAAAAAGATTAAAAAAAAATAAAAAAAAAAAACGGCAAAAACGCATCAAAAACGCAAAAACGCTGCAAAAACGGTGCACTTGCATTTTTGATGCTTGTCCATTCAATTTTATTACATGCAAAACGCTGCATTTTGCATGAAAAAAAGTCCCTGACCCTTTCCAAAAATGCAGAGAAACAAAAAGGCATTGATGTGAACATGTTCCATAGGAACCCATGTTAAAAAATTCCCGTGCATTTCTGCAAAATGCAAAATGCATCAAAAAACGCGCTAGTGTGAATGGAGCCTTAATGGGATAAGGGAATCCTACACCATCCATGGCCCCCTCGTAAGCTGCAGCTAAATCCAGTGTCATGGGGGACCTCAGCTAAAGCATGATTGAGTATGTTTATTTTCCTTTTTGTATAATCCTCCCAGTGCTGGATCAGTGTAACTGGCAATGAGATTTGGGAACACCTGCTGTGAGGCCACTTTTCAATGTTTCCTTCTATCTCGTCATCTCCAGTTAAAGAATTGGCCATGCATTCCTTCCGCCAAATTGGCAAGCAGTTGCTAAAGTTAATCAACCCCGTGCACGGTCAGGCTTACAACTTAGTCTGCCTTCAGAGCAAACACAACTACTTCTTACCACAAGACGATCTTCTTTTTTTTTTTCTCCATACACAATTATGAAAATTTTACATACATTTTCAAAGCAAGAATGACATAAAGAATGAAGGCAAACCAGTGAAGGTTTATGCAGGAATTTAAAGAAAAAGTGTTTTTTTGTTTTAGGGTACAAGCACATAGATGTTTGCAGTCACAAATATCCTCTGAAATACATTTTCTGGTGTTTTTGGAAGTTTTGCATTTGGGGAATATGTCATACGCGGATGTGTGGGCAAACGCTGATGCCAAAGAGCACTGGTACACAAGTGCAAGCATATATAGCCATTTATTTATTGTACATGTGCCACCTGTGGGCAGGGCTGCCATTAGAAATCATGGGGCCCCATATAGCTTACCTGACAGGGCCCTCCGCTGACCTCCCACCTGACAGGGTCCAAAACCCCATCATTTAGCAGGGCCCCCCCACTACAACGACAGAGCCCTTTAGAGCCTACCAGACAAGGCCCCCCCAACACTCTCCCACCAGATAGGACCTCCCAACAGGATCCCCCCAACTCCCCTTATACCAGCCAGTGCATCCTACCTGCCAACCAGATGGGGCCCGGGCCCGATACAGTAGTACTGCCTGTACCCCCCTATCAGCAGCCCTGCCTGCGGGTACCTGGGCATGGAAAACGGACAGGAAATTTACACTAGGGAACGTTTGCCCCTGCGAACATCTGTGTGAATGTACCCTAAAACTAAAGCAAGGACATTTACAGTGGCAGGTTGGGTCGTTCCTGCCGTACCTGTACGTCGGCTCCTTTAAAAACAATAGCAGGCGCCCGCTGCATGGCGGAGGACCCGATGCACGTGGCCGTGATGTCCGCCGGCCACCCGCAATCGAAGGCACGAGAGCCAGAACGGGGATCTGTGTATGAAAACACACAAATCTCCGTTCTGTCAGATCTGCTGTTCCTAGTAATTATGAATAGCGATCTCTCTCTTCCTCCAGTCAGTCCCCTCCTCTCCACACACTGAGGGAACACATTTAGCCCCTTGATCGCCCCCGAGTGTTAACCCCTTCCCTGACAGTGACATTTACACAGTAATCAGTGGCTATTTTTATCTCTGATCGCTGTATGAATGTCACAAAAGTGTCCGATCTGTCTGCCGCAATGTCACAGTGCCGCTAAAAGTTGCTGATCACCGCCATTACTAGTAAAAAAAAAAAATAATAATAAAAATGTTATAAATCTATCCCCTATTTTGTAGATACTATAACCTTTGCGCAAACGAATCAATATATGCTTATTGCGATTTTGTTTTAACCAAAAATATGTAAAAGAATATATATTGGCCTAAACTGATGAAGAAATTTGGTTTTTAAAATTTTTTGGGGAATATTTATTATAGCAAAAAATATTGTTTTTTTTTTCCCAAATTGTCGGTCTTTTTTGTCTATAGCGCAGAGGTGATCAAATGCCACCAAAAGAAAGCTCTATTTGTGGGAAAAAAAGGATGTCAATTTTATTTGGAAACAGCGTTGCACGACCGCGCAATTGTCAGTTAAAGCGACGCAGTGCCGTATTGCAAAAAATGGCCTTGTCATTAAGGGGGAAAATCTTCCGGGGCTGAAGTTGTTAAACTTTAAGGTCACATTCACACAGACTTTTTAGGCATCAACTATGGCAAACAAAAAAACCTCAGCATTTTCCTGAGCCTGGGGAGCCGCAGGTGGGGTATACAGTCTGTCATAGAAATGAATGACTGTGCGACCCTGGATTCCTGTTAATGCAAATGCTTCATTGCATTATATGTTGTACCCATTCACATCTGCATTTACATGAGTACAGGGAAGTACAGCCATACACTTCCATAGCTGGCTGTATGCCCCACCTGTGGCTCCCTGGGTGTGGGAAAATGCTGAGTTTTTATGCTAGACATATTTAATGCCTAAAGATGTTTATATGCATGTACACTAGGATATATAAATGCTAACAATGAACATCTCTTGTTTGCTCCATTTGGTCTATTATTCACTTTCAGTCCTGGTCAATTCTGCCGTTCTTCTCCTACATGTAAAAACATAATTTATTGCTAGAAAACTACTTAGAACCCCCAAACATGTTTTATATTTTTTAAACAGAGACCCTGGAAATTAAAATAGTGGGAGTTGCATAATTTTATGTCACACAAAATTTGCACAGCCGTTCTTAAAACGCAATTTTTTTGGAAAAAAATATACTTTAATGAATTTTAATTCACAAAAATGCAAAATAATCCCAGATATTTGGGTAAAATATAAAAGGTGATGTTACAAGAGTAAATAGATACCAAACATGTCACGCTTTAAAATTGCCTTTTCCCCTGGAACGTGGCCAAACTAAGGTACCTAAAAATCTCTATAGGTGACACTTTAAAAGCCTTTACAAGTTACCAATTTAGAATTAGACAGGAGGTCTGGTGCTAGATTTATTACTCTCACTATAATGACTATAGTGTGGCAACTAAATTTACCTATCAAAACCAGACATCTATCTATCCTAGCACCTACCTAGGAGGGTGCTACATAGGGTTGCCACCTTTTCTTCAATCCAAACCCGCACACTTTAGCAACGGCATTTTTTTTGCGCTATAAGATTGTAAAAGACTTGGGACACTTTTGATGGTCTGAAAGAATAGTAATGCGTAATAGCTCGTGGTAGTGAACAGTGCGTGTGGCCGAATTGTGAGTGTTCTGCGTGGAATGCGGGGGTGAGAAATATTTAATATACAAAATGCAGGGGTTAGATGTGTGCTGGAGATGGGGGGAGTCAGATATGTGCTTGGAGAGGAGAAGGCTAGTGCTTGCAGGGGGGGTTGGATGTGTGCTGGGGGGATGCTTTGGGAGGGGAGAGGGCAAGTGCTGGAGGGGGGTCAGATATGTGCTATGTGGTGCTTTGAGAGAGGAGAGAGCTAGCAGGGGGGGAACTTTGGGAGGGGAGAGAGCTAGAGCTAGCAGGGGGGCTTGGATTTATGCTGGGGGTGCTTTGGGAGGGGAGAGGACTTGTGCTAGTGGGGGTGGTCAGATATGTGCTAGGGGGATGCTTTGGGAGGAGAGAAAGCTAGAGCTAGCAAGAGAGGGTCAGATATGTGCTGGGGGGGTCGGATATGAGCTGGGGCGCTTTAAGAGGGGAGAGGGCTAGTGCAAGGGGGGGATCGGATATGTGCTGGGGGTGCTTTGTGAGGGTAGAGGGCAAGTGCAAGGGGGGGTGGGGGTTAGATATGTGCTGGGGGGGTTCTTCGAGAGGGTAGAGGGATAGTGCAAGAGGGGGTAGGGGTCGGATATGTGCTGGGAGGGTGCTTTGAGAGGGGAGAGGGATAGTGCAAGGGGGGATAGGGGGTCGAATATGTGCTGGGGGGCGCTTGGGGGGGTGCTTTGAGAGGGGAGAGGGATAGTGCTGGGGTGCTTTAAAAGGGGAGAGGGATAGTGCTGGGGGTGCTTTAAGAGGGGAGAAGGATAGTGCTAGAAGGGCTTGTCAGATTTCAAAGCCAACCCATACTTATAGCATAAGTCCCTTCCTCTACCAAAGCACCCCCCCATATCCTCTTACCCCCCCCCCAAATAACTACACATTTTTTAAGGTTGTTCTCCTTCCCAGCCACTCTCTGCCCCTCCCCTGTCCATCTACAGAGCATAGAAAAGTTTGTACAGACCTGAGATCAGCGCATGTCCCTGCTCCTCCTCCTCCTGTGTTTGTAAACAGAGCGGAGAAGGAGGAGGAGACAGCTTTGATCCACTGACACTATGCTGAAACAGGCTGCTGTCCGGGAGGGGAGACACATCAGATAGCGAGCAGACTCCTTACTCTCAGTGCAGTCCGGTGTGAATGGTGTTTCCGGGTCTGGGGCAGATGAAAACCGAACACATCAGTCAAAAACCGGACTGTCCGGGAGAAAACCGGACAGGTGGCAACCCTAGTGCTACATCTATAATTGATTATATTGCAGAAATTGAATGATCACAAAAGCAAATCATTTTACAGCAATGGCATATTATATATAGTATGTTGCAGGTCGTACAGGTCACCCTGCGCACCTCTAAAGTCCTTGCAGTTATCTGGCTGCCGTTGGGAGGAAGCAATCAGAAGATACACCCTGTATGGAGTAACCTTCTCTTTCCCTCCTTGTCAGGTATCTCTCCCTATCACTGCACCTACTCTCTCCCTAATCAGCAGGACTCTGTGCTCAACTCACTCCAACACTGCAGGCATGCATAATGATTCAAACTCTTCTATTGAAGGACTTCTGTGTAAAGATGGCCACCTAAATAAATCTTGCAAGATTTTGGCTTCCAATAAGATATGTCATCCTCCACAAGATGGCTGCCTGGAGCCCATAACAGAAGACAAATTGGTCTCCTGTCAGCCCCCCCTCCCGGCACTCTGACCCCTCTACACCACAGATATCCCCCCCCCAGCACTCTGACCCCTCTACACCCCAGATATTCCCCCAGCACTCTGACCCCTCTACACCCCAGATATCTCCCCCAGCACTCTGACCCCTCTACATCCCAGATATCTCCCCCAGCACTCTGACCCCTCTACATTCCAGATATCCAACCAGCACTCTGACCCCTCTACACCCCAGATATCCCCCCAGCACTCTGACCCCTCTACACCCCAGATATCTCCCCCAGCACTCTGACCCCTCTACACCCCAGATATCCCCCCAGCACTCTGACCCCTCTACACCCCAGATATCCCCCCAGCACTCTGACCCCTCTACACCCCAGATATCCCCCCAGCACTCTGACCCCTCTACACCCCAGATATCACCCCAGCACTCCGACCCCTCTACACCCCAGATATCCCCCCAGCACTCTGACCCCTCTACACCCCAGATATCCCCCCAGCACTCTGACCCCTCTACACCCCAGATATCCCTCCAGCACTCTGACCCCTCTACACCCCAGATATCCCCCCAGCACTCTGACCCCTCTACACCCCAGATATCCCTCCAGCACTCTGACCCCTCTACACCCCAGATATCCCCCCAGCACTCTGACCCCTCTACACCCCAGTTATCCCCCCAGCACTCTGACCCCTCTACACCCCAGATATCCCCCCAGCACTCTGACCCCTCTACACCCCAGATATCCCTCCAGCACTCTGACCCCTCTACACCCCTTATATCCCCCCAGCACTCTGACCCCTCTACACCCCAGATATCTCTCCAGCACTCTGACCCCTCTACACCCCAGTTATCCCCCCAGCACTCTGACTCCTCTACACCCCAGATATCCCCCCAGCACTCTGACCCCTCTACACCCCAGATATCCCTCCAGCACTCTGACCCCTCTACACCCCTTATATCCCCCCAGCACTCTGACCCCTCTACACCCCAGATATCTCCCCAGCACTCTGACCCCTCTACACCCCAGATATCCCCCCAGCACTCTGACCCCTCTACACCCCAGATATCCCCCCAGCACTCTGACCCCTCTACACCCCAGATATCCCCACCAGCACTCTGACCCCTCTACACCCCAGATATCCCCACCAGCACTCTGACCCCTCTACACCCCAGATATCCCTCCAGCACTCTGACCCCTCTACACCCCAGATATCCCTCCAGCACTCTGACCCCTCTACACCCCAGATATCCCCCCAGCACTCTGACCCCTCTACACACTAGATATTCCCCCCAGCACTGTTACCATATACTATAAGATACCCCTTGTATTGTGACCCCACTACATCCCTGACACCCCCTACACTGTGGCCTCTCTACATCTCTGATACCTCTTGCACTATAGCCACCCAAGCTACCCCAAGCATTGCTACCCCCTATACACCCTGTATTCCCCCTCTGCATTGTTTTCCCCCATACACCAGCACCATTTTTCCATCCATGTAGTACCCCCTTTTCCAGTGGAAATGCAGAGCATGTAAACTTTTGGCTATGTGCCCACCTCCAGCACTGGACTCACCTATACCAATAAAGCAGGCAGAAGGAGGGGAATAGGAGGTAATATCCCTTTGGGCATTCCAAGCCCTTTGGTGCAAACAGTGCTGGACAGCTGGGCTCACCATGACACCATCCACAATGCTACTTCCGCAGGTGGGCTCTCAGTGCTGCCGACTCAGCAGCTCCCACTCCAGCTCCTACCCCGCAGTCTTCGAGTCCCGAGCATTCAAGTTGCATGGGGCGGGGTCAGAGCATCACTGGCGCTCCGGCACTGCTGGCTGTGAAATAATAGGTATCGATCTGCACAGCACGGTGCACCATTGCCAGCCTGCCTCCCCTGTGTATCCATCACACTCAGTGCCATCATGGGGCCCCCAATTTCGGGGCAGCATGGGCTCAAGGACCAGCTGCTTTGGGGAAAGTGCAGGCCCCCCCCACATGCAGCTGGGGCCCCTGGGCATTGCCCAGGTGTGCCCACTCATTAAGACAGCCCTGTCACCGGTTCTAGACAGAGGGCGGGAGTAGATATAATCTCAGATCGTTTAGTGGTGAGAGGCTGCTGGATGCCCCTTTCTGGCCACTCCTTATAGGGACTGGTTGGTAGAGTATCTCTTCCTCCATAGTAACTCTGCTTCTTCTTTCTCTTTTTCAATGCAAATAAATAATGGATTCCAAGCAGAAGCAGCATACCACCATTGAGTTCTTGATGAAGGAGAGCTACAGGCTGTTCGACATCCACAGAAGGCTACAGAATGTTTACAGAGATGACAATATTGACAAGAGCAATGTCTTGTAATTGGTGATTCTTGTCCATGGTGTCATCTCCATGAACATTCTGTAGCCTTCTGTAGATGTGGGACAGCTTGTATCCCTCCATCATCAAGAACTTATTGACAACACGTTGCTTCTGCTTGGAATCCATTATATACTTGCAATGAAAAAGGGGAGGAAGAAGCAGAGCTACTAGGGAGGAAGAGTTACTCTACCAAGAAGTGGGCAGAAAGGTGCATCCGGCCTCAATGATGGCACATTGCTTCTGCTTGGAGTTAATTATTTACCTGCAATGAAGAAGAACGAGAACTTTTGCATTACTTTCGGTAAAGCTCTTGTAAGAATAATGTGAAAACTCAGGGGGCTGCTGTATGTATGAAAGTGGCTTCCAAAGAAAGATAGCAACATGGTAGAAATCCTGGAGGCTTCTTTTTAGAAAAGGTGCAGATGATTATAAAAAAAAAAACTGCCCTTGGCTTTCTTGTAACCTTTAAACTTCTCATGCATGACTTTTTGCCATCAGTAAAGTGCTCCATTCTGTTTAGAGCTTTCAGATTCTTTGCATTCTCCTTCCAAACATCGTCTGGTTCCAGGACAACCCTGAGGGGGAAATGAAACTGATGAAAACCGTTCAGCTCCAACCTAGGACGGGCTTTACAGTAACGGTGAAATGAATGCGCCCTTCTCACATCGCTGGCATTTACCACACGTGAGCCTTGCCTCATTTTACGCCTGTGTAAGAGGTCAAAGTTGCAGAAGTTTATTGTGGTGTCTGCAGGGCGGCTGTGTTGTGTCTCTCTGCGATGTTCGTGTTTCTACCTCGGTTTACGATGAACGCGCGCCGGTGACTGTAAAGGCCACGCTAATACATTTCAGAGCGACATGGAATTTATTAAGTAAATCTTACTGCCATGGATAATTTCATCTTTCACGTTGCGTGAAAGTGGAAAAGTATGGAGCAGGGCCGTAAAAGCACCTCTGGGATGGGATAGAACTGGGCCTGTTAGATGTTATTTCAATAGAATGGCGCGTTACTAAGACAGGCAGCTGGAACGAAAAACACATACAGGCTGCAGTATGGATATTCGGGGCCTTTTCACACTCAAGTATTTCATTTTGGTGCATTAATCTACATGCGGTAACGCATTTTATGGCATGTGTTAATGTGTTTTGCAGTAGACCGAAAAAAATCCCCAACACGGGTAAATGGGACCTTAAATGTACCTTCCCAGTGTTATATACATAGATTCCCACAACATAGCACTTTACATAAAATAAATGTTATTGTATACAAAATTTTAAATTAGATATAAAACATAGATCCATACAAAAAATATTAAAAATGCAATCTAGACACATCAGCTACTGTGTACGCGTTTCGCTGAGTTTCAGCTTCCTCAGGACATTCACGATACTTTGGTTTCATGTCAGTAAAATAAGAAAGAGCAATACCATCTGGGAACAAATTAACAAATATTTACTATCAAAATTTAATAAATAGCCAGTAAAATAATGACTGCATCTTGGAGGAAAATGGCACTGAAAACTCCAGCTATAAAATGTTTTATTGGCGTATGCACTGCTCTATAGACTTCATGTATTCAAGTTTTATGAACTTCATTTACTGTGCTGTTATTTTCATCAATGTGAGTAAATCAAAGCTGAAAATAACAGCCACACAGTTAAACATAATAATAATAAATAACAAAAAAGGTAGACAAAAAAAAAACAAAACAAAAGGTGAATAAAAGACAATAGAAGATAGGGAAGCCTAAGGCCCCATTCACACCTGAGCTTGGCGTTTTCAGGCAGAAAATCGCGCAATTTTACCGTGATTTTGTGACTTTTTTTGCGGCGCTTTTTACTGCGATTTTGCAGCGTTGTGAGCAAGGGCCATTGAAATGAATGGGATTTGGCTTGTTGATCATATTAGAGCTACAAGCTTCAAGCAGAAAATCGCTCAGGTGTGAACGGGGCCTATGGATGGAGGAAAAGAAACTGAACTGCGGTAGGTCACTGTACTGATATCTGTTTTTGGTGATAATATGAAAACATGCTATGAATGAAGAAAGATCGAAAATTTTGAAAAAAAAGAAACAATATTTTTATTTTCTGCTATAAGTCCTATCCAATGAAAAAATTAAATAAAATCTATTTTTTTCATAAATTTAGGCCGATATGTATTCTGCTACATATTTTGGCAAAAAAAAAAAAAAAAAATCCCAATAAGCATACCTGTATATTGATTGGTGTGCGCAAAAGTTATAGTGTCTAAAAACTATGGGATATATTTATGGAATTTTTATTTATTTATTTATTTTTAATCTCTTTATTTGTGCAAAAAGAGGACAGTGAAATTATTTTAATTTTTTTTACTAGTAATGGCAGTGATCAGCAACTTATAGCGGGACTGCGATGTTGCGGCAGACAGTCGGACACTAACTGACGCTTTGACACTTTTTGGGGACCAGTGACACCAATACAGTGATTAGTGCTAAAAAATATGCACTATCACGGTACTAATGACACTGGCTGGGAAGGGGTTATCATCAGGGGCGATCAAAGGGTTAACTGTGTGCCTAGCCAGTGTTCCAGTGTAGTGGGGGAGGCGCTTTTACTAGTGGAGGGCATGGATCGGTGCTTCTGCTTTACAGGAACACAGGATACATGCCTTCTGTATTGACAGAATGGCAATCTGCCTTGTTTACATAGGCAGGCCACCATTCTGCCTGTGTACAGAATGATTAGCAGGTGCTGGCAGACATTGGGCCCACGGGATTAGGGATTAGGTCCCGCTGTGTAGAATTATCGCGGGGGTGAGCTGCCAGCGGCACACACTCATGCCCGATACCCGGCAGTTCAAGATCATATATATATATATGATCCCACGCAGCGTGGCCACCCTGTAGCAGTAGATTTGCTATAGGGCAGTCAGCAAGTGGTTAACAAAAGCTCAGCGAATTTCTTTAACCGGTTGCGGACCGCCCACCGCACATTTACTGTGGCAGGATGGCCACTCTGTGCAAGATCACTTACCTAGTAACAGATCGAAAACTTCCAGCTCTGGGGCGTGCATGCGCGCCGCCTGCGACCCGCTCCTGCTGTGATTACACACAGCAGGAGCTCAGCAGCGGGTACAGCAGACTCGATGTCTGCCGGCACCCACCGATTACAAGGTACAGAGACAAAACGGCGATCTGTCAGCGGGGAAGACATGGCTCCTGTGTTTCTGCTAAGCAGGAACAAAGATCTGTGTATTCCCTTAGTAGAAGCACCTACCACACAGTCAGTAAGCACTTGTTAGGCACACTCCCCGATGTTTAACCCCTTACCTGCCAGTGTCATTAGTACAGTGACAGTGCATATTTTTAGCACTGATCACTGTATTGGTGTCACTGGTCCCCAAAAAGTGTTAAAAGTGTCAGTTGGGTGTCCGATTTGTCCACCGCAATATCGCAGTCCTGCTATAAGTCGTGGATCGCCACTATTACTAGTAAAATAAAT
Source organism: Aquarana catesbeiana (assembly GCF_042186555.1). Taxonomy (NCBI): domain Eukaryota; kingdom Metazoa; phylum Chordata; class Amphibia; order Anura; family Ranidae; genus Aquarana; species Aquarana catesbeiana. Next base: position 25,802,758 of record NC_133328.1, on the reverse strand, counting down.
AAATAAAAAGAAATCCCATGGTTTGTAGACGATATAATTTTTGCACAAACCAATCAATATACGCTTATTGGGATTTTTTTTAACCAAAAATATGTAGCAGAATACATATTGGCCTAAACTGACTCTTTTATAGCAGAAAGTAAAAAATATATATATATTTTTTTTTTTTTTCAAAATTGTCAGTCTTTTTTTGTTCATAGCACAAAAAATAAAAACCGCAGAGGTGACTAAATACTACCAAAATAAAGCTCTATTTGTGGGGAAAAAGAGACATGCATTTTATTTGGGTACAGCGTCGCACGACCGCTTAATTAGCAGTTAAATTAGCGCAGTGCCGTATTGCAAAAAATGGCCTGGTCAGGAAGGGGGGTAAACCATTCGGAGCTGAAGTGGTTAAAAAAAATCTAGTTACATTTAGGAAGTACATGTATCGTACTATGACAATCCAGGGTTTTATTTAGGAAGTTCCCCAAAAAAATTTTTTACGAAAGATATACCCATATAATACAATTTTATCTTTTATAGACAACATATCTGTGTGCCTTTAAAGTCCATTTCTTACTTGTTTAGGTTGAATCCAGGGTTTTATGTGTTTGACTTTTTGTGTTAGGAAAGGATTTTCTTTTTTTTTTTTGGCGAATTTTTATTTTATTTTTACCTTTTTAAAGTATTTTTGGATCTGCTGGGGTTTTAAAGATAGATAAGAAATGGATTTGTTTTATTACAATGGGCACATGGACTTTAAAACAGATACCTATGTATTAAAAAGAGGAAGACAGCTTCTAAAAATTGAAGACGGTTGGCCTTTTCCATTGTCATCTCCCAAGCAGCAGCCTTCCCGCTGTTCAGCCAGATCAGAGAGGTTACATTTGGGATTATGGGTTGAGCTCTCTGACTTGTGGCTCAGAAAATAATTGCCTTGACCCCTGCAGATGAAAGAACATCTAATGGCTGATTTCCTTCTCTTTGTTGTCTCTGGGCTGAGATAACATCTGATAACATTTCATCTGCTGGTCACCAGTGTTTTCAGAGAACAGTCAGAAATCTACAATGTAACCGCTGTCTCTGCTCATGGAAGGAAATGTATCATTTGGGAGAAGAGAAAAAAGAAGAAAAGAGGAAGAGTTCAATAACTAGTAAAATTAAAGTACACACAAATGTGGATACCAGTATTATAAGGGGGGGGGGGGCTAAAGCTAACCTCCAGCCTTCCCTTTAATCTTCCACAGTTGTCTCCTCTCCTGTACTGGAATTGCTTACTCTATTATTACTGCACACTGTGAGCTTCTCATAATGTGCATTAGAAGCTGCAGCAAGTCACATAGAGCCCGCCTCATTTCCTGGCTTGAGGATGTCCACCATCATCTAGTCCTTTCCTATTGTTGCTCAGCTTTTTAGCTAAGATGTGTAGTACCTGTTCTTATCAGTATGGTGGCAGTTTAGTTGGACTTTTTAGGTGCAATGCAGAAATAATCCAGTAGATTTCATTAAAATAATTCAATATCTATTTTAGAAAACGATTAAAAGAAAGTATTGTATCCTCATAAAAACATATACAATATGGCTCATATGGTATGTTTACAGTGGCATTTATGTAGATCCTGACATGTTTCACCCTGAAACTGTGCTTCCTCAGGGGATTTTATCCGCATATGCCCTGTACACACGGTCGGACATTGATCAAACATTCCGACAACAAAATCCATGGATTTTTTCCGACGGATGTTGACTCAAACTTGTCTTGCATACACACGGTCACACAAAGTTGTCGGAAAATCCGATCGTTCTGAACGCGGTGACGTAAAACAAGTACGTCGGGACTATAAACAGGGCAGTAGCCAATAGCTTTTGTCTCTTAATTTATTCTGAGCATGCGTGGCACTTTGTGCGTCGGATTTATGTACACACGATCGGAATTTCCGACAACGGATTTTGTTGAAAATTTTACAGCAAGCTCTCAAACTTTGTGTTTGGAAATTCCTATGGAAAATGTGTGATGGAGCCTACACACGGTCGGAATTTCCGACAACAAGGTCCTATCACACATTTTCCATCGGAAAATCCGACCGTGTGTACAGGGCATTGGGGTCAAGGCCTTCTAGTAAAGAGAGAATATGTACTATAAGTGTCACATAAAATATCACAAAATTAAAATTTTTTACAGTAGCAAAAACGACGGACGACAGACGACCACAGGAGGCAGATCAGGACTGAGCTATAATAATATAAGAAAACCAAAAATATATATATATATATATATATATATATATATATATATATATAGTAAGATTGGGGTGATCAGACTCAAGCAGTAGGTGCATTTCCAGTGAGTACGCCAGTCCAAAACTATATTTTAAGGGCGTGGTAGCCCACTTTTATTTAAAAGAAGGAAGGTTCACTTATACATCAGTTGCCCACGCAGGGGAATCTTCCACATAACATGAATTAACGAAATTACCAAGCCAACTGGCTTATGTGTTGGCAGCACGGCTGCTCCTCTTACCAGTCCTTTGACTGTGTCATTCAGGTCTCTCAGAACACTTGGCTCTCTATCCTTCAGTCGCAGTGCCCTGCTGCGTGGCCCACCTCTGGCCTAAGAATTGGGGTTCTCCTGATACCCCTGATAGTAGCTGACCTGACCCCAATCTATGTGACACTTATAGTACATATTCTCTCTTTACTAGAAGGCCTTGACCCTAAGCAGATAATACCCCCTGAGGAAGCCCAGTTTCAGGGCGAAACATGTGGGGATCTACATAAATGCCGTTGTAAAATTCTAAAATAAATATTGAATTCTTTTAATGAATTCTTCTGGATTATTTCTGCATGGCACCAAAAAAGTCCCATTAAACTGTAACCATACTTTCAAATTAAGGGCTGTGGTGCTAAAATCATGGTGATTTATCCACAATAAATCCTATTCCTGTTCTTATCAGTGTCCAGTAGGGGTGCTCCTCCATCATTATAGCCTTCTGGCTGAGATGACTGGCTGTACAGTATTCCTGCTGGTATGATGGGTATCCTGTGGTCCGTCCTCGTGGGAAAGAAACTGAATTAACTACTTCAATACCGGGCATTTTCACCCCCTTCCAGCCCAGGCCAATTTTCAGCTTTCAGCGCTGTCGCACTTTAAATGACAATTGCACACTGCACCCCTATGAAATTTTTATCCATCTTTTCACATAAATAGAGCTTTCTTTTGGTGGTATTTCATCACCACTGAGTTTTTACATTTTTTCTAAATAAACAAAAAAATTACCGAAAAATGTGTTTTTCTTGGATTCTGTTATAAAATGTTGCAAATAAATAATCTTTCTTCATACATTTAAGATAAAATGTGTTCTGCGACATTTCTTTGGTGAAAATAACCCAAATCAGTGTTTATTATTTAGTCTGTAGGAAAGTTATAGAGTCCACAATCTATGGTATTTACAGTATCTTACAAAAGTGAGTACACCCCTCACATTTTTGTAAATATTTTATTCTATCTTTTCATGTGACAACACTGAAGAAATGACACTTTGCTAGTAGTGAGTGTACAGCTTGTATAACAGTGTAAATTTGCTGTCCCTTCAAAATAACTCAACACACAGCCATTAATGTCTAAACCGCTGGCAACAAAAGTGAGTACACCCCTAAGTGAAAATGTCCGAATTGGGCCCAAAGTGTCAATATTTTGTGTGGCCACCATTATTTTCCAGCACTGCCTTAACCCTCTTGGGCATGGAGTTCACCAGAGCTTCACAGGTTGCCACCTTGAGTCCTCTTCCACTCCTCCATGATGACATCACAGAGCTGGTGGATGTTAGAGACCTTGTGCTCTTCCACCTTTCGTTTGAGGATGCCTCACAGATGATCAATAGGGTTTAGGTCTGTAGACATGCTTGGCCAGTCCATCACCTTTACCCTCAGGTTCTTTAGCAAGGGAGTGGTCCTCTTGGAGGTGTGTTTGGGGTTGTTATCATGTTGGAATACTGCCCTGCAGCCCAGTCTCCGAAGGGAGGGGATCATGCTCTGCTTCAGTATGTCACAGTACATGTTGGCATGGGACCTTGTATGGCACCACTCTAAGCCACAGACACACAGTTTCTTTTTTCTATAAATACACCTGCTATTGTAGTTGATACATTGTGAGTATTGTTACTGGTACTATGATGTTTGCCAATATCTGTTTTTGTTTTTACACATTTTTTGTAGTTTGGGATATTATCCTATATGTCATTTCTTTCTAGATACAGTATCCTTTGCCAATGGATGTCGTCATCCCCTGAAGAAGATAATCTATTAAAACGCGTCTTCATATCTGCTTAGTTCAGCTGTATTTTACATGCATGGGGCTCACCCCTTTGTATTTATCGTATTGAAGTTACTGTGTGACTTTTTATTTTAACGGTGTTGTTAAAATGTCTTTCCTCTTTTGAGGTTTTTATAGATTGATATAATAAATGTTGTAATTTTTTATCTTTAATTTACTTTCATTCTCTATATATTTTTTCCTGAGTATCGTATAGTCCCAATTACCTTCCATACCCCATTACGGGGTTCCTTTTGTATTGTATTACAGGGATAGATACCCTCTTCCTTAATGTTTTCCGGGCCCAAGAACCTAGCTACATTGAATATCTCCTAAACATGCACCGCTTAGGAGATATTCTAGCATACCGTGCCGTTCCTTTAGAGCTGTGTGCCGTGTCTCAGACCATTGACGTCATCACGGCTTGACCAGTTAGACAGCCTGAGTCTGCGAAATCCGGAAGGAAGACCGGGTGAAGATAGAAGCCTCTGCAGCGGTGACAGCACGCCACTGGAGGGCTTCGTTTTAAATTAAGTCTTTATAATGCGGTGCATACTAGCACATTATGATATTGCCTTGCAGGGGGGGGGGGGATTCTTTTTTTTTTTTTATTCCTAAAGTTTGCCACCGCTTTAACTACTTAAGGACTGCTCGCCGTCGTTATACGCCGCTACTTTGACGCTAAATACCCTTGTTATGGCAGCAACTAGCTGCCATAACCCCGGTATTTCTAAAAATGTCCGGAGGTCCACTTTCAGATAAAAGTGGTTTCAGCGGCGGATTCGCTGCAAAATCACTTTTATCGGGGGGTGGGAGAGGGCCGCTTACTGGAGCCGTCGTTAGGGGCGGAGACGATCGCGTCTGCTCACCTCACAGCCTGGATGCCGAGTGAGGGAAAGATGGCCCCCACTTGGCTCCATAGCATTGAAGAGCGGAAGCGACGTCAAACGTCACTTCCGCCCAATGCTCTTAAAGGGGGAATTTTTTTTTTGTAAAAAAAAAAAAAAAAGACATTTATTTCTTTTTTTTTATGCATTTTAGTGTAAATATGAGATCTGAGGGCTTTTTGACCCCCAGATCTCACATTTAAGAGGTCCTGTCATGCTTTTTTTCTATTACAAGGGATGTTTACATTCTTGTAATAGGAATAAAAGTGACCCAAAACATTTTTTTTAAAAGGACAGTGTAAAAATAAAAAATAAAAAGTAAAATAAATAAGAAAAAATTTAAATCGCCCCGTCCCGCCGAGCTTGCGTGCAGAAGCGCACGCATACGTAAGTCACGCCCGCATATGAAAACGGTGTTCAAACCACACATGTGAGGTATCACCGCGATCTCTAGTGCGAGAGCAATAATTCTAGCCCCAGACCTCCTGTGTAACTCAAAACTGGTAACCTGTAGAAATGTTTAAACATCGCCTATGGAGACTTTTAAGGGTAAAAGTTTGTCGCCATTCCACGAACGGGCACAATTTTGAAGCGTGACATGTTGGGTATCAATTTACTCGGCGTAACATTATCTTTCACAATATAAAAAAAAAAATTGAGCTAACTTTACTGTTGTATTATTTTTTAAGTAAAAAAAGTGTATTTCTTCCAAAGAAATTGCACTTGTAAGACCTCTGCGCAAATACAGTATGACATAAAGTATTACAACGACCGCCATTTTATTCTCTAGGATGTTTGAAAAAAATATATATAATGTTTAGGGGTTCTAAGTAATTTTCTAGCAAAAAAAATGATTTTAACATGTCTGAAAATTAGGCCCGGTCCTTAAGTGTTAAAGCGGAGTTCCACACAAAAATGGAACTTCCGCTTTTCGGAACCCTCCCCCCCCTCCGGTGTCACATTTGGCACCTTTCAGGGGGGAGGGGGGTTCAGATACCTGTCTAAGACAGGTATTTGCACCCACTTCCGGCATAGACTCCCATGGGAGTCTATGCCTCTTCCTGTCTCTCCGCGCTGTCTGCTGGGAAACACAGCTCCCAGGAGAGAGCGGGGACCACTTGGGACGCGCAGTGCGACTCGCGCATGCGCAGTAGGGAACCGGGAAGTGAAGCCGCAACGCTTCACTTCCTGATTCCCTCACCTAGGATGGCAGCGGCAGCTGCCAAGAACCGAGCGGGTTCTCGGCGTCGCCTGCCGACATCGCTGGACCCTGGGACAGGTAAGTGGCCATTTATTAAAAGTCAGCAGCTGCAGTATTTGTAGCTGCTGGCTTTTAATATTTTTTTTTTTTCTGCGGTTTAGGTGGACCCCCGCTTTAAGCTTTGCCAAAAAAAAAAAAAAAGTGGAAAAACTTTCTGTGCACTGCTGCACCAGATTTGGCACTTTCCAGTTTTAGCAAATCAACCCCTAAAGCCCCTTTCACACTTGTACGACCTGACAGTCGTTTGACTTTGACGCGACTTGAAGCAATGCCTGTTTAATCTTGAGGTCTACGGACCTCAAGTCGCATCAAAGTCGGACCAAAGTAATGCAGGGACTACTTCCAAGTCGCACAGATATGAACGGCACGCATTGGAAATCATTAGGGTACGACTTGCCATGCGACTTTGCAGTCCCAAGTCGCAGGACAAGTCGCACAAGTGTGAAAGGGCCCCAAAGGCATTCCATTAGCATTTACACCTAAGGAGAGTCGATTTTATTGTTTGCAATATTCTTCTTTGCGCTCATAGAAATTCTTCACGGAAACAGTCCTGTAATTGGAAAAAATGAGTGTAGAAATGAGTGTCATTTTATTTCATGTGCCGGTGTTTACAGATCTTTGTGAGGATCCCTAAAGTTAAGCTCTTCGGTTTTTGCTTCAAAGGTTTGCGAGCCGCCCCGGCGCTGATTACCATTTGTTAGTCATACGTAAACATCTGTTTTTTAAATACAACAAGATAGTCACACATTCCAGACGCAGCTGGATGCAAATGACCCCATTTTTATAGAGCTGTAGATTACAAACTAAATGTAACTTCCATTTGACTATGAATGTTATATGTCTAGGAAAGGTTATTATTATTATTATTATTATACAGGATTTATATAGCGCCGACAGTTTACGCAGCGCTTTACAACAACATTAGGGCAGACAGTACAAGTACAATACAATTCAATACAGGAGGAATCAGAGGGCCCTGCTCGTTAGAGCTTACAATCTAGGAAAGTTTGCTCTCAGCTGTCTTCAGACGGTGAGGGGTAATCGCGCCACCAAAGACCTCCTGGACTTAGGCCGAGCCGGCATATGTAATGAGAAAATATGGCTGCATCATGAACATTTAGGCTACTTTCACACTGAGGTGCTTTACAGGCGCTACAGCGCTAAAAATAGCGCCTGTATAGCACCTGTAAAGCGCCTCTCTTGTGTCTCCTGAGGGCTTTCACACTGGAGCGGGGCGGTCAAAAAAGTCCTGCAAGCCGCATCTTTGCAGCGCTATAGGAGCGGTGTATTCACCACTCCTAAAGCGCCCCTTCCCATTGAAAATAATGGGGCAGCGCCGCAAACTCGCGGGCAAAGCGCCGCTGCAGCGGCATTTTGCGAGCGGTTTTAACCCCTTTTCAGTCGCTAAAACGGCGATAAAGCTTTACCGCTGACACCCGCCCGCCCCAGTCTGAAAGTAGCCATTGCAAAACTGAAGAGGAACTTCTCCCTACCTAGACAATAGACATGTTTGTGCAGAACGAAAAAATTTGTTTAGTTTCATTTCTATTCATTATTTACATAAATTTGTATAGTTAAATTTGTTTAATTCCTTTTGTGAGTTTGTTTTGTTTATTCAAGTTCAAATCGATTAAAATTTTCTGAATTCGGTAGAATTGAACTCAATTAGACGTAATTCGAAAAATTTTAATCAATTCAAATTCGAATTCCATTCAAAATCACATTTATTCTATTTGAAATTTCGGAAGATGGTTATATTCTTTCTATTCTATTGTTTTATTTTCTATTCAATTTTTTTCAATTCTATTGGAATTCAAATTTATTGTATTCGAAATTCGAAATTCCGGTAGATGGTTCAATTCTATTCTATTGTTTTTTTTCTATTCTATTTTATTCTATTCTTTTATTTACTTTTCTATTCTATTTGAATTTGAATTTATTCTATTCAAATTTCCGAAAAAGGCTATATTCTTTTTATTTTATTCTATTGTTTTTTGTTCTAGTCTTCTCTTTTCTATTCTATTTGAATTCAATTTTATTCTATTTGAAATTCCTATTTCAGAAGATGGTTATACAGAATACTTTATTAATCCCAATGGGAAATTGGGAAATTGTTACGACACAGACACACTTAGAGCCCATTCACACAGGGGCAACTTTGGATCCGACTTCAAGTCGCCCCAAGTCGCCCCTAGTCGCCTCAAGTCGCGCTACACGAAAAAATCAATGTAAGTGAATGGATCTGTCTTAATGCACACTACTGCAGTCGCTCCGACTTCAGAAAAGGTTCCTGTACTACTTCAATCCGACTTGAAGGCGACTTGTACCCATTGATTTCAATGGAAGTTGCCTCCAAGTCTGATCACTGTTCATACTGAGGCAACTTTACAGGAAGCAGAAAAGAAACAGAAAGTAATTTCCTCCACTAAACAGCCAGCCCCCTCCTTCTCACACACAGCTGATAAGCTCTGATTGGCCACTTGTAAAGTTCCCTGTCCTGGAGGCGACTTCAAGTTGTGTTGTAAGTTGCCCCAAGTCGTGCTGTGATTCATACTCAAGTCGTGTCCAAGTTGCCTCCCAAAGTCGTTCTGGAAGTCGTGTTGCCCCTGTGTGAATGGGCTCTTAACAAAGACAACACAAGATCACAACAATAGACTAAACAAGAAGCAAAAACACAACAAAATTACCAATAACAGCTATTAACACCAAATAACGAAATTAAAACTACACTACAAACAAAAACATCCATACAATTAAAATACAACATAGAATAAATAACACAGATTAAAATAACTAACAAATACAAATAATACACCACTTTCTCTAATACCACCCAAGATAATAACCAACACAATACCATCATACTATAAAAACAACACAAAATCCTGATCATAAACAACCAAAATTAAATCTTAACCTCCAGCCCTCACAGAAAACAATTATGACATCCATGTACAAGAAAGTGGAAAGTTCAAGCATATGTATGGACTGGAATCGCCACAGCTTGATGCGTTTCACCCCTCCCACTGGGCTTTTGAAGAGGCTCAGTGGGAAGGGTGAAACGCATCAAGCAGGGATGAGTTAGTGACCTCATATCCGGTAATTGGAACGCACGCCGCGGTGGCGATTCTAGTCCATACATATGCTTGAATTTTCCACTTTCTTGTAAACGCAATGGATTTTAAATTGTTCAATAAAGTAAACAGTATTACGCTATGGAAAACCTTTATTTTTATTGGATAACTGTCAGAAACCATGAAATCGAACCGAGACAGAAGTACAGTTAAATCACACTTGTTTAATAATAAAAGTAAATTGAACAAACGTAGTCAAAACATAGCCAGAGTTCAGGAACCGGGAATGGATAGTCAGACAAGCCAAACGTCAGGGGGCCAGAGATCAGCGTAGTAAAACAGCAAGCAGGATCTGGAGCCAGAAGGGATGTCAGCCAAGCAAGTCTTTTAACAGGAACACAGGAGAGTCTCTGTGATGTTGACTAAGGCAAAGGCAGAGATCATCTGGGCTGGACGGCTTAAGTAGGCAGAACTGATGAGCAGGATATCATCAACAGCTGAGTAACTGTGGAGAGATGGGAGCTGGCAATTAGCTGGGCGGCCAGCTCTGAGAAGGAAGGGCTGAGCCCAGCCCTGACAATAACACACTACCACTATGCTGAGTGCCCTAAAAACAAAGGTGAAGGAAGGAGTCACAGTCATCCAATTTGCCAGAGGATACAAACCATGCTTGTTTGAATCATACTGTTGGTGAGTGTGGATTTCAGGAGGGGAGCACGGAGTGGCACCTTGGATTATCACAGGACAAGATCATCAATACTGGCACTTTGTTTGCACCGATGAACTATTTAATGCACCGGCACTTTATATTTAGATGTGTATAATTGAGCACATACAATTTATTATAAAGAAGCAGCACTAAGTTTAATTTTGTTTATACAGTAAAACCTCGGATTGCGAGCAACGCGGTTTACGAGCGCTTCACAATACGAGCATTTAAAAAAAAAAAATCCTGACTCGATTTGCGAGCATTGTCTCACAAGACGAGCAGGATTAAAGCCTCTGGGGTGTGCAGTACCGCATGTGGCCAGAGGTGTGCGGGCCCCGGTGACGCTCGGAGACACTTGGAGCTTCTCAGAGACACTCGGGATTGGAGTGTTTTCGAGTGTTTCCGAGTGTCTTCGAGCGTCATCAAGTGTCTCGGAGTCTCTCCAAGCGTCTCCAAGTGTCTCTGAGTGTCTCTGAGTGGTCTCCGAGCGTCTTCCGGCGCCCCCCACCCCCACCTCTGGACACATGCGGTACTGCATACACTAGCAGTGACACTGGAACGAATTATCTGAGTTTCCATTGATTCATATGGGGAAACTCGCTTTGATATACGAGTGCTTTGGATTACAAGCATTCTTCTGGAATGAATTATGCTCGTAATCCAAAGTACTACTGTAGATCATGGGGTCAGCTGACCGTTTACTATAGCAGCAGCTTCATATATTTGTTATTACTGTCTTTTATTTTATTTTCATCACTTTTTTTCTCACATGGTTCATGCACTGACACACTCAGTAAGTGCACAGATCATATAACCATAGCGCGGGTACATCTATAATTTAAAAGTGTCAGTAAGAGGAACAATGCCCAATTATTGGTGTCAGTGAGAGGAATAATGTCCCATAGTTGGTGGCCGTGGAAGGAATAGTGTTCCATTGTTTATATCAAGCGGTGGGGGGGGGGGGATTATGTCCCATTGTTGTCAGTGGGAGGAATAATGTCCCATTGTTGGTGTCAGTGGGTGGAATAATGCCCCATGGTTGGTGTCAATATCAGACATTTTGCCTTATTGTTGGTGTCAGTGGAAGGAAAATCCCCCCATCGTTGGTGTCAGTGGGAGGAATAATGCTCCATAGTTTATATCAATGGGGGGGGGATTATGTCCCGTTGTTGTTGTCAGTGGGAGGAATAACGCCCCATTGTTGGTGTCAGTATGAGACATTTTGCCCTATTGTTGGTGTCAGTGGGAGGAATAATGTCCCATCATTGTTGTTAGTGGAAGGAATGGTGCCGAATCGGTGGTGTCAGTGGGAAGAAAAGTGTCCCCTCATTGGTGTCAGTGGGAAGAAAAGTGTCCCCTCATTGATGTCAGTGGGAGGAATAATGTTCTATCGTTTATATAAGTGGGGGGGATTATGTCCCATTGTTGGTGTCAGTAGGTGGAATTATGAAAGACAAAAACAGAACATTCCATAGCTCAACTCACCAACCAGTCTGCTGACCAACCAAATTAACCTGTCCAACAGTCTGTTAAAAACAGGGGTTTAGTTAGCACACATTTGCAAACCCATGCGAAAGCTGCAAGGCCTCTTCACGGCCAGTGGCGTCTCCAGCTTTCATATTTGGGGGGGCACATGGGGGGGGACAGGGACAAAAGTAGGGGGACAACTATAAAATGCTATGACAACTATAAAAGGTTGTCTTGCCTCCGGGCCCTGGTGTTCTGCCACTGTGGGGTTACCCAGCCTCCTCTTGCTGTCCTGTCCCTGCTATTGACAGCTCTGGTCTGGCATCTCTTGGAATTTACAGGCAGGTTCTCCTGTCCTAAGGATGGGAGAAATCAGTCTGTTTTTTCAGTAACTGAGAGTCCTGGTGGAGTCCTTCCTGCAACTCGCTCTTCTCCCTGCCAATGAGGATGCAGGGGAAGGAGCAGAACGGGCGGCAGTGGTTGTGTGAGCGCTCGCATTATGCAGTGTCAGCGAGCAGAGGGAGGGGGAAGGAATCACCTGCAGGAGCTGACTGGGGACTCTCTCCCTCTCAATAGGGACTGTGTTACTCCAGCGGCGGCCCGAGTAAGATGTGGTGCAAACAAAAAGACATTGCATTTTTGTAAAAAACAAATAAATTTTTTTTAATGGGGGGGGGATGGGACAAGGTGGGGCACAGCATAATGTTGGGGGGGTCAGGGCCCGCTCTGGCCCCCCCAAGGACGCCATTGTTCATGGCACCCTGTGTTGCTTGCAGTTCTAACACTACTGAATTTATAAGCGTCTCCACATTGGAAGCACATGCATTAAATGGATAGATGAGGGGCAGGTGGGCCTGGAGGCAGCCCAATCCCCCTTAAAGGAACAGGAGCACACTGGACACCCAGCAAGAGCACAATGGCAGCAAAGGTGCCCAGTGTGTCCCCGGACCATATTTACACCAGTAACAAAAAACATGGCCCCTGCCCCCACCTATAACTGGCCTTCACAGCAAGGAGCACATGGAAGGGCAAAAACATGAAAGACAAAAACAGAACATTCCATAGCTCAACTCACCAGCCAGTCTGCTGACCAATGGAATTATGTCCCATTGTTGGTGTCAGTGGGAGGAATTTTGCCCCACTGTTGGTGACATTTAAAGGAATAGTACCTCATCGTTGGAGTCAGTGGGAAGAATGGCTTCACGTCATTGGTGCCAGTGAGAGGAATTATTCCCCAGGGGCCCGATTAAAGAATATGTAAACCCAACATTTCATATTCCTGATATGTGCCTGGTACTTGCATGAAGTATCCTGTTCTCTTTGTATTGCTTCGTTTGCGTGAAATCCTTGGTGATCCTATTTCCTATTAAAAACTGAGCACACTAAGCATGAGAGCACAGTGTGATCAGTTTTTTTTAGCTGTGCTGGGAACTCAGCCTGCTCTCATCCAATGAACAGACTTGTCCTGACACCAGGGGCGGATCCAGGGGGGGGGCAACGGGGCAATTGCTCCCCCCGAGAAATATTACTGACTGCTGAGTGTCTCTCTCAATGTTTAGAATCAGCAGCAGCGCCGGTGTTGTTGAACGGCCATGATTCTGGCCTGGACTCTCACTGGTTGCTAACGCCTGCCCGCCTGGCGTGTAGCAACCAGTGATGTCATGTCAGAGCCAAGGAGGAGGAGAGGGAGGTCCCAGCTTTCAGAGTGGAGCGGAGGATTTAACTTCTTCCTCCTCCACGCCTAGTGTGTGAATGTTGGCTCCACCCACCTCCTCCCTCTATCTTCTCCAGGGACAGCTCCAGCGTGGCGTGAGTGAGTGAGTGAGGGGAACTTCCTTGGCTGTAGCAGGTGAGAGGATTGTATGCACTTTGCATGCCACTTTGCAAACAGCATGCCTACCAATGCCTGACTCCTATCACAGCATCTGTTACACTGACACAGATCCTCAGTGTCTGGGAGCTGTCTGGGGGAGGGGCGCTGATGTCCTAACCAGCAGGAGCCCGGGAGGAGGACATCTTACATGCTGTTATGATAAGGTCAGTACATTTGTTAGGGAGGTATTGTGTAATTATTGTGCTAGGGGACAGACTGCCAGCTTCCCCCCATGTAATGTGCTCTCTTGTGCCCACCATGTCATGTGCTGTGCATTGCAGTGACCACTATGTAATGTGCTGTGCCTTGCAGTGCCCCCATGTAATGTGCTGTGCCCACCATGTAATGTCATGTGCATTGCAGTGCCCCCATGTAATGTGCTGTGCCCACCATGTAATGTCATGTGCATTGCAGTGCCCCCATGTAATGTGCTGTGCCCACCATGTAATGTCATGTGCATTGCAGTGCCCCCATGTAATGTGCTGTGCCCACCATGTAATGTCATGTGCATTGCAGTGCCCCCATGTAATGTGCTGTGCCGACCATGTCATGTGCTGTGCATTGCATTGCCCTTCATGTGATGTGCAGTGCCCCCTATGTTGTGCTGTGCCTTGCAGTGCCCACCATGTAATGTGAAGTGCCCACCATGTCATGTGCTGTGCCTTGCAGTGTCTACTATGTAATGTGCAGTGCCCACCATGTCATGTGCTGTGCCATGCAGTGTCCACCATGTAATGTGCAGTGCCCACCATGTCATGTGATGTGCCATTCAGTGCCCACCATGTAATGTGCCATGCAGTGCCCGCCATGTCATGCACTGTGCCCGCCATGTAATGTGCAGTGCACACCATGTCATGTGATGTGCCATCCAGTGCCCACCATGTCATGTGCCATGCAGTGCCCGCCATGTCATGCACTGTGCCCGCCATGTAATGTGCAGTGCACACCATGTCATGTGATGTGCCATCCAGTGCCCACCATGTCATGTGCAATGCCCACCATGTCATGGGCTGTGCCATTCAGTGTCCGCCATGTAATGTGCAGTGCCCACCATGTCATGTGCTGTGCCTTGCAATGCCCACTATGTAATTTGCAGTGTCCACCATGTCATGTGCTGTGCCATGCAGTGATCCCATCATGTAATGTGCAGTGCCCACCATGTAATGCGCTGTGCCATGCAGTGCCCACCATGTCATGTGCAGTTCCCACCATGTCATGTGCTGTGCCCACCCTGCCATGTGTTGTGCCCAGCATGTAGTGTGTTGTGCCCACTATGTAATGTACTGTGCTGTTCAGCAGTGCCCACCATGTCATGTGCAGTTCCTAACATGTAATGTGCAGTTGCATTGTCCACAATGAAATGTGCTATGCCATGCAGTGCCCACCATGTAATGTTTTGTGCCCACCATGTAATGTGCTGTGCCATTCAGTGCCCACCATGTAATGCGCTGTATCCACCATGTAATGTACTGTGCTATTCCCCCCCCCCCGTGTTATGTACTATGCTGTGCCTCCCACAGACTCACCCACTCAATCTCACCCCCCTCTCTCTTTCACCCCCCCCACCCCCTCTTTCTCTCATCCCCTCTCTTTCGCCCTGTTCTCTCTCTCACCCCCTTCACCCCTTACCACCCTCTTTCTATTCCCCTCTCTCTCGTCCCCTCTCTCTCGTCCCCTCTCTCTCGTCCCCTCTCTCTCTCTCTTATTCACCCCCTTTCTCTCTCTTTCCCCCTCCCTCTCATCCCCTCTCTTTCAACCCCCCCCCCATCTCGCTATCACACCCCCCCCCTCCTCTCTCAACCACTGTCTCACACCCCTCTCTCTCTTTAATTTAAATTTAACAAAAAATTGTTTGTATTTTCATTTTATTTATTTCCATAAAAAGGCCCACCAAAATCCTTAGCACCAGGCCCATGTTGCTCTTAATCTGGCCCTGTAAGCAACACCTTTTTTTCTGCCAGTGCCCCTCCCGAGAATAGACTCTGGATCCGCCCCTGCCTGACACCCCCCCCCCCCCCCCACTGCAAAGCCATTCGCTGGGAAAATCAGTGTTCTGGTGTCTCTCTTTCCCCAGCTCTCTGAGCTCCTTATGCAGTTGAGAACAGAGGGGATGTGATCACTTATAAAAATGGGGAAATAAAGGTATTTACAATTGTTTTTTTTATATTATTACACAAATGTTTTGCCTGTTAATTTTATTTTAAACTGAATGGTTTGTCTTACAAGTTGAATGTTCACATATACTTTAAGGCATGCATAGGACTGCACATGGGGGACGCAGGCCGCAGTATGGAGACCACCGACTTAGAATGCTGGCCCTTCCCTTCCCATTCTCAGTGATGCTGTGCAGTGGGTTTCAAGAGGCTAACATAAAATTAGATTCAGGCTTTTACAATATGCTGGTGCTACGTAAACTACATTTGAAGTGGTTCTAAATGCTGAAGGTTTTTTTTACCTTCATGCATTCCTTGCCCCCCTTATACTTACCTGAGCCCGATCTCGATCCAGTAATGTGCACGAGAGTTTTGTGGCTCTCCCAAGTCTCTCCCTCCTCATTGGCTGAGATGCAGCAGCAGGAACCACTGGCTCCTGCTGCTGTCAATCGAGCCAGTGAGGAGGGAGCAAGGGGTGGGTCTGAGCCTATCTTTCTGTGTTTTATGGACACAGAGAGCAGGGCTCAGGAGTGAGCATGCACGAGTGCCCCCAAGCAAGTGCCTTGCTATGGGGCACTCGGCAGTGGGGAGGGACCCAGAGCGCCGGCAGGGGACCGGAGAAGAGGAGGATCCGGGCTGCTCAGTGCAAAACCATTACACAGAACAGATAAGTATAACATGTTTGTTATTTTTTTAAAAATTGCCTTTACAAATACATAAAACCATTTGCCGACAGCCACATAGCAGATTTACTGCTACAGGGTGGCTGCGCTGTGCAGAATCATGATCTATATTGATTCTGTACTTCCAGGTAGGGTGCATGTGTGCATGTTGTCACAGCAGAAGCCGATCAGCAGGTGCCGGCCAATGGATGTCCGCTGGCACCAGCTGACCGTCTGGAAATGACACAGGACATAGCTCTGCCTATGTAAACAAGGCAGAGCTCTGTTCTGACAGGGGGAAAGTGATGGATTTTCTATCCATGCATAGCAGGGAATAAAATCCTTAGTAAAAACACCAAACACAGTACACACAAACACTGGCTAGGCACACATCTATCCCTTTGATCGCCCTAGATGTGTAACCCCCATTCCCAGCCTGTCATTAGTACAGTGACAGTGCATATTTTTAGCACTAATCATTGTATTAGTGTCACTGATTCCCACAAAGTGTCAAAAGTCTGTTAGTGTCAGAATGTCTGCCGCAATAACGCAGTCCTGCTATAATTTGCTGATCACCGCCATTACTAGTATAAAAATAAATAAATAAATAATAAAAATTATTTTCTTGTATATATCCCATAGTTTGTAGCTGTAGCAAAGTCCCGGGCCCCTTGAGGCCTAATGGTGACCTCCAGAGTTAGGGAGAGCTGACATCCTTCTGTGTAGAGTGGGTTACAAGGCATGGTGGGTGAAATGCAAGATGAACAGGTGGGTGCCAGACCCTTTTTGAATGCAGAGAAATTTATTGTCTCTTAAACAGAACTGTGGGAGAGTGGGTTAGGGCCAGGACACCCCTAGGTAGAATCAAAAATAATTGGCAGACTCCGAGACTTCTATAGGCAGACAGCTATACAGGTGAAGGCCTCCAGCCAGACACCACTTCTGTATTCAACTATTTGCAACATGAACAGTTCTTAGTTTACCCCACCATCACTCACTGTGAGTCTTCACTTAACGAGCTCCCAGTCTCTCTCACTAGACTTCAGATCCACTAGCCATTGGATCCCCTGAGCTCTTCCACTGTTAGCACTCAATGTCTTCCTCAAGCATCACCCCCGCCTCACTGCTGGGTCCCTGGCTTGGCACTCACAGATACTCTTCAAGCTTCACCCCCGCTGACACGTTAGGTCCCTGGCTTGGCACTCGCTGATGCTCCGCAAGCGTCACCTCTGCTGTCCTACTGGTTCCCTGACTTGGCAAGTGCTGAAGTTTTCCCACTTCTTCACCGTCCCCGGCTGGCGAGAAATCTGCTCCCCCTCTACCTCCGACTACGACTGGTTCCCCGGCTGGTGGAACCGTTACTTCTGGTTGGACTACAAGCCCGCAGTCCCAACCCTACGCTGCTTCTCCTGCATCTGAATAGGCCCTCGGACAGCCTAGCAGCCAGTTGTCCCCGGGATAGGCCTTAGGTTTCTGGCCTAGTAGCCCAGGGCAGTACAACACACGTCCACCCAGACAGCCATCCGGGTAACACAGAACCCCGATCACCTGACTCCACCCAAATAAATAGGCTCTCCCAGCAGGCCAAGGGACCCAAGAAAATCCCTGCCCATTGGCTGAGACACCCCATTCATTCCTAACTTGTCCTTGCTAAGCCCTTGTCTTATCTAATGTCACTAGATACAATGCCACCTAGTGACAGAAGAGAGAAGTGCAGCAATTCCAGAATTAGGGGGAAATCAATTGATCTCAATTGGTCAAGGCAACTATCAACTGGCAACTAAATTTGATAGCAAGACTGCCTAAACATCAGGGTGCTACATAGATGCTATAACTTTTGCGCAAACCAATCAATATACGCTTATTGGGATTTTTTTTACCAAAAACATGTAGCAAAATACATACTGGCCTAAATTTATAAAGAAATTAAATTTTTTCAATTTTTTATTGGATATGTATTATCGCAGAAAGTAAAAAATATTGTTTTTTTTCAAAATTGTTGTGTTTTTTTGTTTATAGCGCAAAAAAAATAAAAAAATTAACACAGAGGTGATCAAATACCATCAAAAGAAAGCTCTATTTGTGGGGAAAAAAATGACATCAATTTTATTTGGGTACAGCGTCGCATGAATGTGTAATTGTCAGTTAAATTAACTCAGTGCCGTTTTGCAAAAAATGGCCTACTCATGAAAGGGGGTAAATCTTCTGGAGGTCAAGTGGTTAATAATTCTCTAACCACTTGCTGACCGCCACACACCGATATATGTCGGCACAATGGCAGCGGTGGGCAAATGGGCGTACCTGTACGTCCCCTGTAATTGCCGGGGCTCCCCCGCCGCGTACAGCGTGACCGTGCCAGCGGGACCCACGGACTCGATGTCCCGGAGCTGCAGAACGGAGATGTACTTATGTAAACAAGGCATTTCCCCGTTCTGCCTAGTGACATGACAGAGATCATGCTCCCTGTCATCGGGAGCAGTGATCGCTGTCATGTCAGTGGTAGCCCATCCCCCCCACAGTTAGAATCACTCCCTAGGCAGGGCCGGTGCTACCACTAGGCAAACTAGGCAGCCGCCTAGGGTACACCGCTGCCTAGGGCGCCCGGCCACTTGTGTTCCTACTCTCTTCTTTCTGCAGCAAGCAACTAAGTTTTAGCATCAGCAGGCAGCCGCTGCTCCATTTGCACATAGTATCAGAGGCGCAGCAGAGGACTGTGTCTGTGTCCCAACTCCAGAAAGAATGGAAGCAAGCAAACATTCATTGATGGGAACTGGGGAGGCTGCATTGATGGGTGCTAGTGAGGCTGCATTGATGGGTGCTAGTGAGGCTGCATTGATGAGCGCTGGGGAGGCTGCATTTGATGGGCACTGGTGGGCTGCATTTGATGGGCACTTCATTAAAAAGGTGGGGGATTCATGGGCAGGGCAAAGGGGGTGTAGTCAGGGGTGGAGCAAGGGGGGGGCGGCAAAATGAGGTTTCGCCTAGGTTGTCAAAAATTCTTGCACCAGCCCTGTCTCTAGGACACACTTAACCCCTTAATCGCCCCCTAGTGTTTAACCCCTTCCCTGCCAGTGTCATTTATACAGTAATCAGTGTATTTTTAAAGCACTGATCGCTGTATAAATGACAATGGTCCCAAAATAGTGTCAAAAGTGTCCACCATAATGTCGCAGTTACGATAAAAATCGCAGATCGCCGCCATTACTAATAAAAAAAAAAAAATAATAATAAAAATGCCATAAAACTATCCCCTATTTTGTAGATGCGATAACTTTTGCGCAAACCAATCAATATACGCTTATTGCGATTTTTTTTTTAGCAAAAATATGAAAAAGAATACATATCGGCCTAAACTGAGGAAAAAAAAATGTATATATATTTTTGGGGGATATTTATTATAGCAAAAAATTGCGCTCGCCACATATGTATGTGGCAGAGGTACATAGACGATCTCTTCATCATCTGGGACGGCCCCCCTGAATTATTGAGGGACTGTCTAAAGCTGATGAACAACAATGCTTTTAACCTGTTTTTCACTATGACCTCGGATACCCATGAAGTAAATTTCCTGGACATTACCATCTTTAAAAACTCTGAGGGCGGACTATCAAGTAAACTTTACAGAAAGGAGACTGCTGGCAACACCCTGTTGCATGCAAACAGCTTTCACCCGGAACCTCTGAAAAGATCCATTCCCTATAGCCAGTTTCTCCGCCTTAAAAGAAACTGCAGTAACAATGAAGACTTTCAACACGAAGCGGACAAACTTACCATTAGGCTCATGAACAGAGGCTACTCCAAATCCTCTTTAAAAAAAGCGTTCAACCGAGTTAAGCAAACCAATAGAAGGGATTTAATCTTCTCAAAGAAACCAACCAAAGAAGACGACACTACAAGGATTATTGTGAGATTTTCTAATGAGCATTTTAAAATTAATAAAATTATCTCCAAATATTGGTCCATCCTTACAGATGATCCAATCCTGAAAGGATTAATTGGTCCTAAACCCCAAATCACCTATAGAAAACCTGGCTCAATAGGAAATGCACTCATCCAAAGTGAATACAAGGGCACGGCAAGAAAGGACCCCTGTAAAACATGGGGTACATACCCATGTGGTTCCTGTGCCCAATGTCCAGTCATCGGTAGGAGGACCACACTGGCACTGCCTAATGGGGAAAGTTTTTCCCTGCGTCATTTTGCCAATTGCAAGACGCAGGGTGTGGTATACCTCATGCAGTGCCAGTGTGGTGCCTTCTACGTGGGCAAATCAAGACAGGAATTTAGAAAACGTGTCGACAAACATATGCAAAGTATGCAAATCGGCAACTTGTATCTGCCTTTGGGAAGGCATGTTGCCAGATATCACAATTACCGATTACCCTCGGTGAACTTCACAGTCCTTGATAGGATTCATTTGCCACTCAGGGGGGGAGACTGGAACAAGGTCCTCCTCCAGCGTGAAATGCGCTGGATAAGGTACCTTAGGGCCACTACCCCCCCAGGCCTAAATGAAACCGAAAGTTTCAGACCCTTCTTGGAGGGCTTCAGCTCGGGGAAAACGGATTAACATAATTTTTATCTCACCTTCTTTGTTCTCTTGCACCTCTGCTTTTCTAGAACTGGAGTTCTATTCCAGTACCCCTTGCGGAGAAACAGAGGGCTCCCTCCACAACACCATAGGCCCATTATCTCCCCATTGATGATCATATGTCTTAAACTGCTAAGACTCTACACCCTACCCAGTCAGAAACTATATAGGAGAGTTTTTCTAACTAAACTTATTTACTGTAATTACTGTAATCTCTTTTGTGTAACTATTTTTTATACAGTATTATGTTAATTGCTGTTATTTCTGCAGATGCATTTGTTTCATGCGACTGTGCCATATGAATCCGCCTCTCAGTGCTGAAACAAAGGGCCAATGATACTGTTGCCATTCTGCCCACTATCCCTACCCGGCACAGGGGGGGGCCATGACGCAACATCATGGCCCGAATACCCCGAAGGCGTCAGATCTTATTTTGATGCCCCGGGATTTCCTACTGTGTCGGTGGTTATAAGCCCTAATTTTGATGTTCTGCCATTCGCTCAATGACAGTACAATCATCATAAAGAGGTTTGGGCATATTTAAGAATAAAAATCTCCCTTCACATTCTCTTATTATATATATTTCATATTTCATCAGTACTATCCCCATTTCAAACAATTCTTTGCAATTCTTTTATACAATTTTTCTTCCTTCCTTTTTCCATCTCTAATGAGGGAGTATAGACCTGCTACTTTTTGTCATACTTGTCACTGTATATCTTAGTGACATCTATGACATCAGCATAGAACAGTACCCCATACACCGCTGTGCATAGTCTGATACTTTTTTTTTTTTTTTTTCAGACAGCGGGGCTACTATGCTCCGATGCCCGGTTTAACATGGATAAGACTGCTCAATAGCGCTGTGGAGTCACATGGCGCCCCTCCCTCTTTTAGGAACTGACGTCGGGGCCATGTGACCCCAACGTCATATGCACATTGCCCCGGCAACCAGACGCACCTCTCTCCCCGCCTCACCCCGAGCCCATACTACATGGGCTACGTGTAAGCAATAGGCTTCACGTCACGGGGAGGAGAAAAGGAATTTTTTTTTTTTTTTTTTTTTTGGAGGAGGTCCAAGCGTCTGCTACCTAGACAACAGGGAAGCTTCTGGACGCTTCCCCTCAATACATTGTACAAAGGTGCTTCCTCTAAACAGTGACAGCAGCCAATTGAAGTCGCACCCCCTCCACTGCACCACCAATGAATGTGAGACTCTACCTAGAATAGGGCTACGCCCATCACTTAGCCACGCCCACACCCCATATATTAGGACGCCAGGGATGGCCACAGGCAGTATTCCACAACTGGCTTTGTTACAGAGAGGTACTCCAGGACCAGAGCTCCCTGCCACTTGGAACAATACACCTGACACAATCAATTTAAGGTATTTGATCTCTTTTACTCTATGATGGCCCTGGGGAACCTTATTTCCCCTACGAATCACCATTATTTCCATTCATTGACCTCTTTGATGTTCAATTTCTTAGCATTTCCCTTATACCTTCATGTTTTTCAGTTGTTTAATTATCACGACTGCCAAATACTGGTTTCTTCACAATATACCAGGCCATCCCGTAGAGGATATTTGAGCAGCATTGACAATCACGTGTTAGGACCCCTGCCAGCACTGGGAAAGCGATTTTTCACAGTTAAATGCAAATGTAAGTCGCATATAATACTTTTCTGTTGTAATGCGATTTCTGTAGTCGCAAATGTAAGTCGCATATAATACTTTTCTGTTGTAATGCGATTTCTGTAGATATAGGTAACAAACAAATATTTAAGTATATACCAATAATCATGCTGTTACTTAAAATTTTAGAATGTGATGCAGTCCCTCCCTGAGGAAGACTTTATCCTTACAATAAGTTGAAACGCGTTGGAAATCTGCTATCAGGACGCCATCACACCTATCAGGGGTGGTACTTGTAACTAGCAGTAGGATGCATCATATGTTTCCATATATCTGATGTTTTTATAATTATTCTTAACTAGATCAATGTGTATGTTCATGTATATCCTATTTGTTTTTGTATCAATAAACTTCTTTTTAACTATAATTCAACACTGCCAATTTCTGCATTGCCCTTAAAATCCCATTTTGAGGTACACATCTAGTTCTAAAAATTGCGCTCTTTCTTTGTTTATAGCGCAAAAAATAAAAAACCGCAGATGTGATCAAATACCACCAAAAGAAAGCTCTGTTTTTGGGGAAAAAAAGGACGTCAATTTTGTTTGAGTGCAACGTCGCACAACCGCGCATTTGTCAGTTAAAGCGACGCAGTGCCGAATCGAAAAAAGTGCTCTGGTCAGGAAGTGGGTAAAATCTTCCGGGGCTGAAGCGGTTAAGTGATAACAAAATGAATAAATCTAGAACTGGAACACGTTTTTTTTTTTTTTTAAACAGATGTACTGTGTAGAGACCATGAACAGTATTAATCAATCGCTTGTTCTCAGCTAAATGTCAATCACTGGAAGATGTTGGAGCGACCGATGAACTCTTCAGTATACACAACTATTCCTGTAATGAGGGAAATAAGATTCCATGAAGAGGCCCATCAGCTACAGCTCTGGAACTTTTCCATGGCAGGACATTTATTTAATGAGTAAAAAAGTCCCCAGAATCCAGCAGGCGTCTTCTCCTATGTCCAATGACTCATTCAATGTCTGTGTTTAGAGATACTATTTTGTCCTTTAGTATGAAATGCAATTATTTAGTTGGAGTGTGGAAACGTGCCTCGTCTTGTACAGGATGTCAATTAGGATCAGTAATTGGGCCACTGAAACCAAAATTGAAGCTTGGAAGACACAAGGACGTTTTCTGAAGAGCTTGCTGGAGGGTTTCCTGTTCGTGTTTGAAGAGTAAAATGTTAAGCTGTCACCTAGGATGATGAACAGCGATTGAGAGCCGTACTGTACGTAGATGCAGCTATATCTGCTCTCTAAGCACCATGGTTTGACTTAATGTTATCCACATAAGCTGGATGCTTAACCCTTTCTTTAACCAGAGGTTATTGAAGATGACCTCTGGGCAAATTTAGCAGCATCGGTATGCAATACTGAAATGAGGTTTGCATGCATATATGGCTTCTATTATAAATTGCCTGCTCATGTTTTTACTAGAAGCTTAGATTGTAAGCTCTAACGGGCAGGGCCCTCTGATTCCTCCTGTATAGGAAGGCCCGTAGCTAGAAGGAACGAATAAAGCGCTGGGCTGGCATGACAGGGTGGAAGGGGAACCAGACAGTTGAGGGTTAATGTGCCAAAGAGATAGGTGGTAGTTTCTTACTTATGTGATTGGTGAGCAGATGGGGTGATGGGGAGGAGCGTAGGAGAAAAGACTGGAGGAAGGGCTGGTACCATAGCGGTCGACGTTGGGAATACATCAGAGGAACGTCCCGCCCTCCCTCCCTGGGATAGGGTAAGTTGATTTTCCGGGTGTAGGCGTGGAGATGGCTGTTGGGACCCATTGAATGGGGGTTAAGAAATCGGTCGGTGAGATACAAGTGGAGAACCATCTTTGGTATGGTGTCCTCTGGTTGGGTGTGGTCCTCTAAGAGGGACCAGGTAGTGGTAGACCTGTAAGATCTGTGGGGCAATTGTTAATGTCCCAGAGTCCGTGTTCTTGCAGCTGGGGACATCTAGCTTTGGTTTATGTTAGGGCACTTTCACACTGGGGCAGGCGGGCGCGGCGGGAAAGCGTTGCTATTTTTAGCGGCGCTTTACCGTCGTTTTTTTGGTCGCTAGCGGGGCGTTTTTAACCCCCACTAACTGCCGAAAAGGGGTTAAAAGCGCCGGCAAAGTGCAGCTGCAGCAGCATTTTGCCAGCGCTTTGGCGGCGCTGCCCATTGATTTTAATTTGCAGGGGCGCTTTAGGTGTATACACCGCCTCAAAGATGCTGCTTGCAGGACTTTTTTGAGCGTCCTGCCAGCGCATTGCTCCAGTGTGAAAGCACTCGGGCTTTCACACTGGAGTGAGAGGAGAGGCGCTTTACAGGCGCTATTTTTAGCGCTATAGCGCCTGTAAAGTGCATCAGTGTGAAAGTAGCCTTAGGGTCCTTTCACACTGGGGCGGTTTGCAGGCGCTATTGCGCTAATAATAGCGCCTGCAAACTGACCCGAAAGTGCCACTGCTTTGATTCCAGTGTGAAAGCCCCGAGGGCTTTCACACTGGAGCGGTGTGTATACCACTCCTTTACCGCTCCTGCCCATTGAAATCAATGGGACGGCGTGGCTATACCGCCGGCAAAGCGCCTCCGCAGAGGCGCTTTACGGTGGTTTTTAACCCTTTCTCGGCCGCTAGCGGGGGGTAAAACCCCCCGCTAGCGGCCGAATACCGACGGTAAAGCGCCGCTTACAATAGCGGCGCTTTACCGCCAATGCCGCCCCCCGCCTCAGTGTGAAAGGGCCCTTACTGTTAAAATTGTTATTTATTAATTTTGTTGTTTAATCAAAGGCCGGACGGCCATTTAACTCCAACCAGTGTCATGTGTTTAATGGGACCGGGGGGTTGAAGGTATAGGGGGCTAAGTATCAGTAGCATGGGTACCTCGGAGCTACCCTAGACATGAATTATATTGTAACTGTACTCTCTGCCCTTGTGTTGTAA
This sequence comes from Aquarana catesbeiana, assembly GCF_042186555.1. Classification (NCBI taxonomy): domain Eukaryota; kingdom Metazoa; phylum Chordata; class Amphibia; order Anura; family Ranidae; genus Aquarana; species Aquarana catesbeiana. Next base: position 25,777,175 of record NC_133328.1, on the reverse strand, counting down.
AGCGCTGTTGGTGCTTTATAAATCCTGCAATACAGTATAATAATAATAATTATAGGAGCTAACACATTGATAATAATGTATAACCTATGACAGCTGCAGCCTATTGTTGGGCCTGTCACTGTGACAGCTGAATTCTGCTGGTTTGTTTGTAAACAAACCCATGTGGTCACCATGATTGGCTGTCATGGTAATCATATTATTCAGAACCATGCTGACTGTAAATCTACAGTTTAAGTTTCAAAGAAATTATAAATAGCAATGTACTCATAAACTCATGTAGTACTACCCCCCGTAGGAGCCACTGCAATTTGCTGGTTCTTTTCCAAGACTAGTGCAGAGGCAGCCAGGCACAAGGCAAGACTTCACTCACTCTGGCTCAATCAAACAGTCCAGGGGATGTCTTTTTGGAATTTATGAAGACCATGCAGGAGTATATAGCACAAGTAGTTAAAGCGGAGTTCCACCCAAACTTCCGCTTTAAGCACTCCCCATTTGCCCCTTTACATGCCACATTTGGCATGTAATTTTTATTTTTGGGGGGAGGGGAGCCGGTACATAGTTTTGACAGGTACCCAGCTCTCACTTCCTGCTCTCGTCATCTCACCACCTAGGCGACTCCTCGTCTCCACCTAGGCGACTCCTCGTCTCCCCCTAGGCGACTCCTCCTCAGGTGAGGAGTACAAAGACAAGTGTGTCTTGTCTACAGTCAAGCATGGTGGTGGGAGTGTCATGGTCTGGGGCTGCATGAGTGCTGCCGGCACTGGGGAGCTACAGTTCATTGAGGGAACCATGAATGCCAACATGTACTGTGACATACTGAAGCAGAGCATGATCCCCTCCCTTCGGAGACTGGGCCGCAGGGCAGTATTCCAACATGATAACGACCCCAAACACACCTCCAAGACCACCAATGCCTTACTAAAGAAGCTGAGGGTAAAGGTGATGGACTGGCCAAGCATGTCTCCAGACCTAAACCCTATTGAGCATCTGTGGGCCATCCTCAAACGGAAGGTGGAGGAGCGCAAGGTCTCTAACATCCACCAGCTCAGTGATATCCTCCTGGAGGAGTGGAAGAGGACTCCAGTGGTAACCTGTGAAGCTCTGGTGAACTCCATGCCCAAGAGGGGTAAGGCAGTGGTGGAAAATAATGGTGGCCACACAAAATATTGACACTTTGGGCCCAATTTGGACATTTTCACTTAGGGGTGTACTCACTTTTGTTGCCAGCGGTTTAGATATTAATAGCTGTGTGTTGAGTTATTTTGAGGGGACAGCAAATTTACACTGTTATACAAGCTGTACACTCACTACTTTACATTGTAGCAAAGTGTCATTTCTTCAGTGTTGTCACATGAAAAGATAGAAGAAAAGATTTACAAAAATGTGAGGGGTGTACTCACTTTTGTGAGATACTGTGTATATGTGTGTGTATATATATATATATATATATATATATATATATATATATATATATATATATATATATATATATATATATATAACCATGTTTTGTTTCATGTAATCCTTACTTTCACATTTTCACCTTTCTGAGTATTCTGCTTGTTTGGGGCCATTAAAATCATCTTTGTATTTGGAGGTTGTCACTGTCACTGTCACTATAAATTGACTGTCAGTATGTCATGTTGCATAATCACACCGTGTACTCAGGATGTCACAGGTTGGTGTGGGAGGCTGAAAACACCAGAGAAAGTGTTACTGGTAGAAAATGGTGTAAATGTGTCTAAATGATGGTGCTAGGACAATTCTGATGTAAGAAATATTATTATTAAAATTCTGCTTAGAGTTATCAATCATATCTGTATATGGGGTGCACTTCATTTTATTTATTAAATATGCAGACTGGGCCAAGTTTTGCAGTACAGGAATTATATCTGACTTCCTGTGAAAGTACAAGTCTTATATACAGTTAGGTCCATATATTTATATACATACACACACACACACACACACACACACACAGTTAGGTCCATATATATTTGGACACAGGCACATTTCTCATACTTTTGGCTCTGTATGCCATCAGAATAAAATTATAACGAAACAATCCAAATGAATTTGAAGTGCAGACTTTCAGCTTTAATTCAAGGGGTTGAAGTACAAATTTTAGGAACTGAAACCATTTTTATACACAGTTCCCCCCATTTTCAGGGGCTCAAATGTAATTGGACAAGTGAATATAATCATAAATAAAATGTTAATATTTTGTTGAGAATCCTTTACTAACAATGAGTGCCTGAAGTCTGGAACCCATGGACATCACCAAGACTGGCTTTCCTCCTCTCTGATGCTTTGCCTGGCTCTAACGGCAGATGTCTTCAGTTGTTCTTTGTTTGTGGCTCTTTCTGCCTTTTAGTTTTGCCTTCAGCAAGTGAAATGCTCAATTGGGGTGAGATCAGGTGAATGACTCGGCCATTGCAGGATATTCCACTTCTTTTCCTTCAAAAGCTCCTGGGTTGCTTTTGCAGTGTGTTTTGGATCATTGTCCATCTGTACTGTGAAGCACCGTCAAATCATTGCCTGAATCTGGGCCGACAGTATATCTCTAAACATTGCAGAATTCATCCGGCTTGCTCTGTCTTCTGTCACATCATCAATAAACACCAATGACCCAGTGCCACTGGAAGCCATGCATGTCCATCTCATCACACTGCAAGCTCCACCATGTGACCACAGATGATGTTGTGTGCTTTGGATCATGAGTTGTTCCAACCCTTCTCCCATCATTCTGGTACAGATTAATCTTATTTTCATTTGTCCAAAGAATGCTTTTCCAGAACTGGTTTGGCTTTTTTAGATATTTTTTGGCTAAGTCTAATCTGGCTTTTCTATTCTTCAGTCTTATGAATGGTTTGCACCTTGTTTTTGTGCCGTCTAACACCATGAGTAATGCTGAAAGTGTGCCCAGTGACAATCAAGTTGCTAATCCCATGTGTAGCAATGCTGTACCTGCTAAAGCTGCAGTGTAGCAAAAGTTGCATTCAAAAAATGACATTCTTGCAAAGGAACTACAAGTGACAGCCCAACCAATTAACCCTTCTTTAGCTGAGTCCAAAGCTGTTTGCCCCACAGCTGCTGAAGACTTTACAGCGCAGCTTCAGGAGACAGCTGGTATTGCAGCAGAAACTGTGACTATTCCTGGTGGGAAATTGAATGTGTGTGTGACTGATAGCAATCGTCCCAGCACAAGTGTGATGGACAATCGTCCCAGCTCAGTCCAAGCAATTAATAATAATATACAGACTAATGTTACATCAGTGTGGGGCCTTGGCCCTGATAAGCCTACATTTGCTGAGGTGGTATGCTGTGCTCCTGGTAACTCCACTTCCAAGCAGGTTTTCCCCCTACAAGCTACCACTTTGAGCACCCCGGGATCTGGTCTTGGGTCTCTGGCTTCTGCTGGGGTCTGAGATGAAATGTAGTCATTCTTAAATGGGAAGGTGGTGCAATCCCTCCAGCATGGCTTGCGGTGGTGGACATGATTTTGGAGATGGGTTTTGGGGCAAAAGACCTCTATGCCCTAATACATGTAGCTGGGACACGGGAATATATTATTAGCTTCACCAGGCCAGAGGGTCTTGACCTTTTCTGGGAGCAATATGAGGCTCGGTGCAGGTCAAGACCTGAATCGGAAGGCCTGGCCCCAGTTGCAGTTTCACAAAGGTCAACAGTGAAAAAGATCACAATTATTCTCACTAATGAGAGGTTTCCTGCTAGAGATTTAGAGGTCTGGTTAAGGAATTATGGTGAGGTTTTGATTAAGCCCAATAAAATCCTTGATGAACGTAACATCTGGAGGGGGAGTTGGTCAGTAACAGTCAGGTTGGCCAGGGATGGGAATGTTGTCTGTCACCTGCCCTCCTCAGCTTTTATAGGGAGGGATAGGATGACTATTTTCTACTCTGGTCAGCCGAAGATGTGTCACCGCTGTGGAGAAAAGGGGCATTTGAGCTCCTCCTGTTCAACCTTGATATTCAGTGTGTCGGGGTCAGGGTCATATGGCCAAGGACTGCACCGAGATGATCAGGTGCAACTTGTTTCTGCGCCTTGCCCACCCCTATAGCAGATGTCCTGAAGCCTGGCACAAAATGGACAAGGAGGTAATAGATGTCAAGATGTGACTTGTCAAGGCTGGACAGGTTGGAGGGTGAGGCCCCTGGTGTACCATCCTCCTCTGGGTTGACCGACTCCCCTAGTCCTGTTCAAGATCCCTCTCCAGTTCCTGTGGCCACCCCTACTGTGTCTGTAAGTATTCCTTCTGTATCTGTCTCTGTGTCACCCCAGCCAACTGTACCCTCTCCTCTTGTGTCAGAACCTTCCAAGTCTGTGCCCCCCAAGTCAGTTCCCCCCCAGGAGTCCACCCCTCCTAAGTCTGACATATAGAAAGCCCCCCCACCAGGAGTGGTAGAGAGTATGAAAAGGGGTTCTGCTTCTTCCTCTGTAAAGAAGTCTTCTCTGAAGACTTCAAAGAAAAAAGCAAGGGATGAGGGCATCTCTGAAGCTGGCCAGCAGTACCTGGAGGAGAGAAGAAAGGTTGGGAAGCGGAAGAAGCAGGCGGTAAGGACGGAATGGGGTCAGGAAGTTCCAGTGCCTGTCTCCAACCGTCATAGGTCCTCTAAGTTAGATATTTCCTCATCTGGGGCTTCTTCGGAGCAAAGTTCAGATTCAGAAATGGAGTTGGAAGTGGCCTCAAGAAAGAGAGAGGCTTCTGGTGATGAGCAACAGAGGGGATCTAAGAAGCAATCCACCCAATAACCCAAATGGCGGTTCCCCCTCCGTTAAAAGTGGTGACAATAAATGTCGCCAGCATTGTCAGTAAGAGCTCATTCTATGGCCTTCTTTTTGTTCAGCCAATTAGATGCTGAAATTTTATTTTTGCAAGAGACCAGGCTCACCTCCTTGGCAGATAGTCATATGGCCAAGAAAGAGTGGAGGTATTGTCCATCTTACTGGTCTCTTGCGGCCGAGCCTTACGGCGGTGTGGCGGTGTTGTTTAAAACTGGCATGGTAACTGTCCGGCGGGTTACTGAGGTGGAGATTGGGAGATGTATAGTCTTAGACTTCCTTGTGGGAGGGCAGGACCTGCGCCTAATTAATGTTTATGGGCCGCACATGAAGTGGGACAGGAAATGCCTTGTTACAAGGATCAAGCCATTTCTTTTTACATCCCGGCAAGTGGTCTTTGGAGGTGACTTTAATACAGTAACTAGGCCCAAGGACAGGAAGGACTTCAAGGACAGGCTGGGATATGATAGCGTTTTTTTAAATAGTATGGTTAGGGATGCTGGTCTTGTGGATGTGCATATTAAGCACCTCCCGGATGACACCGGGTTCACCTTTCATCAAGGTAATAGTCAGAGTAGGATAGATAGGTTTTTTCTTTAAGGAGACCTCTGCTTTCTCACCCCTAGTGGTACAGGCAGTAGAGTTCTCTGATCACTGTATCAGATATGCTATCTGTGGTCCTGAATACTTCAGATGCCACTCAGAGGGGCAAAGGCATCTGGAGATTGAATTAGACTCTACTCAAGGAAGAACATGTTAGACAATCCTTTGAGGAATTCTTTCAGGCACTTTTGTAGCAGCAAGGCTGAGTGGTGGGAGCTGACCAAAAAGAGGATCGCTGGATTCTTCAGGGGCCTAGCCAATAGAAAATAATTTAATAAATACATGACCTACGAACGTTTACAGAGGCAGCTGGATATTATTGTCTTGAGAGGAGGAGATCCTGGGGGCAATCTCCGAAGTGAAACTCCTTCTCAGGAAGTGTCAATATGACCGGCATGACTCTTTGGTTCTGGAGAGGGGCTATGGGAAGTACAACTCGCCTGACCCTTACCAGAACTGCAAACAAGGTGTAGCTGTTAAAACGATTGTTGACCTTAAGGATAGTACAGGTTCCTTGACAAAGTCCAGGTCAGGGATCCTGGAGGTCATGAGGTCCTTTTTATGCTGACCTTCTGGGGAGGAAAGAGCTTGACCGTGACAGGATGGAAAGCTTTTTGGACTCTACTCCATGTCTAAATGATGAAGATGTCCCATTGATGAATTTGACAGAGGAGATCACAGTTGAAGAGGTGATGAGGGCAATTGAACAGCTTGCCATCAGAAAGTCACCTGGACCAGATGGTTTGACGGCTGAGTTTTACAAAGCCTTTAAGTCTATTCTGGCCCCACATTTGGTAGAGGTTTTTAACAGTTACCTTGCTGAGGGGGTGCTTTCTCCTTAAATGAGGCACTCAGCTGTGATTCTTCTTTCAAAAGGTAAAGATCCTTTGATAATTGAGAATTGGCGCCCCATTAGCCTTCTCAATGTCGATAGAAAGGTGCTGGCAAAGATATTTTTCTGGCGCCTATCGTCAGTAGCAGAGTCTTTGCTTTCTCGCCATCAGCCATCTCTGACCTGCAGTATTTATGGAGATATTATCTCAACCAAGGTACCTACTTTTGTCAAAACACGAGCTTACATACATTGACATTATTTGTTTTATGTTGATGTTTATATCTGAAAAAATCTAACAAAATGTGACTTAAAAAAAAAATGCCCCATGCAGCCGGTGCTGCAGCTTCTTTCCCTCTCCCTGGCTGACAGTGGGGGCTGCGCAGTGTGAGCCTGGAAGAGCCCAGCTCTGAGCAGTTCTGGGTTCACAGCTGTCAATCTTCCTTGTTTTCCATTTCTTCTCCTTATTTAACGGCCAATGGGCTAAGAAGACCTGGGGTCTGTGAATCGGGTACATTCAAACAGGAAGGATGCCATATGTGAGGACCAAGCTTGGTCCAAACCACTAATCTGAAGGAGCCAAAGTCTACCAAGGAGTGCGACACTCTTCCCATCTTGCTCACTTTTTGTTTTTTCTCTTCACATAATGGCCAATGGGCTAGAAAGACTTGGCGTCTGTGAATCAAATACATTCAACGATTGAGGTTGCCATATGTGAGGAACCAACTTGACCTAACCAACTAATTTGGAGAAGCCAAAATACTCTTCCCATCTTGCTCACTTTTTGTTTTTTCTGTTCACACAATGGCCAATGGGCTAAGAAGACTCGGGGTCTGTGAATTAGTTACATTCAACTAGGAAGGCTGCCACATGTAAGGACCCAACTTGGCCCAAACCACTAATCTGGAGGAGCCAAAGTCTACTAGGGAGTAGAATACTCTTCCTATCTTCTTCACTTTCTGTTTCTTCTCTTCACATAATGGCCAATGGGCTATGAAGACTTGGGGTCAGTGAATCAGGTAATTCAACCAGGAAGGCTGCCATATATGAGAACCCAACTTGACCCAAACCACTAATCTGGAGAAGCCAAAGTCTATCAAGGAGTGTAATACTCTTTCCATCTTCCTTACTTTCTGACTTTTTTTTTCACATAATGGCCAATGGGCTACGAAGACTTGGGGTTTGTGAATCAGGCACATTCAATTATGAAGGCTGCCATATGTAAGGACCCAACTTGGCCCAAACCACTAATCTGGGTAAGCCAAAGTATACCAAGGAGTGTAATACTCTTCCTGTCTTCCTCAATTTCTGTTTTTTCTCTTCATATGCCAATGGGCTAAGAAGACTTGGAGTGTTTAAATCAAGTACATTAAACCATGGAAGTTGCCTTATGTGAGGAACCAACTTGACCTAAACAACTAATCTGGAGAAGTCAAAATACTCTTCCCCTCTTCTTCACTTTCTGTTTTTTTTTCTCTTCACACAATGGCCAATGGACTAAGAAGGCTTGGGGGTTTGTGAATCGGGTACATTCAACTAGGAAGGCTGCCATATATGAGGGCCCAAGTTGGCCCAAACCACTAATCTGGAGGAGCCAAAATCTACCAAGTAGTGCAAAACTCTGGCTATCTTTTTTGCTTTCCATTTCTTCTCTTCACATATTGTTGCCGAGTAAGGGAAAATGGCTGAAACCATTGATGACCAACATATTACTGTATACAGCATATTATATTGTGATTATATATCTCTGTTCTACGTCAAGTTTAAAATAGACAATGTCTTCTGCAACTCTTCCTTGACATATTGAGGCTGATTTACTGAAGAGTTTGAGAACGTTCACATAATAAAATGTGCGATGATTCCCTTCAATTACCCAGTCGTGTGAAAAGAAAATCCGTGTTTTCTCATTTCATCTGCATATGATTGGGTAATTGAAGTGATTCTTCACACTTTTTAATACAGGAACTTGCTCGTTGGCATAATGTCAGCAGACTTACATAGGTAACATGTGGCTGTTATGCTTGTATGGATGGGATAATAGCGAGCTCGTACACTTTTGTAAACCTTTATTGGAAGCGCACAAAAAAATTCTATAGTAAGAGAAATGATCATAATGAAAGAGCATTGAATACTGAGCATTAACAAGGGAATAATATAGAAAGGACAGTCTTTACTCCTCTTAGTCTAAGCGATCTTCGTCACAGCTATGACTAATGCCCTGTACACACGACCGGTTTTGCCGTCGGAATAAACTCTGAAGGTTTTTCCGACGGAATTCCGCTCAAGCTGTCTTGCATACACACGGTCACACCCAATTCCGACCTTCCAGAACGCGGTGATGTAAAACACGTACGACGGGACTAGAAAACGAAAGTTCAATAGCCAGTAGCCAATAGCTTCCGTCTCATACTTGCTTCAGAGCATGCATCGTTTTTGGTGCGTCGGAACAGCATACAGACAAGCGGTTTTCCCGATAGGAATTGGTTCCGTCTGAAAAATATAGAAACATGTTCTCTATCTAAGTCTGTCTGAATTTTCGACAGAAAAAGTCCGATGGGGCATACACACGGTCGGAATATACAATGAAAAGCTCCCATCGGACTCTTTCTGTCGGAAATTCCGCTCGTGTGTACGCGGCATAAGACTACATAGGCTAAAACTTGTAAGACTCTGCCATCTTGTGAGCAACATGTATCTTCAATGCAGTAGCATATGGAAGAGTCATTGTGTGTTTGAATTGTTCATGAACATTGACCACAGGAAAAGTGCTTGGCTATGCACTGCGTTGGTAAATTGGAGCGCGATCCTACGGGTTGAGCGGTGTATTCTTGGTTTTGTTATTAATATACAAAGGGTTTCACATACTTGAATCATAAGAACTGCAGCACCCCTGTAGGAGCCGCTAGTTTGATAAACCTTCTGAAACTGGCTACTTTCTCAATTAATTGTCCTAGGCTTTGTCGGCCTAGGCCAAGACACAGCACTGGCTGGTGGTGTTAGGGAGAGATAGTCTGCAAGCAAGTGTTGTGCTGGACAGAAGAGAGGAGTTGTATATACCGGAGGTGTATATAGTTTTCACAGTCCCTAAAAATTTCTACAATCAACTGGGCATCTCGTAACTACCCTATCCCCATCCAAGTTTAATCACCTCAATAAAAATACAAAACAAAGTGTATGGACTGTTTTCTGTCTAAAAGTGACTGAAATCGTGTGCCTGGCTGGGCAGGGTGACAGACGGACTACAATTACCAGCAGCCTCTACAGGGGTACCGCTACAGTAGTGTGGAGGAAGTAAAATAGAAAGCTTCCTTTTTCTGTGTCGAGTGACAGCCTGAAGAGGAGAGGGCTGCCGGTAGGTGGTGGAATGCCGTTCCACCACATTCCAGCTGAAAAAAAGCCCTGGTCTGAGGGATTAGCGTCAGGTCACTACTCACACGTCCCCCGGGACAGCTGCCTCCCGATCCATTCCGTGATGGAGATGGCACCTCTCAGGACTGGATCTCTTGTGGTGTGTTTCTACAGTCAGTTCTAAGCTAAGTCCATCTGGGCGTTTATTCCTGGACCTTCCTAGACCTGCTAGAGCAGTCATTCAGTCCATGGGCTGCCTGGCAATAGCAACCCCTGCACCCCTGGAACCCTCCTGGGGAGAAGGAACCCTACTCTCCAGTGTCTCCGACTATTTATCCACATTCCATCCCACTACTGGACACTTCCCCTCCAGGGATAGGCAGGTGCCCGATAAACAGGGCTTTTTTTCTCAGAGAATAGGTGCAGGAAATCCCCCTTTCCAAGCCACCCCTTATTTCCGACCCCACCCACCTCCGAGCACCGTTCCTTGGTTCCACTTCATACCCAGCTCCCAGGGCCACCCCTTTTAGAGAATACAGAACCAAGTATCATTTGTGGTAATAAGTAGGATGTAAATTATATGGAACCGAGGCGGCGACAATTTTCTCCTCGTTAGTTGCTGTGCTGTCAAAACAGCTCAACCCTCCTGTACCGGACTCTATTCAGTTGTCGGTGATGTGTCCAACCACCGATTTGTCAAAATCTCCAATTCCTAAGGGTTTAAATAAACCAGAAGTGACGTGGTTGGAGTTTCTGATGGGTTGGAGAAATTGACAGAACACCGAAACTGCGTCCCCCCCCCACGTTCCCGCTGAAAAAAAGCCCTGCCGATAAATATTCAGGCTGGTTGATTGGAATTTCCCTCCCTAAACTCTGGAAGCTTCTCCCAGAGGCACAGAGAAGGAATCAAACTCCCAGCCTGTGAGACCCTGAACAGGCCAGACCAATCAATCACTGCTCCCTTCATTACAGAGGGAGCCCAGAAATAAATCTGCCTAGCAACCTGCGCTAGGAGGGTGCTACATATCTGTAGGTCATTGTGTCATTTACTGTATCCTTTATATGCAAAAAGGTTGCAGCAAGGTGTCCTGAAGAAAAAAAGCGCTACCTATGGGCAACCCAAAGTCACAACAATCTTTGGGGGGGGGGGGTGCTCTCTGCAATCTTCTGGGATACGTTACAGGTCCCAGAAGATTGCCTGGCCAATTAGAGAGCGCAGCTCGACTTGTGCATGCGCAGTGCGCACCCGGATGTGAAGTGCCCACACTTGTAATGTCTGCACCGCGGAGAGGCAGGGTAGAGGAGCGAGGCTTCGGGCGGCTGCATCACTGGACCACAGGAAGGTCAGTGTTTGTTTATTAAAAGTCAGCAGCTACACTTTTTGTAGCTGCTGATTTTTACTAAACTCCGCTTTAAAGACCTGAACAGTCTATGAGTGCATAGCTGAAGACCTTGCAGGGGCATGTAGCATAGAGGCTCTATTCATAGGACGCTGGTTCTTAGTCAGTCCCTAGAATCAACCCCAGAAAAGATCCAGCATCCAGTCTAGGAGGGCCCCAGGGGCAAACAGCCCCCTGAAGCTCACAATTTTATCCCCTCTCTTGAAAGAGACAATCTGCACAAAATTCCAGCCTATTTAACAGGAACCCATCCACCATCTGGGCACACTTCCCCAGGGATTGGCTAGGCCCTACTAAATATTCAGGTTGGGTATTTGAATCCTCCCACCCTAATCTCCAGAAACTTCTCCTAGAGTTAGGGGAAGGTAATCAAACTCCCAGCCTGAGGCGTCTCGAGCAGGCTGAACGAACAAAAAAACTGAAGAGCACGGGAGGAGATCCTCTACTAACTATCCAATGTTAGTACAGCGATCTCCCCGCTGAGCTATTGTGTTCTGACAGGAGGACAGACCTCACTAGAATAAACCTGTGTATTGGATGCTGATCGACAAACCTTTTTCGGTCATGCCCCTTCGACAGAAGCTGCCATACGCACACGGGCCGAATGTCAGCCGGTTTCTATTGAACTGCCCCATACCGTCCGATATTCGGTTCGTGTGTTTGAGACTTAAGTGATTCTGGCTCCCCTGGTTACAGTAGAAGGTCATCAACTAAATTTACCCAGCCTGGCTAGGCGGGTGCTACACATATGAAGATACAAAAGTTAAGACGCATATGCAGATAAAAGAGTTCGATCAGGGGTAGGCAACCTCGGCCCTCCAGCTGTGGTGAAACTACAAGTCCCATGAGACATTGCAAGACCCCGACAATCACAGGCGTGACTCCTAGAGGCATGATGGGATTTGTAGTTTCACCACAGCTGGAGTGCTAAGGTTGCATACCTCTGAGTTTGTGTATAAGTAGAATTGATTTATAAGTATCGGGAGATACAATGTAACCATCCATGAACCATAAAAATAAAGTCCACCAATGAAAAGAAAAATCCGCTGTAAATACTCTGTGTGCAAAAAAAACGCATTCAAACAAAAGAAAGACGGTGCTCAGCTCCCTCACCAATCTCCAGACAGAGTATGTAAACACACTTTTTATGGTTAAGACATTTTTTTTTTTGCTTTAAATTATGAAAAACACAGTTGAGTTCTATCTGTGATACTTTTTTATTTGTACTAGGGACAAGCTTTCACGGGTCTCTAAAGCCTCGTACACACGATCGGACTTTCCGACAACAAAAACGTGGAATTTTGTTTGAAGGGTGTTTGGCTCAAACTTGTCTTGCATACACACGGTCACACAAATGTTGGCCAACAATTACGAACGTAGTGACGTACTAGATGTACTACGTGGTTTTTCAGCTCTTTAGCGCCACCCTTTGGGCTCCTTCTGCTAATTTCGTGTTAGTAGAAGTTTAGTGAGTGTTGATTTGCGCTTTTCATTTCGCGTTTTTCAGTTCGTCAATGAACGGCCGTTCGTCAACCAGACATGTTGCGGAATCGGAGGAGATATCGTGTTATTTATTATTGGCCTTGGAGTTATTGCTTTGACATTATTTTTTTGGTTGAATAATAATGATCTGATTTGGTATATTTTCTATATTTTTGGATGCATAGAATGCACTTTTTGGTTAAGATCTATTGGCAGATAGCATGTCTAATTTTATTTGTTTTTTAATGCACAATAAAAAAAATTGTGTATAATAATACTTGGCTTTGTGTTTTACTTCAAATGACTGTTTGGGAGTCGGCAGTTACATTTTAAAAAATACAATGTAAAATTGACAAGGGACACCAACATAGTTGTATCTTTGTTCTTAAAACCACGGGATAATGGTGTTGTGGTAACTTGCCCAAATAAATAAAAAAAAAAAAAAAAAAGCATAATAATATTATTCTTGATATCACTAGAAAAAAAAAGCCTTTGAAAATGTGTTTTGCAATAACTCCATCAGTATCACCAGCAAAGCAGCTTCATTATTATCCCATTAAAGAAGAAGAGAACTGTGCGCTGCGTTTGGAGATTTCATAATTTGCGCGTCACGAATGTTAATTCTCCATTACGAGCGCTAGTTTACAAGACCGACCGCTTCTGCTTCCGAGCATGCATGTTTGTACTTTGGACTTTTGTCTGACGGACTTGTGTACACACACTCGGAAAATCCGACAACAGACATTTGTTGGCGGGAAATTTGAGAACATGCTAGCCAACATTTGTTGGAGGAAAGTCCGACAACAATTGTCCGATGAAGCGTACACACGGTTGTACTTTCCGCCAACAAACTCACATCCAACATTTCCCGTCGGAAAGTCCGATCGTGTGTACGGGGCATAACCCTTATGCTGCATACACACGAGCGGACACTACGGCAGACTTTGCCCGGCGGACTGGATTTCGTCAGACAATTCGATCGTGTGCGGGCTCCAGTGGACTTTGTTTTCTCAAAAGTTGGACGGACTTAGATTTGAAACATGTTTTAAATCAATCCGTCGAAATCGAGTCCGGTCGAAAAGTCAGCTCGTCTGTATGCTATTTCGACGGACAAAAAGGCACGCTAGGGCAGCTATTGGCTACTGGCTATGAACTTCCTTGTTTTAGTCCGGTCGTACGTCATCACGTACGAATTCGACGGACTTTGGTGGATTGTGTGTAGGCAAGTCCGTTCATTCAGAAAGTCTGTCAAAAAGTCCGCCGAGCAAAGTCTGCCGTAAAGTCTGCTCGTGTGTACGCGGCATTACTTCTAGGACTTTGCTTCTACTTATGAAGGAGCCATGGATCCTACGAAGCTTGAAAGATGGAAAAAAAAATAAAAGAAAGGATAAGGAATCGCTGCGTGATATAATATTACTTTCAACAAAAATTGAGATAGGGATTAGAAGACATTATTTAAAAGTAAATGTTGTTCATACAACTGGTTTGAAATTTTCCGAAGACAATGATCCAATTCTTTTCCTTTTAAAGGTTGTATCGGTGCTCCATATCTCATGTTCCTTACCATTATCTGTAAATGGACCTGCACCATGACAAGTTTCAAAGCAGCGATAGGTGAAATGTCAATTCTCTGAATATGAATGGAGCTCTGGGAGGAAATATCAAATCCCAAAAATGTGTGTTTGATTTTGGTAACTTTCTACTGGATCCCAAGAGAGACGGAGGTGTAGAGGTCATTCCAGGTCTCACAAGGTCTTTTTTTTTTCTGTAATAAAGGTCTACTTACAATTCAACATTAACAGAGACATCACTGGGGGGGGGAATTCTAGCATTTTAGTCTTCATTTAAAACTTTATGTAGAAAAGAGCTCATTCAGTGAGGTAAGGAGCAAAGTTCAGCCTGCAGCACCGCAGAGCGGCCATTCAGGATCTCATGCTGGTTTGACGGACAAACTGAAATTTGATTGCTTGTCGATGGTTAAGGCCCATGGCGCATTTTGGTTACACGTTGCACTGCTTATTGAATGAAGTAGAATAAACTCTTGGTCGTGTTATTTCAATATTAAGAGATTAAAGCAGATCTCTCATGTATTATAAAAGGATAAAAACTGTAATAGTAGGCTCTATACATAAAAAGACGGAGCCCTTGCCACTTAGGACCACACAGGAGACACAGGGGGGTCATTTACTTTATTGCTACCAGACATCTGAGGCTCGAAGGTGAGATACAAACACTTGACATACTGGCACACAATGTAACATGTTTATAGTTGCACAAAGCCAGATTTTTTTTATCCACTATTTGTTCTGATCTTTTCTTTCCATGAAAAATAATAATAATAATAATAATAATGCAGCTATTAATGTACCATTTTTGGCATAAGAACTGGCCTAGGAAAGCTTGAAGGAGACTCTAAATACAGGTAGCCACACTTCTGCCAAATCTGTTTTTCTTCAAAAAGCTTTATTAATCCAGAGATGATGTGGCAAACTCAATGAAGCACAAAGCCTTCCACTAGACCAGGGGTAGGCAACGTTGGCACTCCAGCAGTGGTGAAACTACAAATCCCATCATGCCTCTGCCTCTAGGAGTCATACCTGTGATTGTCAGGGTCTTGCAATGTCTCATGGGACTTGAAGTTTCACCACAGCTGGAGGGCTGAGGTTGCCTACCCCTGCACTAGACTTTACCTCTCATCCTCTGATATATTACACCCTATCTGGGGCCTAATCATAGAGCTCATAGAGCACAAACATGTATGAATAAGCCCCAGATGGGGTAAAGCACATTAGAGCCTCAGTCCCGAGTACTCCTAAAGGTTATGTGTCCGTCTTTCTTTCACCTTGCAGGGGTGCCCTAAAATGCTTGTAAACCTCAGACATGAAATATGAACAAAGCATATCCCTATATAGTGTGTACTTGTCTCAATGCAGAGCACTACGTGTCATTTTAGTCTGCTGCCTCATTATTCTTCTATCAGCATGAATCACTTCTGATGCATTTTCCTTACACCAAGAGAAAAATGGCGACAGGGGAGAGCACAACCTGTGATTGAGAGCCTCAGTCCTCTTCTTGTGAGCTGTGTTGAGGGGGTGTGTTCCTTCCCTCCAATCAGCTTTCAGAGGTCTGCTCACTGATGCAACTCCAGCTCCGCATCCCCTGCTTTTTAGAGCTGAGAGATCCTGTGTAAATTCAGTATTTTGCATGGCTGTGGAGAAGAGAAAGCTGCAGATAAACAGGTACAATGTATGTAGGAGGATTTGTTTAATCTCTGTGTATCACCTGGGTCCAGTCACTTCACTGAGTATATGTAGGGGTTTACAACCACTTTTAATCACTGTCAAAGCGAAGTATTTATGAGAGCTGGTTTACCTAAGGGAAATTCCAAAAACAAGGCCTGCTGGGGGTACTTTAAGACTGTGGTTGGGAACCACTGCACTGGAGGATGAGAAGCAGGGTCTGGCAGAAGCCATTGCTATTATCCTTAATAGATTAAATAGATTAAAGCCTATCTCTGGGTTAAACAAAAAAACTCCCCTTTCAGTGGGACTCCCTCCACACTGCAAGGGTTAAATGCTTGTTAACCGGTTCCCGACCGGCGCACGCCGATGTACGTTGGCAGAATGGCACGGCTGGGCAAAATGGCGTACCCGTACGTCCCTTTTGTATTTGCTGCCGTGCCATTGCGTGCGCACGCCGGCCTGGAACTCCGTGAGTCGGGTCGCGGGTCCTGCAGACTCAATCGCCGCAGGGATACCCGCGATCGCCTCACGGAGAGGACGAACGGGGAGATGCTAATGTAAACAGCATCTCCCCGTTCTGCCTAGTGACAGTGTCACTGATCTCTGTTCCCTGCCATCGGGAGCAGAGATCAGTGACGTGTCACAGCTAGCCCATCCCCCCTACAGTTAGAATCACTCCCTTGTACTGACTTAACCCCTCCCCGCCCCCTAGTGGTTAACTCCTTTACTGCCAGTGTCATTTACACAGGAATCAGTGCATTTTTATAGCACTGATCGCTGTATAAATGACAATGGTCCCAAAAATGTGTCAAAAATGTCCGATGTGTCCCCCATAATGTCGCAGTCACAATAAAAAATCGCCGCCATTACTAGTAAAAAAAATAATAATAAAAATGCCATAAAACTATCCTCTATTTTGTAAATGCTATAACTTTTGCGCAAACCAATCAATAAACACTTATTGCAATTTTTTTTTTTACCAAAAATATGTAGAAGAATACGTATCCGCCTAAACTGAGGAAAAAAATGTTTTTTTAAATATTTTTTGGGGATATTTATTATAGCAAAAAGTAAAAATAATGCGTTTTTTTTTCAAAATTGTCGCAATTTTTATGTTTATAGCGCAAAAAATAAAAACCGCAGAGGTGATCAAATACCACCAAAAGAAAGCTCTAATTATGGGGAAAAAAAGGATGTCAATTTTGTTTAGGAGCCACGTCGCACGACCGCGCAATTGTCAGTTAAACAACGCAGTGCCGAATTGCAAAAAACGCACTGGTCAGGAAGAGGGTAAATTCTTCCGGGGCTGAAGTGGTTAATGTCTAGGGCAGTGATGGCGAACCTTGGCACCCCAGATGTTTTGGAACTACATTTCCCATGCTGCTCAACTACACTGAAGAGTGCATGAGCATCATGGGAAATGTAGTTCCAAAACATCTGGGGTGCCAAGGTTCGCCATCACTGGTCTAGGTAAACAGGTAAAAGCATATGTTTACCTGTTCCCTGACTCCAGCAGAAGGTGGTGCTCAAATCTTCCCCAATATGCTCCGTTCTGTGTGCAATCCCTCGGCATCCCATGAATATTGGCCTTGCACTGTACTGTTTTTTTTGTATATATCCTGAATCCGGCTTTGATAAAGCTTTTTGAAGATAAAAATCATTTGACGGAAGTGTGGCTACTGTATTTGCATTTGGATTGTCTATGCTGGTGGAGGATGGATCCAGTTTGGTTGTGGCACCCACAAGTGGTGGAGGTGAGGCATACGGTCACCTAGAACGACATCATGCACACCAAGGTTTAAATTAGCTTTTGCAACCCTGTTCTGTAGTGTCATGGAGGTCAATGAGTGGAACCACTGTGTACAGTGGGGGACACAGGAGAAGGAGATGCGCTGCACAAACTGTTGGTGCTATATAAATCCTGTATGTAGCACCCTGATGTTTAGGCAGGGTTGCTAGTAAATTAATTTTTCAAGTGATAGTTGCTTTGGCCAATTGCAAGGAGATCAATTGACTTTGCCCTAATTCTGGAATTGCTGCACTTCTCTCTTTTGTCACTAGGTGGCCGGGCATCTGGTGACATAAGATAAGGGCATTACAAGGACAGATTAAGAGTGAATGGGGTAGCTCAGCCAATGGGCAGGGATTTTCCTGGGTCCCTTGGCCTGCTGGGAGAACCTATTAATTTGGGTGGAGTCAGGTGATCGCCATTCTGTGCCACCTGGACGGCTGTCTGGGTGGATGTGTGTCGTGTTGCCCTGGGCTGCTAGGCCAGAGACCTAAGGCCTATCCCGGGGACATCTGGCTCCTAGGCTGTCTGAGGGCCTATCCAGAAGCAGGAGAGCAACGCAGGGTTGGGATTACGGCTTGCAGTCCAACCATAAGTGACGGTTCTGCCGGCTGGAGGACCTGTCGTGGTGGAAGGTAGAGGGGAAGCTGTTGTCACTAAGGGACCAACCACCTTGTTACCGGGGGCCACTGTGAGTAGCTGAAGCAAGTACTAGAGCAGTGTTCTCACAACCGGAGATGGTAAAGAATTGGGAAACTTCAGCAAGTGCCAAGCCAGGCCCCCAGCCAGTTGAGGTGACGCTTGCAGAGCATTATTGTGTGCCAAGCCAGGGACCAAGCAGGCCAGCGGGATGACACTTGAGGAATATCTGTGAGTGCCAAGCTAGGGACCCAGCAGGGATGCTGGGGTGATGCTTGAGGAAGACATTAAGTGAGAAGATTGGAAGAGCTCAGGGGATCCAGTGGCAGTGGATCAGCAAGTCTAGGGAAAGACTGGAAGCTCAGTTGAGTTAAGTTCTACAATAGGAGATTGTAGAGAAGAAGTGGAGGAGTTTGTTGCAACCTTTGTTAGAAACTGTTACAAGATTGTTGCCATAGGAGACAGCGGTCCTACTCATGCAGATGTGGTGTCTAGCTGGATGCCTTTCCCTGCGTGGATGTCTACCTATAGAAGTCTCGGAGTCTGCCAATTAAAATTGCAACTACTAAAGGATGTCCTGCTGGCCCCAACCCTCTCTCCCACAGTTCTGTTTAAGAGAAAATAAATCTCTTTGCATTCAAGAAGTGTCTGGCGCCCATCAATCTACCTTGCATTACACCCACCATGCCTTTTAACCCATTCTACACAGAAGGATGTCAGCTGTCCCTAACTCTGGAGGTCACCATTAGTCCTCTGGGGGCCCGGGACCTCGCTACATGTATAATAATAATAATAATAATACACATGACTTGTTATTCTTTATGTACATAGGGGAAGCCATATTTAGTCAATGCACAAGTAATCTATTCTTCCTCTTGATCCTCTTGTCTTACTGTTGAAGAACAATAGAATCTCTCGATTCCTTAATAATTAAAAACATTCATATTGTACCTGGTAGCCAGTGACTAAGCCATCATTGCTTGGGCCAGCCATTCTCAACCAGGATTTTGTGGAACCCTAGGGTCTCTCCAGAGGTTGCTGAAGGTTCCTTGAGCTGTGACGAATTAACTGATTATCTGAAGGACCTGCATAATTCTAGGGCCAACATTTGGCAGAACCAATGGCATGGCACCAATGAGTTTTTTCAGTTGACAGGTAGCATTGTGACCACCAATGTAACATTGGCATTCTTCCCTCTGACTACCTATGTACAGTATGTGGAATATTTGTCACTTACCCCCCGACTCATTTGTTGTACTTGGGGTTAGGTTATCCCAGACCATAAAAATATTGCAAGGGTTCCTTTGGAGATATAGGGTTGAGAAAGGCTGGCTTAGGTTGTAAGTGGCTTACTGGAGCTCAGGAGCAGACTCCAAAATATGATATTACTTGGTGATGCCGACACCGGCTTGTAGACGCATTGGTGTGATCTTTAGAAACAGGCTCACTTTTCCTTTATGCCATCCATCAGCCAGACAAGGGACATTGTATTACAACTTATTAGTGCTCCATACAATATCTGCCACTTGGGAGGTTTCTTGGTTATATTAATTTCCTGCACAGTAGACATAGTTCTCCTGGGTTTCCTGTTCTACAATGAAACTGATAGTATCTGTGGTGCCCTGTGACTCTGACAGGAAGGAGATCACGGAATATTAGATACATCCAGGTTGTTAAACCCAGACGGCCAATGCCTTTAAATGAGAGCCACCACTGGGAACTAAGAAGTTTTCTAAAAATTGTTGCTATCTCAATCAAACACTTTTTGCCGACAGAATTGGACAGGAAAAAAACTTGCAAATCATAAAAATGTGTTCCATTTTTTAGTAAAATCCAACTCTACATTAAAATTATATTAATTTAAATTGAATGACTTTTTACCGCTTGACGCCCAACCACCGCAGTTATACTCTGCAGGTTGGCTCGGCTGCGTGAATCGCGTAGGTGTACGTACGCGGCTTTCTGTGCAGATTGGCCAGCAGGGGGGGTTACCAGTGGGTCCGGCAGACTTTACATCACTATTCGCCGGCACTGCACCGACACTCCCACATTTACAGCCTGCCACCTCAGGGGGGTGCAGCTCATCACCTGCGGATGTGTGTGCGGTGGTTGCGGCCTGTTACCTTTGGGGGGGGGGTGGTCATAGCTCCCAGCTGTCCCTGATTTCGAGGGACTGTCCCTGATTTGGAGCAATGTCCATCTGTCCCTCTTTCCTCCTCATTTGTCCCTCATTTTGGTCTGATCTATAAAGATGTATATAAAATGCACTTTTTATATATCAAAAAGTGTTTTCCAGCGCTAAACCTTTCATCCAATTTCTAAATTGCTATATTTGTAAATTCCAAAAGCCAATATAAAGGAATAGTAGTGGTAAAAAAGCACTTGTCGGTTTAACCAATCTTGTTTTTTTGTACAATTATCCTTTAAGGGGGCATGGCAGGGGGTGTGCCCTATGTCTGCATACTTTTGCATACTTTTGCTGATAGGTGTCCCTCATTCACATCTCAAAAAGTTGGGAGGTATGGTGGTGGTGCAGCCTGGATTTCACTAGTGCTATGAGATTCCGTTCCCGGCCCGGCTCTCCTCCCTCCCCTTCTTCTTCTTCTTCTTCTTCATGACCACAGAGAGAGGGAAGGGAGTAGAGGTGCCAGGATAAGGGGAGCAGGCTCCCTCTGGTGGTTGGTGGGTGACATTGCAGGTTGTGCCAACTTGCTCTGCCTGCCGCCAACCCCCCGCTGCTCCTAGCAGGCCACGAACTGGCACCGGTCCGTGCCCCGGGGGTTGGGGACCCCTGAACTACCCCATTTGCTGCCACTGTACCGAGGCACATGTCTGTACTAACTGCAACAGCAACAACGTACAATCCCCTTTTCTGACGCTAAACCTAAGTGCACTACTTCCACCTTCATCCCATTCAACAAGCTGGGACACCTTTGCCACATATATATATAAAAGGCAATTGACAATAAATATTTGCTTCGATTTTCTCCACTTAAAACAGAACTCCAGGAAAACAGCCAAGTACGCAGATCAAATACTTATATCTAAACTATTTTAAAAAACTTCAGCTGAACCAGAACTTTTTCAGAAGGTCATCTCTAGCTGAAATAAAGCAGACCCCATACTTTCCTCAATAACACATTTAAACAATATCTAGATATAATAGAATATATTTATGATACCAGGGGTAGAGGTTCAGAAAAGCCACCATTGAGGGCTGACTACAACCTGCCCCAACTGCTTGCCACCTTTCCATTGAACTTCATAGATTTCTTATGGGGGCTTCTCTGAGAATAAATTCCCACCTACTAAGTAGGCTTCAAGGATTACTATGGCTGCATGGAATTTCTTTATAAGGGAACTGTACAGTTCACAGCCTGAAAGGTTAGGAGTCCAGATCTTATTTGTTTGCCTGTCTCCTCCAAACACTCTACTGGTTTCCAATGAGATGTTTATCATTCTCATTCTTATGTTTTTTGTTGCTTTTCCATTGGTTTACTATGCTCCAGTGAAGTTCCTTCTTTTTGCTAATTGCTAACTCATGCTCGGTTGTGGAAAAGTTAACGGCATCACTTCACTAAACTCTGAGATATTTTATTGTGGTTGATATTTTATCAGACTATACTTCATCAGTGATCACATCTGCAAAGGCACCTTCAAATTTCATGCAACCATTATTCATTGTTCCTTCCCACGAGACTGAGGTTTATTGTTTTTAGGAGGCCAATCATATGTACTGCAGTGCTCATGTGCTAACAAGGAGCATACTGATAGGAGAAGAGAGCATAGTGACAGAGAGATGAGTTTATCAGTCTGCTGCTTCTCCTTTCACTGTCCAGTCACAGTCTCAGCGAGGGACAAGCAGGGTCGCTGATAAGAGAGGTAGCACCTGTCCTCCTGTACAGGGCCCTGGCCCCATAAGTTTACCAGGGGGCCCCAGATAGACATGTCCGGTTCGTTTAGTTCCGGATCGAAACGGATACACTTTTTGTTATTTGGAAACTCAGATGTATCCGAATTTCCAAATGGCAATAGTAATGAATTTAAAGTGGGGTTCCACCCAAAAAAAAACTACATAAAAAATTCTAAAAAAAAATACAAAAAAAAATTTGGATATATATTTTTTTTTTACTCACCTCTAAATGCCTGTTGCTAGGGGGTTCCTCGTAGTCTGCCTCTTCCAGTGCCTGGGCTGGTGACATCACTTCCCCCTCGGCACAGGAAGGGCTCAGCTCTGCTCCCTCCCTCCTGTCAATCATCTGGGACCCATTACAGGTCCCAGGTGACTGAGCGGCCAATCACGGCGCTCGGCGCCGCTTGCGCATGCGCAGTGGGTGCCAGGCTGTGAAGCCACAGCCCGGCGCCCACAGTTGCAATGCCGGTGCCGCCGAACGGAGGGGGAGATGAGCGGGGCTTCGATCCCCCGCATCGCTGGACCCAGGGACAGGTAAGTGTCCAATTAAAAGTCAGCAGCTGCAGTATTTGTAGCTGCTGACTTTTAATTTTTTTTTTTTTTGACTGGAACTCCTCTTTAAATGAATCTGAAATAATGAAATGGAATGGGCTTTATAACCAGTTCCCTACTGGGCCAATTCTGGCATTCCTCTCCTTCCTTCCTGTAAAAATCATAATTTTTTTACTTAGAAACCCCAAACATTATATGTAATTTTTTTAGCAGAGTTATAGCATCAAAAGTTATAGCATCTACAAAATAGAGGATAGACTTATGGCATTTTTATTATTATTTTTTTTTAATTAGTATTGGCGCTGATCTGCGATTTTTATCGTGACTGCGACATTATGGCGGACAGATCAGACACTTTTGACACTATCTTGGAACCCTTGGCATTTATACAGCGATCAGTGCTATAAAAAATGCACTGATGACTGTGTAAATGTCACTGGCAGGGAAGGGGTTAAACACTAGGGGGCGATCAAGGGGTTAACTGTGTTCCCTCAGTGTGTTCTAACTATAGGGGGGATGGGCTCACTAGAACATGACAGAGATCACTGTTCCCGAAACAGTCCCTATGATGGCTTTACATTGCAGGGGATCGCAGGCTGAAAAAAAAAAAAAGAATCCTGGATGATGCCTGCAGCTGTAGGTATCTTCACTCAAAGTCCAGGACCTCATATAATGACCTATGGGAGGTTAATGATTAATGGCACCTCAAATGCGGTGCATTTTTGCCACGATTCTTGTGCGATTTATCGCAGCAAACCGCATTGCTCAATAGACTTGTGCACAACGGGAAATTTCGTTTAGTTTCAGTTCATTGTCATTCGTAAAATACATAATTTTGTTCGTTATGTTGCGTTAATTCGTCTTCGGATAATTTGTTATTATTCGTAGAGTGTCGATATTCGTTATACTGAATCTCAAATCATGTCGAATTCATTCATTATATCCGCTATAATTTCTTTCATATTAGTTGAAATTCGATATTTATGTATGTATATATATTCGTGATAATGATTCGTAGTTTGGAAAGTTGTTTGTTTATTGAATCCATTAACACACACAATGACAATATCTCTTCTCCTCTGCTCAAATACAATACAACACCCTTCTCACTCAGTTCTCAGGAATGCACTTTGCCAGTAATCCAACCTCCAGCACAAAATGAATCAGCTGATTGGACTGTATGATTTACTTTGAGTTGACCTTTTGTTCCATTAGATCTTTAATGAATTACCGAATCATGTCTAATTCATTCGTTATATTCGCTATAATTTCTTTCTTATTAGTTGAAATTCGTTATTTTTTTATTCGGACATTTGGATGCATCCGACAGTCCGAAAGATGCAAAATTCGGCTGAATTTCGATTTGTTACAAAACTGATTGCACATGTCTATTGCGCAAAGCTTGTTGCACAAAAAGGAACGGGAGCAATAAAAATGAATGGCACCCAAACGTGTGTGGTGCGCTTAACCAGAATTGCAGTGTGATTCTGCCAGCGATCCCAAATCACCAGATTTGAACAGGGCCTAAGTGTTACTGAACTTCAGCAGTTCAGGCCTCCTGCCCTTCTAGCAGAGCTGTGCTATGTGGCAGAGCAGTGTAAATCTCAGGACTGGATAGACAGAAATGCAAATCCTTTGGCAGGTAAAACAGCTTCCATATGCGTATTTTATCAGGTTGCTTAGCTGTATGCCCGGAGTTCAACTATAACATTAGCTAATAACAGTACATTGGACGTAACTCACAATGCAGATTTTAAAGTGCTCTGGTTACACTTATTGGCCGAGGATCCTCACAACTCCAATGAGACTGAAATCCTCTTATGCTTTGTTTTACATGGATGACATCCAGATGTAAGTTATGTTTCCCAAACTGCTCTCCGCGTGAATTTAAATAAAATCCATACAGGTGTAGGCAGTCTGCATGCAGTCCCGATTCCCACAGCTATCCAATGTATTAAAAAACATCGTCTATATAACTTCCACAATGTGGAGACTGGCTGGAGCTGTGCTGTGCGCTGATCAGGCGGGGAGGGCCGTATATTCTGCTCTCCAGAGTCAGATTCAAATTAAACAAAGAATAGACAAACAGCCACAGCTAGTACATGTTCAGTACGGTTTAGCCCGTTGAATTAAGGTTGCGATTATGTCAATGTTTAATCAAAAAACTCCAGAATATTGCCGTCATGTTGCCTAAAACTGAAGTTGAAGGTCACTGCTCTTATGTATTCTCCTTAATTTTACTGGAGAGATATTAATAACAGTTATTTATTTATGGTTTTATATTTATACATTGAACATTTATTCTTTTTATTAGTAGCAATTAGAACTGTTTTTTTTTGTAAAGCCCAACCAAAACTTCAGTTGAATGCTCCATTCACATCGAAGCATTTGGTAAATGCGCACAAAATCCGATTTTGATGCCTTTTTGCCACCATTTTCTTTATTATGCTTTTTTTTGTGGAAAATTTGTTGTTAGGGAAGATTAAAAAAACACAAAACGCAAATCATGGCAAAATTACGGCAAAACTATAGTAAAAACACGCTACATGCTTTTCTGCAGCTTCTCCAATGATGTCTATTGAACCAAAAAAAAGCAAAAAAAAAAGCACAATTTTGCATTAAAAAAAGTCCCTGACCTTTTCCAAAAAACGCAGAGGCACAAAAATGCATTGATGTGAACGTGTTGTCTATTGAACCAAAAAAAAGCAAAAAAAAAAGCACAATTTTGCATTAAAAAAAGTCCCTGACCTTTTCCAAAAAACGCAGAGGCACAAAAATGCATTGATGTGAACGTGTTCCATAGGGAACCCATGTTAAAAATAAGGTTCTGCGTTTCTGCAAAAAGCATGAAAAAATGCATTGGTGTGTAATGGAGCCTAAATCAGCTAAATACATTTCAGGTGCATCAAAACAGAAGGCATGTAAAGTCCTGCAGTTTTTTTCCTCTAATGATTAACTACAGCCTGAGTAGAAAAGCCTGTCCCCTGCCACCATGCTGCAGTGTGGGATCCTTGATCTCTCTAAAGAAGCAGTGGTCACTCTGCAGAGGTCCGGCACCCTCTAAGGCTGTGGCAGCCTTAAAAAAAAAAAATGAACTGTTCAATGTTACACACCATTTGTTTTGATGCACCTAGAATATATTTAGCTGGTTTAATCTGAAGGTTCCATTGGGCTTTAAAAAGCTCAAATGGTAAATGGATATTTTATCAACTGGGCAAAACCTTGCTAGATGTGTTGGCCAACCCTGATGATATTGGATATTAAAAACATACCTAAACCCCAAAGCAAAAAAGTATTATATGGCATCTTACCAGTTGCTCTGTCACACCTATATGTACTTTTTTCCTGTTTTATTGATTGAGCTGTTTCAGGTTATTATTCTTCTGATGTATGTTGACATCTAGTGGTGCTTTTAGGCCACTACAACGTGCTTACTTATGCTAATTGGTATCACTCTCTGTCCTCCCCGCCTGCTTACTGCTAGTTAGTTCAGACCTTCCAGTTTCTTCTATGCTCTTGGCTTAGGAAAGTTATTGTTCTACTATATTTCTAAATACTTGGAAAACCATCCTTTGTACAGCACTTATCTGAAGTAAAATTTTGCTGGATATAAATTTTGTGTCTCTTTTTTTTAATTCTTTTTATTATCAATTTTTAGACATAGTAAAAAAAAAAATAACATTGGCGAAGGGGCTAAAATTGGCAGTCCACAAACATCTTCCAATATAGTGCAGGCTACAGAACATACCAAAAAAAAAAAGTTTAAACAACAAATCAAGCTACCGCTACTCATGTGTTTGTGTGTGTGTGTGTCTCATAGAACATTTTTAAGGAGATAATCTAGATAACATAGCGTCCCCAGAGCCGAGGCCGAGGGTAAGCCAAACCCCCCCACTGTACCAATGACATGACACCAGAAACTTTATCACTCAATTTAAAGGCCACCTACATATGAACGGGTGCCTCAAAGGGGCAGCAGCCCCTAAGGCAGGGAACCTCCCCAACAGGGCAAGAACAGGACTGCTCCATTATTTAAGTTCCCCCTGAACATAAATATTCCTTTTCTTTCTGCATAGAATAAAATTTCCCCTGAAGAAGACCACAATTATAAGGGTCGAAACGCGTATGGTTTTTATGTGGAAGATTATATACAATTTATATACAATTACATACAATTTTTTGCAGTAAAATGCAATTAAATGCAAAATACTATACGTAGTTCCATCTTGATCGGTGGTTTTGTTATTTTTATGTGAATGCCAGAGCTCAAATTTTTTACAACTCTCATGTAATTGTCAAATTGCTTTTTGATACAATAAAGAATTTTGATCAATGACGTTTGAATAATTTCTTGGCTGCTAAAACACCCCATGAGGGAATTTTTCTATTATATAAATGTTTCGGGGTGTGCAGCACTACTAGCTCACACATATGTGTTTTTCTATTCTACATATTAATCGTGTACACACACACAGAGCAAACAGCATTAATGACTTATGGGGTCAAGGCAGGGGCCTGGAGCTACAGCTGCAATAGACCCTATATTAATCCGGCCCTGCCAATGATAATACCCAGCATCCTATACTAGGAGCGTGCTACATCTATAAACCCTCAACATCACCTTTAAGCCTGAAAAATTAAAACTAATGCAGCTACCACATCTAAGGACTGGTAAGCTACAATATATCAAATCATTGCTCTTGGCTTTAGATGAACAAGTTGACAAAACCAAGCAGTAATGCCACTGCAATAGAAGAGCTCTTCCTCTCTGATAGTCCATGTCTCCTACCTTACTTCTGTTCCACATTTCAGCATCCATAAGGCACTTCAGCATTCAACACTTCAGAATTTTCCTAATCCACACTTAATGGTTCCATCCTCTGACCCCTGCGTCACTGCAGAGTCTTGTATTTATGTAAGGGTACCATGATAGAACCACAGTGAATGGTGGACCATGGAGGGGACATGCATTTGA
Organism: Aquarana catesbeiana; assembly: GCF_042186555.1. Classification (NCBI taxonomy): domain Eukaryota; kingdom Metazoa; phylum Chordata; class Amphibia; order Anura; family Ranidae; genus Aquarana; species Aquarana catesbeiana. Next base: position 25,749,597 of record NC_133328.1, on the reverse strand, counting down.
CACTCCTGGAAACGTTCAAGTACCGAAGAGGCTTTTATAGGCTGCAGAGCTGAAATTTAGGGAAGACAAGAGACATGGGATGCCAGAGGGCTGAGTATAAAAGCTTTTCTTTTTGATTTTTTTTTCAACCTAACAGGTTGCTTTATCCAAAACAACCACAAACGACCCTCCAATTACTACTTCATAGATGGACAACTTATTAAAATTATTTCACAATGGCTTGTTCCAGACAGATCCAACTCGGCTTGGGCCACTGAGGCTGCGGTATTGGGATCAGCAGAGGCGTTGTCAAATATCCTTTTACGGGGCCCCAAAGCCCCATACGACCTAACCCCTTCCATGCGTACTACCCTTAGGGCCTGGAGGGAAGGTCTGATCTGTGAAAAATATCCTCTGACCGGTGTATCACCTGAATGCTCCGCTCTGGAACAACCCCAACCTGCAGCATTTTCTTGAGTTCCCTGACCCTGTGATATGGACCAGGTATCACATCAAGGTTCTCTCAGACATCACATCAGACCTAACATTATTCTCCTTTGATCACTTAATGTCTCATCACAACGCCCCACTCTAGCACAAATTCAGATACCTACAGTTGTTCCATGCTTTTAGGGCTCAGTTCCCGCCAGGTGAAAGGCAGATGGTGCAATCTGACCTGGAGCAGATTTTGCTTGTACTGAAAAACCCACCTCAGTGCTATATGCTCACCTCCTTCTGGTCTCTTCTCCTGAGCTATCCAGACTCCGTCAGCAATGGGGCCTGGATGTTCCGGAGTTGGACTCTGAGGACTGGGAGGATGTGTGGGACTTCCCATTTAAAATACTGGTTTCCTTGAGAGATCGTCTTGTTCAATACAAGATTGTCCATAGGGCATATCTTACTCCCGCTCGGGTGCACAAGATGAGGTCTTCTCTCTCACCGGAGTGTTGGCGGTGTGATCATGCCCCTGCGGACTATATCCACATTTTCTGGTCCTGCCCGGTAATTACAGGTTTCTGGTCACAAATTCTTTCAGAGGTGAACGAGCTGCTAGGTATCACTATTGATCCCTCTCCAAAAATATGTCTGCTGGGGCTGGTGGAGGACTTGGTGCCAAGAGTGGCAGAGAGAACCCTGTTGGGTCTCCTGCTGTTCTATGCTAGGAAGTCCATTGTCCTAGACTGGAAGCGAAAGACTCCTCCCTCTATAGGATCATGGAAATCACTTGTTAACATGGTGATAGCCCTTTACAGGGACACTTATACACACAGAGGGTGTCCGAAAAGCATGACAGAGTCTGGAGTAAGTGGTTAGCGGAGCCCTCCACTGCTGTAACAAACTAAGGGGCCTCACTGTTATATAACAGCTTTTCCTAATGTCCTAATAGACTAATCAGAGTTGTGAGAGCTATTCTGGGTGTGCCAGCTATATGTTAGCCCTCCCTTGGAGCAGGAGCCATGACAACTTGTTGCTGTTGGACAGAGCTTTGAACGAGAGAATCTGGATGCCGCACACCGGATAAAGTTGAAAAAATGCCTTTATCATAAAAACTGGATCACCAAAAATACAGGACAATCTGGCAGGATATACATGCTCAGCTGACGCGTTTCGCACTCATGATGAGCGCTTACTCATAGCTACATTAAAACTTGTTGCTGTTGTTACGTCTATGGTAGTCATAGATGACTTGATCTTCCTGGATAATGTATACAACACTTTATGACCCCTGCATGGGTCTATTCCATTCTGAAGGCCTGGTGTGGGCTAAGCTGCTGTACGTATGTATTGTTTTGTGTTTGTCAAGAACATAAAAAAGTTTAAAAAAAAAAAACATTATTTCACAACAAATAGGCTTTTTTTGTGGGCAGCAGAAGGTATGAACGGCCTTCACCCAGCTTTATCCATTATATTTTTATTTTATACCTTGGAAAATTATTATTTCATTGCATATACTTTTCATCATACTCATAATAATAAAGTAGCATGTGTTTCTTTTTTTACAATTTATATAATCAAAGTTGGATGTTACAGAGAAACAACCACATCAATAACTGTCCCAGCAATGCTTACAGTCTAATATCTCCATAATCATACAGACTCGTATATACCCTCTAGGGATAATTTGGGTGGAAGCTGATTAACTTGCTGGTATATTTTTGGATTTTTCCCAGAGGAAACCCACACAAACACAAGAACAGATGGTGGTCGATCATGCTGTAAAAAGAATTGGTAATGTGAAAATTTGGGGGGCAAAAGAAATGTCCTGATGCTTTATCTATTCCTAGAAAGAACAAAAGTATCTCTTGTAGCAAACTTTTTTTTTTATGACAACACCAACTATCACCAACAGGTGGCACTGCAGGGCTTAATCCACTTTGCCTCTCACACCTCTTCACCCTCTATGGACCAGAGCAATTTTTACATTTCTGCTATGGACCTGTTTATTTGCCAAAACCTTTGTCATTACTAAAGATAACAAGGTAACACATATATTGTAGGACAAACAAGGCTTTCTTTTCATGATATTGTCTTGCAAGAAGGATTTTTGTAATCCTTAGACAATACAACACAACAAAACTAAACAAAATGCACTTTTTTGAGTAGTGTTAGTTTAAAAATAAATAGTTACTGCATATAAAATGTGTGCATTTTATTCTGTAAGTTGTCCTGTTTAACCTCCTCCCGCCCGCCCTATAGCCGAACGACAGCTAAAGCAGGGGCCTTAATTGCCGGGAGGCTGTCACATGACGTCCTCCTGTGCATGAGCTGCCTGCGCGCCCCCTGTGATCACCAAGTCTATGAGATCCCGGCTCCTTACCACGTGATTAGCTGTCAGCTAATGACAGCTGATCACGTGATGTAAACAGAAGATCGGTAATCGCAGAAGCCGATCACCGGCTTCTGTCAGAGGGACATCGGTTCCTCACACAGAAAGCCGTGGCTGCCTCATCTGTGCCCAGCAGGGCCACCTGCCTGTGCCACCTATCAGTACCCACCAGTGCCACTTACCAGTGCACACAGTGCCACCTACCTTTGCCCAACAGTGCCACCTATCAATGCCCACCAGTGCTGCCCATCAGTGCCTCATCATCAGTGCCACCAACCAGTGCTGTCTATCAGTGTCACCTTCAAGTGCCTACCAGTGCCCATCAGTGCCACCCATCGGCGATCATCAGTGCCCATACGTGCCACCTATCAGTGCCACCCATAAGTGCCCTTCAGTACCACCCATTCGTACCAACCATCAGTGCCACTCATCAGTGCCACCTATCAGTGCCCATCAGTGCTGCCTCATCAGTGCCCATCAGTGCTGCCTATCAGTTCAGCCTATCAGTGCCCATCAGTGCAGCCTCATCAGCACACATCAATGAAGAAGAAAAATTACCTGTTTTCAAAATTTTATAACAAACTATGTTTTTTTTTCAGATTTTTCAGTCTTTTTTTTTTTTTGCAAAAAAATAAGAAACCAAACAGTGATTAAATACCACCAAAAGAAAGCTCTATTTGTGTGAAAAAAATGATAAAAATATAATTTGGGTTACAGCGTTACATGACTGCACAATTATCATTCAAAGTGTGACAGCGCTGAAATCTGAAAATTGGTCTGGGCAGGAAGGGGGTTTAAGTGCCCGGTAAGCAAGTGGTTAAAATTACACAAAAAATATAATCCTGATGCAAAGCATTTCAAAGTTATTTACAAATGGAATAAAGTGTTTTTTTTTTTTTTTACATTTACACTTTTTAAAATGCGATGCATACTAGCACATTATGCCTTTACATTGCAGGTCAGCAAAAGGGGGGGGGGGGAGGAGAGTTTCCTTCCTCCTTAACAGACAAAAACAAAAAAAGGTTTAAATATTAATAGTCAATAAAACAGAAACAAACAAAAGGCAGGAAAATAATAGTTGAAGAGAAAAGGAGACTAAGGAGTTAATTAGGACAGATTAAACATTTTATTAACATTAAAAATAAATAATTAAAAATGTTTTCTTTTTTTTTTTTTACTTGTCAGGTTGCTTTAACTGATAACATCTACAGTACTAAGTTCATCCCTTAGATCTGCAGGTGAATGAACAGAAAGATACAAAACTAACAATTTGTAACATTGTATCTTTGTATATTTGTAGTCTGGAGCTGTGTTGTTTACAAACACAGTCAGACCACTTTTTTTGAAAGCTACAACTGCCAACTTCTTCTCTGAGTATATTGTAATGCTGGCTTTGATTACTCACAGCCGGCAATCACTGCATACTGGGGGGGGGGGGCAGAGAGGTTAGACATGCTACACACATCCTGTGTACAATGTTGACTTTTTTTGGGGTGTGTGTAGCACCCAAAGTCTGAAACTGGTTTAAAAGGACTGTCAAAATATGATCAGGCCATTGTAAACATTGCTCTGTGTACAATCAGTCTGTTTCTGCACGATAACTGCAGACCAAGACTGAGAACAAGAAAACATTTGTTTCATAAGGCCATTTGTTTCAATATGATTTAATATTTTCAGGGCCTGTTTTAAAAAAAATATAATTTAGTTTTTTTGCAATGGTACATCTTTCCCTAGCTCTCTATGCTCTTTTTTTAACAATAGCTTGCCTATTAGTAGTGAAAATGGGCAGAAAAAATAAGATTTGCCTCATATAGACTTCAGTGGGGTTCGGTGCTAAGTTTGGGATTTGTGGAATTTACACTGACTTCGCCAAGCCTCCTGTCTGTGAACAAAACCCAGCCAGGTTTGCCCATCTCTAAAAAAAAAAAAAAAAAAAAGAAGATACAGTATCTGGGATTCTTCTAGGCTTGATGGATTAGGTAGAGATGTTCCACAAACGTTGTCCAGCAGCTACAGCTGTCGAAGTGGTCTGTAGGGTGACCTCAAAACTTTCTTCATGGGATAAATATGTATGGCACACAAAAAAGGCACAATGCAAATAATCATGTTTAGCGATCTGGTGGTGGGCATAAATCAGCCTTTCTCAACCTTTTTTTTACCCCAGAGGGAACCTTAAAATAATTCTCTGGTCTCAGGGGGACCCCTACTAAAACCAATTCATTAGGGGTCAATTGGAGAAATTCCCACCACACTCTCCACCCTTAAATTGGTGGCCAGTGGGAAATATTCCCCCGTTACAGTTGTGGTCAGAATTCCACCCTTAGAGAAAGCTATATGGATCATTGGTGTCATGCTGCCTGCTCTGCCAAGTGGCATTGCCCCCAGAACTATGCAGGCACCATCAGACGGGAGGTCAATCATCTATAGTTCAAGGAACCCTTAGCAACCTCTGGAGGAGCCCTAAGGTTCCACAGAACCCTGGTTGAGAATGGCTTGTGTAGATGCCTGAAGACAGCCCAATAATTCTTGTATATTTGGCCACCCTCTATTGCAGGTGGCAGTCTTTAATTACTCTTCTGGCTCCAACATTTGTCATTATTGTGGGAAATAAGTCAATTGTAAGAAAGCAGGATAATTATCTCTCAAGGGGAGAATGACAAAAGAAAGCTTCCTTAGCCATCAATAAAATGTAAAGAATTTTAAACAGTTCCTTTCTCTTTCTCTTGCATACATGAAGGATGTATTGGATCTGCGTTATACAACAACACAACATCTGAGCACCCCTCTACTTCCTCGATAGGTACCCCCACCTTGGATAAGCCACAGCAGGTCCACACGCACATAAAAAGAAATGGAGTTTAGCGAAGGAACTTAGATCTGACACATATATATTTTTTTAAATATCTGTTACTAGAGACAGATGTGTCTTCAAAGGGTTCACCTAACACCGCTTTGGCATCGGTACAACCTTGGAGTCGGGGGCCTCTGTGGGTGTGTCTGGATACATGTATTGGGTGATAACGTGTTATTGGCTCAGCTGAAAAGAGATTGAATATTAATGTAACAGTACACACTTGTTTAGTGCCTGTGACTTTAAGGGCTTGGAGATTTGTCTATGGAACTTTATTCGGCTAAGACCTAGTATATCAACTCACATCTAACACAACTGTAATGTTATCTAAAAAAAACAATATATGTAAGTGTAGTGCTACAATAAATGCACCTTCCTCCTTCCTCACACATTACTATTTGTGCAAAATATTTAAAACCATGTGGGTAAATCAATCCATAAAACTAAAATCGAAATTTATCCATTCCATCTTTCCAATATCTTAAAGGGCCATAGAATGGATTAAGGTGAAAAACCTCCTGTCATGCAGCAGCCCCCCCGAGCCCCCCTTTTACTTAGCTGAGCCCCGTAATTCCCGCAACGGGATTGAGCACACCAGCTCCGGCCAGTGTCTCGTGTCCTGATTGGATAGATTGATAGCAGCACAGCCATTGGCTCCTGCTGCTGTCAATCAAATCCAATGATGGGGGCGCCGCGTGGCGGAGCTGAGCCCTGCTGCCTGTGTCAATAGACACAGCAGTAGGACTCGGGAGTGCGCCCGCATGGGTGACCCGAATATAATAAGGCTTACCTATAGACAGGGCTGGTGCTACCACTAGGCAAACTAGGCAGCCGCCCAGGGCGCACTGCTGCCTAGGGTGCCCGGCTACTGGTGTTCCTACTCTCTTCTCTGTGCAGCAAGCAACTAAGTCTCAGCATCAGCAGGTAGCTGCCGCTCCATTTACACATAGGGGTTGATTTACTAAAGGCAAAAAGACTGTACACTTTGGAAAGTGCAGTTGCACACGGCAAGAGCAGTTGCTCCAGAGTTTAGTAAATGAGCAGAAGCTCTGCTGACTTTCATCAACCAATCATGTGCAAGCAAAAAGGCTGTTTTTTTTTTATTTTCCTTGCATGTGATTGGGTATTCTTTGCAAAGAGAAGCTTTACCTCATTTACTAAGCTCTGGAGCAACTGCACTTGCAGAGTGCAATTGAACTTTCCAAGGTGCACAGTCTTTTAGCCTTTGGTAAATCAACCCCATAGTGTCAGAGGCACAGCGGCGATGGAGGACTGTGTCTGTGTCCCGACTCCCGAATGAATGGAAGCAAGCAAACATTCATTGATGGGCATTGGTAGGCAGCATTGATGGGCGCTGGTAGGCTGCATTGATGCGCGCTGGTGAGGCTGTATTTTATGGGCACTGGTAGGCTCCATTGATGGGCACTGGTAGGCTGCATTGATGGGCGCTGGTGAGGCTGTATTTGATGGGCGCTGGTGAGGCTGCATTGATGGGCGCTGGTGAGGCTGCATTGATGGGCACTGGTAGGCAGCATTGATGGGCACTGGTGAGGCTGCATTGATGGGCATTGGTAGGCTGCATTGATGGGCACTGGTGAGGCTGTATTTGATGGGCGCTGGTAAGGCTGCATTGATGGGCGCTGGTGAGGCTGCATTGATGGGCACTGGTAGGCAGCATTGATGGGCACTGGTGAGGCTGCATTGATGGGCATTGGTAGGCTGCATTGATGGGCACTGGTGAGGCTGTATTTGTTGGGCGCTGGTGAGGCTGCACTGATGGGCGCTGGTAGGCTGCATTGATGGGCACTGGTGAGGCTGCATTTGATGGGTGCTGGTGAGGCTGTATTTAAAGGGGTGCTGGTGAGGCTGCATTTGATGGGCGCTTCATTAAGTGGAGTATACATGGGCAGGGCAAAGGGGGTAGAGTCCGGGGTGGAGCCAAGGGGGAGGGGTGACAAAATGAGGTTTCGCCTAGGTTGTCAAAAATCCTTGCGCCAGCCCTGCCTATAGGTACTGTAAATATGTTCTAAATGTGCACTGTTGAGGATATATTTACTGTAGATGCAGCCGGTGATGTCACCGGAGCTTGCTCTCTGAAGGAAAGGTCACCCCTTTCCAGCCAGAGTCATTAGTACAGTGACAGTGAATATTTTTAGCACTGATCACTGTATTAGTGTCACTGGTCCCCAAAAAGTGTCAAAAGTGTCAGTTAGCGTCCGCCGCAATATTGCAGTCCCGCTATAAGTTGCTGATCGCCGCCATTACTCGTAAAAAATAAATAAATAAAAGTATCCCATAGTTTGTAGACACGATAACTTTTGTGCAAACCAATCAATATACGCTTATTGGGAATTCTTTTACCAAAAATATGTAGCAGAATACATGTTGGCCCGAATTAATGATGAAATTTGATTTATTTTCAAATTTTTTATTGGATATGTTTTATAGCAGAAAGTAAAAAATATATATTTTTTCAAAATTTACAATATTTTTTTTTTTTGTTGTTTATAGTGCAAAAAATAAACACAGGTGATCAAATACCACCAAAAGAAAGCTCTACAGTATTTTTTTTTTGGGTACAGCGTCGCACGACCGCGCAATTGTCAGTTAAAGTAATGCAGTGCCGTATCGCAAAAAATGGCCTGGTCATGAAGGGGGCAAATCTTCCGGAGGTCAAGTGGTCAAGGGGGCATGGCAGGTGGGTGTGTCCTATTCTTTCATACTTTTGCTACTAGGTGTCCCTCGTTCCCATCTCAAAAAGTTGGATGGCATGTACGTTAATGTGCGTTGACTTAAGGCAGTCCATTAAAGAATGGAATGACAATGCACAAAAAATGGTGCAAATACCATTTCTGGCAGCACACCACACCCCACTGCACTGCAATAGTGCGTTGCTGTGCTTAATGCTGCAAGGCATGTCCATTGGCAAGGTGTATTGGGGTGCCATTCAGAAGGAATGGCATGGCATTGCACCAATGCATGTAACGTGCTTTGCTGTGAGTTGTGGTAACATGCAGATTACTGCAATGCAGTAAGAGTGTCCTCACACCTGTATTGCAGAGATGGGAGGAGGGAGGAGGACTTTGCATGCACCGAATCCCTTTGCAAACCCAGATATTACCTTGTGAAGTAGCTGTGACATCATCACTGTGCTGTACATGTGCAGAGATCAGACCTGCGGGAGGGGCCCAGCAGCTCCACTCACTACAGGTTGCCTGCAGAAAACTATAGGAAGGGGCGTAGACAAGGCCAGCCACCCTGCACAAGTAGAGAGAGCAGCAGTGACAGGTGGGAGGGTCCCAGCAGCTCCACCCACTACAGGTTGCCTGCAGAAAACTACAGGAGGGGGCGGAGACAAGGCCAGCCACTCTGCACAAGGAGAGAGAGCAGCAGTGACAGGTGGGAGGGGCCCAGCAGCTCCACCCACTACAGGTTGCCTGCAGAAAACTACAGGAGGGGGTGAAGACAAGACCAGTCACCCTGCACAAGGAGAGAGAGGAGCAGTGATTGGTCTTTATTACAGGAAGCTCCTACACAGAGGGAAAGTCTCACACTGGATTACTACACAGATCTGGAAGAAATACACAAAACGCACCGAGATTCAAGAAAGAATACACATGATGAATGGATTTAGGTCTGGTTCTCACCATAGAAATGCAGTCTGGGTTTCTGCATGCACGTTTCTAATGTGTTTTGCTGTGTTCCGGAGCGTTTTTGATGCGTTTTCAATGTGTTTTCCCCCTCTTTTTCTTTACCAAGTTTCCTGTTTTTTTTTTTTCTGTAATGCATTTTAAATGTATTTATATACCTTCTGGTGCATTTCCTGATGCACTTTCAATGTTTTCCTGGGCTTTTTTTTTTCTTTGTGCTGTCATGCGTTTTTTTTCCATTAAAATGCGTTCCAGTACATTTTTGATGCATTTTGCCTCATTCCAGTACAGGTCTGTGCAGAAAAAAAATGCAGCATGTTCTATTTTTTTTTTTTTTGTCTACACTGGAACGCACTGCAACTGAACACACTGGTGTAAACTAGGCCATTGGAACCCATATAATCTACTGTCCATGCGTTTTTGACGCAGAAAAAACAGCACTGGACTGCATCTGGAGTGAATCAGCCCCCTAGGCTCTTTTCACCCTTCTGTGACTTCTGATCCGACTTGTGAGACCCCCCAAGTCACAGGCAGGATTGCCTACCTCCCGCTGCATTTTTTTACTGACAAAACATGGAAGATTTACTGACAATGCACTTTTTTTTTTTTTTACTGACAACCTTAAAAAAATGACAGAACCCAGAAAAGGTTCCTGCACTACTTTGGTCCGACTTTTGATGAAACTTTAGTCCAGAGAATGTAAAGTCAGATCAAAGTTGCACCAAAAGTTGCATCAACGTTGCTCTCCAAAGTTGCAGTGGGAATTGCGTGACTTTGGAGACACAGTAATGTGAAAGGAGCTCAAAGTCGCGTACAGACGATCGAATTTTCCAACGGGAAATGTTGTTGGATTTTCCGCAAGACAAATGTTGGATGGCAGGTTTTAAAATTTTCCGCGGACAAATGTCTGTTGTTGGATTTTCCGAGCGTGTGTACACAAGTCCGTCGGACAAAAGTCCAAAGTACAAACACGCAGGCTCGGAAGCAAGGATGACCCGGAAGCGGTTGGTCTTGTAAACTAGCGTTCGTAATGGAGATATAACATTCGTGACGCGGCAAATTAGGAAATCTCCAAATGCAGCGCACAATTCTCTTCTTCTTTAATGGGATAATAATGAAGCTGCTTTGCTGGTGATACTGATGGAGTTATTGCAAACAAATTTTTAAAGGCTTTTTTTTTTCTAGTGATATCAAGAATAATATTATTATGTTTTTTGTTTTTTTAATTTTGGGCAAGTTACCACAACACCATTATCTCGTAGTTTTTGAAGATCAAAGATACAACTATGTTGGTGTCCCTTGTCAATTTTACATTGTATTTTTTAAAATGTAACTGCCGACTCCCAAACTGTCATTTGAAGTAAAACACATAGCCAAGTATTATTCTACACAATTTTTTTATTGTGCATTAAAAAAGAAAACAAATAAAATTAGACATGTTATCTGCCAATAGAACTTAACCAAAAAGTGCATTCTATGCATCCAAAAATATAGAAAATATACCAAATCAAATCATTATTATTCAACCAAAAAAATAATGTCAAAGCGATAACTCCAAGGCCAATAATAAATAACACGTTATCTCCTCCGATTCCGCAACATGTCTGGTTGACGAACGGCCGTTCAGAAATGAACTGAAAAGCACGTAATGAAAACCGCAAAATGAAAAGAGCGAATCAACATTTACCAAACTTCTACTAACACGAAATTAGCAGAAGGAGCCCAAAGGGTGGCGCTAAAGAGCTGAAAAAACACGTAGTACGTCACTTCGTTCGTGATTGTTGGCCAACAATCGTGTGCTGTGTGTATGCAAGACAAGTTTGGGCCAACAACCTTCAGACAAAAGTCCACGGTTTTGTTGGCCAACAATCCGATTGTGTGTACGAGGCTTTAGACCACATTTGCTAATCCCAGAGTTCATTGTTTAAATTGCTTTAGTCGAATTGTACATTACCATTTCATTGTTGGCATTAGTCTGCCATCTGGTGGCCATTTCCAGCAATCACAGGCGTAATTCCTGCAACTGCTCAGCACTGACAGTAATCCTCCTATGGAGAGCTGAGCGTTTCCAGACACACATTGTAAACATTAGATACATTGAGAAATATATTAAAGGGTTGTTTGTTGGGTGGGGGGGGCTGGTCCTGATCGATGGACAGCGGGTCGCTCTGATTACAAACATGGCCGGAAAGCCAATGAAAGGCTTTTCTGCTATTTTATCCATTGACCCGCCATGGGTTAGACACGCGTTTCACAATCCTGGGGAAGATTACAGACATCAGTTCATAGACCATTCTCTTTGCAGATGGTGCATAGAGCTGGGGGTGCAGCTGGGAGCATGCTGCAAGTGTTTATACAACCTTCCCCATATGGTGCTGTCATATATACAGAGTTCACAGGACACACAACATACGTCTTCTATACCGAACTATCCCAACACAGATTTATTGAACACGAAGCGGAACTACAGCAGGGCTGAAAAATTAAAGCGGATGTAAAGCTCAGACATGAAATATGAACAAAGCATATCCCACTATAGTGTGTACTTCTCTCAGTCCAGAGAACTAAGTGTAATTTCTATCTGCTGCTTAATTGTTTTGCTATCAGCGTGAGTCGTGTTTCACATGTTTTCCTGACACCAAGAGAAAAATGGTGACAGGGAGGGATCTCCAGCATACAGCCTGTGATTGACAGCCTCAGTTCTGTTCCTGTGTGGAGGATGGTGTGTCCTTTCCCTCCAATCAGCTCTCAGAGCTCTCCTCACTGAGCTCTGCAGAGTGTAACTTCTGATCTCCGCCCCCTTTTTTCTGAATGCTTAGACAAGCCTATAAATTCAGCACTTTGAACAGATGTTTAGAAGACTGCAGATAAACAGGTACAACTTATGTAGGAGGAGTTGTGTATCACCTGAGGATGGTCCCTTCACTGGCTATTTTTAAAGTGTTACTAAATTCAGGAGCCTGAATTCACTATATCTGATCTTCCACGGTACATAGAAATGTAATTATTTTAGAAAATATAAACTGCTAAATACCTTTTCTCATCAGCGGTATATAGCAGTCTTGTGACTTCTATCAGTGTCTGGCTAGAGCTTGTAGAAGGAGTTTTCATTCTCCTCTGCCTGTCCTATGATGCCGCATGACCCCTGGCCCCAGTGGCGACCCGTTCATTAGAGGCTCACGGGCGCTGCCCCCCTATCCACGTGACGCCACCCCTTATATGTATAATGGATAGATTCATGCATAGCATGAATCTATCCAAGGCCGCCTTTCAAATACCTTTCCAAACCCAGATATTACCTTGTGAAAGAGCCGTGACATAATCACTATGCTGTGCATGTGCATATGCAGAGAGCAGAGATGTTGGAGGAGCCCAGAAGGCTTCCCCCCCCACTACAGGCTGCCTGCAGAAAATGACAGGAGGGGACGGAGACAAGACCAGTCCCCCTGCACAAGGAGAGAGAGCAGCAGTGATTGGTCTTTATTACTGGAAGCTCCTGCACAGAGGGAAAGTCTCACACTGGATTACAGATCTGGAAGAAATACACAAAGCACACTGAGATTCAAGAAAAATACACAGAAAAAATAAATTAATTTAGACAATGTTTACTTATCCTGGCGTACAGTTTTAACTGCTCCCTGAACCCCCCCCCGGAGGCACGCAGTGTTCAGTGGTGCTTTGTGTCCCTTGGACATAGCGCATCACGGATCACGGTAAAGGCCAGTGATGGTGAACCTTGGCACCCCAGTTGTTTCCGAACTACATTTCCCATGATGCTCATGCACTCTGCAGTGTAGTTGAGCAGCATGGGAAATGTAGTTCCAAAACATCTGGGGTGCCAAGGTTCACCATCGCTGGCCTATGACATAGGCTCTTTACCATGTAATAAGCTGTGGCCAATCACAGCTGATCACAGAGTATACAGGAAATGTCTGGTTATTGGCATTCCTCTCCGCACACTGGCAGCGATGATGATCAGTGCAGCCCCTTCGCAGGGCTGGTGCAAGGAGTTTTGACACCCTAGGCGAAACCTCATTTTGGCACCTCCCCCTTGGCTCCACCCCTGACTCCACCCCCTTTGCCCTGCCCATGTATACCCCAGCTTTTTAATGAAGTGCCCATCAAATGCAACCTCACCAGCGCCCATCAAATGCAGCCTCACCAGCGCCTATCAAATGCAGCCTCACCAGCACCCATCAATGCAGCCTACCAGTGACCATCAAATGCAGCCTCACCAGTGACCATCAAATGCAGCCTCACCAGTGACCATCAAATGCAGCCTCACCAGTGACCATCAAATGCAGCCTCACCAGCGCCGATCAATGCAGCTTACCAGTGCCCATCAAATGCAGCCTCACCAGCGCCCATCAAATGCAACCTCACCAGCACTGATCAATGCAGCCTCACCAGTGCCCATCAATGAATGTTTGCTTGCTTCCATTCATTGGGGAGTCGGGACACAGACACTGTCTTCTGCTGCCGCTGTGCTTCTGACACTATGTGTGGCTGCCCGCTGATGCTGAGACTTAGTTGCTTGCTGCAGAGAGAAGAGAGCAGGAACACCAGTTCCGGGGCGCCCTAGGCAGCAGTGCGCCCTAGGCGGCTGCCTAGTTTGCCTAGTGGTAGCACCGGCCCTGCCCTTCAGTTCCCACCAGTGCTGCCAATTGGTGCCCATCAGTGCTGTCTATCCATGCCGTCTATCAGTGCCCATAGATGCTGCCTATTAGTGTCCATCAGTGCTGCATATTAGTGCCTCCTCATCAGTGCCCATCAGTGTCGCCTCATCAGGGTCGGAGGTTCACCTTCCAGCGGGACAACGACCCTAAACATACAGCCAGAGCTACAATGGAATGGTTTAGATCAAAGCATATTCATGTGTTAGAATGGTCCAGTCAAAGTCCAGACCTAAATCCAATTGAGAATCTGTGGCAAGACTTGAAAATTGCTGTTCACAGACGTTCTCCATCCAATCTGACAGAGCTTGAGATATTTTGCAAAGAAGAATGGGCAAAAATGTCCCTCTCTAGATGTGCAAAGCTGGTAGAGACATCCATAGCTCCCAACTGTCCCTGATTTTTGAGCAATGTCCCTCTGTCCCTCATTCCTCCTCATTTGTCCCTCATTTTGGCCTGATCTATATAGATGTATATAAAATGCACTTATTATCTTTCAAAAAAGTGTTTCCCAGTTCTGAATCTTTCATCTGATTTCTAAATTGCTGCATTTGTAAATGGCAAAAGCCAATATAAAGGAATAGTAGTAGTAAAAATAGCACCCGCGAGTTTAACTTATTTTGTATATTTCTCCTTTAAGGGGGCGTGGCAGGGGGTGTGTCCTATGCCTACATACTTTTGCTAATTCCCATCTCAAAATTTGGGAGATAGAGACATCCCCAAAAGACTTGCAGCTGTAATTGCAGTGAAAGGGGTTCTACAAAGTATTGACTCAGGGGGGCTGAATACAAATGTACCCCCCACACTTTTCACATATTTATTTGTAAAAAATTCTGAAAACCATTTATCATTTTCCTTCCACTTCACAATTATGTGCCACTTTGTGTTGGTCTATCACATAAAATCCGAATAAAATACATTTACGTTTTTGGTTGTAACATGACAAAATGTGGAAAATTTCAAGGGGTATGAATACTTTTTCAAGGCGCTGTATATCTTTACATCCTGCAGCCATTTTCCAGCAGCTTTGCCTTCTGTACATAGAGGTGGCCTTTTATGGTAGATTATATAGAAGGTTCCTCCAGTCCTGTCCGGACATGCTGATCCTGATCAGGCACTTCACATTCTATCTAGAACAATAGTAGTTACATAGTTGCTAAGTGCCGGTCAATGCTCTTTTCACAAGTCACCCAGCAATGGCTCTTCCAGTTTTTTGTCAATGAAGGAAGGGAGAAGTTCTTATTATTCCGTCTCCTGGTAACTCAAGTTTGGTGCAGAGCTCCGGTGGTGTCTCCGGGGCGGCTGACAGCAGATCAGAATTCTATGTGTACCTGACTGCAGCTGCTCTGGAGCCTAAATGAAGCCCAGATACCGATAAATAATTCATTTACCCCGGGAGGTAAGAGATTTCTCCACTTATTTACTATGATGTGAATAGCAAACGGGTTGAACTCAATACATTTCACACTAAGACTGTAACAGAATTCAGTAATGAAATGAACAATCCTAAAATATAATACATTTAATTTTCATGAGATGAACTGAATTGATCAAACATTTGAAGGATTATTTAAGCGTTATTAAACCCAAAAGCGAACCAATTCCTAGATGTGATGTCTGCTTTAGTTTTCTTTATTTAGCTCTCAGTCACATTAGAACGATTTTACAGGTCAAATCGCATGACAAGTTGCACCCTTTTGCCGGCAATCGGTGTGACGCCAACTTTGCGGCGTCGCACCGATTTGAAAAAGTAGTTCCTGCATTACTTTTTGCCGATTTCAGGTGCGACTTGCATAGACATTTGTGCATGAAGCTGCACGGATATACGGCTTTGAAATGGTGCAATTTCAGATGAAGTCGCTCGACTCCAAAGCCGCATTCAATGTAAACGACGAGTTAGTCTGTCTTTCCCTTTTTTTTCAACCTGGTGATCCAGCCAATAGGGTCTGTTTTTTTTTTTTTAAACAGAATAAGCTCTCTTGCAGATGTAGCAGTTAAAGGGATGAGACAAACCATTTACCACTGACAGGGGTGCTTACAATGATCGGTATTTATTTATTTATATCTGTCTGTTGTTTTTCAAAAGCACACGCTCTCCAGCAGAATGTATCAGTTTTCATGGATGAGACAAACCATTCAACCAGGGGCGTAACTACCACCATAGCGACCCATGCGGGCGCTATGGGGCCCGCAGCTGAGTGGGGCCCAGTGAGGATAAGACTACCGCCGGCACAGTCTCCCAGCCAGGGGAAGAGAGAGGAAAGGAAGAGGCGAGCTGTCCGTATCAGCAGAGAGCTGAATTGCCCGATGTAATAGCTTTCATTAGAACTTCCAGTGTTCCCGGGGCTCACGTCACATAGCTCCACCTGTTGGCTTGGTGCCTTTGATAGACAGAACGCCAAACCAATGCGGGACATGTGACATCATCAAAGGCGTCGGGCCAAGAGGTGGGGCTATGTGACGATGAGCCCCGGGAAGACAGGAAATTCAAATGAAAGCTATTACAGCGGGCAATCCCGCTCTCTGCTGATCCGGGTGGCTTGCCTCTTCCTCTGCATAGGTGGGGCTGTATGGGGCACAGGCAGACTAGGCTGTATTGGGCACAGGCCACGCTGTATTGGGCACAGGTCACGCTGTATGTGGCACAAGTCACACTGCATTGACACTAGGGCAGCTGTGGGGGGGGCTGTTTGCAGGGGGGCCCCATACAACATTTTGCTATGGGGCCCTGCTATTTCTAGTTACGCCCCTGCATTCAATGCTGACAGGGGTGCTTACAATGATCATCTTTTATTTAAACATGTATAAAACTGCTGCAACTCCCTCTAAAGTGTGAGCTAGTTTGGCTACAACCTGTTAGTGTATCTAAATTTGCTAGTCCATCTAACACCCCCCCATCATTACTGCCCATTAATGCCCATCAATGACCCCGCCCCCCTCTGACGCACGGGGACTTCCCAATGGCTTCCCCGTGGCATCAGAGGGGGGCGGGGCCACCTGTTTACGATGTAAACGGGTGGTCCCGCCCCCCTCTGACGCCGCAGAGAAGCCATTGGGAAGTCCCCGTGCATCAGAGGGGGCGGGGTCACCCGGGTACGTCACCATGTGGCCCAGCCCTCAGTTATAAAAGAACTGTCACCTGAGAGGACGGTCATTACGGCGGCTACCTCCCATGGAGGCGGATCGGTGGCGGCGCACGGGGGGTTTTTTTCGGTCCGGCGGAGCGAGAGAAGATGAATGGACTTCGTGGGACATTTTTATTTTTTTATTTTTTAATAAAGGACTTGTCCCAAGATGTGTCTTGTGGTTTTTTAACATTCTGACACTTTTTTTGTGAAATGGTAGGGGTACAATGTACTCGTTACCACTTCAAACAGGGGGGGCGGGATCTGGGGTCCCGTTGTTAAAGGGGGCTTCCAGATTCCGATAAGCCCCCCAACCACAGACCCCCACAACCACCGGGCAAGGGTTGTGGGGATGAGGCCCTTGTCTTCATCAACATGGGGACAAGGTGCTTTGGGGGGCTACCCTCCCCAAGTTGAGGGCATGTGGCCTGGTACAGTTCAGGAGGGGGGCGCCCCCCCCCCCCTTTTCCTGCGGCCTTCTAGGTTGCGTGCTCGGATAAGGGTCTGGAATGGATTTTTGGGGGGACCCCCACGCCATTTTTTTTTATTTTGGCGCGGGGTTCCCCTTAAAATCCATACCAGACCTGAAGGGCCTGGTATGGAATTTGGGGGGACCCCATGCAATTTTCTTTTTAATTTTGGGTCGGGGTTCCCCTTAATATTCATACCAGACCCAAAGGGCCTAGTATGGATTTCTGGGGGGACCCCCATGCCGTTTTTTTCAATGACTTTTATCTGTATTGCCAAGAACTGACAATTCATTATAGCCGCAAGTAGTTTTAAATGACTTTTTTCCTTTAGAAATGTCATTTTGTGCAGGGACTGTTCTAAACACGGGAAAAAGGCACCACTTTACAGGCATTCTATAGACACCCCCAGGTACAAAATTTAAAGGAATATTTCACTTTTATTGTTTCACTTTAAGCATGATTAAAATAACTGCTCCCGAAAAAATGGCTGTTTTTAAAACTTTTTTTTGCATTGATACATGTCTCCTGGGGCAGGACCCGGCTCCCCAAACCCTTTTTATGAAAATAACTTGCATATTAACCCTTAAAATGAGCACTTTTGATTTTTGATGTTCATGTCCCATAGACTTTAACGGTGTTCGCGTGTTCAAACAAATTATTTGCCTGTTCGCATGTTCTGCTGCGAACCGAACCGGGGGGTGTTCGGCTCATCCCTACCCCTCATCAGTGCCCATAAGTGCTGCCTCATCAGTGCCCATCAGTGC
This sequence comes from Aquarana catesbeiana, assembly GCF_042186555.1. Lineage (NCBI taxonomy): Eukaryota > Metazoa > Chordata > Amphibia > Anura > Ranidae > Aquarana > Aquarana catesbeiana. The sequence continues at coordinate 25,731,258 of NC_133328.1, read as the reverse complement.
AGCCTATTAGTGTCCATCAGTGCCACCTCATCAGTGTACACCAAAGAAGGAGAAAAATTACTTACCTGTATTTACAAAATTTACTTACAGAAAAACTTTTTTTTTTTTCAACATTTTCGGGCTTTTTTTTTTTTTTGTAAAAAATAAAAAACCCAGCAGTGATTAAATACCACCAAAAGAAATCTCTATTTGTGTGGAGAAAATGATAAAAATTTCACATGGTTACAGTGTAGCATGACCGCGCAATTGTCATTCAAAGTGTGACAGCACTGAAAGCTGAAAATTGGCCTGGGCAGTAGGGATGAGCCGAACACCCCCCGGTTCGGTTCGCACCAGAACCCGCGAACGGACCGAAAGTTTGCACGAACGTTAGAACCCCATTGACGTCTATGGGACTCGAACGTTCGAAATCAAAAGTGCTCATTTTAAAGGCTAATTTGCATGGTATCCTACCCCAGGGGACATGTATCAATGCAAAAAAAACTTTTAAAAACGGCCGTTTTTTCGGGAGCAGTGATTTTAATGATGCTTAAAGTAAAAAAAAAAAAGTGAAATATTCCTTTAAATATCGTACCTGGGGGGTGTCTATAGTATGCCTGTAAAGTGACGCGTGTTTCCCATGTTTAGAACAGTCCCTGCACCAAATGTCATTTTTAAAGGAAAAAATCTCATTTAAAACTGCTTGCGGGTTTAATGTAATGTCAGGTCCTGGCAATATGGATGAAAATCAGTGAGACAAACGGCATGGGTACCCCCCAGTCCATTACCAGGCCCTTTGGGTCTTGTATGGATATTAAGGGGAACCCCGCACCCAAATTAAAATAAGGAAAGGTGTGGGGCCACCAGGCCCTATATACTCTGAACAGCAGTATACAGGCGGTGCAAACAAGACAGGGACTGTAGGTTTGTTGTTAAGTAGAATCTGTTTGTAATTTTGAACATTTTTAACGTGTTTAGCTCCAGCCAAAAAATCTTTTCTAAGCTTTTTGGAAAACATAGGGAAGGGTTATCACCCCTGTGACATTTGTTTTGCTGTCTTTCCTCCTCTTCAGAAGATTTCACCTCACTTTTTTGTCCCAATGAAAAATGTTTTTTGAAAATTTGGGTTTTTTTGTGGAACAAGGTTTGGAAAGCATCAGTGGAAAGGAGAAATTGTTTTCCCATATTAACTCTTACAGGAGAGAATTTCCCTTCCTAGGGGTAAATTTCATCTCACTTCCTGTTGTCTCCTTCCGTTTGCAAATAGGAGTCGTTTGTAAGTTAGATGTTTGAAAGTAGGGTCCTGCCCTATATACTCAGCAGAAATTTGGGCCTTAGGTGTTGCTGTGGCCACAACACTGTAAGCCCTCACAGGGCCCTGCTGTGAAATATTAGATCAAGAATTGTAATTACATGCCCCTGTTGAACAGGAGCTGAAAAATTAGGCCTTAGGCACTGGTGCTGGTGCCACAACACTGCAACCCCTCACAGACACTCTAGTTGGAACGCAGGAACGAGCCCTGCTGCAAATTATTGCTTCAAAAATTGTAATTACACGCCCCTGTTAGACAGGGGCAGAAAAATTGGGCCTTAGGCACTGGTGCTGGTGCCACAACACTGCAACCCCTCACAGACACTCTAGTTGGAACGCAGGAAGGAGCCCTGCTGCAAAGTATTGCATCAAAAATTGTAATTACACGCCCCTGTTAGACAGGGGCAGAAAAATTGGGCCTTAGGCACTGGTGCTGGTGCCACAACACTGCAACCCCTCACAGACACTCCAGTTGGAACGCAGGAACGAGCCCTGCTGCAAAGTATTACATCAAAAATTGTAATTACACGCCCCTGTTAAACAGGGGCTGAAAAATTGTGCCTTAGGCACTGGTGGTGGCGCCCAGAACCAAAAATGTTCTTACAAGCTATCAGCGTGATGATTGAGGAGGAAGAGGATAATTACTCAGGGATAGTCACTCAGCATCAGCATAGGCAGTCTTTGAAGGGATCTGAGATTTCAAAAAAAATTATTCGGTTACATCAGCATCAGGTGCTTGGTAGCTGGTGGTGATCCAAGACTCATTCATTTTTATGAAGGTCAGCCGATCGACCGAGTCGGTGGACAGACGCACCCTGTGATCGGTTACCACGCCTCCAGCAGCACTGAATGTGCGTTCCGAAAGAACGCTGGATGCAGGACAGGCCAGTAGCTCAATTGCATACTGTGCAAGCTCTGGCCAGTGATCCATCCTCAAGACCCAGTAACCCAGAGGATTTTCGGTGGGAAAGGTGTCCAAGTCTGATCTTGCCCCTAGGTATTCCTGCACCATGTAAAACAGACGCTGGCGATGGTTGCTGGAACCGATCATACCTTGGGGCTGCGGACCAAAAAATTGTCTGAACGCATCGGTCAGACGGCCACCTTCTCCACCACTCCTTCTTTGACTGACCGAAGCCTCAGCAACACGTTGTCCAGAAACAGGAGTTTGTAACCTCCCAGTCTCTGGGAACGCGTTGCACAGACCTTTCTGCAAGGCCTCCCGAAGATGTTTCATCCTCTGCTCCCTCTGCGATGGCAAGATAAGGTCCGCAACCTTACCCTTGTAACGTGGATCAAGGAGGGTTGCCAGCCAGTATTGGTCCTTCTCCTTGATACCACGAATACGAGGATCCTTACGCAGGCTTTGCAGGATCAGGGAGGCCATGCAGCGTAGGTTTGCTGAGGCATTCGGTCCGGAGTCCTCTGGGTCACTAAGAACGACATGGTCCGCAGCCACCTCCTCCCAGCCACGTACAAGTCCATGTGTTTCTTGGGACTGATCCCTTAAAGACTGCTGCTGATGCTGAGTGCCAGGCTCCACCTCCATACTGACACAATCTTCCTCCTCCTCCTCTTCCTCCTCGTCCTCTTCCTGTGTGATCGGCGGGCACGCAGGAACACTGTCTGGATAAAGGGGGCCTTGAGAGCTAAGGAAGTCCTCCTCTTCCTGCCTCTGTTCTGCCTCAAGTGCCCTGTCCATTATTCCACGCAGCGTGTGCTCCAACAGGTGGACAAGGGGGACAGTGTCACTGATGCATGCACTGTCACTGCTCACCATCCTCGTGGCCTCCTCGAATGGTGACAGGATAGTGCATGCATCCCTGATCATGGCCCACTGGCGTGGGGAAAAAAACCAAGCTCCCCTGACCCTGTCCTGGTGCCATAGTCGCACAGGTACTCATTGATGGCCCTCTGCTGCGTGTGCAGCCGCTGCAGCATGGCCAACGTTGAGTTCCACCTGGTGGGCATGTCACAGATTAGGCGGTTCTTGGGCAGGTTAAACTCCTTTTGGAGGTCCGTCAGCCGAGCACTGGCATTATATGACCGGCGGAAATGCACACAGACTTTCCTGGCCTGCCTCAGGACATCCTGTAAGCCCAGGTACCTGCCCAAGAACCGCTGCACCACCAAGTTAAGGACGTGAGCCAAACAAGGCACATGGGTCATTTGTCCCTGTCGGAGGGCAGAGAGGAGGTTGGTGCCATTGTCGCAAACCACCATTCCTGCCTTAAGTTGGCGTGGCGTCAACCACCTCTGAACCTGCCCCTGCAGAGCTGACAGAACCTCTGCCCCAGTGTGGCTCCTGTCCCCCAAGCACACCAGCTCAAGCACCGCATGGCATCTTTTGGCCTGCGTACTTGCGTAGCCCCTTGAACGCCTACGGAGCACCGCTGGTTCCGAGGAAGAGGCCATGGAGGAAGAAGAAGAGGAGGGGGTGGAGGAGAGAGGTGTGTCACAATCATTAGCATTTTGGAGGCGTGGTGGCGGAACAACCTCCAACACTACTGCACCTTGTCCTGCATCCTTCCCAGCTGCCAGCAGAGTCACCCAATGCGCCGTGAAACTTAGGTAACGTCCCTGTCCATGCCTGCTGGACCATGAGTCAGCGGTAATATGCACCTTACCGCTGACCGCCCTGTCCAGCGAGGCATGGACATTGCCTTCCACATGCCGGTAGAGAGCCGGAATCGCCTTCCGTGAGAAAAAGTGGCGTTTGGGTACCTGCCACTGAGGAACCGCACATTCCACAAACTCACGGAAGGGGGCAGAGTCTACCAACTGAAAAGGCAGCAGTTGAAGTGCTAGCAATTTTGCCAAGCTAGCATTCAACCGCTGGGCATGTGGATGGCTGGGAGCAAACTTCTTTCGGCGGTGCAGCAGCTGGGGCAGGGAAATTTGCCTGGTACAATCTGACGTCGGTGTACCAAAAGCAGATTGCCCACAAGTACTTGGCTGTGACACACCTAATTCTACACCTTCATTCCTCTCACTGCAGGTCTCAGAGAGGACTGAAGGTCTAGTGGGGTTGGAAATCTCAGCTGATGAGGAACAAGGAGAGATCCTCTTTGTTCTTTGGTGTGGGTCTTTTAGATACGCTTGCCAACGAACTGCATGGCAGGTCAACATATGTCTGGTCAAGCATGTGGTACCCAAGCGGGAGATGTTTTGGCCACGCGAGATACGCTTGAGACATATGTTGCAAATAGCAGCGGTGCGATCTGATGCACTCGTCTCAAAAAAGGCCCACACCAAAGAACTTTTTGAATAACGCGCAGAGACTGCAGCGCCCTGCACATGTGGAGCTTTGGGGTGTGATGCAGTCAATGTGCTGCCCTTAGGCTGGCCCCTGGAGGGCATCCTGCCTCGTTGGTGATGTGCCGCTGCCTCCTCCTCCTCCTCCTCCTCCTCTCTCCTATCAGGCACCCACGTTGAGTCAGTGACCTCATCATCCCCTCCCTCCTCATCACTGGAGCAAACCTGGCAGTATGCTGCAGCAGGGGGAGCATGACTGCCAGATTGCTGTCCTTCTTGGGCACCCCCTCTGTCCATGCTCATGTTACTGCCTTCATCGAGCTCAGTATCGTCATCAGAGCCTTCCAAACGCTGGGCATCCTCCTGGAGCATGTACCCAACACTGTGGTCAAACAGTTCGAGGGAATCCTCATGAGGACATGGTGGAGCTAGGGAAGGAGTCACTGATGACATTGAGCTGAGGGAAGAGGCCGCTGCTTTGCCAGACAAAGCACCCTGGGCATGGGTGAGAGAGGATGAGGAGGATGAGGACGGCTTGGTCATCCACTCGACCAAGTCTTCCGCATGTTGCGGCTCAACACGGCCAGCTGCCGAAAAAAAGGCCAAGCGTGTCCCATGGCCACGTGCTGATGAGGATGCACCGTCTCCACGACCAGCACTAGACACAGAGCCTGCTTGCCCTCTCTTATTGGCTTGTGACTGTCTGCCTCTCCTTCTTGGCCTTCCAGACATACTAATGGCCTGTAGCTGCACTAAGCTGGGATAGAACACCTGTAATTTTCTTCAAGTAGCTTTATATACTGTAACCAGACAAGCCTGCCTGTCAGTAGGAAGATAACAGGAACGGATCTAGCTGAACACTGTGAGCAGGATGCACTGCACTAAATGTAAATAGCAGGAACGGATCTAGCTGAACACTGTGAGCAGGACGCACTGCACTAAATGTAAATAGTCTAGAAGATAACAGGAACGGCTCTAGCTGAACACTGTGAGCAGGACGCACTGCACTAAATGTAAATAGCAGGAACGGCTCTAGCTGAACACTGTGAGCAGGACGCACTGCACTAAATGTAAATAGCAGGAACGGATCTAGCTGAACACTGTGAGCAGGACGCACTGCACTAAATGTAAATAGTCTAGAAGATAACAGGAACGGATCTAGCTGAACACTGTGAGCAGGACGCACTGTACTAAATGTAAATAGCAGGAACGGATCTAGCTGAACACTGTGAGCAGGACGCACTGCACTAAATGTAAATAGCAGGAACGGATCTAGCTGAACACTGTGAGCAGGACGCACTGCACTAAATGTAAATAACAGGAACGGATCTAGCTGAACACTGTGAGCAGGACGCACTGCACTAAATGTAAATAGCAGGAACGGATCTAGCTGAACACTGTGAGCAGGACGCACTGCACTAAATGTAAATTGCAGGAATGGATCTAGCTGAACACTGTGAGCAGGACGCACTGCACTAAATGTAAATAGTCTAGAAGCTAACAGGAACGGATCTAGCTGAACACTGTGAGCAGGACGCACTGCACTAAATGTAAATAGCAGGAACGGATCTAGCTGAACACTGTGAGCAGGACGCACTGCATTAAATGTAAATAGTCTAGATAGAAGATAACAGGAACGGATCTAGCTAAACTGAATACAGTGTATATATATATATATGCAACACCTGGGATGCATATATATACACAATACACTGTAAGTGCAGCTAACTGACTGACTGTTCTGCCTAATCTATCTAACTCAAATCAAATGACACTGTCTGTGTCTCTCTCTCTCTATCTCTCAGCACACCGGAACACACACTACACAGGGCCGCCGTGCAGGCGGCCTTATATAGTGTGGGGTGTGTACTAAATCCCCTGAGCCATAATTGGCCAAAGCCACCCTGGCTTTGGCCAATTACAGCTCTCTCTACTGACGGCGCTGTGATTGGCCAAGCATGCGGGTCATAGTGCATGCTTGGCCAATCATCAGCCAGCAATGCACTGCGATGCCGCAGTGAATTATGGGCCGTGACGCGCCACACGAATTTAGCGCGAACGGCCCATAACGTTCGCAATTCGGCGAACGATCGAACAGCCGATGTTCGACTCGAACACGAAGCTCATCCCTACTGGGCAGGAAGGGGATGAAAGTGCCCTGTAGGCAAGTGGTTAATCCAGAGTGGAGGCATTCTAATACAAGAAGTGTGCTACTGGCCAGATCACCAGGGGGAAAAAGCCTAAAAAAGAAATAAAACAAATGCAGCCATCACATCTAATGACTGGTAAGCTTCAATATATTACATTTTTTAGTTATGGGTTTAATACCGCTTTAAATAATTGGAGCTGATGGCAGGCGTCCACTGGGAATGGTGTGCTGTTCTCTCCACATGGATTTTTATTGCAATAAAAAATATTCCTAATAAAAATTTGTACAGTCATATCCCTGATGTGGATTGGTTTAGGATTGGGTTCATGGCCACCCTGTGGCATCCTTGGCACTGTCGTAAGGCTTTTTGCACTAGGAGCTTTATCATTTCTGATGTACTGGCACAGTGTGCTGTAATGGAAGCCACTCACGCCTTCTACTGATCTTAAGTCCCTGTTCACATTTGGGCAATTAGGAACCATGAGCAGAACCAGTGCGATTCCAAATCGTGGCAATACCTGCATTTTGGCTGCCATTCATCCTAAACGGCACCCCAAACATGGTGCATTTTAGCCACAATTGTGTCTTGGTAAAACGCGTGAGAAATGCAGCACAACGTGCATATAAAAGCGAGTCTGGCTCATGGACAAAATTTGGTCCCTGAACTTCTTTTGGGTGACAAAAGCGCATAGGGCCGCCCATTTAAGTGAATGGGTGGCCCTATGCATGACACATGGAATCGCATGAGAAACTCCCAAACAAAATCATGAGTGGGAACGTGAGTCCCCACTATGCGCAGTGTGAACAGGAGCTTAATCCAGTTGCTCGGTCTTTGTGCTCACAGCACAGACATTGGCTGCCCACTAACACATATATGAGTTGTGTGGGCACTGAAGCCCACCTTTTTGCCACTGCACATACAGTGGGGAAAATAATTATTTGATCCCCTGCAGATTTTGTAAGTTTGCCCACTTACAAAGAAATGAAGGGTCTATCATTTTTATCATCGGTCTATTTTAAATGATAGAGACAGAATATCAACCACAACTACAGAAAAAAACACGATACAAATGTTATAAACTGGTTTGCAGTTCAGTGAGTAAAATAAGTATTTGATCCCCTACCAACCAACAATAATTCTGGCTCCCACAGACTGGCTACAATATGTTCTCATGTGGTACACAGATTAGTCCTGTCAATTTAAGAAGAAGCTCCTAACGACAACTCATTATGTGTATAAAAGACACCTGTCCACAGAATCTCTTTCTTCCATTCAAACCTCACCATCCATGGGCAAAACCAAAGAGCTGTCGAAGGACATCAGGAACAAGACTGTAGACCTGCAGAAGGCTGGAATGAGCTACAAGACCATCAGCAAGAAGCTTGGTGAGAAGGAGACAAATGTTGGAGCGATTATTCGCAAATGGAAAAAATAAAAAATAACCATCAATCGACCTCGGTCTGGAGCTCCATACAACATTTTGCCTCATGGGGTAAGGATGATCATGAGAAAAGTGAGGGATCAGTCCAGAACTACACGGAAGGAGCTTGTGAATGATCTCAAGACAGTTGGGACCACAGTCACCAAACAAACCATTGGTAACAAAATACGCTGCCATTAATTGAAATCCTGCAGCACCCGCAAGGTCCCCCTCCTCAAAAAGGCACATGTACAGGCCCATCTGAAATCTGCCAATGAACATTTAAATGATTCAGAGAAGGATTGGGAGAAAGTGCTGTGGTCAGATGAGACCAAAATTGAACTCTTTGGCATTAACTCGATTTGCCGTGTTTGGAGGAAGAAAAATGCCTTCTATGACATTCATCATAACATTATTATTTGGGGCTGTTTCTCTGCTAAAGGTACAGGCCGACTTTGCCATATTGAGGGGCCAATGGACAGGGCCACATATTGTAAAATATTGGATAAGAACCTTCTTCCCTCAGCCAGAACACTGAAGCTAGATCGAGTCTTCCAGCATGACAATCACCCAAAACATGCCGTTAAGGCAACAAAGGAGTGACTCAAGAAGAAGCACATTAAGGTCATGGAGTGGCCAACCAGTCTCCAGACATTAATCCTATAAAAAAATGTATGGAGGAGCTGAAACTTCGAGTTGCCAAGCGACAGTCAAGTAACCTTAAGGATTTAGAGAAGATCTGTAAAGAAGAGTGGACCAAAATCCCTCCTGAGATGTGTGCAAACCTGGTCACCAACTACAAGAAACGTCCTAACTCTGTGCTTGCCAAGAGTTTCTTTACCAAGTACTAAGTCATATTTTGCTTGGGGATGAAATACTTATTTTACTCTCTGAACTGCAACTCAATTTATCACATTTGTATCATGTGTTTTTTTGGTTGATATTCTGTCTCTATCATTTAAAATCCTTTGATAAAAATTATAGACCCTTAATTTCTTTGAAAGTGGGCAAACTTACAAAATCTGCAGGGGATTAAATAATTATTTTCCCCACTGCATGTTTTAGGCAGTTGTAAAGGGGTTGAGATTAATTTATAAGCAACACAAAATCTTATATGATAATTGGGAAATAATATTTTTGGTGTTTTCTTTTTGTTTTATAACTATTTGTTTAGGGGATCATCCATGATGTCTGCCAAGATGAGACCTCCATCTGAACTTGACCATCGTTATTTCTTTACCAGACAAGTGAAATTTAGCGCCAATAGAAGACTAGCAGTGGAAAGAAGTGAACATGTCACAAATCCAAAACCGATCCCAGAATATAATATCTGGATGAGGAAACCTCCCGACTTCAGCGTCAAGCTGTACAAGTCACTGGCATTGCCAAGGAGGTCCGAGGACTTTGATACTGAAGAGAAGAAAAATGTGACCAAGGACACCAAGCAGTGGAATAAGCTGGAAGTGATTTCAGGTCCCCTGAACCCCATACAGCGCCCTACAAAACCACTTACAAAGTTCTTAACAAAGTTTAGACATATTGGTCCCTTCGAGGCCAGCCTCATGTGTGTTAAAGAAGGCTGTTACCCGAAGGATAAATACCAAGATCCAAAGCCACATGACTTTAGACAGGTAAGTCAATTTAGTTACAAAGACAATAAACATAATGAGAAGTATAAACTGAGTAGGAGGTTGAAACATCACCAGCACTCTGGTGTGAATAGTAAACATTTTTATTGGTGCAAAGCTTACATACACCATGTTTAACCACAGTTTTGGGGCCACACAGGGTCCCTTCCATAATGACATCAGTATATCACTTTGGGGAAAGGGTCCTACATGGTCTGAAACATTGGCTACACATGAGGCATATAAGTGTATATTATATGCTGGTGATGTTTTAGCTGGACTAAACTGTATCTGAGCACTACAAACTGAAAACACTATTTCATTCATTTTTATTATTCAAAGCAAACTCACCCATCCCTCCATGTCTCCATGCTTTGTTGAGAAATCATTTTGAAAAACACCTCTTAGCATTTCTAGCTGTGGCCATCTTGAGTAAGGGCAGACGATTCTTGTAGCATTTATCTTCTGGAATCCATCTACCCTTAGCTCAGGCGTGCAGGCATATAGGCAGGTTTGCCTACTATGTTTACTTAGTTACTCGGCTGCTTAGGTCAGGGTGAAGAGGCTAATATTTCTTTTAGCCTTCCCTGATCATGTCTGCAGGCTTTTTGGGGTCCGGTCTCCATTCCTGTTATATATAAAAGGGAAAAAGTCCAGAGCCAGACACATGGATTCCAATGGTTTTTTTTTTTTTTTTTTAGAAGCACATGATTAGAGCCTGAGGCTCTAGTTGGCTTCAAAAAAGGGTGGGCTCAGGGCGCAGAGCACTGCGCCCTGAGCCCACCCAGTTGTGTGACAATAGTGAATTAATATTCACTATTGTCTTCCTGATTCTCCTCCCAGCCAATAAGGAAATGGGTCCTGAGACACCGCAGTCAGCAGAGGTGGAGGAGGAAGGAGATTCAGGGTGAAGCTGCCACCCAGAGGAAGCTCTGTCACGACCTAGATGGGGTAAGTGTGAGGCTGGTGACTGACCGACCCATTGGGGGGGGTGTGGCGACGGGTGGATTGTTTGCCGCTCTCCCCCAAAAATGATACCACCAGCCGCCCGCCACTGTACGCTGGACTGGTGGAGTGGGTCAGGGCATACCTCAGTTACAAGTGTGTAGTTACTTGAGATGAAACATCTTACAGGGAAACTCTGCACATTATTGCACAGGGATTGCCTTAATGTTTGATTCTTCATATGACCGCAGCCTCCGCCTGGTCCCAGACATTGATGTGCACGCCTTAGGGCGAGGTGTTACCCCACATGTATGGGTGCAGCAGACCCCACCCACAAACAGGTGGGTGTACTTAGCTGGGAAAGCCCCTCCTCCCCTCCTAAAGACTCATGGCATGTGTGGCATCATTTTAGCCCAATCCAGGAACCAGGAAGCAACCAATGAAATGTGAAAAAAAAAAGTTTAAAACAAGTAAATAAAATATACTGTACCTTCCTATCTATTTACTAATGCTAGCAGCATAAGGATTAAAAATAGTTCATGTTGCTTGAAAGAGTTTAGTTCTGCTTTAACTTTCCACTGTGCTCTGCATCCCACCATTCGCTGGTGTCAATGCAACATAGTTGGCAACAGTCCCCATTTGCCCGGGACATTCACGGAAATCAGACTGATGTCCTGGTCTGGACCTGTGGGCCTGTCACGGGCAAAATCCTGAAAAATAGGCTTTGTCACAGGCGTCACCATGGGGGTGTGGACCGCACTCGGGTGACACCAATGGCGTAGCTGTAGAGGTCCCGTGCGCCCCCCCCCCCCCGGTCACACTGACTCACTCCCACCACTCACGCTCCTTTCAGTATGCAGTCTTGTCCCAGATCAGCTTGTGATTGGTGGGATCGGCTGTGGAGAGGCTGGGTGTCTGCTGTGCCTCATGAAGCTGCAGGGCCGCCCCCTTCTGCTTGGCTTATCTTGCGCTTATTAAATAGGGGCGCAGTGGTGAACAGGGAGAGACACCTGAGGCAGGTACTGGTGCCTGCTATCAGAAAAGCTACAGCTGGGGTGGGTCCACTGACTGTCCTATGCAGCAACTTTGGTGCAACTTTTGTGTGCCTGTCTTCCCACCATCCTTTCACAGTGTCTTCCCTCCCAGCAGCCCGAAACAGCCCAGCTCTGATCATAACCCGCCCTTCACCGACCCTTTTCACCCCCCCTCTTCTCCACCCACCCCCCAACTCTGCTCACCCCCCTCTTCTCCATCCCCCTCCATCTCTGCTCAGGCCCCCAACTCTGCTCACCACCCTCTTCTCCATCCCCCCACCAACTCTACTCACGCCCCCAACTCTGCTCACCACCCTCTTCTCCATCCCCCCTCCAACTCTGCTCACGCCCCCAACTCGCATCTCTACTCATCACCCCTCTTCTCCATCCCCCCTCCAACTCTGCTCACGCCCCCAACTCCCATCTCTGCTCATCCCCCCTCTTCTCCATCCCCACCCCACCTCTGCTCACCACCCCACCCCCCACCCCCTCCTTCTTCTCCAGCCCTCCCCAACCTCCTGCCCTACCTACACTCCCTATATATTACCACAATTTTCACTATGTAAGTCACCCCAGACTCTATTTAACCACACCGTCTTTAAGCCATTTTGCGTAATTTAAAGTAAGTCCATTTTTCGCGCTACATTTTTTTTACTTCTGCTAGACCATGCCTATAAATGAATGCCCCACCTCTAATTAAAATAATACTCCATCTACAGAAAAAAAAAAGTGTCCACAAAAAGTTTTTTCAAAATGTTGGCAACTATGCTACAAGCACCCATCTGCTGCCAAAGTCGAACAGTGCAAGGAGTGCAGGCCATTCCTAGATTTTTACCAGAAATTGAGCGCTGACCTTTTTTTTTTTTAATGTACTTATCCAGCAAAACCTTTTTTGTTTTTAGTTTTAGATAGGGTGGGGAAGGATTAGAAACTCTCTCGGGTTTTTATTACAATCCAGGGCTCTGTTAGAGAGACTACTTCCTGTCCTGCAGACGATGTTTTACCAGACAGGAAGTAATTATGGGAATATCACCTGTGTGAGACTTTTTTACTTTTTGGAATGATTCTGTGCTTGACGTTGTGCACCCTGTGTATCACACAAATCAACCAATTGTATTGAAACCAATGTAGTGTAATGGTCGCCTCTGTATGAGGGGTCAGGGATATAGCTTAGTGTAGCGTCGCCTATAACAGTCCCAGTTCTTGAAAACCAAGCAAGCCAAGCCTTCTGGAATGTGGCCGTCATATTCACTGACCAGGAAGTACAGGGGGGCTAAAGAAAGGAAGAACAAAAGAGTTCCAATGGTTCCAGGAGTGCAATTATTATACGAGATTTATATAGCGCCAACAGTTTACGCAGCGCTTTACAATGTATAAGGGGGACAACACAATTACAGTACAGTTCAATACAAAAGGTACAGGAGGGCCCTGCTTGTAGAGCTTACATTCTAAAGGGAGGGGGTGGTGGTACAAAAGGTAATAGCTGCAAAGAATGATTTGATGGGGGGTGGCTCCGGGACAGTTATGTGGGTGTGGGATAGGCTTCCCTGAATAAATGAGTTTTCAGGGATCTCCTAAAGGTGGACAGGGTAGGGGCTGATCAGTGCAATTGTCCACAGGAGATGGCTGAGACTCGTGTCTTGCAGAAACATAGTCCATTGGATGTGCAGATGAGTCAGTTTGACATGGTCAGCTAACAGACAAAGGATTTTTCCAGGCAGCAGGCAGAAATGTGGTCAATAAACAGGGTTAGTACAGGAGGAAGGCAGAGGCAACACTACACTGGTGTAGCAACGATCAGGAACACTGTTGCTGGCCTAGACTGGTCTGGTGACACTGGGACTGGAGTGGCAGTGATTAGGGACTATATGATTGGCGTGGTGGTGACTGGGGACACTGTAACTGGTGTGGCGATGATCAGGGACACTGTAACTCAGACATCCCAAGTCTCCCACGAGCCGCGGGAGTCTCCCGCATTTGGCTGCGGGCTCCCGGACACCCGCGAGTGTGATTTCCCAGCTGGGTCTGTCACTCAGCCACAGACAGAGAGAGCAGCCCGAGTGGCCGAATGGAGTACGGCCGCTCTGTCTGTGGCTGAGTGACAGGCAAATGTAAGACGCAGTGAGCTGAGGCGGGGGGGGCGACGACAGCCTATACTGCTGTCCCAAGCCTGCTTTGGCTGCTGCATGGGTCCGGTCAATTCAGCAGGGAAGGGGTGGGGTGGTGGTGGACAGAGGCAGAGAGAAGACTGGGAGCCGTGATCTGAAAGCTGTAGCATTTAGAAGGGAAAAAAACTTTCCCCAGTCAAGTGGATTCTTTCTCCACTTTCGGGTGCCGCCACGCAGTAATCTCCTGTGCGGCAAGTACATGACAGTCCTGGTCTCTTACTATAACAATCTGCTGGGCAGACTGGGACTGTCATGTACTTGTCACACAGGGGATTACTGTGCGGCAGCACCCGAAAGTGGAGAAAGAATCCGCTTTACTGGGGAAAGTTTTTTTTTTCTTCCAATTGCTACAGCCTGCAGATCACAGCACCCAGTCTTCTCTCTGCCTCCGCCCACCACCCTTCCTTCTGGGGAATTCTCTGACTTGGATGGCTCACCAGCCCCATTGCAGTCAGACCCCAGGCCCCAGCAGCCAAACCCCAGGAACAGCAGCCCAGCTCCAGCAGCCGGACTCTTGGCCCCAGCAGCCAGACCCCAGGACCAGCTGCCGGACCCTTGGCCCCAGCAGCCAGACCCCAGGATCAGCAACCCAGCTCCAGCAGCCAGACCCTTGGCCCCCCTAGCAGCCAGACCCCAGGTTCCAGCAGCCAGATCCTGGGACCAGAAGCCCAGCCCCAGCAGCTGTGTGATCAGGTAAGGGCTGCATCTCATGGGCACTGGTATATCTGCATTTAATTGGCACTGATCAGGCTGCATTTAATTGACACTGGTAAAGCTGCATTTTATTGGGGGGGGGGGGGAGTTGGCGGCGGCGTTAAGCGCCGACTCCCTGAAATTAGTTTAAAACCTCCCTGAAATTAGTTTTTGCAGGTTGGGATGTCTGGTAACTGGTGTGGCAATGATCAAGGACACTGTGGCTGGTGTGACAGTGATCAGGGACAATATGACTGGTGTGACGTTAATCAGGGACACTGTGACTAGCATGGCAGTGATCAAAGACAATATGACTGATGTGGTGGTGATCAGTGATAATATGACTAGTGTGGTGGTGATCAGGGATAATATGACTGATGTGGTGGTGATCAGTGATAATATGACTGATGTGGTGGTGATCAGGGATAATATGACTGGTGTGGTGGTGATCAGAGATAATATGACTGATGTGGTGGTGGTCAGAGATAATATGACTGATGTTGTGGTGATCAGGGATAATATGACTGATGTGGTGATCAGAGATAATATGACTGATGTGGTGATCAGAGATAATATGACTGATGTGGTGATCAGGGATAATATGACTGATGTGGTGATCAGAGATAATATGACTGATGTGGTGGTGATCAGAGATAATATGACTGATGTGGTGGTGATCAGAGATAATATGACTGATGTGGTGATCAGAGATAATATGACTGATGTGGTGATCAGAGATAATATGACTGATGTGGTGATCAGGGATAATATGACTGATGTGGTGATCAGAGATAATATGACTGATGTGGTGGTGATCAGGGATAATATGACTGATGTGGTGGTGATCAGAGATAATATGACTGATGTGGTGGTGATCAGAGATAATATGACTGATGTGGTGATCAGGGATAATATGACTGATGTGGTGATCAGAGATAATATGACTGATGTGGTGATCAGAGATAATATGACTGATGTGGTGGTGATCAGGGATAATATGACTGATGTGGTGGTGATCAGAGATAATATGACTGATGTGGTGGTGATCAGAGATAATATGACTGATGTGGTGATCAGGGATAATATGACTGATGTGGTGATCAGAGATAATATGACTGATGTGGTGGTGGTCAGGGATAATATGACTGATGTGGTGATCAGAGATAATATGACTGATGTGGTGATCAGAGATAATATGACTGATGTGGTGGTGATCAGAGATAATATGACTGGTGTTGTGGTGATCAGGGATAATATGACTGATGTGGTGATCAGAGATAATATGACTGATGTGGTGATCAGAGATAATATGACTGATGTGGTGGTGATCAGAAATAATATGACTGATGTGGTGGTGATCAGAGATAATATGACTGATGTGGTGGTGATGGACTGATGTGGTGGTCAGGGATAATATGACTGATGTGGTGATCAGAGATAATATGACTGATGTGGTGATCAGAGATAATATGACTGATGTGGTGATCATAGATAATATGACTGATGTGGTGATCAGAGATAATATGACTGATGTGGTGATCAGAGATAATATGACTGATGTGGTGATCATAGATAATATGACTGATGTGGTGGTGATCAGAGATAATATGACTGATGTGGTGATCAGGGATAATATGACTGATGTGGTGATCAGAGATAATATGACTGATGTGGTGATCAGAGATAATATGACTGATGTGGTGATCAGGGATAATATGACTGATGTGGTGATCAGAGATAATATGACTGATGTGGTGATCAGAGATAATATGACTGATGTGGTGATCATAGATAATATGACTGATGTGGTGATCAGAGATAATATGACTGATGTGGTGATCAGAGATAATATGACTGATGTGGTGGTGATCATAGATAATATGACTGATGTGGTGGTGATCAGAGATAATATGACTGATGTGGTGATCAGGGATAATATGACTGATGTGGTGATCAGAGATAATATGACTGATGTGGTGGTGATCAGAGATAATATGACTGATGTGGTGGTGATCAGAGATAATATGACTGATGTGGTGATCAGAGACAATATGACTGATGTGGTGGTGATCAGAGATAATATGACTGATGTGGTGATCAGAGATAATATGACTGGTGTTGTGGTGATCAGAGATAATATGACTGATGTGGTGGTGATCAGAGACAATATGACTGATGTGGTGATCAGAGATAATATGACTGGTGTTGTGGTGATCAGAGACAATATGACTGATGTGGTGATCAGAGACAATATGACTGATGTGGTGGTGATCAGAGATAATATGACTGATGTGGTGGTGATCAGAGATAATATGACTGATGTGGTGATCAGAGATAATATGACTGATGTGGTGATCAGGGATAATATGACTGATGTGGTGGTGATCAGGGATAATATGACTGATGTGGTGATCAGGGATAATATGACTGATGTGGCAATGAGGGAGACTGTGACTGGTGCGGCGGTGATCAGAGACAGTATGACTGGTGCGGCGGTGATCAGAGACAGTATGACTGGTGTGGCAGTGATAAAGGACACTGTAACTGGTGTGATGATCAGGGACACTGTGATAGGTGCGACGATGATGAACAAAAAAAGTAACAGGTTTTTAATTTTTTTTTTTTTTTACACACTGTCACCAGAGCAATGCAGTGTCACCATGTGACACTGGTAACACTGTACTGCTCTGGAGGGGGAGGTCTCACTATGATTACTTATTTCAATGATGATCACTGTATAGGCAATCATTTTTATCTGTGTTTGGCCTCCGTACAATGGTGTCCCCAGTGTTGAGAAATACAGGCAGATACTTATCCATCATGCCATACCATCATGAAGGCGTGTGATTGGCTCCAAATTTATTCTGCACTGCCTGCCTAAAACTTTTGCACAATACTGTATATTATGATTATAATATTAATATTATATTATTAATTATAGATCTCTGAATATCTTGGAATGTAACAAAAGCTCAGTATTGAGGTTTACATTGTAGCTGGTAGTAAACATCATATATTTTTTATTGATGTCCTGAAAACGTGACATTCCTGAAGACAACATGTGAAACATAAACCTCAAAAATGTGCTTATATAGATTCCTTGTAGCGGTTTCTTTCATGTTACCTTTCACCTCTTCATATACACTATATGCAGCTTATCTGATATAGATAATGTATACTAGAGTTTTACTGCATGTCTCTCCCTCTTTGTCTTTCTCTTTCACTTTTTCTCTCTCTTCCTCTCTCAAGTCGAAAAAGCTTTTTTGGCAGAAACAAATACATGTTAGCATTGCCAAAGCGATGAAAAGTTTGTATGGGCCTGAGAGGATGGGTGGGGGGGATGTAGGAATTGCTCCTACGATACATTTTTGGGGGTAAGGGATATTATAAAGTGGGTAGGGGGTGTATCCAATACAAAAATGTTTTAAAAAACGGCGTGGGGTTCCCGTCCCCCCCAATCCATACTGGGCCCTTTGGGTTTGGTATGGATTTTAAGGGGAACCCATGCCAAATAAAAAAAAAAAAAAACACGTGGGGTCCCTCCAAAATCCATACCAGACCCATATCTGAGCATGCAGCCTGGCAGGTCAGGAAAGGGAGGGGGTCAAGCAAGCGCCCCCCCCCCCTCCTGAACCATACCAGGCCACATACCCTCAACATGGGAAGGGTGCTTTGGAAAGGGCCCCCCCCACTCCAAAGCACCTTGTCAAGGGGGGGTCAAGGGCCTCTTTCCAACAACCCTGGGCTTTGGTTGTGGGGGTCTGCGGACAGGGGGCTTATCGGAATCTAGAAGCCCCCTTTAACAAGGGGGCCCCCAGATCCCAGCCCCCCCATGTGAATGAGTATGGAGTACAAATATGTATGGGGTCAAAATTTCAAGTCCTGAGCTATTAGCCAGGCCTCAAGGGTTACTTGCCACCAGTTGCCCCACCCAACACCTAGCCTGCCCCGCCCTAATTCTGCCCCTAAACACGCCCTCATAAATTATCTCATGAAATGACACTTAAATGTTTTATGCAGAATTAAGTTACAAAAATAAATATTAACAACAACTTTATCATTCCCCCTCAGCACAGCCTCACCTGTGCCCATCATTGCAGCGTGACCTATGCCCATCATGCAGCGTGACCTGTGCCCATCATTGCAGCCTCACTGTGCCCACCATTGCAGCCTCTCTGTGCCCACCATTACAGCCTAACTGTGCTCCCATTGCAGCCTCACTGTGCCCCCATTGCAGCCTCACTGTGCCCCCATTGCAGCCTCACTGTGCCTATTGCAGCCCCACTGTGCCTCCATTGCAGCCTCTCTGTGCCCACCATTGCAGCCTCACTGTGTTCCCATTGCAGCCTCACCGTGCCCCCATTGCAGCCTCACCGTGCCCCCATTGCAGCCTCACCGTGCCCCCATTGCAGCCTCACCGTGGCCCCATTGCAGCCTCACCGTGGCCCCATTGCAGCCTCACCGTGCCCCCATTGCAGCCTCACTGTGCTCCCATTGCAGCCTCACTGTGCCCATTGCAGCCTCACTGTGCCCCCATTACAGCCTCACTGTGCCCCCATTGCAGCCTCACCATGCCCAAAACTGCAGCTTCGCCAGGGTGGAGGAAGAGAGAGGGCGGCCAGTTCATGACTGGAGGAAGAGTAAAGCTGCGGGATCACAGAGCGGATAGCACGCTGTTACACCTTACATTACAATTGCCTCCGCTCTGCTCGCTGTCACACACAGCCCCACCTCCTCCTAACCCCGCGCCTGTCATAGACAGAACACATCCCAGCATTGGACCGGCGCTCACAGGGGCGACAGCTGGGAGAATGGCTCCCGATCAACCCCGCCCACCGGGGGTGCTCGCCCCCCCCCCCCCCCCACTCCCAGGCAGCCTAGCTCCTCGCCAGCCCTCATTTTCCACTCCAAAAAATGTGAGTAGGCGAGAGGAAAATTTGAAGGCTGGGTACATAATACCCCGACCCATTCACCAAAAAAGTTTTAAAAAAGAAAAAAAACAAACACAGTTTTTGACAATTCTTTATATTAAAAATAATGATGCAGATCCATCGTCAATCACAACGCCCGCCGCCACCGTCTGAAAGACCCCTGATGTTTCACTTTTGAGACAGAGAAAAGAATTGAGGACACAGATTCTTCCATTCCTTTCTCTGCAGCCTCAGTTGCACTGAAGATGAATAAATAAGGAGTGCTATACAGAGGCTCCTGTTCATTCATAAACTGAAGCATAGTAAACACAGTTTACTATGCTTCAGATGTGAATGAACACAGAAAAAGAAGGGGCCGGGATGGCATATTTACAGGCCTCTTCACCCTGCTCTCCATTCTGAAGATTTTCCACAGCAGCCAGTTGGAGAGTACTGAAGGAAAGACGGCAGTGCTGCAGGGGGTGGGGGGCACACAGGAGGAGAAGCGGCTTTCAGCTGCTGCATGGAGAGCCATTCAGGGCATTGATACTTGTAAATCCCCCCCCCCCCCTCCACACTGATTACCCCCTCCTGTCCATGGATTCCCCCTGCTGCGGGTGCTCCCTGTGTTTACCTGCAGAGTGGTGCAGAAAAATGCAACATACCTGCAATTTTCCACACCATTCTAGAACCTAAAGTGGCAGGGAGGCCACACGGAGCATGGGCCGGGTGGCAATTACGACCCCTGATGTTACGGCAGTGCTTGGGACCCCATAGTGGGAAGTGGTCCTTATCCTCCAGGGCCCAATGTTCACATCTCTGGCACAGTCTACCCTCCTTGGGTTTGTAGGTCTGTCTGTGTCTTCCTGACTTGATTTCCAGGTTGTATGCACTCAGTCTGTACAGGTTCAGGGTCTGTCTTTGGGGTCCTGTAGCGCCTCCAGGTATGGGGGCAGTTTTTTTGTCTCTCTATAGTGACTGGTAAGCAGTTTTGGTAACTCTTCCTCACTCTTTTTGAATCTGGATATTTACATTAACACTCCAGTACTTTTTATTACAATCGATTTTAACATGCAATCAGTTTGAAATTATTTATAATTAAAAAAGGAAACATATTAACCACTTGCCAACCGCTGCACGCCTATATACGTCGGCACAATGGCAGCGGTGGGCAAATGGGCGTACCTGTACGTCCCCTTTAATTAGCGGGGCTAGCAGGCGCGCGCGCCTCCCTGCGTGCAGCGTGGCCGTGCCTGCGGGACCCGCGGACTCGATGTCCGCCGGTGTCCTGGCGATCGTATCACGGAACCGCAGAACGGGGAAGTGCCTACATAAACAAGGCATTTCCCCTTTCTGCCTAGTGACATGACAGAGATCACTGCTCCTTGTCATCAGGAGTAATGGTCGCTGTCATGAGAAGAAGCCCCTCCCCCCCTACAGTTAGAATCACTCCCCAGGACACACTTAACCCCTTGATCGCCCCCTAGTGTTTAACTCCTTCCCTGCCAGTGACATTTGCACAGTAATTAGTGCATTTTTATAGCACTGAAAATGACAATGGTCCCAAAACAGTGTCAAAAGTGTCCAATTTGCAGTGTTAGTTTTGGCAGCAAATTTCGATATAGTTTTAGTCTTAGTCTTAGGACTAAAATGGCATTTTAGTTTTAGTCCTGTTTTAGTCTTCTGCAATTGTTTTAGTTTTAGTCGTATTTAGTCGACTAAATCTCCAGTACATTTTAGTCAACTAAAACTAATTTTAGTCGTCTAAAATCTAATGGGTGTAATTAATTGTGATGCATTAGTGAACATTTCTCTACAATTTCCAAACTCATTATATACTGCTGGAGTGAAAAATCTAATATGTTATTTATTATGGTATTGAGGTATGAACATGCACTACAGACCAGTGTTAATTTTTAAGTCAAATTTCAATTTAGTTTTAGTCTTAGTCTTTTGACTAAAATTGCATTTTAGTTTTAGTCCCATTTTAGTCATCTCAATTGTTTTAGTTTTAGTCGTATTTTAGTCGACTAAAATAATATTCATTTAGAGTAAAATGTTTTAGTCGACGAAATTAACACTGCCAATTTGTCTGCCATAATGTCGCAGTAAGGATAAAAATCACAGATCGCCGCCATTACTAATAAAAAATAATAATAACAATAATAATAAAAATGCCATAAAACTATCCCCTATTTTGTAGATGCTATAACTTTTGCGTAAACCAATCAATATACGCTTATTGCGATTTTTTACCAAAAATATGTAGAAGAATACATATCGGCCTAAACTGAGGAAAAAATTTGTTTTTTTATATATTTTTGGAGGATATTTATTATAGCAAAAAAGTAAAAAATATTGTTTTTTTTCAAAATTGTTCCTATTTACTTTTTTGTTTATTGCGCAAAAAATAAAAAACACAGAGGTGATCAAATACCACCAAATGAAAGCTCTATTTGTGGGAAAAAGAGGACATCAATTTTGTATGGGTGCAACGTCGCACAACCCCGCAATTGCAGGTTCAAAGGACGCAGTGCCGTATCGCAAAAAATGCTCTGGTCAGGAAGGGGGTAAAATGTTCCGGGGCTGAAGTGGTTAATTGTGTGTGTGTTTTTCTCCTCCGCAGTATGAAACAGGAATCCTTGATTTTGCTACCAACTATCCCCGGGATCCGTTCAACCTGAAGTTCAAATTGCAAGGCTTAAGCTCCTGTAAGTATCTCTAGGTATAAATTACAGTTTGAATGATGTGGAGCTCCTGAAACCATCACTTACAATCCAATTGAGCTTTCAATTTAAATTAGCCACGTGCACGAAAAAGCTGTGTAAAGTCTTGCAGTTCATTTTTTTTTAGAAAGAAGCTAAAGCCTGAGTAGAAAAGCCTGTCACTTGTCAGCAGGCTGCAGGGTGGGACCCTTGCTCTTTGTGTTGAGAGAGCTAGAGCTCTCCAATCAGCAGGAAACATGGGTTCTTCTATATAGAGTGCTCTAGCTCTGACTCACCAAGGTGTGAGTCTGACCCAGTGGCGGCCCGTCCATTAGGGGAGCACAGGCTCCGCCCCCCTATCAATGCGTCCGGCTCCCTGATCTACATGCAGGGCGCTGGACCAGTTTTTTTTTTTTTGAAGCATGTGATTAGAGGCTTTAATAGGCTTCAAATAAGGGTGGGCTCGGGGCGCAGAGCGCTGCGCTCCAAACCCACCCAGTTGTGTGACAACAGCGAATGAATATTCGCTATTGCCACACTGATCCTCCTCCCGGTCAATCAGGAAGACCCCCTCCCCCGACTGGATGAAAGGACGCCTAGGAGGAGGAGGGAGGAGATGCACTGCGGAAGCCGCCGTGATGCAGAGGAGAGGAGACGCGATAGAAGCCGCTGCCTGCCACCCGTAGGAGCACTGCCCGCCCGCAACCTAGATGAGGTAAGTGTGGGGCTGGATGACCAACTGACCGGGGGGGGGTGGTTGTTTGCCACACCCCCCCCCAAAAAAAACCACCAGCCGCCACTGGCCTGGCCTCTGCAGGGAGAACACTGCTTCCACACACTGAGGGTGAGGGTCCCACTGTGCAGCATGCTGGCAGGAGTCAGACTTTTCTACTCAGACTATGGCTGACTTAATAAAAACAACTGTAAGTGTTTGCACAACTGGAATGCATTTAGCTGACTTAAATTGGTTATAAAAGCAGAAGTTTTTTTTTTTTTCACCATATTGCAATCTCTGCATTAAGGTAAAAAAATCTCCCATGATCAGCTCCCCTTCCCCCTTAAATATTTACCTGGCTCCAGTTTCGATCCAATGTGTCCATCTGCAGCAGCGCAGCTCTCTCTCCCTCTTCTCACAGGACACAGAGGCAGCAGCGGGATCCGTCAGCTCCTGCTGCTGTCCATCAGATTCTGTGAGGTGGGAGCGGGCTGTCTATGGAGGCATATAGCCCAGCTGGGGAGTGGGACTGTATGTGTGCCCCCTATAGCAAGCAGCAGGGGGACCCCTGAAGAGGAGGATCGGGGATACTTTGTGCAATGCCATTGCACAGAGCAGGTAAGTAGAACATGCTTATTTATAACTGCTTTAAACTAAAGTTTCAATTAGGCCTTAACCAGTTCCGGACCAGCCCCGGCAGTTGTACTGCGGCAGGTTGGCTCGGCTGGGCGAAGAGACGTTACTGTGTACTTCGGCCGCGACGATAGGATTCACTTCAGAACCGATCAGTCTCCAGGCCCAGGCCAATGATTTCTGGCCTGGACCTGGTGATCGGTTCTGGCGAATGAAATCCTTCCCCTGCCTGTAAGTATAAACACAGGCAGGGGAAGTGATGTCATCTCCCCTCATGGAACTCTTTTCCGTTCCAGAGAGAGGAGAGAGGACATCTCACAGTAAGTTGCACCAACACTACATTAACACCAGTAGACGTAGGCACACTTGTCACCCCCCGATCACCCCCCCGATCGCCCCCCCCCCCCAGTTAACCCCTTCACCCCCTGTCACAGTGTCACCCAGTGCAGTTTTCATATTTTTCTTTGATCACTGTACTGGTGTCATTTGTGGCTATAATCAGTGATGGGGTACTTAGTAGTAGGCCCAGATAGGTCTAGGGACCCCCCCTAAATCCCCATAATAAATGTTTAACCCTTTGATCACCCCCTGTCACCAGTGGTTACTGTATTAGTGTCACGGGTGACGCACATTAGTTAGTTATTTTTTGTGTCAGGGCACCCGCCGTTTATTACCTAATAAAGGTTTAACCCCCTGATCCCCCGGCGGGTGATATTAGTTAGGTTTTAGCGCCAGTCAGGGTCTGCGTCGCCCCAGGCAGCGTCAGATTAGTGCCAGTAGCGCTAACACCCACGTACGCACACACCATACCATCTCCCTTAGTAGTATAGTGTCTGAACTGATCGATATCTTTGATCTGATCAGAACTATATTGGCGTCCCCAGTAGTTTAGGGTTCACAAAAAGGCAGCATTAGCGGGATCAGCCCAGATACCTGCTAGCACCTGCGTTTAGCCCCTCCGCCCAGCCCAGCCCAGCCCACCCAAGTGCAGTATCAATCGATCGCTGTCACTTACAAAACACTAAACACATAACTGCAGCATTCACAGTCAGGCCTGATCCCTGCAAATGTTAACAGTTTTTTGGTATCGTTTGAAGCAGTCGCTGACAGTCAGGTGCTCTTTTTTCCTGTGAGTCTCACTAGTTGTACCAGTAAATTTAGAGGCCAAAATGTCCTATCGAAGGTACACTAGTGAAGAAGCCTACACGTTTCTGAGCATGACAGATGATAGTGAAGAGGAAGTCACCCATCAGATTCAGGCTCACAATACAAACCAGTAGAGAACAGTGGCACCCTGACAGATAGCTCTGACGATGGAGTAGTGGTCCCTGCCAAGGTCAGCGTACCTGACCCCGTTCTTCTGCTGTTGATGAGGTGCAAGAACCGCAGGGCTCTTATTTGGAGTAGAGACCCAGTACTAGTGCCGCTCATCCTTCTGATGAACTGGCAAGCACCAGCAGCCTAGTACACCCTGGTCGTACATCCAGCACTGCTATAACACTTGGTGACGTGGTGAGTCCCATAAGTGCAGTTCAAGCTGGTGAGGTGGCGAGCACAAGTAGTGTCCCGCTGCCACCAAGAAGACGAACACAGGCCCGTCGAGCCCATAGTGCCCTTCCTGCTGCATTTGCCAATCCAAATTGGAAGCCCACCACTTCTGCAGCACCCGTACTTCCCCCATTCACTGGCCAACCCGGAATTCAGGTGGAAACAGTTGATTTTACGTCACTTGATTTTTATTCGCTGTTTTTCAGGAAAGATCTCTATAAATCTGTTGTGAGCCAAAGCAATTTGTATGCTGGTCAATTCATCGCCGCTAATCCCCAGTTGGACCTTGCCAGAGATTGGAGACCTATTATGGTCTCTGAATTTAAGACCTTACTGGGCCTATCCCTCCTCATGGGCATAGTTTAAAAAAGGGAGTTGCGCCGCGGTCATATTGATCCACTGACCCAATTCACCATATTCCCGTGTGCACTGCCTCCATGACCAGGACACGATGCGAGCAGATCTTGCGGTTCATGCATTTCAATGACAATGAACTTTGTCGTCCTCGGGGTGACCCTGGATACGATCGGCTTCACAAAATTTGGCCCTTGGAAACCACTTTAACCCACAGTTTGCAGCCTTGTTTATTCTCCATCAAGTTGTCTGCGTAGATGAGTCCCTGATTAAGTTTTCTGGTTGCTTGTCTATCAAACAGTATCTTCCCAGCAAGCGTGCCAGATATGGGGTCAAGATTTATAGCTCTGTGACAGGGCAACAGGCTATACATATAGTTTTATGGTTTACGAGGGAAGAGATAGTCACATGGAGCCAGAGAACTGCCCAGACTACATAGGGAGCGCTGGTAAGATTGTGTGGGACTTGGTGTCACCCTTATTCGGAAAGGGGTACCACTTGTACGTGGACAATTGTTACACAAGCGTGCCACTTTTTAGTCACCTTTTTGATTGTGGAATTGGCGCATGTGGCAACGTGCGATCTAATTGCCGGGGCTTCCCCCAATGGCTTGTAGATTCC
Source organism: Aquarana catesbeiana (assembly GCF_042186555.1). Taxonomy (NCBI): domain Eukaryota; kingdom Metazoa; phylum Chordata; class Amphibia; order Anura; family Ranidae; genus Aquarana; species Aquarana catesbeiana. Next base: position 25,705,188 of record NC_133328.1, on the reverse strand, counting down.
CGACTTAGACGGGGGAGAGAGCCTGCTTGAAATGTAATAATTTGCTCGTAGTGAAGTGGAGGGATAATCTGAATGTTTTAGTTCTGTCCTCTCTTCACAAAGATACGTCTGTGCAAATTCCTACGGCGACTGGTGTTGTGGAGAAACCCCTCTGTGTCCACGAATATAACCTTAACATGGGAGGGGTGGACCTCAACAACCAGTTGTTGGCTTCATACCTAATTGCCCGTAAGGCCAGACGCTGGTACAAAAAAGTGTCTGTATATTTATTCCAATTGGCTCTGCTAAATGCTTATGTGCTATACAAAGCTTCAGGATGAACTGGATCCTTCCTAAATTCCAGGAAGAGATCATCACAGACCTTCTGTTTCCAGATGGTGCTGTGGCTCACCTTCCCAATGCAAATGCAGTAAGCCGGCTGCATGAGAGGCATTTTCTGTATGTCCTCCCTGGTACCCCTCTCCAAAGAAATTCCCAAAGAAGATGTCGTGTCTGCAGAAAACGCGGATTTAGGTGTGACACTGCTTTTATTGTCCCTCCTGTCCTGACCAACCTGGTCTCTGCATCGGTGGCGGTTTCAAACGTTAACACACACTAGTGGAGTATTAGCGTAGGGTATAGCATTGCAAAGTCCTAGGGCACACTTACACAGGGTCTCGAAAGATGAGATGGCCATCATATTTTAAGACCCTAATCTGGAATGTTTACAGTTAACAATTTATATAAAAGTGCAAAAAAAAACCCACAAAAAAACAAAAAAATAAAAAAGCCAAAAATAGTTGTGGTTTTATTTTTTTTCTCTCTCTATTGTTCTCTCTCTTATGTTCGCTCTCTATTGTCCGCTCTATTGTTCGCTCTCTATTGTTCTATATCTATTGTTCTCCCTCTATTGTTACTGTATTTTAGAACTGTAATGTTTTATTTTTACTATGTTTTATTGGATTTGCTTTGCAGGTACAGTATGTCTTACTGTTATACTGTAATGTTACTTTGTTTTATTGTTAACCATCATTTGCTTAGCGGGTACGCCATTCAGCTGCAGCACAGGTTTATTTATTCTGACAGCAACAGTGTTTGCTCACACGATACATAAAGCTGTGACTCCAGCGCTGTAAGAGGTAATTTCACCACCACAGTTAAAAAAAAAAGAGCATATATGCCAAAGCATGGGGGCAGGGGTGGAGGATCGATTTGCTCCTAACATTAGGGGCAGATTGCCCCCATGCTTCGGCATATATTTTTTAGGCACAGATTGCATTAAAAAATCAAGTTGTTTTATTAAGTTAATGTTTTATCGTTACCATTGTTTGCTTTTCAGGTACGCCATTCAGCTGCAGCACTGATTTATTTATCTTGACAGCAACAGCATTTGCTCTCACGATACGTAAATCAGCAACTCCAGCGATGTAGGAGGTGATTTCACCACCATAAAAAAATGGTGCATGTATGCCCATCATTAGAAGTGGGTGGATGAAGGGCGGTATTCTAATGGTGGGCATACCAACCGATCAATCTCTTTTTTTCGTTCAGCCCACAGCACAGGCTGCATGAAAAAAAGAACATTACAATATATGCCCAACAAGGACCAGCAACGTACTGGTATGTTGCTGGACTTTGAATGGTTATACCAGAATGATGCCTGCAGGTTTAGTTATCATCTTGGTATCATTCTTTTCAGCCAGTGGTCAGCTTTCATGTAAAAGCAGTCCTAGCAGCTAATTAACTTCTAGACTGCTTTTACGAGCAGGGGAAATGACACCCCCCACTGTCTTCCATGTTTTTCTCTGGCTATCTGGTCATTGAGGGGCCAATTCTTTCAGGACTGAAATGGTTAAGGACCAACTCCAGTCATATTGACTTTATGATTTGGAAAGATTTGGGTGATTTAGGCCCCTTTCACATGAGGCGGACTCCGTTTCTTCGGAGCCCGCCTCGGTCCGCCGGCTCAGCGGGAGATCAGTCCGTTGATCTCCGCTGAGCCGGCGGATGACAGGTCCCTCTCTGCTCCATTTTCGTCAGATCTCACCCGATCCGATCCGATCCGATAGCGACGGATCTGGATGTAGAGCCATCCGTCTGCTTTTAGCGGATCGGACGGGGTCGGATGTCAGCGGACATGTCTCCGCTGACATCCGACGCTCCATAGGCTAACATGGATCGCCCGTTCAGGTCCGCCGTCAAAACTGACAGGCGGACCTGAACGGTCCGATCGTGTGAAAGGGGCCTAAAACTGCTGACATGTGCATATACTGTATATATATATATATATATATATATATATATATATATATATATATATTTCAATGTCATAAATAAATCCTATTTACTAATGTAGTGGTAACCCCGTAGGGGCTGCTGTTAGTTGTTGTCCACCCCTTACCCTGCACAGCCCGGCACACAAATCTTCAGACACTCAGTAGTCAAGAAGCAATCCTTGTACTTTGTTTTTTTCATTTTATTTTATTTAGGGGATTGTAACTTTGATAGGAATAGGGTGGATATGGGATGCCCATTTGATTGTAAAAGCAATTGGGATTTAGAACTATATACACCTCCGGTATACACAACTTCCTCTCCTCTACCTCCAGCACAAACTCCCAGGTCCAGCTAGCACTCAACTGCAGGCCTGACATTGGCTCAGCCAGGCCCAATGCAAAAATGATCTTTGCAGGCAGGGACCGCGGACACCTATGGTGTAGCAAAAATGGCAGTCCTAGTGCTAGCTGTCCCATGTGGCTACGGATCCCAGTACCACCTCTTCAGGCCCTGCCAGCCCTCCTGGCTGCAGCTGCCTCTTTCCACTGCCCGTGCCACCACAGTCCTCTCTACTGGCTCTGCACCCATCCCAGACTGCAATCTCCCAGTCCTCTCAGGCGTGCCTCCCCAGTCCTTCCCGACTGTGTGTCACTCACCAGCCCTCTTGGCTGCAACCTGTTGTTCCTCCTTGAGACTTGCCTGGCAGTGTTCTCCTTCTGTCCCCTCCTTGCTCTTGTACCTTCTGTCCAGGCCACCTCCGTTGGTTGTAGGAAGGTCCCGTCCGCACCCAAGACCAGGTCCAAGGACACCTTTTTTGACTGGGGAGCTCCCTCAAAGGCCACTCCATCTCCAGCTTCCACCCTGACAACAACCTCTCCAGCTGGGCTGACCCAGAGTATTTGAGGAGGCCTGCCCCCTGCCAATCCAAGTTGGGGATTGGTCAGGGCCCTCAGAATACTCCAGACAGCTCTACCTCACCTCTCCTCCTATCTTTCCAGAAGGTTCCAGCACCTTCTGGAAATAAGTGGGAGGTCTCAGTGATGCTGCCTGTAAGTCATCCAGCTCTCCCTGGATTTCTGCCAACCCAGGAAACAAACAAGCAGGTCTGGCTGCCAACTCTCACACCTAGAGGGTGCTACACTTAAAATAATAATAATAATTAAAATATGTATATATCATATTGCATCTATTCTGCACATATTCTGCAAGTGCATGGCAACTAGCAGCTTGCAGTTAAAACAGTTATAATTTTTAAGATTTTTATAATCTTCTATAGAAGGCTGGAATCATAAAACAATTTTTCATTAACAGTTTATAACATGATTATTGAATGGAATTTAAACTATTCACATCTCCACCAATTTTTTTATGACTGGGTTATTTATTTAATCCTTTGGGCTAGCCTTGAAGATCTTTTGAAATGGGAAACGTGCAGCAAACAGCTTTAAAGGGGTTGTAAAGGTATAAATTTTTTCACCTTAATGCATTCTATGCATTAAGGTGAAAAAACTTTTGATAATACCGCCGCCCCCAGCCCCCCCGTTTTACTTACCTTAACAGCTAAACAGCTTTATACTTGGTGGATTATAATCAATGGCAGCCCGTCTATTAGGGGCGCCATCCTCCTATCCATGCATCTAGCCCCCTGATCTACATGCAAGGGTGTCAGACGCATGGATTCCAAGGGGGGGGGCAGAGGCTCTAATAGGCTTCAAAAAAGGGTGGGTTTGGGGCGCAGAGCACTAAGCCCGAAGCCCACCCAGTTGTGTGACAATAGCGAATTCATTTTTGATATTGTAACACTGATTCTCTTCCTGGAAAATCAGGAAGCGGGTCATGAGACCCGTCACCCGATTGGATCTCCTTTTGGCCAATCTGATTGACCGCCAGGAGGAGGAGGGGGGAGAAGATGCAGGGGAACCGAGACAGCAGCCGCCCACAGCCCGGAGAGAAGCCTCCCGGAGCGCTGCCCGCGAGATGGGGTAAGTGCAGGGCCCTTACTGACTGACTGACCGATGAGGGTAGGCTGCCGACCTGTGCCGGGTCACGGGGGGGGCTTCTGTGCTGTCCGTGACCCTACCGGGGGGGGTTGTTGGGTGGCGACTCAGGTGGATTGTTTGCCGCCACCCCCAAAAAAATCCACCAGCTGCCATTGATTATAATCATATTAGTTTAGCAGCAAAATAGAAGAGAACATTTTATTAAAATCAGGATCCATTTGAAAAATTACAAATTAAAACATCACCTTCCATAAAGTAAGTGCAGTAGGAGAAAAGCTCGTCTAGCCCGCTTTATGAGGTACTGGATGTTCCTGTGTAAATCCCCTCTATACAATAAGTGGCACGGCTGAACCTAGATTTCCCCAAAATGACATTCTAAAGAGGAGAGCTGATTGCTTGCAGGATCTTAAAGGGGCAGTCTACCCAAAACTGATATTTCCATTTTTTGGTATATGCTACAGAGTCAGCCTGTTTCTGTTTAACTGGAAATAGTATTATTGTATGGTTGTTACTATTGTAACATTTTAAACTGATAATCTATCTAACTATGTATTTTTTGTAAGAAATCTTTATTTTACGAACATTTAATTACTTAAAGTGGACCTTCAGCCATTTTTTCAACTTTTCATCTATTAAATCTTCTGCTCATGTAGTTTTAACAGTCAATAAATACCTTATACAGCCCACTTCCTGTTTCTTGTCTGGTCATTAGACATGTGTGATTAGTTTCGTAGGAATTTCTGGAAATTAGTGCATTCGTGAGGATCCGAAATACGAATTTTTATGCATACTAATTTTGTACGGAATACGATAAATTTATCATAACGAACTTTCGTTATTGTTACGAAAAGTTAACGAACCTAAAAGTTAAAAACCCAGGAAGTCGGCACAGCACGGGGATGGTGGGAGCCCCTCATAATGATTAATTTATCATAACGAACTTTCGTTATTGTTACGAAAAGTTTACGAACCTAACGAAAATTCATATTTCGTACGAATCCGAATTGAATTTCGGACACGAATTACGAATTAATTTTAATACGAAATGTAACGAAACATAACGAAACAAATTTATTGACGGCGCACATGTCTACTGGTCATTAGCCTAGGCTTATGACAACATGCACAGCTTTCTCTCTCACTCTCATGAGAGTTTGCCGTGGGGGGGGGGGTGAGTCATAAGAGGGCAATGAGAGCTGCAGGGATGCAGAGCTGGAGGTGTGCCTCTGTGTGTCTGTGTAAATCCAGGAAGTGAACAGGCAGCAGCTTCAGCTGCCCACAATTAAAATGGATGCAGCCAGACTCAGTGGAGGGAGATTTCTGCAGCATATTTGGCAAGTACAGAATCGCAGTGGTTGGAGGGAAGCTTCAGAATGGCAAAGATGTTTTATTACAAATTATGTGAGCAGACTGCAGTTTCTCTTTAACCCTCAGGCCAATTCTGACATTTCTGTCATACATGTAAAAATCTGATTTTTTTTTTTTGATTGTAAATCACCGTATTTATCGGCATATAACAGGCACCCCAATTTAAGAGGGAAGTTTCAGGAAAAAAAACTTAAAAAAATAAAATAAACTACTTTGAAGCAAAATAATGGTCAGTGTGCATCAATGCAGCCTGATTAGTGCCCATCTGCAGCTTTAGTGCAGCCTGATCTGTGCCCATCTGCAGTCTAATCAGTGCCCATCTGCAGTCTAATCAGTGCCCACCTGCAGCATTGCTCAGTGTCCATCTGCAGCCTTGCCAAAATATAGGCTGCCACCAAGGGGAAGGAGGGGACGATCGCTGCCGAAATAGAGCCGGTGTCCTATCGTATTCTGTCCGCTATCGGATAATGTCCGCTCTCTACTGCGCAAGCGCAGCTGGCCCATCGCATAGTGTCCGCTCTCTACTGCGCAAGCGCAGCGGGACACTCCAAAAATAGCCGAAATTAAACAGCTGAGCTGGGCACAGCTTAGCGCATGCGCACTTTAAACCATATTATGTCACATGCCCCCGCACCGCACGCTCACGAGGCCGTTGCGTGCTTAAAAAAAGTGCATGTTTAAGGGCGCTTACATTAATGTTTACGGGCGGATACTTCTATAATAAGGCCGCTAATAAGGGTGGATACTTGTATAATAAGGGCATGTTTAAGAGCGGATACTTGTATAATAAGGGCATGTTTAAGGGCGGATACTTGTATAATAAGGGCATCGGGAGCGTGCGGGAGCCTGTGACTGAATGTAACGGGCATTGCGCAGGCGCCGTTTAGACTTGTTCCTCAGCTGTTCTTCTTCGGAGACTTTCGGCGTCTCCTTTGTCCTCCTTACTGCGCAAGCGCGGCGCCTGCGCAGTACGGAGCGGACACTATTTGATGGGGGGACAGTTTTCGTCAGAACACCGGATCTCCTGTGTACTCGGCTCAGCATCACGCCCAGTCCCGCCCCTTGGCCGGGATCCTATGATGGACATAACACCGGTACTTAAAATTCCCAAGCATTATATATATATATTTTTAAGCAGAGACCCTGGAGAAGAAAAATTGTAACACGATAGCTGCCTAGCGTTTTTTTTAGGGGAAAAAATACACTTTAATTAATTTTAGTACAAACAAACAGAATATAATACCCATTTTTTGGTATAACATAAAAAATTATGTTAGGCCAAGTAAAAAGGTACCAAACAAGTCTTGCTTTAAAATTGTGCACACTCGTAGAACAATGACAAACTACGGTACATTGAATGATCTCTCAGAGAAGGAGGAACAATGTCAGTGCACAGAATACTGCTGGTCAGACTGGTCCTGGGCACTCCGATCAGACGGAGCCCAAGAAATGCAACGGGAGGGGGACCCTATTCCACCACCTGTAAAAGTGATCCATCAGCTGTATAGCCACTCAGATTGCTTTTACTAAAACGAGAAATGTCTGATGTAGCCTCAACCAGGCCATAGATAAGGGGGTACCACCTGTCCTCCTGTATGGGACCCAGGCCAGCAGGGGGGCCCAGGCTGAAGGGTGAATCGGATGTGGGCAGGGAGGGTGATTGATGTGGTGGGAACAATTAGTGGACCCTATCCCCTGTATGTTTCTCTCTGCAGCAGCTGAAAGCTGGCTTCTTCTCCTCTCCCTCCCGTTGCCTTTCAGTTACTACAAAGAGAGCCATACAAAAGATCAGTTCCAGTAATTGTCCCCCTCCCACACCGATCACCCTCCGTGTGCACCATATGTTTCCCCCTGCTGCCCAGGTCCCCCTGTGTGCCCCCCTTACATGTGCAGTGCTGCCGGGTTCCCTCCCCCTTCCCACCGGCAACTACAAGCACACAATAGGATCCTTCAAGATTGAGAGTGGGGAAAGGGTCCGGTAAATATGTCATATCTACCAGCCCCTTCCTTTCCTGAATGAACTCAATTAGTGATCGGTACATAACTGAAGCATTGGCTGTATGGGGCCCTGTGCCAGGTTGTCTGTATGGGGCCCTGTGCCAGGTTGTCTGTATGGGGCCCCGTGTCAGGTTGTCTGTTTCTAACAGCAGCCCTGGCCTCAACCATGATCCTGGTATAACCACCCCAATACAAGGCTATATATATATACACACGTACAGAGGTATTGAGGTAGTTAATAAAGAGTCATTGACTCTTTACTAAAAAAGAAAAAACAATCCTAATTTTTTTTCCTTTTTTTAAAGTTTCTTTTGTAAGTGTTCCTCTTTTTTTTCTATTTCTTTGCTGTGTACTTTCTTACTTATTTTCTGTAAAATGAAAAATAAAAAAATAGGAGGGGATTTTTTTGGGCGGAAAAGAACAAGTCCAGGATTTACAGTATAGACCCTTAGGAGCCATTTAAAGCCCATTGCACCCTTAAATCCATCCTCATTTCAGCTTTCCCATATCTAACAGATTTGACCTAAATGATAAAATTTTGCCAAAATTTCCTCATTTTCACCAAAATTTTAGGGAAAGAAAAAAGAAACAATATTACTCCTCCACAATCATTAGTTTTCCATTTTGGTCTTCAGACTGGATGGTGCTCTGAGTAATGTCTTCCCTGTTAATTGTCCCAACCACTCATTGGGCTCTTTGGAATCAGGCCATTATTTGAAGTATAGGTTGGTCATCATTTCATGGAAATCTCAGATTCAGATTCACAATACTTTAATAATCCCAAGGGAAATTAGGATACAGTTACTGTACTTTCAAAGAAGACACAAAATTACAATGACAAATGGAATAAAGACATAATAACAAACAATAAAATCTTGTACTATCCCAAGCAATACCCATATAGAAGTGGTGATTTGGGTCCTGCTAAGGGAGGCACTCCTTGGAGTTTCCCTGGGGGGTTGGCAGGGTGGCTTTTCGAGACAGCAATGATTTTGGCTGTGTTTACTATGATCACTTGGGTCTCTTACAGATTCTCATTCCCCTGAGGAAGAAATATAGTCTATTTGAAACGCGTTGGGAATGAAGAGAATTGTATCCAACATGCTCTGAACATTATTATGGCCTGATATATTGTTTTTAATTTCATCTATGATTTTTTTTCCATGTTTCCAATAAATGACATTTTATAGATTTACATGTGTGTATAAGCAGAATGCCTAAAAAGTTCCATTGAAACATACACTATATTGTTAAAAGTATTGGGACGCCTGCCTTTACATGCAAATGAACTTTAATGGCATCCCAGTCTTAGTCCGTAGGGTTCAATATTGAGTTGCCTGACCTCACAAATGCACTTCTGGAAGAATGGTCAAACATTCCTATAGACACACTAATAAACCTTGTGGACGGCCTTCCCAGAAGAGTTGAAGCTGTTATAGCCGCAAACGGTGGGCCAACTCAATATCGAACCCTATGGACTAAGACTGGGATGCTATTAAACTTTATGTACATGTAAAGGCAGGCGTCACAATACTTTTGACAATATAGTGTAGTAAGGTATATTCGTAGTAGTTACTGTAGAGAGGCATTGTAAGTAGCTAAAGCTTTACTTTACTATGCATTGTAGTTTTTCTTTTGCTTTTTTCCATGCTTACATACAATATTGCTGTCCTTATTCTAGCATATGAGCTTCCACCGTTAGAAGAAAGAAAGAAGAGAGGCAAAGTGAAGCATTTTGAGTTACATAAGCCTGCAGAGCCTTCATGGGATTCACAACTCATTTTACCGAAACGTCCCTGGCCACCAAAATCTGCCTCCTATACGGTTAGTGTATATTATTTTTATTTGTATTATTATTTTATTTCCAGGCATGAAGAAGGAGTCTCGGCCATTCAGGATTTCATCCATCCTGCGCTGTGGACATGAACTGTACTGCTTACTGGTCTGTACCTGGAGGTGCTGCGTGGCAGGGGTTCCCTGGATTACACGGCTGTGTGAACAAAATCACAAATATTAACATATTAACATCAAATGAAACAAGCGAAACTCTTTTTTGTTATCGACAGATTCATGTACTGTACATGTACCTTTGCTGAGCATCTTGAGTGCCTCTTGAATCCTAAATCTCAGGAAAGCTGTATTTTACACAGTTTAAAATTTTGCTAGCCTGGCCCCTCTCACCTCCTACAAGTTCATGGCCATTCACAGCCAGCAGCAGATACAGACCAGACAGGGGGCATTCTGACATCAATTAGTCGTCACCCTTCCCATGGAAGTGCTATAAGTAGGAGGTATGCATAGTTCACTTTAAAGTGGTTGTAAACCTCAGGCATGAAATATGAACAAAGCATATACTTCTATAGTGTGCATTTGTCTCATTCCAGAGCACTAAGTGTCATTTCTGTCTGCTGCCTCCTTCCTCTTCTATCAGCGAGAATCACTTCTGACAAAGTTTTCCTGACACCAAGAGAAAAAAGGTGACTGGGGAGAGACCTCCAGCTGATTGATAGCCTCAGCTCTGTTCCTGTGTGCTGTGTGAAAGGGGGTGTGTCCCTTCCATCCAATCAGCTCTCAGAGCTTTCCTCATTGAGCTCAGTAGAGTGTAACTTCAGCTCTCCACCCCCTTTTTTTTCTGGCAGCTCAGGCAAGCTATATAAATTCTGAACTTTGAAGGGATGGAGAGAAGAAAAGACTGCGGATAAACAGGTACAACTTAAAAAGGAGGATTTGTTTAATCTCTGTGTATCACCTGAGGCCAGTCACTTCACTGGGTATATGTAATGCCGCGTACACACGAGCGGAATTTCTGACAGAAAGAGTCCGATGGGAGCTTCTCATCGTATATTCCGACACCGTGTGTATCCCCCATCGGATTTTTCTGACGAAAATTCAGACGGACTCAGACGCACCAAAAACTACGCATGCTCTGAAGCAAGTACGAGACGGAAGCTATTGGCTACTGGCTATTGAACTTCCTTTTTATAGTCCCGTCGTACGTGTGGTACGTCACCGCGTTCTGGACGATTGGAATTTGGCGTGACCGTGTGTATGCAAGACAGCTTGAGCGGAGTTCCGTCTGAACTTCCGTCGTAAAAACCTTCAGAGTTTATTCTGACGGCAAAACCGGTTGTGTGTACAGGGCATAAGGGTTTTCAACCACTTTAAGAAGAAATTGCTGCATAATGCTCCTCTGCAATGGTGGCTTTTGATGAAGTCTCAATAACCAATAAGAAGCAATTGGAGGCTGAAAGGGGTTGGCCAGCTCTCGATTTTCTTATAAAGGTAGATTTACCTATTGAATGCAGCAGATCTTTAATGTCCTAATAATATGTTGTGTTTAGAGACATAGACGACAGCGGGGTGTCTATAGCGCATTTATGGATCGAGTTGAAGAAAAGTTCACTGCCAGTAACCAGGAGGTAAGTGGTCTACATTATATCTATAGGGAGACAGCTGATGAGGGAGCAAGGGGTTGTTCTAAGCATCCCCCCTATAAAGGTCCAGGGCTGCTGAAGAAAATAAAGTTCTAGAATGATCTGGCAGGCCAGGCAAAAAAAAGGCATTTCATAACCCTTTACCATCTCAGCACTAGAGGTAAAAAAAAAGAAGATGTTCCTAAGCCAAAAAATTCCATTTTCTGCACCACCGGGACTTACAGGAGCATGCCTTTGGTAGACACGAGTTGGATAGTAAATTTGCTCTCACTTTTTCTCTCACTTTTTCTCTCACTCATGGTTAGTGTTTGGCTGAAGTAATTTATTATCAATCAACTGTCTTTATTCTTTTTAGACCATAATTGCAACAGAAACTACCCAAATGACCCTGATCAAAAGTTTACATACCCTGGTGATTTTGGCCTGATAACACGCACACAAGTTGACACAAAGGGGTTTGAAGGGTTATTAAAGGTAACCATCCTCACCTGTGATCTGTTTGCTTGTAATTGGTGTGTGTATAAAAGATAAAGGAGTCAGGAGTTTGTGGACTCCTGACAGACCCTTACATCCTTCATCCAGTGCTACACTGACGTTTCTGGATTCAGAATCATGGGGAAAGCAAAAGAATTGTCAAAGGATCTGCGGGAAAAGGTAGTTGAACTGTATAAAACAAAAAAGAGATATAAAAAGATATCCAAGGAATTGAGAATGCCAATCAGCAGTGTTCAAACTAATTAGGAAGTGGAAAATGAGGGGTTCTTTTGAAACCAAACCACGGTCAGGTAGCCTAACTAAAATTTCAGCCACAGCTGCCAGGAAAATTGTTCATGATGCAAAGAAAAACCCTCAATCAACTTCAAGTGAAATGCAGGACTCTCTGAAAACATGTGGTGTGGTTTCAAGATGTACAATAAGGAGGCACTTGAAGAAAGATGGGCTGCATGGTCGAGCCCCCAGGAGAAAACCATTACTATATAAATGCCACAAAGTATCCCACTTATAATACGCCAAACAGCACAGAGACAAGCCTCAAACCTTCTGACACAAAGTCATTTGGAGTGATGAGACCAAAATTGAGCTTTTTGGCCACAACCATAAACGCTACATTTGGAGAAGAGTCAACAAGCCCTATGATGAAGGGTACACCATTCCTACTGTGAAACACGGAGGTGGATCACTGATATTTTGGGAATGTGTGGGCTACAAAGGGTACAGGAAATTTGGTCAAAATTGATGGCAAGATGAATGCCGTATGTTATCAAAAAATACTGGAGGAACATTTGCATTCATCAGCCAGGAAGCTGCGCATGGGACGTACTTGGACATTCCAACATGACAATGATCCAAAACACAAGGCCAAGTTGACCTGTTTTTGGCTACAGCAGAATAAAGTGAAGGTTCTGGAGTGGCCATCTCAGTCTCCTGACCTCAATATCATTGAGCCACTCTGGGGAGATCTCAAACTTGCAGTTCATGCAAGAAAGCGAAAGATAAAGCGCCTCATCCACAAATACCACAAAAGACTTCACGCTGTCATTGATGTTAAAGGGGGCAATACACGGTATTAAGAACTGGGGTATGTAAACTTTTGATCAGTGTCATTTGGGTAGTTTCTGTTGCTATTATGATTTTAAAAGAGTAAACACACTTAATTGATAATAAATGGCTTCAGCCAAACACTAACTATGAGTGAAAGAAAAGTTTTTGTGTTATCATTCATATTCTCTGAAAAATGGCCAAGAAATCATCAATTCTGTCAGGGTATATAAACTTATGAGCACAACTGTAATTGCATTATTTACCCTCCTGTGTGAATATTTATTTTCATTCAGTCGTAATAGTAAACTAGAAAAAAGGTGGTATCAAAGCACTTTGCCATTCACTTTGGAAAACAGGCTCTTAATCGAAGACTATCATTTCTACCCAACAAACCCTAGCTCACAATAAACCAAGGACAGATTTACTGCAAAATGTTACTATGTGACAAATTATACCAGTCATCTCTAGCCTTTGATTTGCCTTTTCACCAGGATGTTCTTAAAAAAGCAGTAACACATCAATTCATTTATGTGTACAAAATCAAATGTCCCCAGTCTTGAAGGAGCAGTGGTTGCATTGTGAACCTCAAACACAACATGAATAGACTACATCCAAAAACATTTTTTGAGTGGCCTGAAGCAGAGTTCAAGGTCTTCACTGGCTTTTCAGCTGGACTACTGTACTTGTCACTGCCATTGGAATAATATATACTCACAGTCTGGTGACACAAGCAGTTCAACTGGAATCCAGTGAACACCAGGCAGGTGTTTAAACTAGCCCAACCAAGAAATCAATTTAGGGGATTTCTTCAGAACTTTTCTAGGGAGTTCACATACACAAAGTCAGCTCCATAAAGGCAGATTTTGATGAGTTTGCTGTGGAAGAACTCCGATATCCTGCAGAAAGCCCTGAATTCAACCCTACGGAATACCTTTAGGATGAATTGGAATGATGATTGTGAGCCAGGCCTTCTCAACCAATATCAGTACCGAGCCTCACAAATGTTCTTTCTGCTGAATGGTCACAAATTTCCATGGAGACACTACAGGTTCTTGTGGAAAACCTTCCCAGAACAGTGGAAGCTGTTGCATCTACAAAGGAGGGGTTTGTAAATTTATACCCGTAGTTTTGGAATCCAGCAAGCAAAAGTGATGGTCAGACATCCACAAAGTTTAGATGCTTAACTTTATCTAAGGAATCCTAGAACTTCCAGATTAGTTTAGATCAGACTTTCTCAGCCTTTTCAATACAGAGGAACCCTTGAATTAGCTTTTCATGCTCAGGGAACTCCTGCTAAAAATGACTATATCTACAACTCATGATAGTTTAGTCTGATGGTCAGTGGGAAGAATGCTCCTTACACTTGTGGTCCTTGGGAAGAATTACCCCTTTACAGATAGCTAAAAAGATCAATGGTGTCAATGTAAACTAAACTGCTCATTGCTCAAGGAACCCCTAGCAACCCCTGGAGGAACTCTGGTTAAGAAACCCTGGTTTAGACAATATAGGACCTTGTTTTTTGTGATTAGTTCATAAGATACATTTTTGTTGTTGCTTATAACACATATTCTCAATGCATGTTGGAGAAATAAAGAGATCAGTACTGAAAAGGGATTCAAAAGTAACCTTGAATATAACCAGCCTATACTTGCATGTGGTGGACATTTGTTGAGCCCAACGGAATAGTATGCCTACTGCAGTGTCCCTCCGTGTTCTGTAACTCAGGACTTTGAGACAAGCAGCCCATATGGATTCATTCAAACCCCATTTCTCATGCCTCTAACCAGGCTTGCCAGATGAGCCATTAAAACGTAAACTTTGGCTGCCACAACCTACACAAAAACGTTCTCTTTTAGATACTGTACTGTTAGATACTCAATGCGTTCCCTACAGCTTTTCAAATTAACAATAACTTTTTTGTTTTCAGAATTTTTCATTAAGCCCAGTGAGAGTTGGTCCAAGACTAAAGGAAGTTTCCTGAAGTGACAGAACATAATACTTCATCTCTGTACAGTCCATGGGTAACGAAGCACTGGATCCATAGAATACAATTTATACAAGGAGATCTTCGATTATATGGATGGACAGGACTTTGGTGCTGGTCCACTTAAATCATTTTTTTGGAACCTTATATTGAAGTGAGAACCCTTTGCCTGATTATGTGTTGGTGGTCAATGACTCAAATGACCTTATAATAAGGATAAGAGAATAGTCCAATGAATTTAGAGCGTAAAATAAAGCTGTGATTACTTAGGATACCCAATTATGTGCAGCAAAACATAAAGTGTAACTGCACCTTTATGTTCACCTGTTTCTGATCCAACAAGACATTGACTGTGTGGCCACACCCTCTAACACTGACCACCTTAATGCACTTTATGGGCTTCCTTAATGCAACGCATGTTACTACACAATAGGGGTTATTCACGAAAGGCAAATCCACTTTGCACTGAAAGTGCACTTGGAACCGCAGTCGCTCTAAATCTAAAGCCCCATACACACTATCAGATTTTCTGCTGATTTTTGTCTTCAGATTTACCAAAACCATGTAGTGCAAGGGCCTGCCTGATTGCATACAAATTGAAACTCCTAAGGTTTGACCTCATATTATATGGTTTTGGTAAATCTGAAGGAAAAATCAGCAGAAAATCTGATAGTGTGTATGGGGCTTTAGGGGTAGATCTGAAATGAGTGGAAGCTCTGCTGATTTTATTATCCAATCATGTGCAAGCTAAAATGCTGTTTTTTATTTTCCTTGCGTGTCCCCCTCGGATCTACAGCGACTTTACTTCCAAGTGCGCTTGCAGTGCAAAGTGGATTTTCCTTTAGTAAATAACCCCCATTGACACTCTTGGGTGCAAAAGTGTGAATCGTCCCTTTCAGTGTGTGGCTGCACAAGCAATGTCTCGTTGGATCAGGAACAAACTCCAACAGACAGAAAAAATGCACATGATAATTTTTTACAACTCAGCACACCACAATGCATTTTATGTGTTTGTGGTTCGGTACGGTGCTCTCTGTATACTGCATTATAGATGCAATTTGCACCAGAACGCAAATCAAAAAAAAAAAAAAAGGAATAGATTTTTTTTTTTAAAAGGATATTTTACTAAGCAGCTCAAAAAGTGAAATTGAGATCTCACGTACACAGGGCTATTTTTTTTACCTCCCCTGAATGGCCTGCTCCTCCAAATGCAGCTTAAAAAACACACCTGAACCTGGCTAAAGCTTTGGGTTCCTGCATAGGCCTCTGTAGTTTTGTCCAGTAGATTCCACTGTGGGTGCAGGGTGGGTAAGAGCCAGGCTTAACTCTATGTAAACGATGAAAATGAGACAATACCCCAATCGCTGCACCCTATACAAAGCCGTCCGTTACATGATTAAAAGCAGCCTCAGCCAGCTCCATCTAAGCCACATCCCAACGCATTTCATCCCCTCCCCGGGGGCTTACTCAGAGAGGTCAAAGCTGTATTTTGTGTGCTTATTTGAGTTCATGTGTGTTCACGCATTTAGCGTTAATGCATTCTATTGGCCAGAATATTCATTTATTATTGTCATTAGAAGGTATTAATGCACAAATGTGCCTAAACACATCTAGCGTTAATGTACATTTATGCACATATTTTTCTGCCTAAATGCTCCTCTTTTGAACGCGCAAGTGTGCACATGTGTGTGTGTGTGTATGTGTGTGTGTGTTTGTGTGTGTGTGTGTATGTGTGTGTGTATGTGTGTGTGTATGTGTGTGTGTATGTGTGTGTGTGTGTGTGTGTATGTGTGTGTATATGTGTGTGTATATGTGTGTGTGTGTGTGTGTGTGTGTGTGTGTGTATGTGTGTGTGTATGTGTGTGTGTATGTGTATGTGTGTGTATATGTGTGTGTGTGTGTGTGTGTGTGTATGTGTGTTTGTGTATGTGTGTGTGTATGTGTGTGTGTATGTGTATGTGTGTGTATATGTGTGTGTGTGTGTGTGTGTGTGTGTGTGTGTGTGGGGGGGTTGCCTTTAAATGCTCCTGCTTCTCAACACCTGTAAATGCCTACGTGTGCATGTACACATAAGTTAACATAGAGGGACATTTATAGGTATAAAAAATCCCAAATGCCTTTAAAAGGAGCGTTTTTTGCTGTCCTGTCTGCAGGAGGCCTGAGAGTTTTGGTTTCGCCAATTTTTCGGCCAAATCAGTTTAGCTGGAATGACTCCGGTACTCACCTCTGGAGCCACCCTCAGAGCATGCGGGGAAACTTTAAAGTGGTTCTAAAGCTTAAACATTTGTTTTACCCTAATGAATTCCATGCATTAAGGTAAAAAATGTTTAGGCATCCCCCCCTCACCTCCCTCCTTTTACCTACCTGAGCCCTTATTCGATCCAGCGCTGTGCACGTCTTCTCACCTCTCACTTCCGGGTTTCATTGGCTTTGCTGGGGCACGGGGAGCCTTTAGCTCCTGCTGCTGTCAATCAAAGCCAGTGATGAAAGGGAGTGGGGGGCGGGGCCGAGTCCCGCTGTCTGTATTAACCGCTTCAGCCCTGAAAGGATTTGACCCCTTAATGACCAGGCCATTTTTTTGTGATACGACACTGCATCGCTTTAACTGACAATTGCGCGGTCGTGTGACGCTGTACCCAGACAAAATTGACCTCCTTTTTTCCCCACATAGAGCTTTGTTTTGGTGGTATTTGATCACCCCTGCGTTTTTTTTTTTTTTTGCGCTATAAACGAAAAAAGAGCAACAATTTAGAAAAAAAATGTATTTTTTGCTTTTTGCTATAATAAATATCCCCCCAAAGTTTTTTAAAAAACAAGTTGCTTCATCAGTTTAGGTCGATATGTATTCTTCTACATATTTGGTAAATAAAATTGCAATAAGTGTTTACTGATTGGTTTGTGCAAAAGTTATAGCGTCTACAAAATAGGGGATAGATTTATGGCATTTTTATTATTTTATTTTTTTTACTAGTAATGGCGGCGATCTGAGATTTTTAGCGGGACTGCGACATTGCGCCCAACAGATCCAAAACTTTTGACACTTTTTTGGGACCATTGACATTTATACAGTGATCAGTGCTTTAAAAAATGCACTGATTACTGTGTAAATAACACTGGCAGGGAAGGGGTCAACACTAGGGGGCGATCAAGGGGTTAAATGTGTTCCCTCATGTGTGTTTCTAACTGTGATACTGGGATGGGACCGACTGGAGGAGGAGGGAGATCGTTGTTCCTAATTACTAGGAACAGCAGATCTGTCTCTCCTCCCCTGTCAGAACAGGGATCTGTGTGTATACACACACAGATTCCCGTTCTGGCTCTCGTGCTCTCAATCGCGGGTGGGCGGCGGACATCGCGCCCGCTGGCCACGCACTTTGGGTCCCCCCCGCCGTGAGCTGGTCAGCAAGTGGTTAATAGATGGGGCAGCGGGGCTCAGGAGCGAGCCCGCATGAGTGCCCCCATGTGGAGCGGCTTCCCATGGGGGCACTGGACAGAGAGGAGGGGCCGGCAGGGGACCCGAGAAGAGGAGGTTTGGGGCAGGTAAATATAGAGATGTTTGTTATTTAAAAAAAAAAAAAAAAAAAATACCTTTACAATCTCTTTGATCGCAATTCACTCCAACCTTTTTCATTTATGTGTTTCTAGAATTGTTTTCTTTTTCAAAAATAATACAGTTTAAATCATGAAAGTGAAAACCCATCAGGGCTGTGTTGTATCTGTGTCAGTTTAGTATGTTTTTGTGTATATTACTTTGGTGTGTTATGTACAGTAAAGTATATGTTGATAGTTGTTTCTTCTATTGTGTTATGAAGATCCCTAATAAAAATGTAAACCTTAATAGGACACCATTCATTAGTTATTTCAATAAACAGCTCCACAGCCAGGGCCGGTCCTAGGGTCACAGACGCCTGGATGCAGAAATATTTCTGGCGCCCCCACGTGGGCGTGGTCATCTTACCAACTCCTCCCCTTTACAAATGTTTCTATGGCAATGACTCAAACACAGAGATGCTCCCCTAAAAAGTCTTCGTTACCCTGGGATCCTCCCATGATCTCTTAACAATAAAGCAAATACAGGAAGAGTGTACACTAATGAGACCTGGAGGGGAGTCTCTCTGATGCACACAGAGAGAGCTGTCTGTTAGAGAGTCTGTTAGAGAGAGCCCCCAGACATAATACAGGAGATGATCAGAGACTGCAGACATATTACAGGAGATGATCAGAGACTGCAGACATAGTACAGGAGATGATCAGAGACTGCAGACATAGTACAGGAGATGATCAGAGACTGCAGACATAGTACAGGAGATGATCAGAGACTGCAGACATAATACAGGAGATGATCAGAGACTGCAGACATAGTATAGGAGATGGTCAGAGAATGCAGACATATTACAGGAGATGGTCAGAGACTGGAGATATAATACAGGAATTGGTCAGAGACTGCAGACATGACACAAGAGATTGTCAGGGACTGCAGACGTTACAAGAGATGGTCAGAGACTGCAGACATAATACAGGAGATGGTCAGAGACTGGTCAGACTGCAGACATAGTACAGGAGATGATCAGAGAATACGAACATATTACAGTAGATGGTCAGAGACTGCAGACATACTACAGGAGACGGTCAGAGACTGAATACATCTTACAAGAGATGGTTGGAGACTGCAGACATAATACAAGAGATGATCAGAGACTGCAGACATGTTACAAGAGATGGTCAGAGACTGCAGACATAATACAAGAGATGATCAGAGACTGCAGACATGATACAAGAGATGGTCAGAGACTGCAGACATGATACAAGAGATGGTCAGAGACTGCAGACATAATACAAGAGATGATCAGAGACTGCAGACATGTTACAAGAGATGGTCAGAGACTGCAGACATAGTACAGGAGATGGTCAGAGACTGCAGACATAATACAAGAGATGGTCAGAGACTGCAGACGTTACAAGAGATGGTCAGAGACTACAGACATAGTACAGGAGACAGTCAGAGACTGGAGATATAATACAGGAATTGGTCAGAGACTCCCCAGGACAAACCACCCCGCCTACATTACTATAGACCCCCAGGACAAACCACCCCCCCTACATTAGTATAGACCCCCCAGGACAAACCCCTCCTCCTACATTAGTATAGACCCCCCAGGACAAACCACCCCCCCTACATTACTATAGACTCCCCAGGACAAACCCCTCCCCCTACATTAGTATAGACCCCCCAGGACAAACCCCTCCCCCTACATTAGTATAGACTCCCCAGGACAAACCACCCCCCTACATTACTATAGACCCCCCAGGACAAACCCCTCCCCCTACATTAGTATAGACCCCCCAAAACAAACCCCTCCGCCTACATTAGTATAGACCCCCCCAGGACAAACCACCCCCCCTACATTAGGTTAATTTAAAACACCCGGGCGGCAGCTGGAGAGGAGAGGACAGTGTGCAGCCGCGCCGCCCAGGTGGAGTGTGTCAGGCTTGGGCAGCATGTGTCAGGGAGGTCGGAGGAGGAGAACTGTCTGGAACACGTTGGGCACGGGCACGGGCAACCCCCCCCGTGACATCAGTCACGTCACTGCACGGCTGGTCTCTCACACAGAGACAGCCTCTCCGATCTAATTTCGCTCTCCTCCTCTGACGGGAGGGGGGATGGGCTTCGGCACTCGGCAGGTCGAGGCAGCGGCCAGCAGAGAGCCGTCTACGGACAAGAAAGAGGGAGGGGAGCACTCTGGCACTTCAGCGCCCCCACCTCTGTGGCGCCTGGGTGCACTGCACCCCGTGCACCGCGTCCAGGATCGGCCCTGTCCACAGCCATTGACAAAGAAAGCAAAAGCTGTATAAGCTAAGGATTTTATTAAAAAATCTAATGTTTAAAAACAACAATTATATGAATTTAAATGTATTTTATGTATTGTTTCTTTTTTTAAGTATACATAATCTGCTGCATTCAGATGAATTGTTGTCTACAATAGAACTTACAGTCTGATGTCCCTCTATGGCAGACGTCTCTTAACAAAGGGCCAATTTACAGTCCTTCAGAGTTTAGGAGGGCTGAAGTGTGGCCAGTAGGAGTGGAAAATGCCCCAGTGTCAGTAGGATTAGACAATGTCTCAGGCTTGGTGGTCAGTAGGAGGAGAAATAGTGCCCCATACTTGGTGTCAGTGGAAGAAATAGTGCCCCATTATTGGTATCAGTGGGAGGAATAGTGCCCAATCCTTGGTGGCAGTGGAATGAATAGTGCCCCATTATTGGTATCTGTGGGAAGAATAATGCCCCATCATTGGAATCAGTGGGAGGAATAGTACCCCATTATTGGTATCCGTGATAGGAATAGTGCCCCATCATTGGTGTCAGTGGAAGGAACAGTGCCCCACCACTGATTTCAGTGGTAGGAACAGTGCCCTATCATTAGTATCAGTGGGAGGAATAGTGCCCCATTATTGGTATCAGTGGGAGAAATAGTGCCCCATCCTTGGTGGCAGTGGAAGTAATAGTGCCCTATCATTGCTGCCAGTGGGAGGAATAGAGCTCTATCATTGGTGTTAGTGGGAGAAATAGTGCTCCATTGCTGGTGTCAGTGGAAGGAACAGTGCCCTATCATTGGTATCAATGGGAGGAATAGTGCCCCATCATTGGTATCAGTGGGAGGAATAGTGCCCCATCATTGGTATCAGTGAAAGGAATAGTGCCCCATCATTGGTATCAGTGGGAGAAATAGTGCCTCATCATTGGTATCAGTGGGAGGAATAGAACTCTATCATTGGTTTCAGTTGGGGTAATAGTGCCCCATCATTGGTGTTGGTGGGAAGAACAGTGCCCCATCATTGGTGTTGGTGGGAAGAACAGTGCCCCATCATTGGGGCCGTGGAAGGAATAGAGCTACATAATTGGTGTCAGTGGAAGAAATAGTGCAAAGGGCCTCAGCTTGAAGACCATTGTCCTATGGCTTTACAGGAGGCAGCACCAAACCCCTGATTGTAATACTTTTTCCATTTGTTTCCCTCTTCTGGCCAGCTCTGGACATGGAGCATAAGAACGGTAATGGAAAAGGGTCACATTTCTCTTCATATTAAAGAAAAGGTGAAATCTTGTCTCCTTCCTCTTATTTTGTTTTCTGTACAATTGAAGAGTAGCTCTGCAGATCACAGATGTCATGTTTCTTCCAAAACTCATTCATATCTAAGGTTTTAACAAAAATAATCACATGACATGGGGAGGAGCTTACACAAAAGGATGCACCTGGGCCGTTCAGGTATTCCTATCATCTGTACATGTCAATGAAAGCAGCAACTGTCAGTAACAATTATTGGGCAATGCAATTGTTCTTACACTATCAGAGCGATCTCCTGCATGACGGTGACGGTGATCTCCTGCTTGTCCGATCCCAGGAATATAGATAAAAATACCAAAAAAAATAGCGTGGATGTCCCCCCCCAAAATCCATACCAGACCCTTCAGGCCCCCAGGCACTATATACTATGAACAGCAGTATATATATTATACGGCCTGCCCTATATACTCTGCAGAAAACTGGGCCTTTGGTTTGGGGGAGCGCTTGGTTATATTGCTTTAAAACACTGTAAGACCTCACAGTTACTCTGGCACAGAAACGGGCCCTGCATAGAAATATTATATCAAAAATACTATATCAAAAATTGTAATTACATGCTCCTGTTAAACAGGGGCAGAAACATTGGGCCTTAGGTGTTGGTGGTGCCAGAACACTGTAACCCCCCCCCAGTTACTCTTGTTGGGTGCAGGAACAGTCCCTGCTGTTAAATATTATTTCAGAGGCTGCTTGCCCTCTTTTAGTGGCTTGTGAGCATCCGTCTCTTCTTGGAGGCCTTCCGGACATGATGGGTATATTTTTTTTAAACACCTCACTACACTGTATTGTATACTGTATACGAGACTGTGTATATGTGCATATTAATACACTCCCATGAGCATCATGGGAAATGTAGTTCCAAAACATCTGGGGTGCCGAGGTTTGCCATCACTGATATAGACAAAGTACACGTCGCACAGCAGGTCTTTCCTTTTAGTTTTCTTTCTCTTTGCCTTTTGTTTTTTCTCTCTCTCTCTCTCTCTCTCTCTCTCTCTCTCTCTCTCTCTCTCTCTATCTCTCTCTCTCTATCTCTCTCTCTCTCTCCCTCTCCCTCTCCCTCTCCCTCTCCCTCTCCCTCTCCCTCTCCCTCTCCCTCTCTCTCTCTCTCTCTCTCTCTCTCGGCCAAAGGCACCCTTATTAATTATGGCTCTCTAAGCAGAGCGCGCTGTGATTGGCCAAAGCATGCAGGTCAGGCGCATGCTTTGGCCAATCATTATACAGCAATGCGCTGTGATCTTGCAGTGCATTATGGGGTAGGACTTCAGCTACCTTCCCCCCAAATTTTGGGTCTCTGTGACCCCAGGTTGCCGAGCTATGACCCTCGGAGCTCGATGTTTTTTTTTTTTTTTTTTGTTCATGGCTCTGCCTCACCTGCCTCCCCTGACTGCACGTCCCTGGATCTAATCCCTCTCCGCTCCATCCAAAACCCCCAAAAAATGTAGCAGAATAAAACCCCAAACCTCCTACTGTAGCTGGTTATCAATATCATCCCTATATATTCTCTATAATATGCACAGTCAGACAACAAGTTCAAATCAGATCAAAGTCTCATCACACCCAGGCAGCAGTATTATCGGTGGAATGAAAGGACAGATACATTATCACAGAGATCTGTGGCTTTGGGAGCTTTCCAATAAATAAGATAAGAAGTTTAACGCTCCTTATAACATGTGACCAGTTGTGCAAATGTAACAAATTCAAAATTAGATCAATTAGATTGTAAGCTCTTATAAACAGGGGCCTCCTAACTCTCTTGCATTTTATTCTATTGTCTCCCTTTATATTGTAAAGCGCTGTGAAAACTGTTGGCGCTATATAAATCCTGTATAATAATAATAATTAAATATGTACCTATACAGTGGGCCCACCCTGCACTGCATGGGTTAAATGAATCCACAGGAATAAATAAAAAATGCTTCCTCCTCTTTGTGGGATCGCTCCGCCGCAGCTTCACTTTGCTGCACGACTGGTCACAGCTCTCTGATGTCATTGGGTACAATGCAGGGCCAACAGTCCTGCTTTGTACTGGAGGATTGCATGGGCACAACATGGAATGTCAGAGATCACAGGCTGCTGAGGGAGGGAGGAATAAGTTGTTTGTGGTTATCCCTTACCCCAACACTGTATCCTGGCCTAGGCCTAGGGCAGCACTTTGCAGGGGGGGAAGCACGGAAAGAGTTCCCGCCAGCTTGCGCTGTTATGCCCCGTACACACAGTCGGACATTGATCAGACATTCCGACAACAAAATCCATGGATTTTTTCTGATGGATATTGGTTCAAACTTGTCTTGCATAGACACAATCACACAAAGTTGTCGGAAAATCTGATGGTTCTGAACGCGGTGACGTAAAAAACACGTACGTCGGGACTATAAACGGGGCAGTAGCCAATAACTTTTGTCTCTTAATTTTTTCTGAGCATGCGTGGCACTTTGTGCGCCGGAATTGTCCACACGCGGTCGGATTTTGCTGTCGGAAAATTTTATAGCCTGCTCTCAAACTTTGTGTGTGCGAAATTCCGATGGAAAAAGTCCGATGGAGCCTACACACGGTCGGAATTTCCGACAACACGCTCCGATCGCACATATTCCGTCGGAAAGTCCGACCGTGTGTACAGGGCATTAGTGTAGCACCAATCTTATGGGGTGGACTGGGCTGAGAGGCAAATTAGTCTAGCGCCCCCATAAAGCGGCCGCACTGCTTCCAGTATGGGGGCGGCCGGCATTCCGCAACTGGGGGGGGGGGCGCTTCTAACTTTGACTGTCCTATCATCCTGGACCACAAACCTTCCTCGCTGTGCTATATGTTTTCTGCTGCACCATTGGCATGGTTATATCTTCTTAGTCCTCTCCATAAAATTATCAGAAAATTGTGCTTAAAGTGGAAGTTTGGGCAACACTTTTTTTTTTCATTTTGGATAGAGTAAAGGAGGGTTATAACCCCTGTCAGTTTATTTGTTACCATCCTTATTTCCCTTCACTTCCTGCCCTATAGCCAAACAGGAAGTGGAAAGGGAAATCTTTGAAAATTAAGGGAATCCATCCCCCCCCCCCAGGCCCTCAGAACTAGTGTCCCCACTCGAAAATTTCAGGGCGGGTCTTAAACAGCAAGGGGTGTGGCCTTGACGGGAAGGGGTGGGTCATATTTAAATTAGGGGGGTGCACGAGTTTAGTCAGGCCTAGGGCAGCACAAAACCTAAATACACTACTGCTTTATCCCCTTACCCATCCCCAGCCAAATGGACATTTAACCAGTGCAGTGTGGAGGGGAAACCTACGGCATGGGAACAATACCTGACTGACGGTCCTGGAAGCTGGAAATCACTGAAATAGACCCCACTACTCCAGTGATCTCCACTAGCTTCCATGACATCACTGCTCCACCTCGTCCAATCAGAGATACCTTGCATTCATTCAGAAAATGCTAAACATTCTCTGAATTGCACCCATATCAAGCAAGTAACCTCCTGTGTTCACATGTAGCAAGGCAGATCACTGTAGTAGTGCTGTCTGAATGGTGGTAGTAGTGGTGTCAGTGATTTCCAGAATCTAGAGGGATCCCACAAGTACGGTATATACATAGTAATATCCATCCTAGCTGGGGCAATTGTAACTATGTATAAAATATTGATACCTGGAATCCTATAATACATTGTATACATACAGGAAATATTATATATTACATACAGAATACATTATATAATACATTGTATTCATGTAGGATACATTACATAATACAGTACATCATATACATACAGGATACCGTATATCAGCCCTCAAAAATTCCACTCACCTGCTCGCGAGCGGAATTTGAGGACTGGCGAGGAAAGGCTGCCTGGGAGGGGGGGGCGAGCACCGCCGGCAGGTGGGGTTGAATGGGAGTCCTTCTCCCCGCGATCGCGGAGGGGAAGAGAGAGGGAGCCGCCCCGATGATCAGAGCACGGGGAGCACAGCGATAACAGCTTTCATTTAAATTGCCATGTGTTCCCTGCACTCGCTGTCGTATACAGCCCGCCCCCTAGCCAGGTACTTTGATAGACAGATCACCCGTCCAATCCCTGGAAGGGTGATCTGTCTACCAAAGTTCCCCAGCCAGGAGGCGGGCTGTATGTGACGGCGAGTGCGGGGAACACACGGCAATTGAAATGAAAGCTGTTATCGCTGTGTTCCCCATGCTCTGATCATCGGGGTGGCTCTCCTCTTCCTCTCCTCTATTTCCTTGCACAGGCAGGCTACATTGATGGGCACAGGCTCAGTGGCAGTGCATCCATAAAGGGCGCAGGAGCGCCGCCTCCTCTCTCCTGGCACTGCTCTATCACCATAGATATCTATGGTCGCCGCTGACACCCCCTATTCAGGTGTCTGGCCCTTTTTTGGGCGCCGGGCACCTGAATTACAGCGGCGGGGGTGTTTTTTGGAAGCACCTGATTAGAGTCGTAGGCTCTAATAGGCGCCCAAAAAGGTGAACAGCGGGCGCAGTGCTGTGCGGTCGCTGTTCACTCAGCTGTGTGTTAGCAAAGCGAAGGAATTCGCTTTGCTAAGACTGAACCACCTCTCAACCAATCAGGTGCTCGGGTCTGCACGTCGGCACGCTCAATTTATTTGGCACACTGTGCTCAAAAGGTTGCCTACCCCTGTTATACCATGTATTATATACTGTACTCTATATGTGTATGATGTATATGATTTTTTTTCAGTTTGTTTGCACCCCCCAAAAATTTTGAGCACCAGCCGCCACTGCACAGGCTGCATTGGTGGGCACATGTGAAGCGGCATTAATGGACACATGTGAAGCAGCATTGATGGACACAGGTAGGCTGTATTGTTGGGCACGGATAAAGTTGTTAGTATTTATTTTTATAACGTTATTCTACATAAAACATTTATGTGTCATTTCATGAGATAATTTTTTGAGGGCGTGTTTAGGGGGCGGAATTAGGGGCGGGCAGGGTCAGGGTTGGGTGGGGCAACTGGTGGCGAATAACCCTTGAGGCCTGGCTAATAGTTCAGGACTTGAAATTTTGAGCCCTGCATTATATAATACATCATATACATATAGAGTACAGTATATAATACATGGTA
Source organism: Aquarana catesbeiana (assembly GCF_042186555.1). Taxonomy (NCBI): domain Eukaryota; kingdom Metazoa; phylum Chordata; class Amphibia; order Anura; family Ranidae; genus Aquarana; species Aquarana catesbeiana. The sequence continues at coordinate 25,678,405 of NC_133328.1, read as the reverse complement.
TAACAGGGGTAGGCAACCTTTTGAGCACAGTGTGCCAAAGAAATTGAGCGTGCCAATTTTATAACAAAAAAATGTCAACTTCACACTCTCAATCTCGAAAAGGATTTTTTATAAAGTAAATGCTGTAAACTTTATAGTGAGAAATTAAAATCATGCACTTTCATGCCTCAGATCAGCCCCAATTCCTGCAACTCCACACCTCAGATCACTGTCCCCCCTGTTCATCTGCCCCACCACTGTAACCCCCTGTACTTCTGCCCCACCACTGTACCCCCCTGCTCATCTGTCCCACCAATGTACCAACCTGCTCTTCTGTCCCACCACTGTACCATCCTGCTTTTCTGTCCCCCTACTGTAACCCCCTGCTCATGTGTTCCACCGATGTACCTCCTTTCTCCTCTGCACCCCTTTGCACATCTGCCCCACCTCTGTACCCCACTGCTCCTCTGCCCCACCGCTATAACCCCCTGCTCATCTGTCCCACCAATGTACCTCCTTTCTCCTCTGCCCCAACACTGAACCCCCCCCTGCTCATCTGTCCCACCACTGTAACCCCCTGCTTTTCTGTCCCACCACTGAACCTCCTGCATATCTGTCCCACCACTGTAACCCCCTGCTAATCTGCCCCATCAATTTACCCCCCTTTCTCATCTACTCCGCCACTGTACCCCCACCTTCTCATCTGTCTTAACAATGAACCCATCTGCCCCACCACTGTAACCCGCTTTATCATCTGCCCCACCAATGTACCTCCTGCACATCTGTCTCACCTCTGTACCCCCCTGCTCTCCTGCCCCACCACTGTAAACCCCTGCTCATCTGTCCCACCAATACACCTCCTTTCACATCTGCCCCACTGCTCTACCCCCTACTTTTCTGTCCCACCACTGAACCCCCTTCTCATCTGCCCCAACACTAAACCCCCCTGCTCATCTGGCCCAACACTGAACCCCCTTCTCACCTCTTCCACCACTGTACCTCCCTGCACATCTGCCCCACCTCTGAACCCCTTCTGCTCATTTCCCTAGTGCTGTACCCTCTTCTCATCTATGATATGCAGAGTGGTGAAACACATCTACCTGTCCTGACACACTCATCCTGCTGATCCACCTCTTGCATCCAGCCCACGTGCTTGTATGGGATGTATGGGATGTATGTGATGTATGTGATGTATGTGATGTATGGGATGTATGGGATGTATGTGATGTATGGGATGTATGTGATGTATGGGATGTATGTGATGTATGGGATGTATGTGATGTATGGGATGTATGGGATGTATGGGATGTATGTAATGTATGGGATGTATGTGATGTATGGGATGTATCATACAAGCATCTGGAATGGATGCAAAATGATGAGCTCGGGTTAGGGGCATTTTCTGAAAGTGGTAGGCTTGTGTGCAGGATCATAAATTGGGCCCCCGCAGCTGAGAAAAGGTGCGGCGCTCTGCACCACAGGAAAAGTTGGGTGTGATTTTCATTGCGCTGAATACTGGCTGTGGCTTGAAGGGAGACAGAGTGCCAGGGTTCAGTAGTAAGTGACGCAAAGGTTCAGGAATAATTTCAACAAAGTTCCCCAAAGCTAAACAGTAATTCCACAAACTGTTACCTGATTGGGGTTTTCTCAATCACAGTGAAATCCCTTCTTTCTGAGATTGGTAGTGGCAACCAAGATAGTCATCTTCCTCCAGATGGTGAGCAGGGCTAGCAGGGCTGTGATTGGCTTTAGCAGTGGTCAATGACAGTCCTCCTCCTCCTGGAAACAGGGATAGCCCCCCCCCACCCCCTCTCTACCAGAACTGCACCCAATCTCTTACTCATCACAAAAGCTGACGATCGCAGCTACAGCAAAGTTAGAGGACCAAACAATGTTTCCTATCTTTTACAATGTGTGGGGGCGCAGTGCCTCCCCCTCAGTGCGGTGTGGGGAATTCTGAAATTGGAATGCATTATTGTCTCACCGACACTTCCCTGCACTGCTCTGCTAATGGGGAGGGTGTCAAGTGCTGGCAAAAGAGGCTTGGCGTGCCGCTTGCGCCATCAGTGGCGGGGGGTTGCCTACCCCTGTGGTATACATACAGGATACATTATATATTACATTGCATACATACAGGATACATTATATATTACATACAGGATACATTATATAATACATACAGGGTACATTATATATTACATCGTATACATACAGGATACATTATATAATACATTGTATACATACAGGATACACTATATATTACATACAGGATACATTATATAATACATACAGGATACATTATATATTACATTGTATACATGCAGGATACATTATATATTACATTGTATTCATACAGGATACATTATTAAAAACATACAGGATACATTATATAATACATTGTATACAAACAGGATACATTATATAATACATTGTATCTTTTCTCCATTCAAGAGGAGAAAGAGTACAAGAAAAGTATGACTTTTTTGTGTTTACAATTCTTCTCCTCTAGTAAGAAAAAAAAGTTACAATTCAGCCCCAATGTATCTTTTTCTCCTTGCTAGAGGAGAAGATTGTAAACAAAAAAAAGTTGTACAAAGAAAATAAATAAATAAACAAATACTGTAGAATAAAGATAAATTAGCTAGGACCGGGTTTGATGTAGGTGAAGGTTAGGGTCAGGGTTAAAGCCAAACGGTCATGGTTAGGGTCAAAGGTCAAAGAATCAGTGTGTCTTAGGTATCATAAAAAAAAGTGTTTTTTTCTATTTAGTAGCATAGATAGAATTGAAAAAAAAAGCAATACGAGCATTATTGTCTCTGGACCCTACTCTGGTACAAACCACAAATAACAACATACACATATGCGGTATTTCTGTAATCGTCAGAAGGAAAATTTATTTTGCGTTGTTATATGGTGGTGGGTAATGGTAATGGCAAGATATTTACAGCTAGATATTAAAAAATATCATTTTCATTATTTTGGACCAGTTTTACTTTGATAATAAAAAAAAAAAACCAGGAGACATCCAGGGCAGTCTTTAACGCAGGGCAAAAGGGGCAGCTGCCCTGGGCCCTGTCATTGCTGTGGGGCCCAAAGCAGCTGCCACTTAAGCCCTGCGCTGCCCGCAGTTTTTGCAGAGTAGCGGGGGGAGCCGATCCCCCCTGCTCTCCCAAGCGGCTACATTCATTATACAGGAGAGCGGGACAGCTGCGGGCTTCATGTGTTTGAGCCCGCTCGTCCCGCTTCTCCCTCTGTCAGGAGCTGCGGACCCTAGTGAATGACAGTGCGAGAGCGGCGCTCTGTGTTCCTCCCGCCCCCACCCCCGCCTGGCAGACCTGTGTAGCACACAGCCGAGTGAAGTTTTCTGGCTGTGTGCTGGGTCTGATAGGCTGGGACTGTGTTCGTTGCACCGCCGTGTGACCAGGTAAGAAAGAACAAGGTGGAGAGAAGGGGAAGAGGATTCATTTGTGCAGACTGCAGAGAATTGCTGGTACAGAGGTGGACATGGGGGGTACAGAAGTGAGAAGACATGGGGGGTACAGAGGTGGACATGGGGGGTACAGAAGTGAGAAGACATGGGGGGTACAGAGATGTACATGGGGGGTACAGAAGTGAGAAGACATGGGGGGTACAGAGGTGGACATGGGGGGTACAGAAGTGAGAAGACATGGGGGGTACAGAGGTGGACATGGGGGGTACAGAAGTGGACATGGGGGGTACAGAGATGAACATGGGGGGTACAGAGGTGGACATGGGGGGGTACAGAGATGGACATGGGGGGTACAGAGGTGGACATGGGGGTACAGAGGTGGACATGGGGGGGGTACAGAGGTGGACATGGGGGGGTACAGAGATAGACATGGGGGGTACAGAGATAGACATGGGGGGTACAGAGATGGACATGGGGGTACAGAGATGGACATGGGGGGTACAGAGGTGGACATGGGGGTACAGAGGTGGACATGGGGGTACAGAGGTGGACATGGGGGGTACAGAGGTGGACATGGGGGGGTACAGAGGTGGACATGGGGGGGTACAGAGGTGGACATGGGGGGTACAGAGGTGGACATGGGGGGGTACAGAGGTGGACATGGGGGGGTACAGAGATGGACATGGGGGTACAGAGGTGGACATGGGGGGTACAGAAGTGAGAAGACATAGTAGGTACAGAGGTGGACATGGGGGGTACAGAGATGGACATGGGGGGGTACAGAGATGGACATGGGGGTACAGAGGTGGACATGGGGGGGTACAGAGATGGACATGGGGGGGTACAGAGGTGGACATGGGGGGTACAGAGGTGGACATGGGGGGTACAGAAGTGAGAAGACATGGTAGGTACAGAGGTGGACATGGGGGGTACAGAGGTGGACATGGGGGTTACAGAGGTGGACATGGGGGTTACAGAGGTGGACATGGGGGGTACAGAGATGGACATGGGGGGTACAGAGATGGACATGGGGGTACAGAGATGGACATGGGGGGTACAGAGATGGACATGGGGGGTACAGAGATGGACATGGGGGTACAGAGATGGACATGGGGGGTACAGAGATGGACATGGGGGGTACGGAGGTGAACAGAGGCGGTGGGGGGGTACAGAGGTGAACATGGATGGGGGGTACTACAGAGGTGGATAGGGGGTACAAAGGTGGACATTGGGGGGGGTACAGAGGTGGACGGAAAGATATAGAAGTGAACGTGGATGGGGGTACAGAGCTGAACACAGAGGTGGATGTGGGGTACAAAGGTGGACGGAAAGATATAGAGGTGGACATGGGGGGGGGTACAGAGGTGGATGGGGGATACAGAAGTGAGCTGTGGATGGGGGGGGCAGAGGTAGACAGGGGATACAGAAGTGAGCTGTGGATGGGGGGGCAGAGGTAGACAGGGGATACAGAAGTGAGCTGTGGATGGGGGGGGCAGAGGTAGACAGGGGATACAGAAGTGAGCTGTGGATGGGGGGGCAGAGGTAGACAGGGGATACAGAAGTGAGCTGTGGATGGGGGGGGCAGAGGTAGACAGGGGATACAGAAGTGAGCTGTGGATGGGGGGGGCAGAGGTAGACAGGGGATACAGAAGTGAGCTGTGGATGGGGGGGGCAGAGGTAGACAGGGGATACAGAAGTGAGCTGTGGATGGGGGGGCAGAGGTAGACAGGGGATACAGAAGTGAGCTGTGGATGGGGGGGGCAGAGGTAGACAGGGGATACAGAAGTGAGCTGTGGATGGGGGGGCAGAGGTAGACAGGGGATACAGAAGTGAGCTGTGGATGGGGGGGGCAGAGGTAGACAGGGGATACAGAAGTGAGCTGTGGATGGGGGGGCAGAGGTAGACAGGGGATACAGAAGTGAGCTGTGGATGGGGGGGGCAGAGGTAGACAGGGGATACAGAAGTGAGCTGTGGATGGGGGGGGGGCAGAGGTAGACAGGGGATACAGAAGTGAGCTGTGGATAGAGGGGTACAGAGGTGAGCTGTGTATGGGGGGGGGACAGAGATAGACAGGGAATACAGAAGTGAGCTGTGGATGAGGAAGCAGAGGTAAGCAAAGTGATGTGCAGAGGTGACCAATAGATAGTTACTTTGCGGGAGGGAGGAGGATATGCAAGTACTGCCCCTTGTGCTGATTTTTTTCTGTGCCCTGTATGATACAAACACCTCAAAGTACACCCCCCCAATCCCTGTGTGTCATCCTGGACTCCTATCTCCCCCCTTCCCCCATTATCTTGAACTCCCCCATCTCTCCCCCCGCCAATCATCCTGGACTCCCATATCCCCCCCCCACCCATCACCCTGGACTTCTCTATCTCTTCTCCCCATCATTATTATTATTATACAGGATTTATATAGCGCCAACAGTTTGTGCAGTGCTTTACAACATGAGGGCAGACAGTACAAGTAGAATACAATGCAATACATAAGTTTACGTGTTTGTTTTGTTTTTTCGAATGTTGGGGTGGAGAGACAATTTGCATGGGGGGGCCCAAGAATTTTTTTTGCCCAGGGCCCAATCAATAGTAAAGACGGCCCTGGAGACATCCATCACCACTTACCACCAAATGAAAGACCAATGTGTCCTGAAAATAAACACCTTGATACACTAAGTAGTTGTGATGACATGTACCGTGTTACTAACACAAGTCAAAGTTGTAAAACTGGTTTCAGGCGTTAAGATTTGCTTTACCTTCGTCATGAAGCTATATGAGAGCCGACCTTAGTCTAGAAAAAACCTGCCCCCCCCCCTCCCCCATCCAGGCTTTTCCCTCTGTCTTTTGTCCCTTGCTAATGACAATCCTTGAAGTTTCCAAAATTGTTGATCCAGAAGAAGGCTGATCCAGGTGATATGGAGATGTTGGTGAAGTGTGGACAGGACTCCTGAGAGCAGCTCCATGACAGGGTCTTGTTGTATCTCCGTCAGTGAGTGGCCCTCAGGAGCCCCATACGCTGAATCTCCCCCATTCCTGTGTAGGACTTACCTCTCCTCCAGGCTGAGCTCCTACGACCCACACCAGCTGCCTTTTATACAGTTTGTACTATTCATAGCTGTGACATGTTAGCGTTCTTGGTTGCCGTGATGTTACTAAGATGTTCAATGTCTCACTGTACACAATCTATAGGAAACTTTTAAACAATGGTTAGAAGACAATGAGTGCCTACAGGGTCATCATCACTCACCTACTGTATATTAGTGACAGTGTAAAGAGTAGTCAGGACCTCGGTTACTCCCTTGTCACCTGATTATTTATTTCTACTTTGCAGTATGGTTGCCAACAAACTCATTTCCAGGAGCGGCCCTTGTTTTTTATGGATTTAACCATTTCAGTCAGTACTGGGACAGGTTCATCTAGGGGCAGAACTGCACCCCCCCCCCCCCCACTGGGTCGTAGAATGGGTTTACTGCCCTGTGTCTATTCTCTGCCCCGCTTGCTCTGCTGTGCCCAGGGCAGCTGCCCCTCCTGCCTACCCTTTGTCCTGGCTCTGATTTCAGCTGTATACCCCTTATGGATCAGAGCAATAATTGCATTTTTACTATAAAACTGTTTATTCTGCAATATCTTTGTCATTACTCAAAAGCCCCGTACACGCGATAAGATTTTCCGACAACAAAACCATGGATTTTTTTCCTCCAAAGGATGTTGGCTCAAGCTTGTCTTGCATACACACGGTCGCACAAATGTTGTCGGAAATGCGTGGAACTTTTGTGCAACGGAATTGTGTACACAGGATCGGAATTTCCGTCAACAAGTCTTGTTGTCGGAAAATTTGAGAACCTGCTCTCAAACATTTGTTGTCGGAAGATCCTATCGTGTGTACGGCCCAAAAGCGGTGTTAAACCCAAAAGCTAACATTTATTATATTGCAGCTTACCAATTCATAGATGTGCAGGCTGCATTCGGTTTGTTTTTAACCTCTTGGCGTTGACAGCACTCAAATATGCAGCCTCTCGGCGGGTGGGTCTTGGCGCCAGTGGCGGCTTGGCGGGGGGGGGGGGGGTCTTGCAGTCGGTCATCCAGCCCCGTACTTACCCCATCTAGGTTGCGGGCGGGCAGCGCTCCTACGAGCGACAGGCGGTGGCTTCTATCGGATCTTCGCCTCCTCTGCATCACAGCGGCTTCCACCATGCGTCTCCTCCTCCTCCTAGGCATCCAAAAGGATCGCCTATCCTTTCATCCAATCAGGTGACGGGTCTAAGGACCCGCTTCCTGATTGGCTGGGAGGAGGATTAGTGTGACAATAGCGAATATTTATTCGCTATTGTCACACAACTGGGTAGGCTCAGAGCGTAGCGCTCTGTGCCCTCGATCCCACCCTTTTTTTTAAGCCTATTAAAGCCTCTGGCTCTAAATCAGGTGCTTTAAAAAAAATACCCACCCCTCCATTGGAATCCATGCGTCCGGCTCCCTGCATGTATATTAGGGCACCCGTGCATCTCTAAAAGCTGGGCCACCACTGCTTGGCGGCCACACATTTGTGCGCAATATTGCAAAAACTCCTGGCACAGTTCCCGGCGGCAAATGGAAAGCTCCTGATCACTCCTTTTGATCAGGAGCTTTCCGATCATGGGACCGCCGTGACAGCCAATCATGGTAATTACATAAACCCCGCCCCGCCTCCCGGCATCCAAAACCCCTTAAAGGGTCCTGAGGTGCCGGCGCCAAGGGGTAAAGCTTTCTTTCCTTCATTTTCACCCAGGATTCTGGCCAGTAAGTCTGTTGTTTTTCAACAGAACAAGCTGTCCTGCAAATGTAGCAGTTAGGGAGTTGAGACAAACTATTTACCACAGGGATGCTTACAATACTTAGCTTTTATTTAAAACCTTTACTCCAAAGGGAATAAAAAAACGTTTGCTGTAACTGATTATAAAGTGTTAGCTGGAGTTTGGCTTCAATTTGTTAGCGTATCGAAATCTGCTAATACATCGAACACTAATACAGGAGGTGTGTGACTGGCCAGATCACCAGGTGAAAAGAGAGAGAAAAAAAGCCTAAAAATAAATAAATAAATAAAAAACAAATGCAGCCACCACATCTAATGATTGATAAGCTGAAATAAATACATTTTTGGGTTTGGGTTTAATTCTGCTTTAAAGTAATAATAGTAGTGGATTACATTCTATTAGCCATCGAGATTAATGCAGAAAGTTAGGATTTTTTGGATTTTAAGTGATACTCCCTAAATGGCTAACTAGTCCTGTTTTACCATTATCGCCGAGAGGTAAAGTGAAAGAAATCACAAATTTTGGGTTGTCACCAGAACAGGAATAGAGGAGAAATCTTCCAATAGGGACACCAGTTCTGGTGACAACCAGGGATTCAAGAGAAGCCACATCAAAGTAGTGCAGGAACCTTTTTAAAGTCGCAGAGATTTCAACGGCTTCCAGTGAAATACATGGGCTGCAGCTTGCCATGCAACTTTATGTGTCTTATAAGTTGCACAAGTGTGAATAGAGCCTAATGAAATAGGCTGAGGTTAGAAGCTGATTGGTTACTTTGCATGTGCACCAAATTCTGTGCTCCAATTTTAGTAAGCAGGTAAAATAAAACACTAATTATAGTTTTCTAGTTTTGATAGAATGGTGAAGGGTTACAGGCAGCCTCTGCTAAGTTTTTGGTCATACCTGCCCCCCACTGGAGATATTTTTCGTCACTTCCTGTCTTGGTGACCACTGTGACCAAAACAGCAGTCAAAGGGAATTCCCCATAGCCCACCATTGTCACCGTCAGGAATGCAGCCGTCGCTGGAGTCCATGTAGACACGAAGGGACTACAGGAGATCAGCGGCCCTAAGATGCAACAAAAAAAGGTGAAAAGGCAATTGGTTATGATACACAGTACCAGGCTCAGGCATGTACTGGCCATCGGGACTACCGGGAGATTCCCGGTGGGCCGATGGCTCAGTGGGCCAGTCAGGTGCGGTCCTGGAGCCGCTCCTCTCTGACAGTGCGTGATCGCAATTTCACTCCTGTCAGGAGGAGCAGCTTCCATCATATGCTGGAGAGAGCATTAGGCGTTATGCTCCCTCCAGCCTGCAGGGAGAGATAGACCAACGGCAGACTTTCCTTCCTCTCTCCCCTATCACTTGTTATCACATGACTGGAGAGAGGAACGAGAAGCTGCCTTCAAAATGGTGAGTACATGTGGGAGGGGGAGGAGAGGGAGGACACTGATGTGAAGGGCTGCTGATGGGGACTCTCTGATGGGGACTATGATGTGAAGTGGGCTGCTGGTGGGGACTGTGATGTGAAGTGAGCTGCTGGTGGGGACTGTGATGTGAAGTGAGCTGCTGGTGGGGACTGTGATGTGAAGTGAGCTGCTGGTGGGGACTGTGATGTGAAGGGAGCTGCTGGTGGGGACTGTGATGTGAAGGGAGCTGCTGGTGGGGACTGTGATGTGAAGTGGGCTGCTGGTGGGGACTGTGATGTGAAGGGAGCTGCTGTTGGGGACTCTCTAATGTAAGGGGGATTCTGTTGGGGACACTCTGATGTAAGGGGGATTCTGTTGGGGACACTCTGATGTAAGGGGGATTCTGTTGGGGACATTCTGATGTAAGGGGGGCGCTGTTGGGGACACTCTGATGTAAGGGGGGCGCTGTTGGGGACACGCTGATGTAAGGGGGACGCTGTTGGGAACACTCTGATGTAAGGGGGACGCTGTTGGGGACACTCTGATGTAAGGGGTGCGCTGTTGGGGACACTCTAATGTAAGGGGGATTCTGTTGGGGACACTCTGATGTAAGGGGGATTCTGTTGGGGACACTCTGATGTAAGGGGGACACTGTTGGGGACACTCTGATGTAAGGGGGATGCTGTTGGGGACACTCTGATGTAAGGGGGATGCTGTTGAGGACACTCTGATGTAAGACGGACGCTGTTGGGGACACTCTGATGTAAGGGGGCGCTGTTGGGGATACTCTGATGTAAGGGGGATGCTGTTGAGGACACTCTGATGTAAGGGGGACGCTGTTGAGGACACTCTGATGTAAGACGGACGCTGTTGGGGACACTCTGATGTAAGGGGGCGCTGTTGAGGACACTGATGTAAGGGGGACGCTGTTGGGGACACTCTGATGTAAGGGGGATGCTTTTGGGGACACTCTGATGTAAGGGGGATGCTGTTGGGGACTGTGATGTGAAGTGAGCTGCTGGTGGGGACTGTGATGTGAAGGGAGCTGCTGTTGGGGACTCTCTAATGTAAGGGGGATTCTGTTGGGGACACTCTGATGTAAGGGGGATTCTGTTGGGGACACTCTGATGTAAGGGGGGGTGCTGTTGGGGACACTCTGATGTAAGGGGGGCGCTGTTGGGGACACTCTGATGTAAGGGGGACGCTGTTGGGGACACTCTGATGTAAGGGCAATGCTGTTGGGGACACTCTGATGTAAGAGGGATGCTGTTGGGGACACTGATGTAAGGGGGATGCTGTTGGGGACACTCTGATGTAAGGGGGACGCTGTTGGGGACACTCTGATGTAAGGGGGTGCTGTTGGGGACACTCTGATGTAAGCGGGATGCTGTTGGGGACACTCTGATGTAAGGGGGCGCTGTTGGGGACACTCTGATGTAAGGGGGGCGCTGTTGGGGACACTCTGATGTAAGGGGGACGCTGTTGGGGACACTCTGATGTAAGGGGGATGCTGTTGGGGACACTCTGATGTAAGGGGGGCGCTGTTGGGGACACTCTGATGTAAGAGGGCGCTGTTGGGGACATTCTGATGTAAGGGGGCACTTTTGGGAACACTCTGATGTAAGGGGGGCGCTGTTGGGGACACTCTGATGTAAGGGGGCACTGTTGGGGACACTCAAAATTAAAGTGGGCCAGTCATGAGGAAGTCCAGGGCCAAATTTTTGTCCCAGTCCAGCCCTGACCAGGCTCAATGCCATTGTCACATGAACTATGCTAAAAATGAAATTTAATACAACGAAAGGAGAAATTCTTCTGGTCGAAATGAGAAGTCAAAGCCACAGGGACAGATCTTCATTAGGGATGAGCCCGATGTTTGAGTCCACCCGAACATCGGGTGTTCGCCTGTTCATCGTTCATTGTTCGCGGCAAATTGGAGCACTGCAGAACGCCCCATAATGCACTGTGAGATTGCAGTGGATTGATGTCTAATGATTGGCCAAAGCATTTACCTGACCTGCATGCATTGGCCAATGACAGCGCGCTCTGCTTCGAGAGCCATAATTGGCCAAAGGCAGGGTGCCTTTGGCCAATCATGGCTCAGGGGGACTAAGTCGACGCCCCACACTATATAAGGCTGCTTACATAGCGGTTGTGTATAGTGTGTGGACGGAGATAGATTAGGCAGGCAGGTTAGTTAGTGGCGTGCAGGCAGTGTATGTGATATATATATTCTATCTATCTATCTATCTATCTATCTATCTATCTGTCTGTCTGTCTGTCTGTCTGTCTGTCTGTCTGTCTGTCTGTCTGTCTATCTATCTATCTATCTATCTATCTATCTATCTATCTATCTATCTATCTATCTATCTATCTATCTATCTATCTATTCCGCATTTAGTGTGGACTAAATATTCAGTGTAGACTCCATATACAGTCAGTGCAGGCAGTCTAGTATATATAACACAGAGTATTGAAGTGGTTAGGGGAAACCCCGCACCACAATTTAAAAACAAAATGGTGTGGGGGTCCCCCCAAAATCCATACCAGGCCCTTCAGGTCTGGCATGGATTTTAAGGGGAACCTCACACCAAAATTAAAAGAAAATATGGCGTGGGGGCCCCCCAAAACCCATACCAGATCCTTATCCGAGCAAGCAGCCATGACAAGACAGCAAAGGGGGGGGGAACGAGCGAGCGCCCCCCTCCTGAACCATACCAGGCCACTTCACTTTAATATTGGGAGGGTGCCTTGGATTTCACCCCACAGCACCTTGTCCCTATGTTGATGGGGACAAGGGCCTCATCCCCACAACCCTTGTCCTGGTGGTTGTGGGGGTCTGCGGGCGGGGGGCTTATCAGAATCTGGAAGCCCCCTTTAACAAGGGGGCCCCCAGATCCCGGACCCCTCCATGTGAATGGGTACATTGTACCACTACCCTTTCACCAAAAAGTGTCAAAAGAGTAAAAACGACAGGATACAGTTTTGGACAATTCCTTTATTAAAAAATAAAATAAAAATAAGTGTCCTGTGATGTCCATCCATCTTCAATCACGGTGCCCGAAGGGCCTGGTATGGACTGGGCGGGGGGGGAACCGCATGCCATTTTTTAAAATGTTTTTTTATCTATATTGCTGGGAGCTAGCAATACATTACAGCTGCGAGCAATCTTAACCCAAAGGGTCTGGTATGGACTGGGGGGGACTGCACGCCATTTTTTTCAATGTTTTTTTATTATTATTGCCGGGATCCGACAATACATTACAGCCGCAAGCAGTGTTAAATGACTTTTTTTTCCTTTAGAAATGTCATTTTACTGTGGTACTGTAATAAACATCAGAAAGATGCTCTACTTTACAGGCAGACTAAGGAGACCCCCCCAGGCACGATATTTAAAGGAATATTTCATTTTTATTTTTTCACTTTAAGCATTATTAAAATCACTGCTCCTGAAAAAACGTCAGTTTTTAAAAAAATTTTTTTGCATTGATACATGTCCCCTGGGGCAGGACCCGGGTCCCCAAACACTTTTTATGACAATAACTTGCATATAAACCTTTAAAATTAGCACTTTTGATTTTTCAGGTTCGTGTCCCATAGACTTTAACAGTATTCGCACAAATTTTTTGCCTGTTCGCATGTCCTGGTGCGAACCGAATCGGGGTGTGTTCGGCTCATCCCTAATCTTCATTACCTGGGACTGTCCCTGGACTGATCCCAACTTTGATAGTACAGTAGGTAGGTGCTGTGTTTGTGACTGTCGCCTGCTGAAGGTCATTGTACTCTGAACATCGATCTTTGCCTGGGAATTATTACATTCTTTGTAAGAAGATCACAGGACAGGTAGAAGAAGACGCTACAACTTGAAGAGTTATGAAAAGAAGTGATACGCTCCAGGTGGAATAAAAGACACACTTCCGTCATCTCTCACTATATCAATGTATGATGTGGGAGAAATCCCTCCAAGTCATAAACACAGCTGTACACACATCCCAGGTCCTGAGCTGTTCCCTACCCATTTTGTGACAGCTTGGTACGACAACCCAGCCATAGGTGTATGTAAAGTCAAACCTTTTTTTTTAAAGTAGATAGAACATGAGGAAAGGTTGCGAGCACTGAACTTATTCTCTCTGGAGAAGAGACGCTTGAGAGGGGATATGATTTCAATATACAAATACCGTACTGGTGACCCCACAATAGGGATAAAACTTTTTTGAGGAAGGAAGTTTAACAAAACACGTGGCCAATCATTAAAATTAGAAGAAAAGAGGTTTAACCTTAAACTAGGTAGAGGGTTCTTTACTGTAAGAGCGGAAAGGATGTGGAATTCCCTTCCACAGGCGGTAGTCTCAGCGGGGAGAAACTATTAGATAAGCACCTGAACGACCGCAACATACAGGGATATACAATGTAATACTGACACATAATCACACACATGGGTTGGACTTGATGGACTTGTGTCTTTTTTCGACCTCACCTCGAATGTAACTATGTAACATGATATATTTAAGACTTAGGGGTGTATTTCCAAAACAAAATTCTCATAGCTGTTCATCCATCAAAGATGCGTGTATATTTACTGTGGGTGAATGGGGCAAAATTGAATGTTCTCAGGCTATATTCTCTGCAATTTGAATGTGTGAATACAGACAATACAGCATTATGGCCACTAGATGGCGGTGATTATCATATAAAATAAATATGCCCCTCAACGCCATCTAGCAGCTGTATTTTCCACATTTACACGTTCAAATTGTTGAGACTTGAGCATGAGAACATTAAATTTTGCCTCATTTGGACAGAGCAAATGTACATGCAGTTTTGAAGGAAGAACAGCTATGAAATTTTTTTAATAAATACACCCAGTAGGCTTAGTAACTTCCTCGCTACCTGATTATTTATTGCCATTTCGAGTATAATACGGCTCTCAGCTAACTGTCATTTCCAGGCATGGTCCTTGTTGTTATGGCTTTAACCACTTCAGCTCTCACACACACATACAGTGGGGACAGAAAGTATTCAGACCCCCTTAAATTTTTCACTCTTTGTTATATTGCAGCCATTTGCTAAACTCATTTAAGTTCATTTTTTTTCCTCATTAACGTACACACAGCACCCCATATTGACAGAAAAACACAGAATTGTTGACATTTTTGCAGATTTATTAAAAAAGAAAAACTGAAATATCACATGGTCCTAAGTATTCAGACCCTTTGCTCAGTATTTAGTAGAAGCCCCTTTTGATCTAATACAGCCATGAGTCTTTTTGGGAAAGATGCAACAAGTTTTTCACACCTGGATTTGGGGATCCTCTGCCATTCCTCCTTGCAGATCCTCTCCAGTTCTGTCAGGTTGGATGGTAAACGTTGGTGGACGGCCATTTTTAGGTCTCTCCAGAGATGCTCAATTGGGTTTAAGTCAGGGCTCTGGCTGGGCCATTCAAGAACAGGCACGGAGTTGTTGTGAAGCCACTCCTTCGTTATTTTAGCTGTGTGCTTAGGGTCATTGTCTTGTTGGAAGGTAAACCTTTGGCCCAGTCTGAGGTCCTGAGCACTCTGGAGAAGCTTTTCATCCAGGATATTCCTGTACTTGGCCGCATTCATCTTTCCCTCAATTGCAACCAGTCGTCCTGTCCCTGCAGCTAAAAAAAACACCCCCACAGCATGATGCTGCCACCACCATGCTTCACTGTTGGGTCTGTATTGGACAGGTAATGAGCAGTGCCTGGTTTTCTCCACACATACCGCTTAGAATTAAGGCCAAAAAGTTCTATCTTGGTCTCATCAGACCAGAGAATCTTATTTCTCACCATCTTGGAGTCCTTCGGGTGTTTTTTAGCAAACTCAATGCGGGCTTTCATGTGTCTTGCACTGAGGAGAGGTTTCCATCGGGCCACTCTGTCATAAAACCCCGACTGGTGGAGGGCTGCAGTGATGGTTGACTTCCTACAACTTTCTCCCATCTCCCGACTGCATCTCTGGAGCTCAGCCACAGTGATCTTTGGGTTCTTCTTTACCTCTCTCACCAAGGCTCTTCTCCCCCGATAGCTCAGTTTGACCGGACGGCCAGCTCTACGAAGGGTTCCGGTCGCCCCAAACGTCTTCCATTTAAGGATTATGGAGGCCACTGTGCTCTTAGGAAACTTAAGTGCAGCAGAATTTTTTTGTAATCTGTGCCTTGCCACAATTCTGTCTCTGAGCTCTTCAGGCAGTTCCTTTGACCTCATGATTCTCATTTGCTCTGACATGCACTGTGAGCTGTAAGGTCTTATATAGACAGGTGTGTGGCTTTCCTAATCAAGTCCAATCAGTATAATCAAACACAGCTGGACTCAAATGAAGGTGTAGAACCAGGGCCGTCTTTAATATTGACTGGACCCCGGGCAAAACATTTCTTGGGCCCCCCCATGCAGTTTTGCTCTCCACCTGCTATGAGACATACAATAAATAGCAGCTAGACTCAAAATCTGTTTACTAAATCAGATCAGACAGTGATTGTGATTGGTTGCCAGAGGTTACAGTGTATCATTACCACTCACTGACTGGTTGCTAGAGGTTACAGCAAACTTTTTGGCTCACTGATTAGTTGCTAGAGGTTACAGCACATGATTTTGGCTTGTTGAGTGGTTGCTAGAGATTACTGTACATCAATACTGCTCACTGATTGGTTACTGCACATCATTACTGCTTACTGATTGGTTGCTAGAGGTTACAGTACATCATTTCCTCACTGCCTGCACACCATGGACTGGGGAGGTGAGGGGGCCCATTAACAGACAGAAAACTCCTAGGGATCCTAGGACTCCTGAGATTAGTGGCAGTACTGGGGGGAGGGGAGGGTGTAATCAATGGCAATGGTTTTTTTTTTACCAACTACCAATATAAAGAGGTGTTTCAACAATGGCCACCAATGTAATAGGGGTTTACACTGACCACTAATGTAATAGGGGTTTACACTGACCACTAATGTAAAAGAAGCATTCACAGTAACCACCAATGTAAAGGGGACATTCACACTGGCCACTGGTGTGAATGAAAGGCCTCTACACCAATCACCAATGTAATGAGAAGATTTACATTGACCACCAATCTAACTGAGACATTTAGCCTGCGTTCACATTTGTGTGTGTTGGGAACACATGCAAAATTGCTTTCCTGACACCACAGAAACGTGCTGCCCTTTAGCAGATATACAGCAGTGCCATTATTTGTTAATGACACCCTTACGCATCTGCTGACATGTGCTTTGGCACCGTGTGATTTTGAAAAAGGGATAGGGACTTTCTTCCGCATTTGTAGCGCATAGAGCAGCCCATTGAAATGAATGGGCTGCCCTACACGTGACCTACATCTTTACCCTGTCGGTACACCTTTGCATCCTACAACCCCTGCTAACCTCTGCACCCCAAACCTCCCACATCCTCTCCACTCAAATCCCCCTCCCCTTTAACTCTACCTGCCTCCTCTGCTCATCTTTGCACCCACCTCCTTACATCCCCTCCTTGCTCACCTGTGCACCCCAAACTGTAATTCCTTCTTTGCCTACCTCTGCACACCCCACACTACCCTCCCCCCCCCCCCCCCCCCCCACCAATTTGCTTACCTTTGCAGAACAGGCTGATGGTAGGCTTAGTGAACACAGTTGTAGGCAGGACTTTCTAGCATGTCCCTTTACCTCCCCAGTGGGCAGTATTCAGTATAGGTGATGGTGGATATGACCTCAGGGGGGCATGATATACATATGACTACCACCTCTGTTTACATAGAATGCTGCCGGTCTGCCACTATTTACATATGAATGCTGCTGCTATTTATATATCAATACCGGTATTTACATGTAAACACAGGGTCTGCAGGTGAGTCATCTGTACACAACAATAGGGCAGAGCTGGGCAGCATTAGTAACAGAATTTCATACTGAGATATCAGGACAGAGCATGAGACTTAAACCTTAAGGGATGAGGGAATTTAAACTGGGATAGTTGGCAAGTATGAGGCAGCTGCTTTGGGCCCCTCAACAATGACAGGGTCCAGGGCAGCTGCCCCTTTTGCCCTGCCTTAAAGACGGCCCTGTGTAGAACCATCTCAAGGATGATCAGAAGAAATGGACAGCATATATATGAGTGTCACAGCAAAGGGTCTGAATACTTAGGACCATGTGATATTTCAGTTTTTCTTTTTTAATAAATCTACAAAAATGTCAACATTTCTGTGTTTTTCTGTCAATATGGGGTGCTGTGTGTACATTAATGAGGAAAAAAATGAACTTAAATGATTTTAGCAAATGGCTGCAATATAACAAAGAGTGAAAAATTTAAGGGGGTCTGAATACTTTCCGTCCCCACTGTATATACCGTATATATATAGATAGATTATACAGTGTGTATACATACACTGTATATATTGGAATATTTGTCATTACTTAAAACGGTAGTAAGCTTTTTTTTTTTTTTTTTTATGGCCCCCCTGAAGGTTTGTGCCATACTGTGCTACTATGCATATTATTACCTTTTAAACTGAACCCTCCTTCGCTGAGCTGTCTCCACTCCTGGCGCTTCTATCTTTGCCTGGTCTTGGTTCCAGGTTCGCACTCTCCGGCCATTTGAATGGCCAGGCCGTGATGACATCACTTCTGTGCTTGCGCACAGGAGTCACCATTGCGGCATGGCACTCTCTGCATCTTACATATAGTTACATAGAAGGTGAGGTTGAAAAAAGACACAAGTCCATCAAGTCCAACCTATGTGTGTGATTATATTATATATCTGAATGCAGAGCGTATTGCACATGAGCCGGTGATGTAATTGGCTGGAGCCGATGTGCATATCTACTAAATTATCCATTTCCAGGGGACCTTTAGGTCCCAAAACTTATTTTAAGCTTACCTGTAGGGCAGTGGTCTCTAAACTGTGGCCCTTTGCTTGTCTTTATCCGGTCCTTGGGGCACTAGTCCTCCCACTGACATTAACAATGGGGCATAATTCCTACCACTGACACCAGTGATGGGGCACTATTACTTCCACTGAAACCAGTGATGGGGCACTATTCCTCCCACTAACCAACATCAGGATATTTCTACTCCTATTGGCCACTGTTCGGCAGCCCCTCTAAAGTCTGAAGAATAATAAACTGGCCTTTTGTTTAGAAAGTGTGGAGACCCCTGCTGTAGGGGAAAGTTTCACTTTAGAATCTACTACCACTTTAACATAACAAGGGATTCTTTTCTTAATATTATATTTTTTATAGGACAAACAAGGCATTCTTTGGCAAGATTGTTGTGCAATTTTTTTTTTCTATGTGTAGTACCCTCTAGTGTGCTAGAATAGATTTTGTTTTTGTTAGAGTTAAAGCGGAGTTCCAGGCTTTTTTTTTTTTTTTTAATTAAAAGTCAGCAGCTACAAAAAGTTTAGCTGCTGACTTTTAATAAACAGACACTTACCTGTCTCACGGTCCAGCGATGCGGCCGCATGGAGCCTCGCTTCTCTCCCCCTCCTCTCCTGGGCGACTCCATTGATACTCTGGGCACCCGGCTGTGACAGCTTGCGGCTTCACTGCCGGGCGCACACTGCGCATGCGCGAGTCGCGCTGCGCTCTCCCAGTGGACAGGCAATCTTCGGGGACCTGTCACGTGTCACAGAAGATTGCCGAGAGGGAGGGGCCACCTAGGGGGAGAGGAGGAGACGCCTAGGCGGTCTGTAGCCGAAACCAGGAAGTGGGACAGGAAGTCCCCTTCAAAACTATGCACCCACTCCCCCCCAAAAAAAAATTACATGCCAAATGTGACATGTAAGGGGGCGAGGAATGCTTAAAGCTGAAGTTCCACTTTTGGGTGGAACTCCGCTTTAATACATTTTTCCTGGGTTGGGCAGAGATCCAGGGAGGGCTGGATGACTCACAAGCACCATCACTGAGACCCCCCCCCTACTTTTAGAACTTACTGGAAATTTCTAGAAGAATGGGAGGGGAAGAAAGGTGGAGCTGCCTGGAGTATTCATGAGGGCCCTGACCAATCCCCAACAG
This sequence comes from Aquarana catesbeiana, assembly GCF_042186555.1. Lineage (NCBI taxonomy): Eukaryota > Metazoa > Chordata > Amphibia > Anura > Ranidae > Aquarana > Aquarana catesbeiana. The sequence goes on along the minus strand of NC_133328.1, from coordinate 25,658,789 downwards.
ATGGGCTGGCAGGGGCAGGCCCCTCAAATACTCAGGGTCAGCCCAGCTGGGGGAGGAGAGTTCAGGTTGAAGCTGTTTCAGGTTGAAGTTTTAGGTTGTCGGAGGCCTTTGGGAGTAACCCCCTAGTCTGGGGGGGGTGAAATCAGGCCTTGGCTCCGGTGCGGGAGGAACCCTTCTCACGACACACGGATGGCTCCTGACTAGGGGGCATGGGAGCAAGGAGAGGACAGCAGCAGGACACTGCTGGGCAAATCTTCAGGGAGGAGGACAGCCAAGAGGGCTGGCGAGTGACACACAGTCGGGAGGACTGAGAGGCATGCCAGAGAGGACTGGGTGAGAGCGGTCTGGGATGGGTGCAGAGTAGGGTTGCCACTTTTTCTTCACGCCAAACCCGAACACATTAGCGGCGCACTGAACAAAAAAAATTTAGCATACACTATAGGATGGTAACAGACCTGGGGTACCTTTGGGCGCTCCAAAAAGAATAGTAATGAGGTGTGCATAGTGCCCCATCGCCCACCTCTCAGACCCTGTTCTGAGCCACATTCCTGTCTGAATAATGTGTCTGGGTTTCAGACAATCTGAAACCCGGACACATGATTCAAAACCTGAACTGTCTGGGTGAATCCCAGACAGGTGGCAACCCTAGTGCAGAGTCGGTCAGGAGGACTGTGGTGGAACGGACAGGAGAAAGTGACAGCTGCAGCCAGGTGGGGTGGCAGTGCCTGCAGAGGTGGTACTGGGAGCAGTAGCCACAGATAGGACAGCTGTGCACTAAGACTTTCTTTGCTACACCAAAGGTGTAAGGGGCATTTGCTACTGGTCTAGTTGAGCTTTTATTGAGCCTTTATTAGACCATCTCGGAGGGGGGCAATTGCCCCGTTGCCCCCCCTGGATCCACCCCTGCCATCCAAACAGTGTCAGCAGGTCCTGTGAGTTGCAAATCTATGAGCAAGAGTTGTGCTGGAGGAGTTGAAGGAGATCTGCAAGCAAGTTTGTGCAGGAGGCAGAGGAGCGTATATACTGTGTGTATATAGTTGTCCCTGGAAACCTTACTACACAGCTCAAGTGGGCATCCCATATTCCCTACCCCCATCCAAGTTTAATCCCCTAAATAAAACAAAAAAACAAAGCTGCTCAGACTGTTTCCTGACTCTGAAAATGCGGTGTTCCTGGCTGTGCAGGGTAGGGGAACCCATTCACCAGCGGCTCCTGCAGGGGTAGCGCTGCATATACAATCTATAGACAGAAAGACATAAAACAACTTTTTTTCTACTTTGATCAGTGTTAATTAAAAAAATAAAAATAAAATATTTCATCATCTAAATACCACATAGACCACCATAAAATCTGTGGTACTATAGATATGTGACAAGATTACAGTTTAACCCTTTCACTGCCAGTTTTGCACACGTGTTTAATCATTTTAGGCCTGAAGATTACTTAAAACCCTCAAACATTATACACCGATCAGCCATAACATTATGACCACCGACAGGTAATGGGAATATATCGTTACAATGGCATCTGAAAATTGGTGGGATATATTAGGCATCAAGTGAACATGTTGTCCATGAAGTTGAGGTGGTGAAAGGAGAAAAAAAAAATGGGCATCGCAGTTTGTTGAGTATGGGGCTGTGAAGCCCATGGTCGCCCATGTCCACAGCCAAAAGCTTCTACAATGGTCACATGAACATCAGAACTGGATTACGGAGCAATGGAAGAAGGTGGCCTGGTCCGATGAATCACATTTTCTTTTACATCATTTAGATGGCCGGGTGCGTGTGCGTCACTTACCTGGGGAAGAGATGGCACTAGGATGTGGTATAAGAAGACAAGCCGGCAGAGGCAGTGTGATGCTTAGGGCAATGTTTTGCTAGGAAACCTTGGGTCCTGCCATTCATGTGGATGTTACTTTGGTGTCCATGCCTCAATGGGTCAGGGCTGTTTTAGCAAAAGGGGGCCATACTCAATATTAGGTGGGTGTTCGTAAAGTCAGAAAGCAGACAACATGGAGAATAAAATAGTGATTGTTTCAACTTTTTATGTGACATGATACCTGCAATAAGGTTTGTCAAGCAAACATTTTCTGTCAATTTACACAGCACTTTACATATTTAGTATACATTCACATTAGTCACTGCCCTCAAGGAGTTTATAATCTAAAGTCCCTAATTTACATTCATACATACACATACTAGGGCCAATTTACCTTCCAGCGTGTCTTTGGAGTGTGGGAGGAAGCCAGAGTACCCAGAGGAAACCCACACAGGCACAGGGAGAACATGCAAACTCCAGGAGGTGACGCTTCGCGCCAGTGCCGATCCCCTCCCCCCCCAATAAAATGCAGCCTTACCAGTGCCAATTAAATGCAGCTACACCGGTGCTCATGAAATGCAGCCTTACCAGTGCCAATGAAATGCAGCCTGATCACACAGGGGCTGGGCTGGTGGTCCTGGGGTCTGGCTGCTAGGGTCTGGCTGCTGGAGGTGGGCTGCTGGTCCTGGGGTCTGGGGTCTGGCTGCTGGAGCTGGTCTGCTGGTCCTGGGGTCTGGCTGCTGGAGCCTGGGGTCTGGCTGCTGGGGCCAAGGGTCTGGCTGCTGAGGCCAAGGGTCTGGCTGCTGGAGCTGGGCTGCTGGTCCTGGGGTCTGGCTGCTGGGGTCCGGCTGCTGAGGCCAAGGGTCCGGCTGCTGGAGCTGGGCTGCTGGTCCTGGGGTCTGGCTGCTGGGACCTGGGGTCTGGCTGCTGGGGCCAAGGGTCTGGCTGCTGGTCCTGGAGCCTGGGGTCTGGCTGCAATGGGGCTGGTGAGGCATCCCAGTCAGCGAATTCAGTACAGACCCCTCTCCCGCAGTGCAGACCCCTCTCCCGCAGTACAGACTCCTCTCCCGTACTCCCACAGTTTAGACTCCTCTCCCATACTCCCGCAATGCAGACTCCTCTCCCGCAGTACAGACTCCTCTCCCACACTCCTGCAGTACAGACCCCCCTCCCGCAGTGCAGACCCCTCTCTTGCAGTGCAGACCCCTCTCCCGCACTGGCAGGTGGCACTGGTTGGCACTGGCAGGTGGCACTGGTTGGTGGCACTGGTTTGGAACTGACAGATGGCACTGGCAGGTGGCACTGGTTGGCATGTGGCACTGGTTTGGAACTGACAGATGGCACTAGTTGGCACTGGCAGGTGGCACTGGTTGGCACTGGCAGGTGGCACTGGCAGGTGGCCCTGGCACGTGGCACTAATTGGCAGTGGCAGGTGGCACTGATTGGCACTGACAGATGGCACTGGCAGGTGGCACTGATTGGCAGTGGCACTGGTTGGCACTGATTGGCAGTGGCACTGGCAGGTGGCACTGGTTTCGAACTGGCAACTGGCACTATTGGCACTGGCAGGTGGCACTGATTGGTGGTGGCACTGGTCAGCCTGCACCGAGGGATTCTGGAGCTGCGGCTGTCGGAACCACCCCAGGTCAGCCTTGTAAGTCTGCTAACTTATTTGCTAATGCTGGAAATGTGTTGGGGAGCTTGTTGGGGGTTACGGCTGGGAACGTGGAGCCACGCAGCGTGTAGCGGTGGGCCCCGCGTTCGGCCCGCAGGTGGTGGGCATTCCACCTGCCACGTCCGGTAGCACAACTAAGGGATTTGTTGGGGGGGCTGCGGGACCTAGTGCTGTGCTTCGCCAGGGGTAACGTGGGGACAACCCCGCAAGTGTCGCCCCTGTTGGTTACGGTGGTTTCCCCTTCTACAACGGGGTCAGTAGTATCCTCACCAGCGGAAGGGGCTGCAGTTGTGGAGTCAGGGGCCCAGGCTGGCTTGTCGCAGGAGGCCCTGGGAAAAGTAGATGTGGTGCGGATAGCCGACGCTGCAAAATATGAGGTCTATGTGTGTTTTTAAGGGCCGTTGGAGGGCCATTTGAAACAGGACATCCGGGATAAGATTTGCAAAGGTGAGAATGTAGAGGTCTTCTCCCTGCTGGCACTTGAAAAATTTTACCTGGATAGGGTTAAGCCCCTGGACACCTATGCCCGTACACACGGTCGGATTTTCCGACGGAAAATGTGTGATAGGACCTTGTTGTCGGAAATTCTGACCGTGTGTGGGCTCCATCACACATTTTCCATCGGATTTTCCGACACACAAAGTTGGAGAGCAGGATATAAAATTTTCCGACAACAAGATCCGTTGTCAGAAATTCCGATCGTGTGTACACAAATTCCGACGGACAAAGTGCCATGCATGCTCAGAATACATAAAGAGATGAAAGCTATTGGCCACTGCCCCGTTTATAGTCCCGACGTACGTGTTTTATGTCACCGCGTTCAGAATGATCGGATTTTCCGACAACTTTGTGTGACCGTGTGTATGCAAGACAAGTTTGAGCCAACATCCGTCGGAAAAAATCCTAGGATTTTGTTGTCGGAATGTCCGAACAAAGTCCGACCGTGTGTACGGGGCATAAGAAGGAAGATGAGGAAAGGCTGCGGTATAGGTTGATCCAGGTTGACTTTCGCCAATTGGCTGCATGCCTTTGCTATTATGGCAAGTGTCATAGGGGAGAAGAACCCTGAACACTGTTCAGCGCTCTTTTGTTGTATGGATGCGTATGGATGCCATGTATGGATGGCTCATATCGTGTATGGTGGATCCGCTTGGCTGCGATACGATGAACAGTTTCGTCAGCGCAGGGCGGTACCTCATGTTAATAAAGAAGGCTGCTATGGCCATTTGTACTCCATTTTCAAGTGTGGTCTCATTAATTGGAAATAATATTAAGAGGAGGGTTGAGTACTATGGTTGGGCAGACATAAGAAGGTTGGGAACATCTGATCTACACTAGTCAAGAGCCCTGTGCCGTAATCAGTGACTACTCAGCCATTGAAAGGACCAGAGACGCTGAACGGAAGGAAGACCGGGTGAAGGTGGAAGCCCTGTCAGCAGTGACACCACGTCGCTGGAGGGCTTCGATTTAAGGTAAGTATTTAACAATTTGCTAGTATGCAATGCGCACTAGCACATTATAACATTGCCTTGCAGGGAAAAAGGGTTTTTTTTAGTTTTTTGAGTTTGAGAGCACACCCTGTCCAGTTCCTCAGCTATGCTGGGAACTCAACCTGCTGTCCTCCAATGATCAGATTTGTCCTGACACTCACCTTCTCCGCACAGCCATTCACTGGGAAGGTCATTGTACTGTCATTGTAACCTCCCTTACTTCATCCAAAATGAAAAAAAGTTTTGCCTATAGTTCTACATTAACTGCTTGCCGACCAGCCACCTTTATTATACTGGAGCAGGTCGGCTCTCCTGCACTAATCGCCATAGCTGTACAGCGGTCCATGCATGGGAGATAGCGGGCGTGCGCGCGCCCGCTGCACACCGTGGGAGCGTGCCCCTGGGTCCGGCGGACTTGATGTCCACCGGTGACCCGCGATGGCGGTGTACAGAGGCAGAACGGGGATCTGCCAGTGTAAACAAGGCAGATCCCCGTTCTGCCAGATGACATATCAGAGGTCTTCTGTTCCCAGTGATCGGGAACAACGATCTCTGTCATGTACCAGTGAGCCCATCCCCCCTACAGTTAGAACACACCCAGGGAACACATTTAACCCATTGATCGCCCCCTAGTGTTAACCCTAGTGTTAATTATTTATACATTGATCAGTGCATTTTTATAGCACTGATCAATGTAATTAATGTCACTGGTCCCCAAAAAGTGTCGATTGGGGTCAGATTTGTCTGCCGCAGTGTCGCAATCTGCTAAAAATCACAGATCGCCGCCATTACCAGTAAAAACAATAAAAAAATAAATAAAAGTCCCTAAATCTATCCCATAGTTTGTAGACACTATAACTTTTGCGCAAACCAATCAATATACGCCTGTTGTGAATTTTTTTTTTACCATAAATATGTAGAAGAATATATATCAGCCTAAACTGATGAATCAATTAGTTTTTTTGTAAAAAAAAAAAATTGGATATGTATTATAGCAGAAAGTAAAAAAAAAAATGTTTTTTTTTTTTTCAAAATTGTTATTTTTTTTTGTTTATAGCGCAAAAAAAAAAAAAAAATGCAGAGGTGATCAAATACCTCCAAAAGAAAACTCTCTTTGTGGGAAAAAAAAGGACATCAATTTTGTTTGGGTATAACGTCGCACGGCCACGCAATTGATAGTTAAAGCGACACTATGCTATAAAGCTATGCATCATCTGCCTGTAATGATAAGAACAGAATAAAGTCACATTGTCATCTTTATTTTGTACTTGGAAAACATAATAATAGTAATTGAAACCAAAAAATACATTTTTTTTATAATACACTGTGCTTTAGCAAGTTAAATGTCATTCAGTACAGATTTATATTTACTATACTAAAAAGGAAACCTGATAAAACACAGAGGAGACATTTACAGACATTATGGCTGATCAAAATGATAAGCCAAGGTCATTGTCACGGGACAAATATTTCAAAACTGGGACTGTCCTGGTACTGATGACATTTTTATTGAACAAGGAAGATAGAATGTTTGTGTAGGTTGTTGTACTTTGCACACAAGTCTGCCTTGGAGGAATGTGCTACAACTTTTAGTATTATGAAAAGAAGTGATACGCTCCAGGTGTAATAAAAGAATGACACACCTCTGTCATCTCTCAATATATCAGTGCATCATGTAGGAGAAATCCCTACAACTCATAAACACAGCTGTACACACGTCTCAGGTGCTGAGCTGGTCCCATTTGGTGACAGTCCGGTAAAATAATCCAACCATGGGCCTGAAACACAAGGAATTTGAAAAGGCCGGCAAGAAAACTGGCCGCCAGATCTGGAGGATCGAGAAGATGGAATTGGTTGAAGTCCCAGAGCCTCTCCATGGCAGTTTCTTCGTGGGTGATGCCTATATAATACTAAATACGGTGGACATGACGCTGTATAAACTTTACAATCTGCATTTCTGGTTGGGTAAGTTTCAGAAAAAAAAATTGGCATAGATGACATTGCTGAGTTCAGTCAAGGCAACTGTTACATGCAAACTGGTGTTATTTTTGGGCCACATGTGAGCCTGTTTCTCCTATGCTGTGGATCCATAATTTGGGACTCTTATCCGTACACCTCTCTCTATGTGGGAGAGGACTTTGGACCGGGCTCACTCTTGGACTGGGTAGTGCGTATTATAATCTGTCACCTACTAGTCTACCAGTTGATAGGTTATAGATGCATTGTGGCTTAGTGATTAGTATGGTCCTTGTGCATCATTGGGTTCCTGGAATCCATTCCCACCAGGGCACTTTCTGTATGGAATTTGTGTATTGTCCTTAGAAGTTTAACTGAAAAACACTATAACATTTTTAATTTTAAGTTGTTTCATAGTTGATACAAAAGACTGGTGTGTATGTAATTTGTTTCTGCTCAATATTTTAATAAATGTTTTTTGACCCCTTTTTCTGGTACATGTTTTTGAGTTGTAGTTGGTAATATGAAATTAAATTGGTGTGGGCTTTGGTAGATCAACCAACCAAGGAGCAGCCTCCTTAGTCCAGGACAAACCAACCAAGGAGCAACCTCCTTGATCTAGGACTAGCCAACAAAAGAGCAACCTCCTTAGTCTATGATCAACCAACCAAGGAGCCACCTCCTTAGTCCAGGACCAGACAACCAAGGAGCAACCTCCTTAGTCTAGGACCAACCAACCAAGGAGTAAACTCCTTAGTCCAGGACTAACCAACCAAGGAGTAAACTCCCTAGTGCAGGACAAACCAACCAAGGAGCAACCTCCTTGGCTCAGGACTAGCCAACCAAGGAACAACTTCCTTACTCCAGGACCAACCAGCCAAGGAGCAACCTCCTTAGTTCAGGACAAACCAACCATGGAGCAACCTCCTTAGTCCAGCACCAACCAACCAAGGAGCAACCTCCTTAACCCAGGACAAACCAACCATGGAGCAACCTCCTTAGTCCAGGACCAACTAACTAAGGAGCAACCTCCTTAGTCCAGGACCAAACAACTAAGGAGCAACCTCCTTAGTCCAGGACCAACCAGCCAAAGAGCAACTTCCTTAGTCCAGACCCAACAGAATATTTTGCTCCTTTTTTCTGTCATCTTCTATAATTCTATGCCATTGTTATTTAGTTCAGGAATGTCAAACTCAAATCCAACAGCGGAATAAATCTTTAAAGCGCCTTGCACACAGGGCTTTCTACCAGCTGTGCATCCGTCCTGGTATTTTGGTGCACCCAAGAGGCACACATGCAGCATCCAGCCATGCTGCCTTCAGTCTGTCAAAGCCTATGGCAGGCTAAGGCTGGATGGGGCTGAACTTGGGTACCAGCGTCTAGGGCCCTATGCATTCAGCAGGTATTCAGGTTTTCTGCCTTCTGGGCAATTAAACCTGAACACATAGGGTCCCAAATTGCCAGGAGTGAAGCACAGCAGATAGACACTTCCCTGTGCAAGAGCACTTGTTCTGCCCCACTTTCCTGTATTTTTTATGTCTTGTATTGAACTTTATAAGATTATATATCTGTTGCTTGCTGATATGTGGCAGTTCTGGGCTACTACAACTTGTTTACTAATGTGATTTTGGTATCTTCCTCTATCTTCCTCTGTCCTCCCCTGCTGTTTAGTACTGGCTAGACCCTCCCCACTTTTTCCATGTTCCCTCAGTCAATGTTAGTTATTCACAGAGACAGGGCTTAGGAACATCATTGTCTTATTACACTTCAAAAGACTGGAAAACATCCTCTGTACTGCAATTAGCGGAAGTAAAATCGTGTTGGATTCTACTTCTGTGTCTTATTGAACAGTTGAGCTGCCTGTGGATGGTGCCAAGTTAGCAGGTGACAATACAGCCAAGACAGTCTTGTTTAACACAGGTAAATCAATGCATTAAGTAGCATTTCAAACAGAACAGGCCTAAAAGATTTATTATAATGTTTCTTTTGAGTTGGACATTCCCGGACTAAATAGTGATGGTATAAGATCATAAAAGAGTGACGGCAGAAAAAGACCAAATGGCCCATTGAGCCTGGCCTTTTTTGTTTTTCTTCTTTTTTTTTGGTTTTTGTTTTTAAAGCTGAAGGATGGGTAAAAAAAGTATTTTCCATGTAAAAATAAATTACGTATTGTTGGGTGTCTCATTACTGGCTGCTGCGTTTAGTAAAACTCTTTTTCTCATTTAGCCCGGGCACCACTCTAACTGCTGTTCTTCCGACACAGATGTTACAAGCTCAACTCCTCCATTCCAAAAATTCTTGTGCTCTTTTCACAGAATGCAAGGCATTCTGTGATTGGAGGAGGTGCTGATGAACATCACACTCTCCCCTCCTCCAATCATAGATAGCCTCACATTTTCTGGATAGAACACAAGATGGTCTGTGAATGGAGGTGTACCGTTAGTGACCCACTATGATCAATGTGGTATAGTAGAGCTGGGACACCGGCAGTTCATTGGTTACAGCGGTGCCCAAGCTGAATGAAAGTAGTTTTACTAAATGCAGCCATTAGTGGGGCATTCATAATTACATTTCAAATTCATTTATTTTTACCCCTGTCCTAAAGTGTATACACATACTTAATGTACATGCTGCGGTCCCAGTTTGCAATGTGAACAATATATCCACACAATGATGCTCTTTCAGAAAGTTTGAGTGATCCCCTAAATTACTAAAGATGCAGGCTCTCAGAATGCCATAGATCTATTCTCCAGGCTTCGTGAAATTATCTCAAAAATTGAAAATTGTATCAATACTTACCGTAATTTTTCTTTTGTTTAGAGCAACCAGAAACTGTCATTGGCAAAAAAAAAAAAATATATAATCAAATTGGTTGATTGATCAATCTATTATAATCAATTTATTATATTAACTGACCCAAATATTGATATTCTTATATCTAAATGTAATTTAGGAAGTGAATGCTCCCAGGATGAGAGCACAGCAGCAGCCATTTTTACCGTACAGATGGATGACCATCTTGGTGGATACGCAGTCCAGTATCGGGAACTTCAAGGTTATGAAAGCAACACTTTTCTTGGCTACTTTAAAAATGGAATAAAATATCAGGTATGACATAAATTAATAGACAATCCAGTCCAATATTTATATATATATATATATATATATATATATATATATTATTTATATAAAAAAAAAAAATATAACATAATTTTAAAAAGTATATATTATACATCTAGTAAATATATATATTATACATCTAGTAAATATAAACTTTACATTTAAATAACTATAAATATAAAACACTACATACAAATGTATGATATTTTTATATCCATCCAGCAGGTGGAGATTTAGGTTCCTTTTCACATGTTCATATTTTCCAGTCTCTTCTTAAAGAGGCCCTGTTACGATTCCAATTCAGGGCACAGTAAGAAGATGCTCATTAAAGTCCACCCAGCCCACTTATGTTCACCTTTACAGCACTTTTATGCTGCTTCTTATTCCATTGTACCATCCATCATATATGTACAAATGGCAGTTTCGGATTTCAGGCCATCTGCCAGTTTTCAGACCTAGCGATTGGCAGCAAAACCCAAGTACTGGATCAGGAATGGAAGTCGCATGATCACCAGCACTGGGTATTTTGCAGCAACTGCAATAGAAGATGTGCATGTGGTGTAAAAGAGCTATGTAGCGTTGTGAAGGTGTGTAAAACCAAGTTGTTGATTGGTTGTAGGAGAACCTGTCATTTTGCCCTGAGTGGGCTTCTGTTGACATGGTCAGGAAGAGCCTGCTTTGAGAGGAAATCTGTCCCTGGGCTTCCTTATCCCCAATGCACTGCTTTATTATAGATGGAAAGGAACGGAGTCCTCCAACAACACAGAATATTTTAGTAGATGAAGTATTTGAAATTCAAAATGTTGAGCTGTCTCCAAAACAGAATAATGTCATTGTTCCTCCATCAGTTCTTCTGTTTTTTTTTTCAACTACAATATACCTGATTAGCCTATACCTCGCTATTGTTCAGTTCTTGTTGTACTTTTTTATTGCTCTACTACGATCTTTCAATTGGGACATCTGTTCCAGAGACGACTGTCTAAAAGTTTTCCCTCACTTCGGAGATCTTCGGAAATCTCTCCCATGGGATACAGCTGGCAAAATAATTGATAGAGGCTATTACCATGAAAATAATTTTGGCATTATTCATACCATACTTTACTTATGAACATTGCCTAACCTTTTTTTTTTTTTTTTTTGGTTTGGATAGTTTAGAAGAGCTTTACCCAAATTCAAACATCTTTGATGCGCTTCCCCACTCTTGGCTTGCTCACAAGGAGTGGTGAAACGCGTCGATTTGGGAGAAGATAGCTCTGTATGCAGTCACTTAGCTAATTACTCAATAATTATATAAAGAAGAGTGAATATGGGGCGGTTGACTTACCTTTGCAATTCTTTAATTAGTGGAGGTTGGCTTATAAAACCCAATGGGCGGGAAAATTCTTCATGACTGTGAAAATAATTGAGTAAAATACCCTAATGTTATTTTTTTCTCAGGCAGGTGGAGTGGCCTCTGGATTCACCCATGTGGTCACCAATGATCTTTCCGCTAAGAGACTTCTACATGTTAAAGGTCGCCGGGTGGTCCGAGCTACAGAGGTGCCATTCAGTTGGTCCAGCTTTAATACGGGAGACTGCTTTATCATCGATGTTGGAGCTGTGAGTAGACAGACATATCAAAATAATTAGGTGACACATTTGAATATCATTCCAAAGTTTACAATTTCTGTTTTAAAGTGTAGCTCCACCTTTTGGGCACCATAAGACTATAAAAACTTCATCGGGTAAAACGTTTCTATTGCAGAGTGTATTTTTGTTGCTCTTAGTACAAGTTCCTTCTGCTTAAATAGCAGCTTTAAAAAGAAATTGTGTATGACTCGACTAGAAACTGTGTGCTAATGAAACCCCCGGCAATCTTCATAAACAACGGATTTCCCCGCTTACGCCAGAGTAATGGGTTGTGAGTGACATGTGAATGGTTTGCTCTACTTGGTGCAAAGCTCTGCGCCAACATTCTTTTTTGCAGAACTTCCCTTTTGTGCTCTGTACATTTTAAAACAGCCTTTCTTAAAGCGGGGTTCCACCCAAAAAAACAAAAATACCTCAAAAATTCTAAAAAACAAAAAACAAAAAAACATTTGGATATTTTTTTTTTTCACTTACCTCTAAATGCCTGTTGCTAGGTGGTCCCTCGTAGTCTGCTTCTTCGTTTGCCTGGGCTGGTGACATCACTTCCCCCTCGGCACAGGAAGGGCTCCGCTCTGCTCCCTCCCTCCTGTCAATCATCTGGGACCCATTACAGGTCCCAGGTGATTGAGCGGCCAATCACGGCACGTGGCGCCGCTCGCGCATGCGCAGTGAGTGCCAGGCTGTGAAGCCACAGCCCGGCGCCCACAGTTGAAATGCCGGCGCCGACAAGCAGAGGGGGGGGGACGAGCGGGGCTTCGATCCCCCGCATCGCTGGACCCTGGGACAGGTAAGTGTCCAATTAAAAGTCAGCAGCTGCAGTATTTGTAGCTGCTGACTTTTAATTTTCTTTTTTTTTTGACGGCCCCCCTGGGTGGAACTCCTCTTTAAGCAGGGTCCTGCGGAACCCTAGGTTTCCTCTATCAGTTGCTAGGGATTCAGTGAGCACTGAGCAATTTCTTCCTCTCAAAAATGTAACCATTCACACAATGATATTTTATATCTCATTGACATTGCTCCCAATGACCACCGAGGCAAGGATGGCATTCTTCAAAATAAAAGGGGAGTGGGAATGGGACCCAAGGTGTCTTTACCTTCAGTGAAGGAAAAGGAACAAACTGCGGTTTAACCTGATATAACTTTATTGGAACAATTAGTAGAAAAACATTTAAATCATTGAAAGGAAAGCATAAGCAATAGGAGATATTGCGTAAGGTAAACACTGACAACGTTGTCACTTAAAAACGCATGCCCATGAGCTCAGCCATATCCCAGTGATCCACACGTGGCAATCATCTCAAGTCATTAAGTGTGACTTAATATATTATGCTTACATGTGTTAAGGCGAGGTGAGTTCCAGGAAACCTTGGTAGCACAAGTCGGTACCCGTATTGTGCTTAACCACTTCAGCCCCGGAAGGATTTACCCCCTTCCTGACCAGAGCACTTTTTGCGATTCGGCACTGCGTCGCTTTAACTGACAATTGCGCGGTCGTGCGACGTGGCTCCGAAACAAAATTGACGTCCTTTTTTCCCACAAATAGAGCTTTCTTTTTGTGATATTTGATCATCTCTGCGATTTTTATTTTTTGCGCCATAAACAAAATAAGAGCGACAATTTAGAAAAAAAACGCATTATTTTTTACATTTTGGTATAATAATAATCCCCAAAAAATATATAAAAAAACATTTTTTTTCCTCAGTTTAGGCCGATCCCTATTCTTCTACATATTTTTGGTAAAAAAAAAATCGCAATAAGCGTTTATTGATTTGTTTGCGCAAAAGTTATAGCGTTTACAAAATAGGGGATAGTTTTATGGCATTTTTTTAATCATTTTTTTTTTACTAGTAATGGCGGCAATCAGCGATTTTTATTGTGACTGCGACGTTATGGCGGACATGTCGGACATTTTTGACACATTTTTGGGACCATTGTCATTTATACAGCAATCAGTGCTATAAAAATGCATTGATTCCTGTATAAATGACACTGGCAGTGAAGGGGTTAACCACTAGGGGGCGGGGAGGGGTTAAGTGTGTCCTAGGGGAGTGATTTCTAACTGTCAGGGGGGAGGGGCTGTGTGCGTGACGTCACTGATCTCTGCTCCGATGACAGGGAGCAGAGATCGAGTGACACTTGTCACTAAGCAGAACGGGGAGATGCTGTTTACAATGGCATCTCCCTGTTCGTCCTCTCTGTGAGGCGATCGCGGGTATGCCCGCGGCGATCGAGTTCACGGGACCCGCGAGCACACGGCGGCAAGTTCAAAGTAACATACGACGTTGTTACAGGAGCCGGTCGGGAACTGGTTAACCATGGACCTCCAGACTCCCTATATGCCTATAAAGCTGCTGCATTAAGTCTTTACAATGCTAAAGAAAGCATTGGTTATCTCAGACAAATAAATACAATTCTGGCTAGAATGTATTCCTGATAGTTAGTGAACAGGATAGGTTTTATTTCTGGATGTAGCACTGTCAATCATAGAGATAATAATAAAAAAAAAAAAAATGCAGCACGCTGTGATACAAGTATGCGACTTGAGTCAGGGAGAAACAATAGATCCACAACAAGCCTGTTAGTCATTCAGCACCATGTTTCCATGAAACATTAAAGATAGCACCGCATATAGTTTGGATAGGAAAATATAGGATGGCATTCTTCCCAATAACCACCATGTAAGGGGGCATTCTTCCAAATGACCGCCAATGTATGGGGGACATTTTTCTAAATGACCACCATGTAAGGGGACATTCTTCCCAATGACCACCATGTAAGGGGACATTCTTCCCAACAACCACCATGTAAGGGGGAGGACTTTCTTCCCAATGACCACCATGTAAGGGGCATTCTTACCAATTACTGCCAATGTAAGTGTGACATTTTTCCCAATGACCCCCAATGTAAGAGGGGCATTCTTCCAAATGACTGCCAATGTACGGGGGATTTTCTTAGTTAGTTTGGATAGGAAAATATAGGATGGCATTCTTCCCAATGACCACCATGTAAAGGGGCATTCTTGTAAATGACCGCCAATGTATGGGGGACATTTTTCTAAATGACCACCATGTAAGGGGACATTCTTCCCAATAACCACCATGTAAGGGGGGGGGACTTTCTTCCCAATGACCACCATGTAAGGGGCATTCTTCCCAATGACTGCCAATGTAAGTGTGACATTTTTCCTAATGACCCCCAATGTAAGAGGGGCATTCTTCCAAATAACTGCCAATGTACGGGGGGATTTTCTTCCAAATGACCACCACTGTAAGGGGGCATTCTTCCCAATGACTGCCAATGTGCAGGGGGCATTCTTCCAAATGACCACCAGTGTAAAAAGGGCATTCTTCCCAATGACCGCTAATGTAAGGGGGGCATTCATCTGAATGACCACCAATGTAATAGGGGCATTCTTCCCAATGACCGCCAAATGTACAGGGAACATTATTCCAAATGACTGCCAATGTACAGAGACATTCTTCCAAATGACCGCCAATGTAAGGGGGCATTCTTTCCAATGACTGCCAAGGTAAGAGGGGCATTCTTCCCAATGACTGCCAATCTAAGGGGGGCATTCTTCTAAATGACCGTCAATGTACATGGGACATTCTTCCAAATGACCACCAATGTAAGGGGGCATTCTTCCCAATGACTGACAATGCAAGGGGGGCATTCTTCCAAATGATCGAAAATGTACGGGGGGCATTCTTCCAAATGACCGCCCCAATGTAAGGGGGGCATTTTTCTCAATGACTGCCAATGTAAGGGTGGTATTCTTTCCAATGACCACCATATAAGGTGGACATTCTTCCCAATGACCACCAATGTAAAAGAGAAAATCTTCCCAATGACCACCTGTGTAAGGGGCATTCTTCCTATTGACCACCACACTAATGTACCTTGAGCTGTAGATATTTTAATTATTGTCAGATGTTCCCTGAGACCTAAAAGAGAATTCAAGTTTTCTCTGTGTTAAAAAGTTTGATAAAGGCTGGTCTAAAAGCTTCCTTCAGCAAGCTAGTAGTCATATTCAGCTGGGCTTGTTTTTTTTTACATAGTAGGTGAGGTTGAAAAAAAACACAAGTCCATCAAGTCCAACCCATGTGTGTGATTATATGTCAGTATTACATTGTATATCCCTGTATGTTGCGATCATTCAGGTACTTATCTAATAGTTTTTTGAAACTATCGATGCTCCCCGCTGAGACCACCGCCTGTGGAAGAGAATTCCACATCCTTGCCGCTCTTTTGTAATGTTTACATACCCCAGCA
The DNA here is from genome assembly GCF_042186555.1 of Aquarana catesbeiana. Classification (NCBI taxonomy): domain Eukaryota; kingdom Metazoa; phylum Chordata; class Amphibia; order Anura; family Ranidae; genus Aquarana; species Aquarana catesbeiana. The sequence continues at coordinate 25,642,832 of NC_133328.1, read as the reverse complement.
TTTATAGCCACACAGTGTGCTGGTTACACCCACTTACGTTTACAGCCACCTTCAGGAATGTGTGCATTTGGAATATTGTGCTTTGACACAGTTAACTCAGTCACCTTAATCCAATCACCATGGAATGTTTCAAGGCTGATGTTGATTGCCCAAGATGGAATGGGTAAAACATTTGTGAAATGACCCTGTCACCATGGTACTAGGACGCTACGGCAGGTTTCATTCATCTGTGTTTTGGATTATGTCCCAGACTTCCCAATACCATGAAATTGGATTATGTATTTAGAGCAAGATGGTTTATTGGGTTTTGTTAGCTGGAAGACCTTATGGCCCATACTTAGAATTTTATTGACCCTTCATGTTTTTTTTTTTAGATGACATTTACCTGATGCCTCTATATTTTACTTTTATATTGGTCTCCTATACTCTTCAATCCCGAAATGACATTGTATACGTATTTCTTTGTTAAAACCTGTAAAAATTGCTTATAATACAATTACAAAAGAACAGGATGGTTTTACAAACTTTCACACTTCCCATTATGCTCTTGGCTAACCAGTATCTGCCTTGACATATTCCATGGAAATTGGATCAAGGTGACTGAGTAACTTGTGGGTCGTTGCAGTGTGGTGAGGCAGCAGAGAGCACACTAAGTTTGGTTACAATTAGCAAACTTGTATTGAAGGATCAGCTCAAAGATACAATAGCCCAATGGGAAGGCTTCGGCTGGAAACACTCAGTTCTGTGCCAAAGAGTGGAGCAGATTATGATGCACTGACTGCATCTGTACCAGAGGGCGGAATGTGGCTTGGCGAGTCTGAGCCCAATGGGGCAGGATTCCTAGGAAGGATAGCATGCCTCTATCCTGACCCTGGTTGTCCTTTCCACAACAGACAGGTAACCTCTCCCTGTCCACTCAGAAAAAGGTGTGCCAAGCCCGGGAGCCATGGTCCTAAATAGACTCTGCCTGACCCAAGATGGCTACCAGAGTCACATGGGGGAGCAGCATCCAACTGGATTACTTCCCCAGTGACCCAGGAAGCCCTAGAGGAATACGTTCCTCTTGACTTCCTCTCCCTCTGCAATGCCACTGCGGTTGAGTGCCACCTGCAGTGGAGAAAAGTGACTGCACCTGCCTACAAATTTATATGGCTATAATGGCTGGGGATTGTTCTGGACATCCAAATCTAATCGAAGAAGCCACTTGGATAAGTCATGAAACATCTTCAACATTACATAACAGGTCCAGCTGAATGTGGCCAACTACTACCCTGTTTCCCCTAAAATAAGACCTAGCGTGATTGTCAGTGATGGCTGCAATATAAACCCTACCCTCCAAATAAGCCCTTCCCTGTTTCCCCGAAAATAAGCCCTACCCTGAAAATAAGACCTACAAGGACTTTAACTAGGGCTTATTTGGGGGGTAGGGCTTATATTGAAGCCATCACCGACAATCACGCTAGGTCTTATTTTAGGGGAAACAGGGTACTAACTATAGCATGACCAGGATAAATAGGAACCTTCACATATTTTCCTCAACAAAACATATGTAGCGCTATGGACTGTTATCAGAAAGCTTCGTACCTTCCAGTGTTCTAAACATTATTTGTCCTCATGATTATTCGTGCAGCCACTGACCTCATATCTGTGTGCCGGCGGAGACAATTATGGGGCGTGTAGTCCTTTTTGAATCTGCTGCTGTGCATCCATGTACTCTAAAACTACAAATCCCAGGGATCCTTGCAATGGCCTGAAGGTTGCTGGGAGGAATGATAAAAGGAGCTTAGAAGTCTGCGCACGCTCTCTTCCTCCTGGGCCTGACGCAAGACGGACCTCTCTGTGTGACAGAGAGAGAGAGGTCGCGGCCTACCACACGGAATGCTACTTCCACCCCGAGGCCTGAGGGGCCTAGTCCTGCTACCCGCTGTCGGACATCTTGTCCCTAGCATCACTTACAGAGTCTACCCATCGGTGCGGACGTGTGGAGCAAGTCACTACAATAGGCCAAGACAGAGGATCCGTTGCCGGAGTGTTCCTGTCTAGAAGACTGCATATCGGTTTGGGTTGTTGGTGAGAGAACAAGCTGCTCAATCTTTATCTATTTACTACCACCATTACAGAACACGGTGCGCACACATCTCTACCCAAGAACACTTTACTGCATTGCTGGAACACTGTACTCAGATGCCTTAGGCCTTCACCACTTGGAATCCATTGCTTTCATCTGCAATCAAATGGATTACAGTTAACAAGCTCCAACTGGCTAGCGAAGAACAACAGGCCTGCCACGTGGAACTTTACCGCCATTACTCATAGGAAGCCTAGATATATATATATATATATGCTAACAATAATTTACAAAGCCATCCATAACTCGGCCCCCAGCTACATCACTAACCTAGTCCCAAAATACCAACCAAGCCGCTCTCTTCGGTCATCCCAAGACCTCCTACTCCTGCTCCCTTGTCAGCTCCCTTGTGAACAAGCAAACTATCGCTTGTGAAAAGTCTATCATTACCTGTATCTGTCTGACCCTTTTTTGACAATAAAGATGACATCAAGATAATTTGGAGTTCCAGTGTGCGACCAATTCCTTGTCTTGTTCGTCTTCCACGGTGGTGAGCCGAGGTCTGCACCTGTGATCCATCCTGCACCTGAGTTTGCCCGGAGCGGTGTGCTTCCCTCTGTTCTTTGCCCTTGTCACCCCCTCCCATGCTCGTCTCCAGGATTTATCCAGAGCTTCTCCCATCCTTTGGAACTCCCTACCCCAATCTGTCCGACTGTCCCCTAATCTATCCATCTTTAGGCAATCCCTGAAAATCCTTCTCTTCAAAGAAGCCTATCCTGCTTCTAACTAATACACTGTTTTACTTCCTCCATCAGCTCATCCCCCACAGCTATTACCTTCTGTATCAATTGACCCTTCCTTTTTAGATTGTAAGCTCTAACGAGCAGGGCCCTCTGATTCCTCTTGTACCAAATTGTAATGTAACTGTAATGTCTGCCCACATGTTGTAAAGCGCTGCGCAAACTGTTGGCGCTATATAAATCCTGTATTATAATAATAATAATAATAATAACACCAGCATGAGATTAGCTCTCCTGTTAAAATAGAATAAGCTGTCTAGATTACATCTGCCCACTTGTGTAGTTATCTGGAACATCCACTAGGAGGTGACTTTGGATCTGAATATAGTGCATCCTTGTGTACATAGCATTATATATTGTTTAAGCATTGTTGTGTCCTTGGGAGGAGTCTATCTGCTGAGTTGACGCTGTTATCGCGGCTCAGCGGATTTACTCCTCTCTTTGTAAAATAACCCTTTTTCCTATTTGGTTAAAGTAAAACATTTTGGAACCTTATACCACTGAGTTGCTTGATTCTTGCTCTATAGTATTAACAGGATGTCTGAATCCAGAGTGTCAGGTGGGTCGGAAGGTTCACTTGGTCATGGCCATGCAGATAATTCTCAGCAGTCCCCAAGGGGGGCGTGCTACCCTTACAAATTGTGAAGACATTTTCTTTGATTTGGCTCATTCTGCTGGCCAACTATGGACATTTTTGACTAAATGTACCTAGAGAGAGAAATGTAAGGCAAAGATGGTGTGAGGATGCCAAGAGGAATCAGAAGGCTCTTTTATAATTCAAGGAATATGAAAGTATCTCTCCATTATCTGGTTTGGTGTCGCTGTTCTTGATGTGAGGTGACCAGGAGTGGTGATGACTCAGTTTACACATTCTACTCTGTCCTGTCACGAGGTCAGCCTGTCACTGATAGATCGTTTCACTAAGCATGAGAGTAATAAACTTACCTCTATTGTTGATGATTAATGTGCTCATGGAGGAATTTTCATGCTTTACTTTCCCTTATTGAGGACAAAGTTATTTGCATAGGTTCACTCTAGATTCTTACTACGTGCATCAGAGATCATGTTGATTGATTTGCATAATTGCAAGCTTTTACCCAAGAAAACTTTTACAATTTCCTTATTCCTCAACTGCATATCTTGATTTGAAGGCCATGGAAGGGTTATGCCTGCTTATATATATTTAGTATCTTTAACCACTTCAGCCCCGGAAGAATTTACCCCCTTCCAGACCAGAGCACTTTTTGCTATTTGGCACTGCGCCTCTTTAACTGATAATTGCGCAGTCGTGCGACGTGGCTCCCAAACAAAATTGACATCCTTTTTTTTCCCCACAAATAGAGCTTTCTTTTGGTGGTATTTGATCACCTCTGCGGTTTTTATTTTTTGCGCTATAAACAAAAAAATAGCGACAATTTTGGAAAAAACGCATTATTTTTTACTTTTTGCTATAATAAATATCCCCAAAAAATATTTAAAAAACACATTTTTTTTCCTCAATTTAGGCCGATACATATTCTTCTACATATTTTTGGTAAAAAAATGGCAATAAGCGATTATTGATTGGTTTGCGCAAAAGTTATAGCGTCTACAAAATAGTGGATAGTTTTATGGCATTTTTATTGATAATTTTTTTTTTTTTTTTTTTTACTAGTAATGGCGGCGATCAGCGATTTTTATCGTGACGGCGACATTATGGCGGACACATCGGACAACTTTTGACACATTTTTGGGACCATTGGCATTAATACAGCGATCAATGCTAAAAAAAATTGCATTGATTACTGTAAAAATGTCACTGGCAGTGAAGGGGTTAACCACTAGGTGGCGCTGTAGGGGTTAAGTGTGTCCTAAGGGAGTAAATAGAAAAAAAATCCTGCGAGCCGCAATGTACCTTATGCTTAGATAATATCACTACTCAGCTGCATGTGTTGAACACGTCTCACATATCGTGCAAAATATTTTCTATTTTGCACGATATGTGAGACGTGTTCAAAAAAAAAAGAAAGAAAATAAAGAAAGCAAAAGAAAATACGCTGCACTAAAGTGTGCTATAATATACTAAATAAAAAATCAAAATGTGCGTGTGTCCATAAACATAAATGTAACTAATATAATAGATACCCCCATTGGGTGAACCATAAAAATATTGAATAATAAATATTATTATAGTGATAATAACATTAAACAAACTACTAAATAATAAACACAAATTAAAATAAAGTGTACATAAGCACACTAGGTGTAATATACATAATCCATTCAACCATACCCTAAGGTGCAGAATACATAATCAATAATCAATACAAACAGGTATGATAAAGTGAAGCAATACAAATATTATGGATTAAATGATTCCAAAAGTGCTTAGTGCCACACAATACACGTGAAAAAAAAAACAGTCCTCAATAAAACAATATAGTAAGTGATAAGTGAAATCTTGTAAATCGATAAAAAAGTGCTTTAGTGTCCAATGATGTTATATTCCAGCATCTATGGCAGATCCACAATCTCTCGCTGCATCCTGGCCCCTCCCCTACGCGTGTTCGGGGGGGGGGGGGGCATTAAATGGAGCATTAAAGCATTGAATGGGGCATTCACCAAACATTTACTGGTGATGAATGAATCCACCCAGAAGATTCCCCTGCAATGAATGTTTTGTGAAAGCCGTATGCCCTGTCTCCCTGGATTCATTACAAAAGATTCTTGGGTTGATTTACTATATTCACTTTTGATAAGAATTTTCACTTTCCTTAGTGAAACAAAGTGAAAATTCCCTTAAAGGAATACCCATTCAATTGCAAGGGAAAAAAAGAACAATGTTTGCAAATAATTGGATGATTGACTTCAGCTCAGTACTATTAACTCATTCTCTAAGCTAAGTGCAAAGAGAAATTACACTTAGGGGTTGATTTACTAAAGGCAAATAGACTGTGCACTTTGCAAAGTGCAATTGCACTCTGCAAGTGCAGTTGCTCCAGAAGCTTAGTAAATGAGGTAAACCTTCACTTTGCAAAGAATACCCAATCACATGCAAGGAAAATTAAAAAAACTGCATTTTTGCTTGCACATGATTGGATGATGGAACTTTTTCTCATTTACTAAGCTTTGGAGCAACTGCTCTTACAGAGTGCAACTGCACTTTGCAAAGTGCACAGTCTATTTGCCTTTAGTAAATCAACCCCTTAGCTTGGTGAATGAGGTGAAGTTGTGCTGACTTCAATCATCTGTAGGCTTGTGCGGTTCGTTTAGTTCCAAATCGAAATTCGATTTGGACATGTCACAATTTCCGAAATGCAATAGTAATGAATTTTAACGAATCCGAAATGATAAAACGAATTTGTGTCCGAAATTCTAATCAAATTTGAATCAAATTCGGTTAGAATTTGAAAATGCAATCAAATTTGAGATATAAACATATTGCTGACTATTGATGATGGGGGTTATTTACGAAAGGCAAATCCAATTTGCACTACAAGTGCAAAGTGCGCTTGAAATTGCACTGAAAGTGCACTTGGAAGTGCAGTCGCTGTAAATCTGAGGGTTAGATCTGAAATGAGGGGAAGCTCTGCTGATTTTATTATCCAATCATGTGCAAGCTAAAATGCTTTTTTTTTATTCTCCTTCTATGTCCCCCTCTACAGTGACTGCACTTTCAAGAGCACTTTCAGTGCAATTTCAAGTGCACTTTGCACTTGTAGTGCAAAGTGGATTTGCCTTTAGTATATAACTCCCTATGTGTATTAGGGGTTGATTTACTAAAGGGAAAAAGACTGTGCACTTTGCAAAGTGCAGTTGCCCTCTTCAAGAGCAGTTGCTCCAGAGCTTGGTAAATGAGCAGAAGTTCTGCTGACTTCTATCATCCAATCATGTGCAAGCAAAAATGCATTTTTTTTCATTTTCCTTGCACGGGATTGGGTGCTCTTTGCAAAGTGAAGCCTTACCTCATTTACTAAGCTCTGGAGCAATTGCACTTGCAGAGGGCAACTGCACTCTGCAAAGTGCACAGTTTTTTTGCCTTTAGTAAATCAACCCCTTATGCCCCGTACACACGGTCGGATTTTCCGATGGAAAATGTCCGATCGGAGCGTGTTGTCGGAAATTCCGACCGTGTGTTGACTCCATCGGACATTTTCCATCGGATTTTCCGGCACACAAAGTTGGAGAGCAGGAGATAAAATTTTCCGACAACAAAATCCGTTGTCGGAAATTCTGATCGTGTGTACACAAATCCGACGGACAAAGTGCCACGCATGCTCAGAATAAATAAAGAGATGAAAGCTATTGGCCACTGCCCCGTTTATAGTCTCGACGTACGTGTTTTACGTCACCGCGTTCAGAACGATCGGATTTTCCGACAACTTTGTGTAACCGTGTGTATGCAAGACAAGTTTGAGCCAACATCTGTCGGAAAAAATTCTAGGAATTTGTTGTCGAAATGTCCGAACAAAGTCCGACCGTGTGTACGGGGCATAAGTGTTGGAATATACGGTAGCTGTCTTTTAAAATTCTGATTTCTAAAAAAATGGAATAGAATAAAACAGAATAGAATAAAAAATAAAATAATAGAATATAAAATAATGGATTAGAGTAGAAAAGAATAGAATAAAAAAAAATAGAATTTAATTTTAATAGAATAGAATAAAAAGAATATAACTGTCTTCAGAATTTTGAAAAGAATTAAAAAAAATAAAACAGAATAGACTAGAATAGAGTAAAACAGAACAGAATAGAATAAAATGGAACAGAAAATAAAGAAATAAAATAAAAAGAATAAATTAGAAAATAAAAGGATAGAATAAAAATAAATATAAAATAAGATAAAATAGAATAAAATAAAATAGAAAGTATATAACCATCTTCTGAAATTCGTATTTCGAATAGAATAGAACCAGCTATTCTTCACAATGAATTCTCATAGATTTGATTTAAATACTTTGAATCCATTGGAAACATTTGAATCTGGTCGAAAATGAATAAACAAAACGAAACTAAACTAGTTTTGTTATGAATACAACTAAACAAAATGAGTAAATTAAACAAACTGATCTGAAACAAAACAATTTTTTTCAATCTGCACATGTCTAATTGATCATGTCCAAGCAAAAATCCTCTTTTTTTAAAATTTTCCTTGCATGTCATTGGGTATTCTTTGCGACCTAAATTTTCACAATTTTTTTTTTCACTTCATTCAGATATGCAAAAAAATTTGCTTTGCAAAGTAAAAAATTCACTTTGAAAGTGAACGTGCTCAACTCCTTTAGTAAATCAGGGTCAGCGTGTTGAAAAAGTTATTATTAAGTATAGAGCCTTTGTAACCCTCACGGTCTTTTGGTTCTCTTTTTGCAGGAAGTATACCAATGGTGCGGTGAAAAATGCAACAAGTATGAGCGCCTCAAAGCCTCACAGGTCGCCAATGGCATTCGAGACAATGAAAGGAAAGGCAGAGCTAAAGTCATTGTTGTGGAGGATGGGAGCGAGCCAAGCCCTGTGATAAAGGTAATTGGCTGCTGATAGCTATTCTGTTGGAGTGCTACCTAAAAATGTTACAGTAAGCCGTAAAAGTGAGTCCGAGGTACCATTTTTAAAATGCCAGAGAGACAGCGGCTGTTTCTCCCAGTGACGTTTTAACCACTTGCCGACCGCCGTTCGCCGATGTGCGTCCAAACTTTGGCGGCGAATATCGTTGTTATGGCAGCAGCTAGCTGCCATAACCCCGGTATCCCCGTTTTCGTGCGGCAGTCTGCTCTCAGATAAAAGTGGTCCCGGCGGCGGATTCGCCGCGAGATCACTTTTATCGGTGGCGGGAGAGGGGCAACCCCCTCCCGCCGCGATCCAGTGCCCTCCGCCGCTTACCGGAGCCGTCGGTAGCGGCGGAGGAGAACGCGTCTGTCCCCTTGTTGTGCCTGGAGACAAGTGAGGCTAAGATGGCGAGTAAGCACCCGTTATAAGTGCGAAACGCATCAGCTGATCTCTGTACACTTCTGCTGTAGTGTTTTGTATACTTTTGTGATCCAGCTTTTTACCAATAAAGGCACTTATCATCTGTCCGGTGTGCGGCTTCCAGATCTCTTCGTCTACTTCTGTAAGATGGCGCCCACTCGTCTCTATGACACTGCTGGGCGGAAGCGATGTCAAAACGCCTCTTAAAGGCACATTTTTTTCAGTGTCATTTTTTAAATTACTTTTTATTTTTTTTTATTGCATTTTAGTGTAAATATGAGATCTGATGTCTTTTTGACCCCAGATCTCATATTTAAGAGGTCCTGTCATGCTTTTTTTCTATTACAAGTTTACATTCCTTGTAATAGGAATCAAAGTGACACAATTTTTTTTTTCAAAACAGTGTAAAAATAAATAAAATTGTGTAAAATAAATAATAGAAATTAAACATTTAAAAAAAAAAAAATCCACTGTCCCGACGGGCTCGCGCGCAGAAGCGAACGCACACGTGAGTAGCGCCCGCATATGAAAACGGTGGTCAAACCACACATGTGAGGTATCACCGCGACCGGTAGAGTGAGCGCAATGATTCTAGCCCTAGATCTCCTCTGTAACGCAAAACATGCAACCTGTAGAATTTTTTTAAACGTCGCCTATGGAGATTTTTGAGGGTAAAAGTTTGACGCCATTCCACGATAGGGCGCAATTTTGAAGCGTAACATGTTGGGTATCAATTTACTTGGCGTAACATTATCTTTCACAATATAAAAAAAAATTAGGCTAACTTTACTGTTGTCTTATTTTTTTATTAAAAAAAAAGTGCGCTTATAAGGCCGCTGTGCAAATACAGTGCAAAAAAAAAGTATTGCATTGACTGCCATTTTATTCTCTAGGGTGTTAGAAAAAAAAAAACATATATAATGTTTGGGGGTTTCTAAGTAATTTTCTAGCAAAAAAACCTGTTTTAAACATGTAAACACCTAAAATCCAAAACGAGGCTGGTCCTTAAGTGGTTAAAAACTGACCTAAACTTATCAGCTCCCGCGGGCACCATGTGGCACTGGTACTGGCACCGCTACGGGTCAAGCCTCCCCCTGCAGTAGTAGCTTATTGCTATAGAGATCCATTGCTGGCTGATTGCAGACAGCAATAAATCACTTAGGGCCAGTTCACACCACATGCAGTCCAGTGCGTTTTTTTTCTGCATCAAAAATGCATGGAAAGTCAGTTATATGGTTTTCAACAGCATAGTTCACACCGGTGCTTGCAGTTCCAGAAAAAAAAGTAGAACATGCTGCCTTTTTTCTGCACTGGACTGTACTGGAACGTAAAATGCACCAAAAACGCACTGCAACACACTTGTCCTTATTTAAGGTTAAGAAAAAAGAGGGGGGGAGGAAGCACTGGACTGCATCAAAAACGCACCAAAAACGCATCAAAAATGCACTGGAACGCATCAAAAACACGCATGCAGAAAAGCACCTGGAACGCATCCGGACTGCGTTTCTATGGTGGGAACTAGCCCTAAAAGTGATCTGTTTTTGCAGAGCTGAATGGGGGTCTGGATCTGATATCCACTGACTGGATAAAACTCCCCATGATGGAAATAAAATGTAAAAAATAGAACAATAGATAAATACACAGTATGTGTAGCATCCTAATAAAAAAAAAAACATGCTAACTTTGAGTTTACCCATTCTGATATGTTACATAAAATTTGCATGAATGTGATATAATTTTAATCAACAGAATTTGCTGGCTATATGCAATAAATACATGGGGGGTGCAAATTACATACATGTTGTGTTGGGAAAAATGGCATTTATTTATTTGCGATAAAACAAAACAAGTAAATACACATATCTTTTATCTGTATATGTCCCGATAACAATGTATATATATATATATATATATATATATATATATATGTATATTTATATATATATATATATATATAAATATAAATATACATATATATATATATATATATATATATATATATATATATATATATATATATATATATATATATACATATATATTGAGACATATATATGTATATATATATATATATATATATATATATATGTGTATATACACGCTATATTACCAAAAGTATTGGTACACCTGCCTTCACACGCACATGAACTTTAAAGGCTGTCCACAAGGTTTAGGGGTGTGTCTATGGGAATGTTTGACCATTCTTCCAGAAGCTCATTTGTAAGGTCAGGCACTGATGTTGGACGAGAAGGCCTGGCTCGCAGTCTCCGCTCTAATTCATCCCAAAGGTGTTCTATTGAATTAAAGTCAGGACTCTGTGCAGGCCAATCAAGTTCCTTCACCCCAAAGTCGCTCATCTATGTCTTTATGGACCTTGCTTTGTGCACTTATCCAAATCATTTGGTGGAGGGGGATTATGGTGTAGGGTTGTTTTTCAGGGGTTGGGCTTGGCCCCTTAGTTCCAGTGAAGGGAACTCTTAAGGCGTCAGCATACCAAGACATTTTGGACAATTTCATGCTCCCAACTTTGTGGGAAGAGTTTGGGGATGGCCCCTTCCTGTTCCAACATGACTGCGCACCAGTGCACAAAGCAAGGTCCATAAAGACATGGATGAGCGAGTTTAGGTTGGAGGAACTTGTCTGGTCTGCACAGAGTCCTGACCTCAACCCGATAGAACACCTTTGGGATGAATTAGAGCGCACACTGTGAGACAGGCCTTCTCGTCCAACAACAGTACCTGACCTCACAAATGCGCTTCTGGAAGAACGGTCAAACATTCCCATAGACACACTCCTAAACCTTGTGGACGGCCTTCCCAGAAGAGTTGAAGCTGTTATAGCTGCAAAGGGCGGAGCCAACTCAATATTGAACCCTACAGACTAAGACTGGGAAGTTCATATGCGTGTAAAGGCAGGTGTCCCAATACTTTTGGTAATATAGTATATATATATATATATATATATATATATATATATATATATATATATATATATATATATATATATATATATATATATGTATATTAGTGTGAACTTGGAATGATAACAGGTAAAACGTGCGAAACTGAGACATTGCCAAAAACGAGAAAAAAAACCCACTATCGGACTCGAGGATTTAGGGAGGAAGGGGCCTTGGGACACAAGTGGTAAAATAAAATCTCACACAGAATTAAAATTTCTACTAACTAGACATAATATCAGGTTGTGTGTGCATTTTGAATATGGTAACAATCCCGGCACTGTAGGTGGGTATAGGCTTTGAATTGCTTGTAAAGACTAGTTGGTGTCCAGAACCCAGTTTAGAGGGGCCATAGATACCTCTGGCTGATCAAAAAAAAAGAAAATCTCCCGACTCCCACAATCGAGGTGGATGGAGGAATCCTCCCCGCTGTGCTATTGTGTTCTGAGAGTGGGACACCTCCATTGGCATAATACACTGATCAGCAATCACTGATGCAGCCGATTGAGAATGTTATTTGTTGATTTAAAATGGAAAATACCAAATTTGGTAACTAGATGGTGAGAATCGGTTGTATTGCCCGCTTGCACATTTTTACCTACAGGTGAGAGTATATTAAGGCTTACTTGTAGGTAAAATGAATATCTCCTAAACCTGTATGGTTTAGGAGATATTCACCTTGCATGCCACTGCTGGCGTCACCGGCGCATGCGCTCTGAAGGTCCAGCGGATGCTGCGGAAAGAGTCTCTCTGCTAGCCTGTGATTGGACGGTGAAAAGAGAAGTAGCATACCAATGAGCTCCTCTGCTTTTCCCCTCATCAGTGTGCCCAATGTTAGCATATGAGCACTGCAGCACAAATGATTGGCTCCATGAACTGCTTCTCTGTCCTCCAGTCTGAGCCCTGCTGTGCCTGGAGTTCAACTTTACAGGGCAGTGCCAGGACACCAGAATTTATATAAGGAGAGGTCAGCCATGGCATCTTATTCATTACTTTTGGTACATTTCCTTTAAGATAAGGTTACAGAAGTCTTCCCTGCATGTCCTCAGACATCCGGCTGCATGGAGTTTCACAATAGATAAATGACAATAAAAAGTTTGCTTCATAGTCTGGTGACCTTCTGAGTATAAATATGTCATCATAAGCCAAATACAGATAAATACAGGGACTTATCCCTGAGTCACAAGTTTGTACATGATGGAAATGTGATTGTGACTGCAGGTCTAATTCTGTTTTGTATATAACAATACAAACATAACCAAAAACTATAAGAAGTCAGATCATTACACAGCTTGACTGTAACCAGTTTAGGGCTCGTTTAGACTTGTGCTTGGAGGGCAATAAAAGCACCACCTAACCACCTCCTTAAACTGCAAAGGTAGCAGATAGGGGTGTTCACATGCTTTGCACATGTGGCAAAAATGATTCCCGTCACATTCAGCCGGCATTCATGCCGTTGTTCTGCAATGGTGGGGCATTTACAGGGTTTAAACAGCCGCCTGTCAAACGCCTCTGAAAAGTTTGTTCGAATTCGCAACGCTTATCAAAGGCATGAGGACTTACCCGCACATCTAAGCTTTAGAATTACAAGCTTCTAGTTTAAAGTGGTTGGAAACCCTTACATATACCCAGTGAAGTGACTGGCTTCAGGTGAGAAACAGAGATGAAAGAAATCCTCCTATATAAGTTGTACCTGTTTATTTGTAGCTCTCTCTTCTTTTCCTCTACCCTCTCTCCTCTCCTCCCCTTCCCCTATTTTCCCTTTCCCCTTTTCTTCTTCTCCTCATTCTTATTCTCCTCCTTGTCCTCATTCTGCTCCTTCTTCTCCTTCTCCTTCATCTTCACCTTCTCTTCCTTCTTCTTCATCTTCTCCTTCTCCTCCTTCTTCTCCTCCTTCTTCTCTTCCTTCTCCTCCTTCACCTGCTTCTCCTTCTCCTCCTCCTTCTCATTTTCATTCTCCTTCTCATTCTCCTGCTCCTTCTCCTCCTTCTCCTTCTCCTTCATCTTCTCCTTCTCCTCCTTCTTCTTCTCCTCCTTCACCTTCTTCTCCTTCACCTCCTCCTTCCCATTTTTATTCTCCTTCTCTTCCTTCTCCTCCTCCTCCTTCTCATTCTCCTCCTCCTTCTCCTTCATCTTCTCCTTCATCTTCTCCTTCTCCTCCTTCTTCTTCTCCTCCCCTTCTCCTTCTTCTTCCCCTCCTTCTCCTCCCCCTTCTCCATCTCCTTCTCCTCCTTCATCTTCACCTTCTCATCCTTCACCTTCTATTCCTTCTCTTTCTCCTCCTTCTCCTTCATCTTCACCTTCACCTTCTCATCCTTCTCCTTCTCCTCCCCCTTCTTCATCTTCTCCTCCTTCTCCTTCATCTTCACCTTCTCATCCTTCTCCTTCATCTTCTCCTCCTTCTCCTCCCCCTTCTCCTTCTCCTCCTTCTCCTCCTCTCCTTCTCCTCCTTCTCCTCCTTCTCCTCCTTCTCCTCCTCCTTCTCTTTTTTCTCCTTCTCCTCCTTCTCCTCCTTCTCCTCCTTCTCCCTCTTCTCCTCCTTCTCCTTCTCCTCCTTCTCCTCCTTCTCCTCCTTCTTCCTCTTCTCCTCCTTCTCCTCCTTCTCCTCCTTCTCCTCCTTCTTCCTCTTCTCCTCCTTCTCCTCCTTCTCCTTCTTCTCCTCCTCCTTCTCATTTTTCTCCTTCTCCTCCTTCTCCTTCTCCTCCTTCTCTTTCTCCTCCTTCTCCTCCTTCTCCTCCTTCTCCTTCTCCTCCTTCTCCTCCTCCTTCTCTTTTTTCTCCTTCTCCTTCCCCTCCTCCTCCTCCTTCTCCTACTCCTCCTCCTTCTCCTTGTCCTCCTTCTCCTCCTCCTTCTCCTTGTCTCTTGTCTGAGCTGTCAAACAGAGAGTGGAGAGCTAAAATGACATGCTGCACAGCTCAATGAGGGGACCATTGAGAGCTGATTGGAGGAAAGGGACCCCCTCCCCCTGCACACAGGGACAGAGCTGAGGCTTTCAATCCTAGGCTGTGTGCTGGAGCTCTGGGGCTCCCTCCCCTGTCAGAAGTGGCTCATGCTGATAATAGAGGAACCAGGCAGCAGACAGAAACAACACTTAGTGCTCTGGAATGAGACAAGTACACACTGTAGAGGGATATGCTTCATGTCTGAGGTTTAAATCACTTTAATTCCAACACATATCAGGAAATATATCTAATTTATTGATCTGGGGAGATTTCAGAAACATGCATATCATTTCTTTTATTTCCCTTGGTGTATCCAGAAAGTACAGATTGAAGACACGACATTGGGCGCACGCAGGCAATTTTGGTACTAAAATTACCAGCCACGTGATTGGTGTGCATATCCCGCCAAATCATATTTTTCTCTGGTTTTAACTGCTTTAGGACCAAAAGCTAGCACTCCAAATGTAAAACGCAATATTTTACCGAGGTCATTAATGCAAAAAGAGCTTCAAAGGACAGATAGATACAATGTTACAGCAATGTTTCATAGACACATAAAGGAGACCTCTATCTAACTATGTATCTTTCTGTCCTTTGGAACTCATTTTTTTTGCACTTATGACCTCAATAAAAATTGAGGTTTAACTCCACAGCCTGCAGTCTGTTTATATAAAACTTGTTGGACGAATATGACAATTATTCACCCATCTTTCACAATATTTTTCTTAAAGTGGTTGTAACCCTCAGACATGAAATATCAACAAAGCATATCCCTCTATAGTGTGTACTTGTCTCAGTCCAGAGCACTAAGTGTCATTTCTGTCTGCTGCCTCCTTCCTCTGCTATCTCCATGAATCTCTTCTGCCAAGTTTTCCTGACACCAAGAGAAAAATGGTGACAGGAGAGGGATCTCCAGCACACAGTCTGTGATTGACAGCCTCAGCCCTGTTCCTGTGTGCTGTGTGAAGGGGGGGAGGGGGGGCGAGACTCCTCCCCACAATCAGCTCTCACCAGGGCTGATTCAAGGATTTTTGACACCCTAGGCAAAACCTCATTTTGCCGCCCCCCCCTTGGCTTCACCATGACTCCACCCCCTTTTCCCTGCTCATGTAAACCCCACCTTTTTAATGAAGCGCCCATCAAATGCAGCCTCACCAGCGCCCATGAAATGCAGCCGCTGTGCCTCTGACACTATGTGGGAATGGAGCAGCGGCTGTCTGCTGACGCTGACACTTAGTTACTTGCTGCAGAGAGAAGAGAGTAGGAACACTAGTGGCCGGGCGCCCTATGCAGCAGGGCGCCCTAGGCGGCTGCCTAGTTTGCCTAGTGGTAGCACCGGCCCTGGCTCTCACTGAGCTCTGCAAAGTGTAACTTCAACTCCGTGTCACTTGCTTTCTGACAGCTCAAACAGGCCTTATAAATTCTGGACTTTGAACAGCTGTAGAGAAGAGAGGACTGTAGCTAAACAGGTACAACTTATGTAGAAGGATTTTTTTTCATCTCTTTGTATCACCGGAGGCCAGTCACTTCACTGGGTATACGCGAGGGTTTACAGCCACTTTAATACAGTGACTTGCTACGATCAGCTCCATCTAGTGGCCATATGCAGTATTTTTTCTTATTGCGGTATTTCAGAAAAAAAATCACATTATGACCACTAGATGGAGCTGATGATCATAGGAAATCACTGTATCAAGAGACAAATGATCAGAATTTGTCGAGGGTGGGTCAAATTTTTTGTGTAAAAAACTATATTTTATTATTTGCTCCCTTTTGGTTGGGTAAAGTTTAAGTAAAGGTTTTTTTTCCTTTGTTTTCTGTTTTTGTTAAAAAAAAAAAGATCTTATACTTACCTGGTCTGGGCAACAATATTTTATAGAGCGACCCCTTACCTCCTCTTCTGGAGTACCCCCACCAGTGCTGTCTGCAAGCCATATGCTGAGTTAGCACCTGTGCAGGCATGCTCCTGAGCCAGGCTGTGTGTATCCATAGACACACACAGCACAGCTTGGCCTGCCCTTCCCCCGCTCCCTCTTCACAGGACTTGACTGTTAATTGTGTGTAAAATAAAAACAAAAAATACAATCCTGCTGATCCTGCCAGAAATGTCATTTCTCTAATAGATTTATTCCTATGATTGTCATTTCCATTTAGTAGCCAAAAATGCAGTATATTCTTTTCATTGAGGAATTTAAAACAAACTGTACCACATTTTGGTCACTAGATGGCACTGACAATCAAAGGAATGAATCTATTAGGGAAATTACATCTGAAATTCGCGCAGCCTGTACTAACTATTCTGTTTGACATTCATCCAACATTTTTTTATAAATAGACCCCTAAGCGATGTCTTCAGCCCTGTCCAGTTCACCTCTGTGAACTACAGAAGATCCGTCCCATTTGTCATATAATAGTTTTCTTTTTTCTGGCACCCACTCTCATTTATTTTCACCTGGTGATCCTGCCAGTAACATATTTTCTGGCCTAGGGTGACAATGCTGTTCCTCTATAGATACAACACAGGGAGGGACTGTATCTATAATTGCATTACTGGCAGGATGACCAGATAAAAGGGAAAAAAAAAAAGCCTGTAAAAATAAAACGAATGCAGCCGCCACATCTAAGGACCCGTAAACTGCAATATAATATATATATATATACAGTATCTCACAAAAGTGAGTACACCCCTCACATTTTTGTAAATATTTTATTCTATCTTTTCATGTGACAACACTGAAGAAATTACACTTTCCTACAATGTAAAGTAGTGAGTGTACAGCTTGTATAACAGTGTAAATTTGCTGTCCCCTCAAAAGAACTCAACACACAGCCATGAATGTCTAAACCACTGGCAACAAAAGTGAGTACACCCCTAAGTGAAAATGTCCAAATTGGGCCCAAAGTGTCAATTATTTGTGTGGCCACCATTATTTTCCAGCACTGCCTTAACCCTCGTTGGCATGGAGTTCACCAGAGCTTCACAGGTTGCCACTGGAGTCCTCTTCCACTCCTCCATGACGACATCACAGAGCTGGTGGATGTTAGAGACCTTGCGCTCCTCCACTTTCCATTTGAGGATGTCCTACAGATGCTCAATAGGGTTTAGGTCTGGAGACATGCTTGGCCAGTCCATCACTTTTACCCTCAGCTTCTTTAGCAAGGCAGTGGTCGTCTTGGAGGTGTGTTTGGGGTCGTTATCATGTTGGAATACTGCCCTGCGGCCCAGTCTCTGAAGGGAGGGGATCATGCTCTGCTTCAGTATGTCACAGTACATGTTGGCATTCATGGTTCCCTCAATGAACTGTAGCTCCACAGTGCCGGCAGCACTCATGCAGCCCCAGACCATGACACTCCCACCACATGCTTGACTGTAGGCAAGAAACACTTGTCTTTGTACTCCTCACCTGGTTGCCGCCACACACGCTTGACACCATCTGAACCAAATAAGTTTAACTTGGTCTCATCAGACCACAGAACATGGTTCCAGTAATCCATGTCCTTAGTCTGCTTGTCTTCAGCAAACGGTTTGCAGGCTTTCTTGTGCATCATCATTAGAAGAGGCTTCCTTCTGGGATGACAGCCATGCAGATTAATTTGATGCAGTGTGCGGCGTATGGTCTGATCACTGACAGGCTGATCCCCCACCCCTTCAACCTCTGCAGCAATGCTGGCAGCACTCATATGTCTATTTCCCAAAGACAACCTCTGGATATGACGCTGAGCACGTGCACTCAACTTCTTTGGTTGACCATGGTGAGGCCTGTTCTGAGTGGAAACTGTCCACACCTAACACACCTGCTCCCCATTCACACCTGAGACCTTGTAACACTAACAAGTCACATGACACCGGGGATGGAAAATGGCTAATTGGGCCCAATTTGGACATTTTCACTTAGGGGTGTACTCACTTTTGTTGCCAGCATTTTAGACATTAATGGCTGTGTGTTGAGTTATTTTGAGGGGACAGCAAATTTACACTGTTATACAAGCTGTACACTCACTTCTTTACATTGTGTGTGTGTATTTTTTTCTTTTTACATACAATTTTCATACCTGCAGCTGTGTGATTTTACTGAGCAGAGACTTTATGGTCTCAAGGGTCAGCGACAATCCATATATTACTACAATGTTTCATCTATCTTATGTTCCCCTGGAAACAAATAATGTGTGAAATAATTTGAAACATGCAATCACTGCTCAGCGTAATTTCATGAATTCATAAACTATTAATCTCTTATCTAAATAGCTGGTCCAAAGTGCGATAAGGTTACTTTACACACACAAAGCAAAAATATTGGTAAGCACTGTCAATAGTTGAGAGGTCAAGAAAGGTTATAGGGAGATAGCAGGAGTTTGTACGCAGGTTACATGACAGGGGCAGTTCTTGAGATGTTTCTTCTGCCGGCAATATGTTGGGGCCTTCTAAAAAGTGTTGGTGCACTTAACGACAGTCCTAAAGAACCTGCATGCAGTTAAGGTTTCTTGTCAGGGTGGTATAGCCTTTTTCAGGGATGTAGTGTAAATGTGGAACAAGTACTGGGTAAAGGTGCATCAGATATAGCGGTAGTTCAGTATATCGGTGGTATGGGGTTGGTAGGGGTGCAGTGTAGGTGTGGGATAAATGTATAAAGAGGTGGAAGTACTTGGTGTCCTGTTCATAGCTAAAAGGGCTAAAAACCCTCACCAGTCATGGGGGTCCACAATGGAAGGGCCCCCTCAGTCCCTCCCCGAAGCCTCCAGTGAACAGCTGTAGTTGCGGGTGGTGGATGGATGCTCAAACCTTTCTTTAGCAGTGGAACATGTGTTGCTGGTGCAGCCACCAGTGTTCTCACCCCCCCCAGTCACAGGACCCAGTACCCTCCGGCCAGGCTCCCTGGGGTCCTGGTATGCAGAGGTCCTCTCTCTTCCTTGCTTAGGCAGTAAAAGCCTAGAACTTTCCCAGGCAGTGTACTGTAAATCCTCCTCCAGCATCTCCTGAGTCTCAGGGACTATCTGGATTTGTAGTTCAGAAAGTCAATTCCTGCGTTATAGAGATGCCGTTTTGGAATACATCTCCCATGATCCCAAGCGCTCTATGTTACAGTCTATGAGTCTTGCTTGTCTAGCTCTCCTGCTCCCTGATTGGTCCTATGCTTTGCTTCCAAAGGAGGAGTAAGCAAAGGAAAAGTCTCACACAGAGCCACAGCACAGCCAGCATGAGAAGAGGAATTTACACAGGCTGCTTTGGCTTCCAGCAAAACAGGGTAGGTGGGAAAGGCATAAGAATCGGCAGCTACATGGAACAGCTGGAAGCTGTCTACACTTGGGGTTTGTGTGGGCCACTCCGGTAGGTGGATGGGGTCTGCGAGGGATCAACCAGTCATTGTATTGGCCTGAGGCAGGATGGTGGGTGGGTCCTGGTGATAATGTGCTCCGAGCTGTGTCCTGGGGTCCCAGTGCCATCTTTGGATTACTTTTGCATGTACACTAACTCAATAAGCTAATCATTATGGTGGCATTTAGGGTTTAACATGAGACATGGTTGCATTCCCCAAGCCCCCCACCATCAAATGCCAGAATCACAGGGTGCTTCTGCTTTGTATTGAATTTGGCGCAGTGTGCATGGGTCTGCCCTCGCAGCGGTGTAACTCATTCACAGGGATCTGCAAATGGGAAGACTACAGTTCCCATCAGCCTCCATGGCAAAGAGATCCATAGACTCATAAACTGAGGCTTAGAGCTCCCTCTAGTGGCTACTGTAAACATTTCTACATTTAATACAATAACTAAAATATGGAAAATAAATTATAGAAAGTGTTTACTTGTTGGTATTTTTATTATCTCTGTTTTGCTCACAGTTTAAGCTATTGATATATATAGGCAAGAAACATTGTGTGAATATATAAGATCTTTTTGTTATCTCTTATTTCTTCTCTCTGATATGATGAAAATATCACCACGGCACGTTGGCCACTAAAATTGTCCACCATTTCTCTTTCTCAGTTCAGAATGCTGTAATTGTTTTGTCTCATAAATAAAATGAAATTCATGTATTCATAATCTAAGAATTTCAATTTCCCATCCAATGCAATGTGAAGGAGGTCAAAGTGTTGTAAACACATATAGGGGCTGAGTGATGTAATATGACTAAGCAGACTGAGGCCCTCTAGTGTTCAAAGAGCACAACTACAATACAAAGTATAAAGAATATAAAATATGCTGTTCTAATGCCATCTAGTGTTTAAATTTGTCATTGCACAACTAGACTGCAAGTAGAACATTGATGTACATCGATCTATTGACATATTATACAACATTTCATATATGAATATTATATTAAATAATAATATAATATAACATAACATAATATTAATATTAAGTATTATTATTACTCTTATGCCGTGTACACACGAGCGGACTTTTCGACCGGACTGGTCCGACGGTCTATCCGACGGACTTTCCGAACAAACGAACTTGCCTACACACGATCACACCAAAGTCCGATGGATTCGTATGTGATGACATACGACTGGACTAGAATAAGGAAGTTGATAGCCAGTAGCCAATAGCTGCCCTAGCGTCGGTTTTCGTCCGTCGGACTAGCATACAGACGAGCGGACTTTTCGACCGGACTCGAGTCCATCAGAAAGATTTTAAAACATGTTCCAAATCTAAAGTCCGTCAGATTTTCGACCAAAAAAGTCCGCTGCAGGTCCGATGAAGCCCACACACGGTCAAATTGTCTGTCGGACCAGTCCGGTCGAAAAGTCCGCTCGTGTGTACGCGGCATTATTAATATTATTACATAGCATTCATATAGTATATAGTGCCAACAGTGCTTTACATATTGCACATTTTGGGCATATTTATAAAGCATTAATCAAACATTCAGTAAACGTTCACCACAGGTATTTTAAATGACTGGTATTGATTCACCACCAGTGAATGTTTGGTGAAAATCACATTCGCTTATTTTTTAAATATGTGTGGGATCATTTGATATATATACAGTATCTCACAAAAGTGAGTACACCCCTCACATTTTTGTAAATATTTTATTCTATCTTTTCATGTGACAACACTGAAGAAATGACACTTTGCTACTATAATATCTTATACAGTACAGTAAAACCTTGGATTGCGAGCATAATTCATTCCGGAAGCATGCTTGTAATCCAAAGCACTGGTATATCAAAGCGAATTTCCCCATAAGAAATAATGGAAACTCGGATGATTTGTTCCACAACCATTTATTCATAAGTCCTTGAGTTTATAGTCCATATAAAAAAATTTTAAAGCAATGGAAGCCTCCACAAGGGGACTAGAAGCAAAATCCAACAGAAGCTACACTGTATAAAAGAGAAGAGAGGTGTCTCTAAGTGTAGCAATATGATTACATTTAATGAAGGTACAACATTTAGCAACTCACATGGTTGATGATTAAAAGTGGCATATCTAAGTATGCGGGCATCCGGGGTAAAGCTGTCCACATAGACCATCCTCTGCCCTGCCGGCTCTCACCGCTGTCAGTCTGCAATCATAACTGGGAAAACTACCCTACAGTAGAGTGATTTGAAAGCGAGGCTTGAAGCGCTTGTGGAAGGGATGACGTTGATGGCGGTGCAGAGAATGGTCTATGTGGACAGCTTTACCCCGGATGCCCGCATACTTAGATGTGCTTCTTTTAATCATCAACCATGTGAGTTGCTAAATGTTGTACTTTCATTAAATGCAACCATATTGCTACACTTAGAGGCGCTTCTCTTCTCTTTTATACTCAGCTTTGACATGACATTACTTGTATATCAAGACATTACTTGTATATCAAGACACAATTTGTTTAAAAATTTTGCTTGTCTTGCAAAACGCTCTCAAACCAAGGTTTTACTGTATATCCTATAAATGGGTCATATAATAAATGTCTTCTACATAGAGGCAATATATATTTGGGAAATTTTTACGGCTTTTATTGTTGTTATTATTAATGACATTTTTTTATTTTGTATCAGTATTTTGCATGTATTTATGGCCTGCTTCCAATTTTTCTTTGTTTTTGTCTGGATTTATAAATTCTACCTTACTCCCGGTGGCAAAGAATGTTCTTTCTTCTATTTTATTAAAGTGTTTTTCTAAGCTTTCTAAACCTTTTTTTTGTTTTGAATAGAGTAGGGAAGAATTAGACCCTCTGTCAAGTATTTATTGTTTTCTGAGCCTCCGTTGGGGAGATTCACCCTTCCTATCTGTATTGATGACCTCTAGTCTTTCAATAACGACATCTGTTCTGGGGATGATGGTCTAAGAGGGCTATTCTCTCCACCTTGGGAAATTTACTGTCACTTCCTGTTGCATCACTGGTACAGGAAATAAAGGGAAATTTCCCCAATGGTGCATAGATAGCAGAAATAAAACCCTGGCGGGAGTTTTTGCCCTTCCCTTCTTTATCCGAAACTAAAAAGGTCATTTTTCAGTTTATGTGCTTACAATGTCTTATTTATGATGAAGATTTTAGGTGCAAAACCCAAGCTGCCTGAAGGGGATGATGACACGGATCATGTGGCAGATGCCAGCAACAGGAAAAAAGCCAAGCTGCATATGGTGAGTTGAAAAGGGGTGTCAGGAATCAGAGGTAGGGATGGCCAGATCTGCATGGCTACACTCAGGAAACTGGGACCAGACTGTTTGTGCTTTAAGTGAGGTATATTTACAGTGAAACAAAATCCATCCAAACAGCAAACAGAAAAATAAGTGAACCAATAACCAAGTGACAGAATACCAAACTAATAACCAACAAACAGAAAGTCTAACAACTAACTACAGTAAAACCTTAGATTTTTTGAGCATAATTCATTCCGGAAACATGCTTGTAATCCAAAGCACTTGTATATCAAAGCGAATTTCCAAATAAGAAATAATGGAAACTTAGATGATTCGTTCCACAACCATTTATTCTTAAGTCCTTCAGTTTATTGTCCATGTAAAAAGATTATAGCAATGTGATAGGTTGGGGAACAAAGACAAGCAGGGAAAACTTAAGTTGCAGGGAGCAGATGGGAAGGGAAAACTGGGATCAGGAACAAGGGGGAGCAGGTTCAAGGCAACAGGATACAGTGTATAGCAAACAAGGCAGGAGCAGGAACAGGATAACAGCTATCAGTATCTGGCAGCAAGCAAAACACTTGAGCAAAGGGGGACTAATAGGGGAGGACCTAAATACCCTCCCAGCAGCAAGCATCAGGTGGAAACTGATTACTGGGATCAGCTGGCTGCTGGGAGACACCTGCTGGTGGACACTGGAACTACAACCCTCCGCCCAGGGAGCCACGGTGCCACCAGCCGGTGATCAAGGTCCTCAAAGGGGGATTTGCAGGATCCCGTCACCTACCTCTCCAATCCCCCCCCCCAAACACACACACACACATATAGGTTCAACCAATTACTTTTTGGTTAATATATCAATTGGTGTTGTGGCACCCTTGCCTATACTGGATACCCATCACTCTTTCTCATCTCATAAAGTTGGTAGGCATACACAAATATGTATTTTAATATTTACTATGCACAGGTGAGGTTGTGGAAGGTGCAAGCGTGATGTGGTGGTAGAAAACACACAGAGTCCAGGTGCAGTAACAAGAATATACTGTAACAGAATTCCACCAATACAAACAGGCCCAGCGGGAAAGCAACCTCACTGGGAGCACTCAGAATTTGTACCGGCAAAGTGGTAGTAGAGTGGTGGACCAGAGGTGCCAACAGCATCTGTTTTGAGGAGCGGAATGCAGCCTGGTTGGTCCGCACCCAAAGGCTTCCAGGAAGGATGGTGTGTCCTTGCGCTTTCCTTACTCCTCCAGACCCTTTCCCTGATGCTAGATACTGTCCATGACAGATGGCGGACCTGTCCCTAGTCTAGCCACTCGCAAAATTTACACCAAACCGGGGAACCATGGTCTTAAATAGACTCTGCCTGACCCAAGATAGCCACCAGAGTCACATGGGGTAGCAATTAATTGGATAGCTGCCTCCCTGTGACTAAGGAAACAATAGGGGAACTAGGTTCCGCTCGACTTCCTCCTCCACTTGTATACCGCTGCAGACGAGCGCAACCTGCAGTGGGGAAAATTAAATGCATCTTCCTACAGGGGGTGTTCTGGGAGGTGAGAGAGACTGTGGACAGAGGGTGGAGAAAAACTCAAGTTCAGCTTTAAATTCCGTACTCAGTGCCATGATCTTATTGTTAATCACAGCATATAACCAGCATTTTTATCTCACTTTCTCAGGTTTCTGATGCAAGCGGTTCCATGAAGATCACGGTGGCTTCAGAAGAGAGCCCCTTCTCCATGTCCACACTTCTGACAGAGGAATGCTTCATTCTAGATGCTGGAGACAAGATCTTCGTCTGGAAAGGTCAGTATACCAGAGATGGCCAAACTTGGGATTACTTTTTGGTCTGGTAATCGGCATGCATCCCAACAGGTCCCCTGCTATGGATAGTTTCCTTGGCTTCCAATGTAAGAAACCATTTGGTCATGGACCATCAAGAAAACTTCAGATCTCCAGCACTCCGATTACAAACAAAGACAATAGAATTACCACTAATGGTTCAGGGCCTCAGTGGGTCCTTTTTTAGAGGTGCAGGCTTGAAAGGAACACAATCATCTGGGGTACTGGTGAACTGAACTTATCTTGATGTATGTGATGCGCCATTGGTGACCTCACTGGCTGATTGGTATGGTTGTAAGAACGCACACTCGTTAACAATGGCAGTCCAGGCTTGGAGACCCATTTGAAAGCAATAGGTTTTTGAAATTGGACAGGCGAAGTGGAGGAGCTTAATGGTAGATTCCAAGCAGTATTGCTTCTCTTTTAAAGGGTCTGTCCCCCTAAAACTGATATTTCTCTAAGCACGTTTCCAAATTTCAGTGCGTCCTGCAAGTGAGTAACCAGGGCTTCTGAGAGACCAACCTTCATCCTGGCTCTCTCCAGCAAGGGGCCTTCTCCTTGGCACAGCTTCCCCCAGACCGAACAGGACAGCATCAACACACATCCATAGCTTCCCCTATCACCAGGCAGGCCAGCTCCAGGACCATTTTCAGTACACTTTGGGCCCAGACAGGCGGTTAGGCCTAACAGCAGAGCTCCTTATGGCAGCACCTCCCCAGGCCTCAGCCCAGGGAAAGAGAGAAAGCACATGGCCTGTTCCAAATATTTAAATCTTCCCCCAGCATGCACCAGTGGCCCAAACCTTCTACTGGATTGGCTGAAAGAAATATAAATATTTTTACTTGTTTATGAAATCTCCTACTATGGCCAGTGATATCAGTGACCACTATTGGTGACAGTGAGAAATCACAACCCCACTGAGTTTAGGGAAGTCCCAATGAAGAACTACACAATTAGTCTGGACTGACTACCACCCAGCTAAAAACTAAAATTAGGCCAGTAGCCCCTGTTTTGGAAAATGGGGCTACCTTTCAGTTTTTGGTAGAGGTTGAAGAGTTAAAAGTTAAGATATATGGAAGCTGTCCCATAAAATCATGAAGAGCCAGAAACGACCAATTGTATATATACCCAAAAGCTCTGTGAATTTAGCCTATATACCCACATTATTTAAAAAAGTTAAAAGATTAAAATAGAAATTAAACATTTAGAAAATATAAAAAATATTTTTTGCTGCACTTTAATTGCAGGTACTGTATATCAGGTAAAAAAAAAAAAGAAAAAATATGTAGCACCCTGGTCCTAAACAGGGCTGCTAATAAATCTAGTTGTGCTAGGTGGTAACTAGCCTGGCTAATTGGTAGGTTGATCCACTGATTCCTTTCTTAAAGTGGTGTTCCGGCCAAAATTATACTTTTTAAATAAAAATACCCCTATAATACACAAGCTTAATGTATTCTACTAAATTTAGTCTGTAAACTAAGATCTGTTTAGTTAGTTTATAGCAGTAGTTTGTTATTTTATAAACCTACAGCAGGCCGTGGCCATCTTAAGTGTGGGCATCTGAAGCCAGACTGTATTTCTTCCTGGATCTCATCCTTGCAGATCTCGCACATGCTCAGTGCAGCACAAGCAGGTTTCAGATCAGGTTTCCATAGCAATGGCAGTTTCAGAGGAAGTTGCCGCCCCTTCCCAGAAGGCATTGCAAACAGGAAATGATGCGATGGGCCGCGGCCAGGGAGGAGGAAGTGAAAAATTAATACAGCAAATATATAGTAAGTGCTGAGAAAAAAAATAAAAAAATATCCAATTTGTTTATAGTGCACAGTTTAGCGAGGGATGCTGAAGAGTTGTAAAAGTGGGTGGAACTCCACTTTAAGTCTGAGTTTGGGGTAGTCTCTCTCTTCTGTCAATAGGTGGCACTGTTGCTTTTGGCATTAGAATGATGTATTACCATAAGTTCAGGTAATGGGTAACTAGATTGTCTCAGCCAATCAGCAGGAGTTTCTTTAACCGCTGTGTATGCTGGGATAGGCTATTTATTTGGGAAGAGTCAGGTGACCGGGGTTCTTCCCGCCCGAGGCGGCAGGCTGGGTGGGTCTGTGTTGAGAATCTCCTTGTTGCTAGGCCTGAAGCCTGAGGCCTATCCAGGAGGCATGCTGGCTGCTAGGTCTGCTTAAGGCCTATCCAGCAGTTTGGGGTTCCGCAAAGGAGGAGCAGCCAAGGTAAGCTCAAAGCCTGAGGCAGAACCGCATGTGTTAGAGGCTCGGCCTGGGTGGAGCCTGATTGTTGTCGGAGGTAAAGGAGAAGCAGTTGTCACAAAGGGATGACCACTTCTGTTACCGGAGGCGAGTTTGGAAAGGATGAAGTTCTAAAGGAGTACCAGAGCAGACGTTTCACCAGCCGGGGACAGTGAAGTAGTGGGAAAGCTTCAGTGGAGACTCATCCAGGAATACAGCGGGTAGTTATGAGTAAAGCTTGAGGGAGTACGGCAGGTAGCTGTAAGTAAAGCTTGAAGATAAGTACAGCGGTTAGCTGTGGGCAGGGGCGTTGCTAGGTCTACAAAAGATCTGGGGCTAGATAGCAGTGTAGTAAAGAAAGTCATACGCTTGGGTGGGCATACACATGTATATAGAGTAATATACCTGTGTGTATATCCCCAGAGAGCCCCCCCACTTACATCAGGGTCCCCAGAGAGCCCCCCTTTACATCAGGGTCCCCAGAGAGCCCCCCCTTACATCAGGGTCCTAAGACAGCCCCCCTTTTCATCAGGGTCTCCAGAGGCCCTCCCCCTTTTTATCAGGGTCCCCAGAGACCCTCCCCCTTAAAATCAGGGTCCCCAGAGAACCTTCCCATTAGCATCAGGGTCCCCAGAGAGCCCCCCACTTACATCAGGGTCCCCAGAGAGCCTCCCCTCCCCTCCCCTTGGGGACACCTGCAGAGACTCGGGGCTATGGGCCCCAGATTAGGGGCTATAGCCCCAAAAGCCACCCCCTAGCAACGAAACTGGCTGTGGGAGAGGTTCGGGAATCCAGTGGTTGGCTGAGAGTCCAAGAAGTCTATTGAGAGACAGTGAGCTGAGCTTAAGGATCTACAGTGGGTAACTGTGAGTTAAACTGGAAGATCTACAGTGGGATACTGTGAGAGAAGTTGTTGCCATAGAAGACAGCAGTTGCTACAAGATACAGATTGCTGCATTCAGCTTAAAGGCCTCATTCTGTATTGCTGTCTGCCTAGTTCTATTTTTGTCTGTGGAGTTTACCTTAATTGCTATTGCATTTGCCTAATGGTGTCCTGTGCCCTAACCCTCTCTCCCCACCGTTCCTGTTAAGAGAAATAAAATCTCTTTGTTTATTTTACAAATAGTGACTGGCGCCCAATCTTTCCACTTTCCACCACACCCACTATGCCTAGTAACCCGAACCCTGAGGAGGAATGTCAGTTCTCCCTGGCTCTGGGGGGTCACCATCAGGCCCTTGGAAGTTGGGGAGACCGCTACAAATGATTAAAGCAAATGTATTGCTTTTCAAGAAACAAAAGTA
Source organism: Aquarana catesbeiana (assembly GCF_042186555.1). Taxonomy (NCBI): domain Eukaryota; kingdom Metazoa; phylum Chordata; class Amphibia; order Anura; family Ranidae; genus Aquarana; species Aquarana catesbeiana. Next base: position 25,614,165 of record NC_133328.1, on the reverse strand, counting down.
ATGCTCCTGCAAGTAGAAGCCTCCAGTAAAGTCTTTAGCACACAGCAAAGAGAGTCATCCCCCTACTTCACTTAGTGGTTTCTCCTGCCAGCCCCTACTTCACTATGAGGTGGAAGAAACCACATTGCATAGATGGGGGGGGGGGGGGCATTTGACACTCCCAGAAGTGCCAAATACTGAAAACTTTGCTGGAATACAGTGGAGTTCAGATTCAATTCAGGTATCAATATTTCTATTGCTGAAGCCACATTTTAAAATTTTTGGGAAAGTGAGTCACCTTAAAAAAAAAATAATGAAATGGTGTCTAATATAATAAATATTTTAATAATATTCTAGGCAAACATTCCAATAATGAGGAGAAGAAGACGGCACTGAAGACAGCTGAAAGTTTTATTAAGCAGATGAATTATTCCACCAATACACAGGTAACTACACTAGTCTATGAGGTTGGACATAGACATTGGAGAAAGTTGGACATGTGACCTCCTGATGTGACTGCCCCAATGTTCAGATGGCTCTATAACCACTTCAGCCCCGGAAGATTTGGCTGCTGAATGACCAGGCCATTTTTTGCGATTCGGCACTGCGTCGCTTTAACTGACATTTGCGCGGTCGTGCGACTCTGTACCCAAACGAAATTGACGTCCTTTTTTTCCCACAAATAGAGCTTTCTTTTGGTGGTATTTGATCGCTTCTGCGTTTTTTATTTTTTGTACTATAAATAAAAAAAAGAGCGACGCTTTTGAAAAAAACACAATATTTTGTACTTTTTGCTATAATAAATATCCCCATTTTTTTTCCAAAAAGCACATTTTTTCCGAGTTTAGGCCGATATGTATTCTTCTACATATTTTTGGTAAAAAAAAAAATCGCAATAAGCGTATATTGATTGGTTTGCGCAAAAGTTATAGCAACTACAAAATAGGGGATAGATTTATAGCATTTTTATTTATTGGTAAGCTGTAATATGTTATATTTTTGTTTTAGGGTTTAGATATAATTTATAAAGCACAGAGTAGAAAAAAAAATCAAGCAGTGAAAGTTGTAGAAAGGAACTTTAATTTGCATTCTCAGCATAACCTTTATGATTATTATGTCTCATTGGGTTTCAAGTCCTACTCTATAGAAGCCATGGTTTCCATACACTGCACTGATGAGCGCCAATAAAGCTGAAACAGCTGTATGAGTTTTGGAACCCATGGCTCTAAAGTATTGGTCCAACGGTCCCGGATGTCCATCTGGCTGATGGGGTGCAAAGGAATCATTTGCATGGCTCCGCCCACTGCCCCCAAAATGAGATTATATGTAAACCCTCACCTTTGTAAAACAACCTATTCAGTTTAAAATAGAAATGAACAGCAAAACATTTGTGTATAGATATAAAAAAACATTATAAATACCTTTTTTCCCCTCTGCTCTCAGCTGCATAAGGAGCTCAGAGAGGTAGGGGAGGAGAAACAGCAGCACACTGAGTTTACCAATAAATGGTTGTACAACAGGAGGGGGGAGGTGTGTCAGCACAATTCTGATCATTGGAGGAGAGCAGGCTGGGTTCTCAGCACAGCCAGAAAACTGACCACGCCGTGCTCTCAGGCCTAGTGTGGTCATTTTTTTATAGCAAAGCAGAGGGTCTGGCAGGAACACCGGGGATTTCACACAAAGGAAGCAATACAAAGAGAACAGGAGACTTTCTCATACAAGTACATACATGGTACAGCAGGCACATATCAGGAATATGGAATGACGGGGTGACATATTCTCAAAGATCGATCCTCTTATTTTTGGTATATGTGATGGAATGAGACCTGTGAATTCCTTCTATCCTAAGAAGACTTTACTGAGCTACCCATTTATTTCTTCATCTATTTATTTGCCCCAGATTATCATACTACCGGAGGGAGGGGAGACTCCGATGTTCAAGCAATACTTCAAGGACTGGAAGGACAAGGACCAAAGTCAGGGATTCGGGAAGGTGGCGACCACTGGAAGGATCGCAAAAGTAAAGCAGACTCCGTTCGATGCCAAAATTCTGCACCAATCTACGAAAATGTCCGCACAGTATAACATGATGGACGATGGGTCCGGAAAGGTGGAGGTAATCTTGGTTGCACGATCTGCAGCAAAAATGCAATTTATTTTTTGTTTTTTATAGATATAAAATATATAAATAAATACAGCTCTGTAATCACTAATATATCAGTGTAGCACCAGAGCCAGATCTAGCCTGTCTGATCTGGGGGGGGGGCAGTGAAAAAGTCTGGGGTCATAATGTCAACAGTGTGTGTGAATTATTGACAGTCTATCACACATTGTTACGACCTGAGAAACACTATTAAACAGAACCTGTGCCCCCTTATATCAGATGTCGCTATCAGAGCCCCCTTTATGTCATGACTACTCAACAAGTGCCCCCTTACATCAGGTGTCTCCATCAAGAGTGCCCCCTTACATCAGGTGTCTCCATCAAGAGTGCCCCCTTACATCAGGTGTCTCCATCAAGAGTGCCCCCTTACATCAGGTGTCTCCATCCAAAGTGCCCCCTTACATCAGGTGTCTCCATCAAGAGTGCCCCCTTACATCAGGTGTCTCCATCCAAAGTGCCCCCTTACATCAGGTGTCTCCATCAAGAGTTCCCCCTTACATCAGGTGGCTCCATCAATAGTTCCCCCGTACATCAGGTGTCTCCATCAAGAGTTCCCCCTTATATTAGGTGTCTCCATCAAGAGTGCCCTCTTACATCAGGTGTCTCCATCAAGAGTGCCCCCTTACATCAAGTGTCCCCATCAAGAGTGCCCCCTTACATCAGGTGTCTGCATCAAGAGTGTCCCCTTACATCAGGTGTCTCCATCAAGAGTGCCCCCATACATCAGGTGTCCCCATCAAGAGTGCCCTCTTACATCAGGTGTCTCCATCAAGAGTGCCCCCTTACATCATGTTTCCACATCAAGAGTGCCCCCTTACATCAGGTTTCCGCATCAAGAGTGCCCCCTTACATCAGGTGTCTCCATCAAAAGTGCCCCTTACATCAGGTGTCTCCATCAAGAGTGCCCCCTTACATCAGGTGTCTCCATCAAGAGTGCCCCCTTACATCAGGTGTCTCCATCAAGATTGCCCCCTTACATCAGGTGTCTCCATCAAGAGTGCCCCCTTACATCAAGTGTCTCCATCAAGAATTCCCCTTTACATCAGGTGTCCCCATCAAAGGTGCCCCCTTACATCAGGTGTCTCCATCAACAGTGCCCTCTTACATCAGGTATCCCCATCAAGAGTGCCCTCCTACATCAGGTGTCTCCATCAAGAGTGCCCCCTTACATCAGGTGTCTCCATCAAGAGTGCCTTCATACATCAGATGCCCCCATCAGAGTGCCCCTTACATCAGGTGTCCCCATCAGAGTGACCCCTTATATCAGGTGTCCCCATCCCCATCAAGAGTACCCCCTTACATCAAGTGTCCCCACCAAGAGTGCCTTCATACATCAGATGTCCCCATCAGAGTGCCTCCTTACATTAGGTGCCCCATCAGAGTGCCCCTTACATCCGATGTCCCCATCATCCCCATCAAGAGTGCCCCCTTACAACATGTGTCCCCATCAGAGTCCCCCTCTCCTCACAACTAACATCTGGGGGGGGGCACAGCCGACTCTAGCGACACCCTAGATCCGGCCCTATGTAGCACTCTCCTAGAGTAGTGTAGGCTGCTAGGCAAATTTAGTCTAGCTCCTCTGTAATCAGTGGAGCAGGGCTTGATTAGTCAGGCCTGCTCAGTGTCTCACAGGCTGCTGATCTGATTGCTTCCCCATGAATTTTAGAGGATTTCAAGAATCATGGTGGAAGGAAGAACAGAGGAAGCAGCCTAAATATATATGGGGACTCCAGCCAATTCCTGGGGAGGTGTGCCCAGTAGGTGGTTGGAGAATCCATGTAAAGTTACAGGCCTGAGACAAGAGAGTTCCCGGACCCAGTCCAGCCGGAGGAGAAACCTGTGAGTGGGCTCTGCCCCCAGGGCAGGGTTATTGGAGGTGCCATCTAGAGGAAATTGAGGTCCCAGCTGAGCCTTTATCTGAGGAGCCTATTTGCAAAGCCTAGTCCTGGATTCTGAATGGGTCTGTAGAAGCAGACTGGTGAGTACCAGGAGAAAGTTCAGGGAGGGGTGTCCAGCAGTCCTATGGTAGTGTGAGTCTACATCTCCCTCACTGAGAAGAGCACCTGGTGGATATTGGAAGGAGGCAACCGATGTTCCTTTGGCCGTATGAGTAGATGACCCCGGTGCTGGATGTTTTAATGACTGCGTGCAGTTTTGGTCTATTGGGAAAGTCCTAGTCACCTGTCATCATTAGTGACTCTGTGGGACATTTTTGTGAAGCTCAGTAAGACAGAGAAGAGTCTACAAAGAGTTCAGTTCATTAGTTTTGGGGTATCCCATGGTCCCTTTGCCCCATCCAAGTTCATCAGTATAATAAAAACCCAAAAAGACACCCCTAGACTGTTCCTTTTGAGCCACTGGAAGAGTGAAGAAGATGCTGCGTGCCTGGCTGTGTGTGCCCTAACTGGGGAAAGAGAGTCAATTCACCAGGGGTGCTCCTGAGGGGGTGCGCTACATCAGTATATGTAATGTTCAAATACAAGCTGTGCTAATGCCTGAATTTCATCTAGTATCAGCCTATTGCAGTCTCTGTACAGCAGAACTGGGAGACGGAGAAGCAGACATGGAGCCAATCAGTTCATGTGCTGACAAGAAGCCCACCGATAGGAGGAGAGAGCAGAGTGACCGAGAGATGAGTTCATCACTGTGCTGCTTCTCCTTTCACTGTCCAGTCACAGGCTGGGGATCACAAATCGTATTTGTCTGATTGAGAGATATAGACTTTATGAAATGTTTTTTTTATTACTAAGGGTATTCTTTGTTCTTTTGAAAGATCTGGCGCGTTGAAGCCACCGGAAGAGTCCCGGTAGAGCCCGAGGCCTATGGACAGTTCTATGGCAGGGACTGCTACATCATTTTGTACTCTGGAGCTAAAGGAACCGTCATTTATACATGGTGAGAGGAAAGAGAAATAACGTACAATGACTAGAGCTTCCAAAATGAGATCAATGGAACACACAGCAATACGGGAAACAAGGTCTAAAGCAAAATCTAGCAATATCACCCATATAAACCACACAAAAAATATAGCAGAAAAAAAATAACCACATTCATACAATCTGACGAGGAGGGAATGCTTTTATAAAGTCAAAATTTTCTTTTATTTCTTAATAAAACTCATCACTAAATGTTTTACAGTCCCTTTTGGCTTCAGGAGTTCCATGTTTTCCTCTACTTACGTCATTTAATTGTTCAGTGCTTATATTGTATTATTTAATTTGACCACTAGATGGCACTGGTGTTTTTCATTTAACCACAGTAAAAAGCATGGGGGGTCTCCAAACTTTTCAGTACAAATATTCTTACAAATAAGAATGAATAACATTGAATTTAATGGATATGTATTTTTTTAAGCTGCTTGATATGATTCAGAACAATAGAGAATGAACATCAGTAACTCAAAGCAAGGAGATTGCAAATAAAACACTACGCCTTTAGGTTGAACAAAAATATGTCTGTACTTCTTTCATCAGAGTCCCCCTTACATCAGGGTCCCCATCAGAGTCCCCCTTACATCAGGGTCCCCATCAGAGTCCCCCTTACATCAGGGTCCCCATCAGAGTCCCCCTTACATCAGGGTCCCTATCAGAGTCCCCCTTACATCAGGATCCCCATCAGAGTCCCCCTTACATCAGGGTCCCCATCAGATTCCCCCTTACATTAGGGTCCTCATCTTAGTCCCCCTTACATCAGGGTCCCTATCAGAGTCCCCCTTACATCAGGGTCCCCATCAGAGTCCCCCTTACATCAGGGTCCCCATCAGAGTCCCCCTTACTTCAGGGTCCCCATCAGAGTCCCCCTTACTTCAGGGTCCCCATCAGAGTGCCCCTTACATCAGGGTCCCCATCAGAGTCCCCCTTACATCAGGGTCCCCATCAGAGTCCCCCTTACATTAGGGTCCTCATCAGAGTCTCCCTTACATCAGGGTCCCTATCAGAGTCCCCCTTACATCAGGGTCCTCATCAGAGTCCCCCTTACATCAGGGTCCCTATCAGAGTCCCCCTTACATAGGGGTCCCCATCAGAGTCCCCCTTACATCAGGGTCTCCATCAGAGTCCCCCTTACAACAGGGTCCCTATCAGAGTTCCTCTTACAACAGGGTCCCTATCAGAGTTCCTCTTACATCAGGGTCCCCATCCGAGTCCCCCTTATATCAGGGTCACTACCAGAATACCCCCCCCCCACCCTTACATCAGGGTCCCTATCAGAGTCCCCCTTACATCAGGGTCACTACCAGAGTTCTCCCTTACTTTATGGTCCCCATGAGAGTCTCCCTTAAATCAGGGTCCCTATTAGACATGTGCACTGCCGAAAAATTCTTTTTTTTTCCTTTTCGTTTCATTCTTTTTTTTTTTTTTGTTTATCCTTATTTTATTCCTTTATTTATTCCATTATTCCTTATGATCGGCATTCGTTATTTCGGATAATTCGTAACTTCGGATAAATTCGTATTTGTTACGCTCACTAACAGCCAAATTTGAAAGAAAGTTCCAATACCTATAATTTAATAGTTTATAACTATTATTATAGTTTTATTATTATTATAAATAATAAATAATAACAATAAAAAAACTATAATAATGGTTAATCATTTAATTATAATAGAAATTACGAAAAACTAAATTATGCGAACGTTTTTCGTTCTTTCTGATTTTCGAATGTCCGTTCTTTTAGAAAATTTGTTTTGGAAAAAATTTGTCAAATAGTCTTTCGTTCATTCGGATGCTTCTGAATGAATGAATATGCTGAATTTTGACAAAAAATGAATTTGGAACTAAAAGAATTGCACATGTCTAGTCCCTATTCAAGCACCCCCCTTCCCCCACATCAGGATCACTACCAGAGCCCACCCCCCAGACATCAGGGTTCCCATGAGAGTCTCCCTTACATCAGGATCCCTATAAGAGTCCCCCTTAAAACAGAGTAACTACCAGAGTCCCCCATACACCAGTGTTCCTATTTAGGTCCCCCCACCCCCCACTTACAGTACATCAGGATCCCTATAAGAATCCCCCTAACCTCAGAGAAACTACCAGAGTCCCACTTACATCAGGGTCCCCATGAGTCTCCCTTATACCAGTGTCCCTATTTAAGTCCCCCCCATGAGAGTCATCCTTACATCAGAGTTCCTATTAAAGTCCTCCTTACATCAGGGTCACTACCAGAGTCCCCCCTTACATAAGGATCCCCATAAGAGTCTCCCTTTCATCAATGTCCCTATTCAAGCCTCCCCCCTCCCCCATGAGAGTCTTCTTCACAGAAGGGTTCCTATTAAAGTCCTCCGCTTACATCATGGTCACTACCAGAGTCCCCCCCCTTACATCAGTGTCAAAATCAGAGTCCCCCCCCCTTACGTCAGTGTCAAAATCAGAGCCCCCCCCCTTACGTCAGTGTCAATATCAGAATCCCCCCCCTTACTTACTGTTGGAGGGGGGAGGGACTGTGTATATCAGCTGAGGGCCAGGTAAAACCTTGTAGTGGGCCACATGCTGTAGTTTGGTGGCCCCTGAGCTATTAATAACGGTCAAACAAAAATAAATTCAGTTTTTCGTCAGAGTTCCCCTTTTAGATCAGGGTTCTCATCAGAGCCCCACTTTCATTAGGGTCCCCATCAGACTCACCATCAGAGCTCCCCCTTATTTTAGGATGCCCATTAGAGCCCCTCATACATCAGCGTCTCCATTGGAGTCCCCACTACATCACAGTCCCCCTTACTGTTGATTTGGAGTATCCTGTGCTGTGCCCGGGGGCCACACAGGTTTAATGATCTGAACATGTTGTGTGCTCTCTTCCTTTGCTGTGCTGTTATCAGTCAGCATCATTCCCAGCTCTCTGTGAACTACAGAGCACCTCCCCCTATGTTGCGGAGAGGAGGAGAGGGGTGATGTGTTCTGTAGTCTAAAACACGCAATGTACTAGGGTGACAACGTTGCCGCTATTTCCGCTTTTGGGGAGTGTAGGTCATTGCCATATTGTGTGCAGCATACTTGCAGATTATGGCACGCCTACCTACCTACCTACTTACCGGGGCGTCTTCCTCAAGCGATGTGGCATCTGCGACCCCCCTCGTCGCTCGAATGCCATCGCTAGCATTTTCTACTGGTCTACCTGCTTTGCCATTAGGCAGTTACTAATGAGGTAGTCCTTGTGTATGTATGCCGAATTACATCACCCTGGCACCTGGCTCCATTCCCAGCATCTGATAGCTTACTGTGCATGCACCACAGGCAATATACACAAAATAAAATACTGCTGGGAGCAAACAGAGGACTTTTTTTCTGGCAGAAGAGACTTTTTATGTCTCTTCTGCCAACATTCCTCTACCTTCCAGCAGTTGGTAATCTTTTGACTTCAGTTCTGCAAATAATGTTAGCAGAAAGTGCAGTATTTCATTTCTCCACTAGAGGTCACATGTGAGCACCCTTTTTTTTTATCCCAGATCTATGTGATGAGTTGGATTTAGTTCCTGAATGCAGAACGTTAGTGCCTTCAAATTATTCAGGTATATGTCTTTAAAAATCATCTAAGAAATTTAAAAACAGTAAAATAGTTTTAGGAATAATGTAAAGACATTTATTCAACCACAAGTACAACCATAATGTGCAGTTCAGCATTATATCCAACCAGAATTCATATTTTTATTGATCTGACTACAGTAAGCATACGTCTAATTGGTTGCCTCTACAGCTAGTATAATTAGAGATACTGATAATATTTTTAGCCTCCAGTTATAATGGAATATCCCCAACTACTTTGTAAACTGTCGATTTCCCTGCCATGAGAATAGAATAGAGGCTGCCATTGCTGATCTCTCCTTCCGGAAATGCTGACTGTCATGCTGATCCACTGGCTTCGATACTTTAGGTCAGCGGCCTGTATGAGCATGCAGATAAAAGTTTCTGATTTCGCTGACTGCATGCTTGTTCTAGATTTGGAAGCCAGAAACAGCCAATCAACTGATGTTTTCTCAAGGAGGCCAGAAGTAGGAGACCTTTTATTTTTTTCCTACACAAGTCTTTTTAAATAGGTTTTACTGGAAGATTGTAATTTCCTAAAATATAGCAACAGATAACCAGGAATATATGATACGTGTTAAGTGATCCTACTGTTTCTTCCCACAGGCAGGGAAATAAGGCCAGCAAAGATGAGATTACAATGTCCGCCTTCCTCACCGTACAACTGGACCGCTCTATGAAGGCCGGAGCAACACATGTTGGTAACTCAGGGAAATATTCTTTCTTTCTTTACTTTTAGTTTTCTTTCTCTTTCCCTTTTGTTTTCTTTCTTTCTTTCTTTCTTTCTTTCTTTCTTTCTTTCTTTCTTTCTTTCTTTCTTTCTTTCTTTCTTTCTTTCTTTCTTTCTTTCTCTCTCTTTCTCTTTTCTTTTTCTTTCTTTCTTTACTTCTAGTTTTCTTTATTTCTTTCCCTTTCGTTTTTCTTTTTCTTTATTTCTTTCTTTCTTTCTTGCTCTTTCGTTTCCTTATTTCCCATTTCCCATTTCGTTTTCTTTCTTTCTTTCTTTCTTTCTTTCTTTCTTTCTTTCTTTCTTTCTTTCTTTCTTTCTTTCTTTCTTTCTTTCTTTCTTTCTTTCTTTCTTTCTTTTTTTCTTTCCCTTTAATTTTCTTTCCTTTTAGTTTTCTTTTTTTCTTTCTTTCCCTTTCGTTTTCTTTCTCTCTTTCCCTTTTGTTTCCTTCTTTCTTTCTTTCTCTTTCTTTCTTTCCTTTTAGTTTTCTTTCTTTCCCTTTTGTTTTCTTTCTTGCCTTTTTTCTTATATATATATATATAATTATTATTCCATATATAATAGTTTAAAAAGAATGTATGTTCATGGCCACTAAAGTTCCAGTTCCCAGCAGAGCACCACATTCAGTTAACAGTTAGTTTGAATTCCATTTTGTTTTGATGAGTAATGAGAAAAGTTTCCATCCTTTACCTTCAATTTTTCTAAAAAGATGGTCCCCATTAAAGCACATTTTTAGAAGCTAGAAATGGTTTGACATGGCGGGACTTTAAAGACACAACACAAGCTTACAGTTAAAATTAAATGTTTTTGTACATCAAAAAAATCTCTCACTTAAAAACAGTTTACTATTCCCTATTAGATAAAAAAAAATAGTTGAAATGAAAAATAGTTTTTTTTTCCTCAGTTATTCCTTTCCGCAAGTTTGAAGAGTGTATACCAACAGGTAGAAGAGTAAAACCAGGGGGTAAGTCCCATCCAGGAAGCAGCGCCCCGGAAGACCCACACATGTAGAAATACACTATATTACCAAAAGTATTGGGACACCTGCCTTTACACGCACATGAACTTTAATGACATCCCAGTCTTATGCCCCATACACACGATCAGATTTTCCGATGGAAAATGTGTGATGTGTGACCTTGTTGTCGGAAATTCCAACCGTGTGTAGGCTCCATCACACATTTTCCATAGGAATTTCCGACACACAAAGTTTGAGAACAGGCTATAAAATTTTCCGGCATCGAAATCTGATCGGTTAAATTCCGATCGTGTGTACACAAATCCGACGCACAAAGTGCCATGCATGCTCAGAATAAATTAAGAGATGAAAGCTATTGGCTACTGCCCCGTTTATAGTCCCGGCGTACGTGTTTTATGTCATCGCGTTCAGAACGTTCTGATTTTCCGACAACTTTGTGTGACCGTGTGTATGCAAGACAAGTCTGAGCCAACATCCGTCGGAAAAAATCCATGGATTTTGTTGTCGGAATGTCCGATCAATGTCCGACCGTGTGTACAGGGCATTAGTCCGTAGGGTTCAATATTGAGTTGGCTCATCCTTTGCAGCTATAACAGCTTCAACTCCTCTGAGAAGGCTGTCCACAAGGTTTAGGAGTGTGTCTATGGGAATGTTCGAGTATCCAACATCAGAGCCTGACCTCACAAATGTGCTTCTGGAAGAATGGTCAAACATTCAGAAAAACACACTCCTAAACCTTGTGTACAGCCTTTACAGAAGAGTTGAAGCTGTTATATCTGTAAAGGGTGGGCCAACTCAATATTGAACCCTATGGACTAAGACTGGGATGCCATTAAAGT